>NC_137777.1:30578031-31178031 GCF_963455305.1 Plecotus auritus
TATACATATATATACACACACACACACACTGAGTGGCCAGATTATTATGATCTCTGAATGCATAATCTGGCCACTCAGTGTATATCCTATATAATAAAAAGCTAATATGCAAATTGTCCCCTTGACCAGGAGTTCGACCAGCAGGCAGGCCGGCCAAACGCCCATGTCCCCTCCCCCTGGCCAGGCTGGCCGGACCCCACCCATGCATGAATTCATGCCCCAGGCCTCTACTACACACACACACACACACACACACACACACACACACACACACACACACACACTGAGTGACCAGATTATTATGCGTTCAGAGATCATAATAATCTGGCCACTCAGTGTATATATAAGAAATGGGGGAGGATTCAAAGCAAGGCTGGTTTGAATGAGAATCTCCTGTTGCTCGAAGTCTGAGTAGCAATGGACATAACCTGAGGCAGGTCATTAGGGCAGACAGTAGGGAGGAATAGGAGAAGAGTTTATCACAGGAGAACATGGCTGTGGTTTCCTTAGAATGTCAGCAGCCAGAACATAATTTGGGAAAAGAAATGAAAGAATATCCTGGTCAGTTGTATCTGTGGAAAAATCAAATAGACTGATGAGCTTTTAACTTTGTGGCTTATGGAACCAAAGATTTCTTTGTGCTAATCCCTTGAAAGGATTTCTTCTACCCACCAGGGATATAATTAATAGTAGGGCATGTAAATTTTCCTTTGCTCTTCAATTTGAGATGTGTAAAGCAAATGCCTCCAAAAACTATTGAGAGTATTGAGCATTCTGGGAGATTTCAAGAAGAAAGACATCAGTGAATTTCGAGCCCAGACTGAAGAGATTTGGATTCCATTTTCAGCTTCATCAATGACTTGGAGTGGTGTTTTGAATCAATTACTACCATTTAGCCCCCAACCTTCCTCATTTTCCAGCTCCCAGAGCATCATGGAGATCCCTTTGTATTCACTGTGCTCTGGATTTCGGGGATGAAATCTCTAGAGGTGAGCTGAGTGCTGACCTGCAGAGAGCGATAAGACATCTTATGTCTGGAGGCGGGTCACATAAAATCCAAGCCAGAAAGACAAGGAAAAGGCAACGGCATTCTTGGAGAACAGAGTTATGGGAAATCATCCCAAATATTGCTCCCTTTCTCTCCCCACCCTCCACATATGTTTAAGCCAAATATAAAGAATTGGGTTAATATGAATAGCAAGGGGATTTCTGAAAGTGAAAATGTGCCTCCAAATAATAATGAAGCCAGAGGTTCCAGTTGTGTGAGTGGGAAGATCAAGGGGCTATGAGATAGACATTATCCTAGAATTATATGGTCAGGGCACATGCCCAGACTCATCTCCAGTGTGAGGAGGCAGCTAACTTAAGAATCCACCGCTTAAGGGGGGGAAACCAAGATGGCGGCATAGGTAAACACCTAAACTGCTGCCTCGCACAACAATTTCAAAACTACAACTAAAAGACAGAACGGACACCATCCAGAACCACAGGAAAGCAGGCTGAGTGAAAATTCTACAACTAGAAGGAAGGAGAAAAGCTCACAGAGAATTGGAGGTACGGCAAAGGGGCTTTGTGCGCGCAGAGAGGAAGGGCGGCTGAGAGCTTGGCTGACTTCCTCTGGCGGAAGGGGGTTAGGAAGCCTCGGACTGCGAGCTGGGAAAGGCAGAAGTCTGAAGGCGCACACGGGCCAGTGCGCACAAAGGCTGCGGAGGTAGCCATAGGCTTTCCCTAGTGAAAGGGAGTCAGAGGATCCTGACTGAGCCCCAGTTCTGACTGCAGTGAACGCCGGTTCCAGGCGAGCCCCTGGGGACCCACGCTCTTGTAGGGGGAGTCTGGACTCTCGGGCGGAGACTCAGGAGCCGGGGAAGGCGGAGGACTGAAAGTGCGCACGCGCGCCGCGCCGGTGCGCACAAAGGCTGCGGGGGTTGCCACAGGCTTTCCCTAGTGGAGGGGAGTCAGAGGATTCTGACTGCACCGAGCCCCAGTTCTGACTGCAGTGAACCCTAGTTCCAGGCGAGCCCCTGGGGACCCACGCTCTTGTGGGGGGAGTCTGGACTCTCAGGCGGAGACTCGAGCTGGGGAAGGCGGAGGACTGAAAGCGCACATGCGCGCAGGGGCGGGGCTGACAGGAAGCCAAGACTGAGACTCCACCCCATCCAAGCTGAGCACAGAGGCTATTGCAATTTGGCAAGTCTAATCCTATAAGGCTGTCTCCAGCACCGGGCTTCTCCCAGCATAGACACAGCTGATCCTTACAGCCAACTGGCCCGGAGGTCAATTCTTCCCAGTGATAACAACAACAATAAAGACTTAATTACAACAAGGCTGTACACACAGTCCACAAAGGGGTGCACCAAGAGTGTCCACCTCAGGTTAACTGGGGAAGCAGACCCACTGGGCCATATTGGAAACCTAGCACAAATATCTACCTTACCAACTCAGGGATCCAGTGAAAATGCGGGGTCAAAGAATCAGATCACAAACGAAAGAAATGGAGGAAAACAAACGACTGGATATAGAATTCAAAACCACCGTTATAAGACTTTTTAAGAATATCCTAGAAAAGGCCGATAAATATAACGAGACCCTCGAAGATATGAAAAAGGACCAACTAGAAATTAAACATACACTGACTGAAATAAAAAATATTATACAGAGACCCAGAAACAGAATAGAGGAACACAAGAATCAAGTCAAAGAATTGAAATACAAAGAAGCAAAAAACACTCAACCGAAAAAGCAAAAAGCAAAAAAAAAAATCCAAAAAGTTGAAGATAATGTAAGAAGACTCTGGGACAACTTCAAGCGTACCAACATCAGAATTATGGGGGTGCCAGAAGAAGAGAGAGAGCAAGATACTGAAAACCTATTTAAAGAAATAATGACCGAAAACTTCCCCCACCTGGTGAAAGAAATAGACTTACAAGTCCAGGAAGCCCACAGAACCCCAAACAAAAGGAATCCAAAGAGGACCACACCAAGACACATCATAATTAAAATGCCAAGAGCAAAAGACAAAGAGAGAATATTAAAAGCAGCAAGAGAAAAACAGTTAATTACCTACAAGGGAGCACCCATACGACTGTCAGCTGACTTCTCAACAGAAACTATGCAGGCCAGACGGGAGTGGCAAGAAATTTTCAATGTGATGAATAGCAAGAACCTACAACCAAGATTACTCTACCCAGCAAAGCTATCATTCAGAATTGAAGGGCAGATAAAGAGCTTCACAGATAAGAAAAAGCTAAAGGAGTTCATCACCACCAAACCAGTACTATATGAAATGCTGAAAGGTATTCTTAAAGAAGAGGAAGAAGAAAAAAGTAAAGAGAAAAAATTATGAACAACAAATACATATCTATCAACAAGCCAACCTAAAAATCAAGGGAATTAAAAACCTGAGGAGCAGAATAATCTGGTGAATATAATAGAATCAGGGGCATAGAAAGGGAGTGGGCTGATAATTCTCAGGGGGAAAGGGGTATGGGGGGGGGGGTTCATGAAGAGAATGGACAAAAATCATACACCTATGGATGAGGACAGTGGGGGGGAGGTAAGGGCAGAAGGTGGGGTGGGAAAGGGGTGGAGGGGAGCTATGGGGGGGAAAGGAGAAATAATTGTAATAATCTGAATAAAGATTTATTAAAAAAAAAAAAAAAAAAAAAAAAAAAGAATCCACCGCTTAAACTACTTGCCAAACTGCCCAACCCCAACCTTGCCCTGGGACTCCTCAAAGGGATTTTTTTAAAATGATGGATTTTATATAACACCAATTTTCAAAGTACTTTTACAAGCATTAGCCCTTTTGATTTTCACACATTCCTTCCATAGAGCAAAAGTCATTATTATCATTTTACTAGAGAAAGGAAATGGCTTTTTGAGCCCATATAGCCAAAAGTGATACAGTCAGATGGAAACCCAGGGCCTCCAATTCTAAATCCTACATTCTCTTAACATGGAAATGTTATTAAACACTCAGGGAGATGGTGCTGGAACTTCCCTGTCACCCTTATGCTTTCATCCCCTTTGCATTTTCTTCTGAAAGCCCAATACTTTTAATCTTTAAGTTTCCAATATTTTTGTCTTCCCTTTTCATAGGCATACAATGCTATATCTGCTTTCTAAATAGCATTTATCCCAAAGAGCATTTATCCTCTGTTCTGTAATTTAATTTCTGTCGTTTTACATTCATACATATATGTGATTGCTTCTACTAGCATCATAGCTCAGGATTAGTAGAAATGTCAGCCAAGTTTGAAAATCATATTGCATTGCACACAGCTTTTCCCTCAGTGTCCTTCATACAGTGATGAATACCGTATTGCATATCAAAATAATATATTACCATAATAGTGCCTTATAAATACAAGAAAGCTTTTCTACATCTCAACGTACTCATATATTCACTCTGCCTTACTTATCCTAAGTTTTTTGCATGTTTTGTAGAGGCATCTGCATGTAAATAATTTACATGTTCTTATACTAGCAGATATAAGTATCAGCATATTTTCAAACTTAATATTCCTTTACACAAGTTAAACTTTATTTCCTTTGCTTTTCCCAGATTCTTTTCTGTCCCTATCAATTTGATATTTATATAAAACACTACCTTGAGGAAGGTAGGCAGACTGGAGTCTCAGAATAGCTGGTTGAGAGCAATTTGATCTTAGACTGACTTGTGAGCAATTTTTTTTCCATATTCCACTTCACTGTCATGTCTCAGTGGAGACATAAAGAAAGGATGACTGGGTTTTTAAGGCGTGGTTAAGGCATTGGGGCATAACCTACACTGTTAATCATGTCTGTGAAATCACTTAACATGATTTCTGGAGTGTAGGCACACACTCAGTGTTGGTCAAATACAATTTTGAAACACTTTTGCTGGTGCCCCTATTAGCCTAAAACTTCTTCCTCTTCTTTTCTCATTTCCGTCCTACTCAGTATTCAAGGCCTTGCTGCCCTTTTACCCTCACCACCTTTCCTTTCCAGATTCCTCTAGAGGAGTTTATATTTCTCTCTATGTAGTCAATGCATTTAACCATCGTTAGTGATCACTAAGTATGGTTCTTAAGTCATGGTCAAAACAGGCCATGTCCCTGCTTTCATGAAGTTCATATTCTGGTCAGCAGTTGTTTGGTTGTGACAAAATAAAGCTATTCATGCTAATGAAAGGGGTCTGTAATGCAATTTAAGGCATGAATATAATAGTATTCATGAAGAACTAGATCTGAAATGCAGAAGTCATTGGAGATAACATTGTCCCTTTTGTGGAGCCTTGTGGGCTTTAGTGTCTCTCTTGTTGTTCACACAACATCATTCTTCTCTCTGTAGACTGGCTTTGTCGACTAAGGTTACACAAGGTCAAAATGGTTGCCTGGGCCTGACTTCATGTGACCTCCCAGTTGAGTCTCTGAATTCCTGGTTCTCATGTTTAGCTCTGTCCACCCAGTAGGCATTCCTGGACCAATTGCCCCATGCTGCACACATGGTTTATGGGTTGGCAACTTCAGATTACCATTTGAGTTTTAAGTTTTGGGGACTTCTATCAATAATAATGTTCTTTCCAACTGTCTGGAATCTCTCTTGTACTAAGCATTAGTTGAAGAGGCACCAAAAAATGTCCAGAAAGACCTATAGAAAGGTGAAATAGAAAAACTTCGTTTAGCCCTAGTTGGTTTGGCTCAGTGAATAGAGCATCAACCTGTGGACTGAAGGGTCCCAGGTTCAATCCCAGGTCAGGGCACTTGCCCAGGTTGCAGGCTCCATCCCCAGTAGTGGGTGTGCAGGAGGCAGCCGATCAATGATTCTCTCTCATTGTTGGTGTTTCTATCTGTCTCTCCCTCTCCCTTTCTTCCTGAAATCAATAAAAAACATATTAAAAAAAAGAAAAACTTTGTTTAAAACCAGCCAATGATGTAGCCACATCAAATTAAGTGTCCTATTTATGGTTAGTATTCTGTAGAAATAATGTGTCTACTCCTATCATTCTTACTTTATATCCATATTGATTAGATTAATTTTATGTGGAATTATACATCAATAAATAGCATCATTTTATTTGTATTCTAGTATATAAGAATGTGACTGTGAAACAAAAACTTCAATAACCAAGGAACTACTTATTAACACTTTTTTAATATCTTCTGGAAAATTATCCAAAAAGTTAAATGTGTCTTTTTTATAGCACAAACAAGTTACATGAGCCTTTTTTTCATCCACTAATATCTTAATGGCATTTGTTAATGTACGTTTTTCAAGGTCATTTTTAAATTTCATAATTCTTTCAGAAAAAATATCTTGGGTTTACAATGGTTTGGACTAGAAAGTTATTATGGATATTTAAGAAGAATGAACTATTTATTATAAAGAAATCCATAGAGCCTGAGGGATGTCTACAAAAACAGGTCATCAGAGTCTCCTTTAGGCATTTGCTTTTTCACATTCTAGCTCTGGGTGCCCTGGTACTGTATGTTTGGATGTCTAATTTAGAGCTTCAAAAGAGACTTTTCCCTAGGCGCACTAGATGAGTTCCCTAATTCCTGTGAGGGAATTTAGAATTACTTGGCAGGGGCCCAACCCAGCCATCGTCTCAGTTCATCTAGTGCATCCTATCTGGCCCATCTTGCAATGGATTCGTCTAAATTAAAAATATTTTAATAGGTTATAATATCAACATTTTTACTTTCTAGTATCTAATATATCCTCTGACTTGTGATCATCTTGTTTGAAATGGAAAAAATGTAATATCAACTATGAATGCCAATTTTAGAATGTTCAACTAAAGTAGAAATGAAGACAGAACTTAGTATATATCAGGCAATTCTTTTTGAATAATTCAAATAATAAGTGATCTTTACCTTTAAAAAATGCAAACATTGCTATTTTGCAATTTGACAACAAATTGATATTATGCCACTAACTGTGGTCATCATACTTCATCCTTATTTCTGGGAGAAAATATATTCATAGATTCCACAATATTTATTGACTGTAATGTGGCGTGGCTAAGGATCCAACTCAGAATGAGATACACCTTCAAAAAGCTGTGGACTGAAGGGTCCCAGGTTCAGAATAGAACTAGATATAGTTGTAGGTATAGGTATAATTACAGATGAGGTCCTTTCTTTGTTACCTGCTCCCATCAATGTTATCACTTTCTATTGTCCAGACCTCTGAAAATAACCCACATCCATTTAGGGTTAAGATAAATGGAGTCTGATACAGCTTTCAGCTACTGAATCCTAAAGGGAATGTTGAATTTCAAATTGCATATAAGTGGCAGCTGGCTATTCTGCAAGGTTTATGTGGGATATTGTCTTTGTTACTGCTGTCAAACTATTAACTTTTTTAGATGTAAATATCATTGGATGAGATCATTAAATATGGAGCTAGAAAAGAGGGTGTAGACTCATATACCTTGGAGATAGTGAGGGACTGTTTCTGATTAATGGTTTAAGTACAAAACACACACACACACACAAAAAAAAAAAAAAAAAACAAACCAAAAAATTTAAAAAAATATCAAGATCTAAATCTCTAAACCATGAAGAAAGTCCATTATCCTATATTTGATTTTAATACAGTAGCCTAGGAGGTTCAGAGTGAGCATGAAGTCATTGTTCTAGTACTTTTGCCCCTTATGCCTCTTTTCAAATACAGTAACAAGGGTAACATTCATTTTTTCCTTTAGGGACTTCACAAATGTTTGGTTTGAGCCATCAGTAAAAAAATATGTCAGCATAGTTTATCAGTCTCTAAAACAAATATATTCACTTTTTCATCCCTAAGACCACCTTGCTTCCATGTCTGGTCAGTTTTTATATCCTATATTTGTTCTGTTTGCCATTATGGGCTGTGAGAGTCATTTCTTTCACAGCATATTATTCTCACTGGCAATCCCATGAGTACCGAGGCTTTTGTGTATCTGTAGAAGTATCTGTTTCCTCCCAGATATAAAATCTGTATTTGTCCCACATTAGAAGAGAATGGATAAAACTTTGTGAAAATGTCATTTCCCCTCCAACAGATTTAAATTGTGTGCATTTGTAGAAAACTTCCCCAGTTAAATTCATTACAGCCTGTGGTTTAAGAAAGAGCTGCTCAGAGCAGCAGCAACCGCACACTAAGCATAAGAAAAGCAAATGGGTCCATGACTTCATGTTTTCTGTTTGATTCTCTACGTCACGCTGGAGAAGTCTGCTGAAATGTCCTATTCAAAAACAAAATGCGGATGTAGAACTGTATAAGTGATTTGCCTTTGATACTCCTGTTTCTCCCCAGACTGAAGGATCTCAACCATGCACCCTGGAAGGCAGGACTATTTTTGTTTTATTATCTATATATATAAAATCCTAAGCAACCGACTGACTGAATGACCGGTTGACTAGTTTCTATGACGTGCACTGACCACCAGGAGGCAGACACTCAATGCAGGCGCTGCTCCCTGGTGGTCAGTGTTCTCCCACAGCCAACCTCCCATGGCCCCTCCCTCCAGCCGGCCTCTCCCTCTCACCCCCATCAGCCCGATTGTCGGCCAGGCTGAGGGACCCCTCCTGTGCATGAATTCATGCACCGGGCCTCTAGTTGTATCATAACTGCCTAAGCTTGGAACCATCCAGATATTTAAGTGTTTGCTGAAGGGCTACAGCATGAGAGACTGCATGATGGGAACTAATTTGCCCCAGATGAAAAATCAGGAGATGCTGCAAATAATAATGTGATATCCATAAGCTGTATCAGTCTACCATCTTATGCATAAAGTGCTGAGACTTTTCCCTCACCAAACTGGGCCATTCCCAGGAGGAGCTGCCTCTAGGGCCATGTATTAAGTAAGAACATGTGTTGTTTATGCCAGGAAGTGCATTGGTTATTGATTACTGTTTAGCTGGTCTATGCGAAAGGCTTCTTGGATGGAAGAGACACTTCTAAAAGTATCTGAGGTGATATGAGACATGCGCTGGGGTTAGCTCATTTCTGTGTCCCGGCAGAGGGTCCGAGGCAGAAGATGGAGAGAACGAATGTGAGTTAGAATCAGAAAGAGCAGAGAGATCAAATGAGATAAGCACAGGCTATTCCTGGAGTTCACGGCCCCAGTCTGCCCTGTACTCAGGTGGGGGATGGAAAGGAGAAAGTTAATTTGGTTTCTGGGTTTCCTAAAACCAGAGCCAGTAGGGTGTGATACATGAACGCATAGGGTAAGGTCAAAACCAAAAGTCAAATCATCTGCCTGAAAACTACTTTGTTGAGGAGTTCTGTGTGTGTGCAGAAACAATTTGCAAAAAGATGGCGTATTTGGGTGATCTGAAAATTTTAGTTGCTATTCTATGTTTTTTCCTTCCTATGTTAATATTCTATTCTTAATTCACTGTTAGTAAAATTAGCAGTAAACTTCTATCCTCCACGGAAGCCAAATGCAAAGCAATGGTAACGTACACCATGTTGTTTTCCTGGTAGATGGTAGAGAAACCCACATTTTTGGTGACCTTCATATTCAATTTTTACTGTTTATAGCAACAATTAAAGTACCAATAGAATAAGTAGGAAATTGATCCAATTGGGGGCAATTAAAGCTTACCTATCACTACTTTAAATTTCCTATGGCTTTTTTAAGAACAAGAGGAAGCCATCAACCCACAAATTTTAAAATAAAGAATAGCATCAAAAGAGTTTATTCAATAAATATATATTCACAGTTTAATATATAAAAATAAATATTTCTAATGAGAGGGAAAGGCACCTTAAAAAGGAAGGAAGAGTGGGGGGTAGAGGAGAAAGAGAATAAAGAGCAATAGAGAGGGAGGAAAAGAGGGAAGGAGAGAGAGATATCAAAATCACAGGAGAAAACAAATTCCCTTTCATGAGAATTTGAAACTACTCCTGGCCACTCCTCTGCAGAATGTACTAAAAATCCTGTAGCAGCCCTTTTCTGTTTTTCTTCAAGTGGGAAAACTTAAACTATTATGCAAATATGTACAGAATCAACATTATATATACATATATATCCCAAATACCCATGGGTTTCCCTTTTAAACTTTTAAGGGTATATGATGCTTTATTAATATTGAACTGATATAGTAACTACTCACTCTCAAATGAAGGGGCTCACAGAGAGGGTTTTTTGCATTCTGTTTCTTTGTCTCTCTGACTTTCAAAATGTTTCTCAGGTCATACTTGTTTCCTCACACACAAACTCTGTTCTCTCCTCTGAGGTGTCCCTTCCACTGGCTACTAGGCTTCTTCCTGCCACCAGTGGAGCACTACAGAGTGGATATGGTTAGTGAAATGGATCAGGCCACAAGCTCTGAACAGGAGTAGACTGGCCTGGTTCCAATCCGAGCACTGGGTCCTGAACTGATGACCTCTGGCAAGGCCTCTGTCTCAGTAATGTCAAATCCAAAGTAAATCCAATTAGTTTTATTGTATATTTAACCAACACAAATCTTAATTTAATAGTTTACTAGTGATCATTTCTATTTTACTATTATTTTAATGATCAAATCTGCACTCCTATGGGGAAGGGGCCTCTAGAGTGCTGATCGGTTCTTTGCTATCCTGTATAAACCACAGCCTTGAAAGATCAGAGACTGGCTGGGCTGGTAAAGTGCAGCCACCAGGGAGCCATGGGAAAGCATCTTCGTTTTAGGATCTGTGCAGATTTAAGAAAACTGCCTTCTCTTGGCCAGATGGTGAATCGAATGTGTTCATCACAGTGAGACTGAAATTTCGGGACAGAGAAGGAAGACTCAGTCACACTGCACCAGGAACTCCCTGTTGGCGGTGCTCACCAGAGGCCTTGACCCCTGGTGCTGAGGGTCCACAGACTGCCGGCTGTACTAGGAGCAGGAGAGCATTGCTCTGACCGCTATCAGTACTTTTGCTGGGACAAGATGTTCTGTTTACATAAAATTAGTTATGGTTTTTACCCATGAAGAAATCCCTTTATAACACCCTGGCTTTATTTGGGACACAAAGAGATAAGCTTCTTCCCTTCTAGTTAGAGAGACATACACATAACTTTTTAAAAAGGACCTTCACCCAGGGCAGTTGTACTTGTTCGTTTGTCCCCTCAGTGTAATTTGCCCATATTTATTTTTAATTTAAAAATTTTTTCTATTATAGTTGACATACAATATTATATTAGTTTCAGGTATACAAAATAGTGATTAGATGTTTAGTTAACTTATGAAATGATCACCCCAATAAGTATAGTACCCATCTGACACCATATATCATTATTACAAAATTACTGACTGTATTCCCTATGCTGTACCTTATAGTTCCATGACTGTTTTTATAGCTGGCAATTTGTACTTCTTAATTCCTTCACAGCAATAGAAATAAACTGATGTTGAAACTGCCCAGTCTGTCATATTTTTTTGTAGCAGCCTGAGCTGACTAAGACAGTGATAGAGTTGCCAGCAGAACCCCACCCTGACAGATTTTAAAGTCCATGCTGGTAAGGATTGGGGATCAAGGAAGCTGTCCACGGGCAAGGGGGCATCTGCACCAAAGGATTTTGGGTCACTGTTGTCCAAGGGGCTACATAATGGAGATCAACTCCCTTTTCACCAAAGTAGAAACCTAGAAAGTAGACAATATCTTTCTAGGGCTCCCCCTTCCCCACCAGTACCCTCACAGAATCAGTCTCTAAGCCCTACAGCATCTATCCTTTTACCTGATTTCCAGTCCATCTTTCTGATCTCCCCTGCTCTTCCTGCCTTAATTTGGCAACTTTTCTCCCCCTTGGTCTTTCTGTCTTTAGTCTTACCCTTTCTGTCCATCCTAGCTCTGGAATGATCTCTTTAAAATGAAACATTTTTTATATTACTTTCCTGTTTAAATCAGTCAGTGGTACAAGGTGCGATGGGGGAGTGGCAGTGTTCCTCTGTAGGAAACACATGGGGTGGGCAATAGTGTGTCCCCCAATATCTTTGTGGAAAATACAACCCATCACAAGGTGATGCTGAGGGCGGCGCTCTGTGCCCTGTCCCCGTGTCTCCTTTGCATGACCCAATAACCTTCTTGGTCCCTCCACTGCCTTCCGCCTTAAGATCAGCCAGATCCAGGAAGCAGGCATGCTTGCCAGGGATAAAGGCAGACATAAATACAAAAATAGTTACTTACCATTTTGAAGCTAAAATTGTATGCAAATGTAAATAATGCATATTTAAAATAATCAGTCATGCTATTTATATAACACCTTTTCACCCAAAGATAGCAAAGCAGTTTATAAATATTTTCTCTGTAATCCTCATCATTTTTCATTAAATTGTTCTGTAAATGTTATTTCAAATGATGAATTTCTTTCTCCCTTTCACCTTCCAAACCATCCCTGGATATTTTGTAGAGTTACCTGACATGGGCAGCTAGCTACCACACATAGATGCCGCATTTGAGAATAAATGTCTTTTCTAGTTGGTCATGTGTAACTTCCTCTATTGCCCTTCCTGTGCCTCCATTGTCCTCAGCCAAGGCTTCAGCTTGTTGAAGTTTCCTATCGGATGCACCGACTCAACCCTTCATTCCAAAGGGGACTGAATCCTCAGTGGTCCTTCATGTCTTTGGTGCCATAGTTTTTAGTGGGCGTGGAAGAACTAAGGGATTGAAACACAGTGCTCAGCTGTGACAAACACCTGAGTAAGTACAATCATCAAGCCACACTCAGGTGTGCAGAAACGTGCCAAAGGTTAGGGCCCTTCTCCTTTTCTTGATTGAAATTAGGAAACTAATACTTACCAGTGTGTGGATGACCAGAGCAACTCCATGCTGTTTTTACAGCAGTATGCTACCTTGGCCATCCAGAACACGCCCTATGGCTGAGGCACAGTACTTCTGTGCCTTCTGGACTCTATATGATCTGCCTCCTGACCTCACTTGCCATATTTTATCACCATCTTCCTTGCTCTTCTCACTCCTATTACTTTGGTCTTTTTCTCTTACAAGAGCATACTATTCATGTTCTGGCCCCAGGACCTTCAAACTTGCTCTTCTGGCTGGCGACTCTTCCCCAATTGTCATCCCAGTTCACTCCGTCACTTTTTCTGGGTCCAGCATAGCATCCCTATCCCATCTTGATTCCCTTTATCCTACTTTATATTTCTTCTCTGTCTTCATCAGCAACTGGCAGATTTTATGATTATATATTGGGTTTTTTTTTTCCTCCTTTCCATAATACAAGCTCATGAGAGCAGGAAGTTGGCCTATTTTTTCACTGTTGTGTACTCTATGCCTAAAACTGTGCCCAAAACATACAGGACCTCAATAAATATTCGATATATGAATAAATAAGTGGGTAAACAAATGCCCTCTGGCTAATGTCTATGGTGTGATTAGAACAATCGGTATATTTATTTACAGTTGTATTTAACTGTTCTTAAGGTATATTTTTTAAGTCAAGCTTTCAAACACATTGGTAATTAGTATATGAAACTATGTTTGAATTTCTTTGAGATTTGTAATTTTATATAGAAACCACATAAAAGGAAGATATTTTCATGGTCTGCAAGTTGTCATCAAGGCAGAAACTCTTACATAAATGATTAAGTAGCCTGTGAATTGTGACGCATGAATGTGATCATTATTCATCACTCCCCTTCTGTGTCTGATTCTTTCTATACAGAATATAGACATAATGCATGTACTGTGTCTGTATATGTGTGTATATAGTATGCATACACGTGTATAATATACATGATTTTTATTTGCTTCTGAAAAATAATTTTAAGACCTGGCAATATATATGAGAATCCCAAACTCCAAAAAAAAAAACAAACAAAAACCCCTTCTGCTGGCTTCCAGATGGCTCTATCTGCTGCAGCTGTTTCCCAGCAATCCACAAACCATCTGCATTATCTTAAATTATGGCTTTTTTTGACCATTCAGTTTGCACTCATGAAGGGAAACCTGCACATTCTACTATCAGCCAGTTTCTACCCTTTGTCCGTCAAGCAGAGGGATTCCAGCAAATAGGACTTCAGTACTGACAGATAGATTACATTCCAGAGGCTTAATCCTGGTGGTCCTGTCAGTTCTGTGACCAATATAACAAAACTATTCTGAATGTAGAGATCCATCATCATACAGACCATTGGCAGATTGTTATCTCCACTGAGTGTTCTCCAACGTGTCAGGAAATATGGACTAGAAAACTGTGTCATGTGAGATCTTCCATTGCTTCAAAACATGCATTATGCATGTGCCTATTTCAGGGCCAGACTCAGCTTTGCTTGTATGCTACTTAGAGGCAGTTATGAATTATTCCAGGGGTCCAGTACCCCCACCTGGCCTCATGGCTGGCCTGTACTAGTAAGTACACCCATCCAGGCAGCTGGTTCTTTAGCAGAGGGATCCCAAATTCCTGAGCTGGGTTTGAAGGATGAAGTGATTACCCAGAGAAGGAAAGAGGGGAAATAATTAGAGAGAATATAAAGACCATATTCAAGCTAAGAGTAAGAAATGGAAAATTACAAGTCTGATGGTCTAGTCTTAAGAGGCAACCTCTGAAGCAGTTATGAGGCAAAGTTGACCAGGAGCTGGATGAGTATGGTCACGAGTGAAGGTATAAGAGAGGGACAGAGCAAGCCCAGTGTTTCCAGTGGCCTGCATTCTTGAGCCAGCCCTATAATCATCAGTGTGTCACGTGTCACTGGGCAGTCCTAACTTAAAGGTCTGAAGTCAGGGTGGTCGCAGATATCATCCATGAATAGAATAATAGCAGAAAAATAAGGGTAGCACACCAACAAAGGAGGAGTGCTCAGTTCTTTCTAAAGAAGTTATACATTCAACACACCTTGAAAAAGTTGAAGATCAGGTCAATTTCAACCAGTGTCATATACAGGGTGTATGCATAGAAAGAGAGGAAAAAGCAATTTGCTCAGGTACAAGATCAGAAATGAAAGGTTTTATGACCTTTCATTTAGTGCTATTAAAGGATCAGGAATCTGAGATTCTCTATAAGAACAATCAATGACTGGAACAGCCATCTATTTTTCACACCCCCACCCCAACATTCTTATACCCCACTCTACCTCCACCCTAACTGCCCTGGACCTATTTGCTCCTCTTAAAGGTGCATGGCCTCTTTCTCTGGACTTCTCTTATTCAAACCAGGTAGAGAGCACAGATTTTAAACAGTTAATATCATGCCTAAAAATCATTAACATCACCTGCTTATGGAATAAATTGTTATGTGTTCAGTACTAGCCAAGAGAGGAATTATAGGAGTTGCATGCAATAACAATGATTGTCAAATTGCATTTGCTATATTTTCTCCCATCATACATAAACGTCTCAAAGAGTAGTTGATATTTTCATAACTGCTGGAACAAAGGAAGATGGAGAACTTTGGGGATGGGGATGGGGATGTGGATGAGGATGGGGATGGGGATGGGAATGGGAATGGGGATGGGGATGGGGATGGGGATGGGGATGGGGATGGGGATGGGGATGGGGATGAAGATGAAGATGGGAATGGGAATGGGGATGGGGATGGGGATGGGGATGGGGATGGGGATGGGGATGGGGAGGGAAGCATTTTGTAGGGTTCAGTATAATGAGAACATGAGGTTGGTTAGAATAGCAGGTGGGCAGGGGGGAAGACAGGAAGAGAAGCTGAAGATCAGTAGGCTAATTTAGAAGCTCAGATAAAAATAAAATATAATTAGGATTATTCAAACTAGGAAATAATAACTTGTGGGTTACTATGTAGTAGGCTTCTTTTGTCTCTCAGGTATTACAAATAAAATAGATAAAATTGGAGCACACAAGAAGACCAATGTTAATAACCAACATTTACATGGCACTGCACAGGTTATGAAACACCATCTACATGTAATGTATATTTTACCTTTCACAACAACCCTGTAGAATGGTGTGGTATTATTACCCTCAGTTACAGTTGAAGAAGTGAGATCCAGAAAAACAAACAATAGTCTCTAGGACAGAAACCTGAATTAGTTTGGGGACTGCACACTAGCTACTGTAAGAAACCATTCCCAAAGTGGCTTAATAAACAGAGACAGATTTCTTGTGTTAAATGATAGATGATAGATAGATAGGTAGACAGATAGAATTAGCTAGATCATAACTAAGAGATTTCAGTAATAAACAGTAAGCAACATCTTAGCAAGGGTTGTGATAGTGTTGTAGGCTTATGGATTTTATTTTTTTAATCTATTTTTGTCCATATTTGTAATAGAGTTTCCTTATTTTTGTAATGACTACAATAATTTTATAATTGTCAAAAGATGAATTTTTTGCCACTTTCTCAACTTGGGAGGATAGACTATTTGAGTCCTTGTGCTTATGTGGCATTATTTCCTTTACCACACTTGTAAGTGTTCCACAGGAAGGGAAGTAGTCTCATGAAACATTTGTTGACCTGCTGAGTAGTTTATAGTTATGTATAAACTGAGACAATGTTATTTTTTTAAATGATGTTAATTTAGAAGAAAAAAAATTCTGGCTAAGGAATAAAAAAGTTATGGAAATGTGAGACTGAGAGATTAATTGGAGGGGAAAAAAGCAATGCAGTTTGCTCTGCCCTATATTGGATGTTCATTACATCAACTAATGGATGATATATGCTTATGAAAAGGCGTTGTCGAAACAGTACATGAGTCTATTGATTTTGCCATCATGAGTACATTATACTCTTACCTTTGTGAGATTAAAATGAATAGAGGGAGTAACAAGATTCTCCATAAATTAAAATCATTCATTTTCATTTCGAGAAAGAGAAGCATGTCATATTTCAGCATTGTAATTGAGATCTGGCAATGATAACTTTACAAGATAATAATTTTAAAAGGAATTTATTTTTATCTTAATAGTAAATAAATACAATAATAGCAATGGTAGCCTCAAGGTAAAATGTTGAAGAAATAGCACCAAAAAGGAAAGACAGTTTGCAAATGATGTTGATATTTTTAACTGGGTTATCATAGATATGGTAATAGGTAGTACGGACAATTGCTATATGATATAATTGGTATTTTTATTCAATAAATATTTATTACATACCTACCAAAAACAAAGTCCTGTTCTGAGTGGTTTAGGAAAAAAAAAAGAATTTTTTCATATATAGACCCTGCTTTAAAAAAAGGAAATTATCTAATTATAGAAGTAATACACATGCTACAATCAATCTAATAATAACAATAACAAAACCGACATCTGTTGAGCGCTTACAATGTGCCTAGCACTGAACTAATTGTTTTTACCAGCATTAAATCATTAATTCCCACAACAATCCTGTAAGTATGCCTTATTTCTATTCCCATTTTATAGATGAGCAAATGGAGGCTCAGAGTGTTTAGCTTTGTCAAAGAATAAGAAGTTCTACATAAATAAATATCCAGATAAATAAAGAGACATTCATAGTCCCTACATTTGTGTTAAACATTTTGGATGAACTTGGACTAAAGCATGTAGCACATGTTCCACTGAAAAAGAATTCAATAAATCTTTCCTTGATTGCTTAGATTACTCACAGTGAACTTCACATGTTTCATTTTGTTCTCATTTGGCTACAGCCTCTATTCTGAGTGGTGTCAGACTGACAGGACCCCAAATAGTTGGAATTATGTATAAAATAAGAGTAAATGATCTCTCAACGAAATTCAGATGACTTGCTCTAAACAAAATAATACACTTTTGAAATAGATTGTATGTATTTTGGTGGCTCTAGAGCTTTTAGCTATTTGCTTATATTTTGGTCTCTTTTTGTTCTAAGCTGTGATTTAAACAGTTAGGTTGTGGCATATCTGAGATACTATTGCTTAAGTTACAAGAAGAAAATATTAGTATTACTTTACTTTCTATAATTCCTTTTATGATCACTCAACCCTTAGCAATTATTTAATTTGGAAGTATCAGTATGGTTCAGAAAGCCTTCAGTTTCAGCTTCCATGACAAAATGTACTTCTGTACATACGTGATGTTACCAGAGTTGTTGAAGGTGTGTAAATTCTCCTTTCCCAGAATACTGCACGTCTGTGGACAGAGTAAGAATGGTGATATGAGGGATTAGAATGAGAGCTATCCCCCAAAGGCATGTCTAGTAAATAATAGGCTCAGAGCCAGGGTGAGGGAGGCTGGCCTGCCTCATAAAGGCAGCACCTGTGCAGAGCTACCATTAGCCTTCAAGAATCCATTTTTTTTTACACCTGCCCAAGAGCACAGACTGAGTGGACAAAAACCCCAAAGACTCTTGGAATGTAGAAATGGATGCTCTGTCTATTGTGGGGTTTTTTTTTCATATTTTCATGCTGATAACAGTGCTCAGGGATTCTACGTAAACTGGTAAATGAGTAAACTGGACACTCCTAGTATAGAAATACCAGTAAATAAGTTCTGAACAAATAAACCAGTAAAGAGGTTAACTGTGGTAAGTTGATGGTACAAATGTCCTGCTTTTTTTGGAAGTATAATTTGGGAGTCATTGACATTGCTGTTATCTTTACCTGATATCTATAATAATAAAAGCGTAATATGCTAATTAGACAGGACGTCCTTCTGGACAGAGCCCGGGCTCCGAGGGAAGCCCGGGTCCCGGGTCCTCGGAGAGAAGCCCAGGTCCCGGGTGCCAGAGGGAAGCCGGTGCTGGCAGCTGGGGGAAGGATGGCCTACTTTTGCACAAATTTCATGCATCGGACCTCTAGTTTATAATAATTGGCCAAACACCTACTCTGTGCCTTGCCATGCTGTGGCTCAGCATGCATTCCATTTGTACCTTAATTCCTACCTCCTATTATTGCCTCTGCTGAGATCTTGGCCATTTGGAATCTTCTTGTCATCCTTCAAGTGGCAGCTCAAATGTTTTTAATCTTGGACCCCTCTTCATGCTCACAGGAAGAGGTAGGTGTTTCCTCCATGAACAAACTCAGGGCTTTGGACCAGCTCTGCCAGGTGTTGATCTTGTTGTTTTGTTTGCCTACATGATCATCCCCATTGTGCGCTTCTTGAAAGAGGCACCATGTATTATCCCAGTTTATGTTCCTGGGGTCTAACATAATATCTGCAGCATTACAGGTACTCACATGATATGGTTTAAATTTAAATACACCCCTCTCAGAATAGATTATTCAAGCTTACTTACATTCTAAAATGTAGGCTAGCCTGCTTTGCTAAGAAGTCCACAACTTTTCAGAGTGGTAGAATGTGAATCAGGTAATAGATCAGGATAGGTGTTCCATTTTACTGATGGCTCTGTTCACAGGGCCACTCATTTCTTCCTCAACATGTGACTTCCGGGTCACTCTGCACATAGCCATCTCAGCCAAGAACAGGGAGTAAAGAGGGACTATACCTTGGCTTTAAAGGTTCTGGCCTAAAGTGTACCACATCACTTTTGCTCAATCCCATAAATCAGGACATTATTCTCTGGCCATACCTAAGAGCAAGGGAGGTTAGGCCATGGGTTCTATTTGCATGCTCAAGAAGAATGGAGAGCATGAATTTTGGTGGATGGCTAGCACCCTCTACTACACAGCCCTTCTATCAGACTGCCACTTTTTGCTTTTGAAAGTATGGCCATATTCCTCATCATTGGGCTTCAAGCCATCACGGTCATCTTTGACTGCTAACTCTTCTTTCTCACCCCTCCCATATATGTATGTCCTCCCACATAAAAAGTCATTGGGTCCTAGATTCTTGATCTGTGAAGTCTCCTGTCCTTCTCCACTGCTTCCTTCTTAATTCAAGAGAACATAATGTCTCAGAGTTAATCATCCTATATAATAAAAAAGTAATATGCAAATTGACTGTACCTTTGCTACACCCACCAGCCACGCCCACCAGCCAATCAAGAGTGAGTATGCAAATTAACCCAACCAAGATGGCTGCAGCCATGGAGAGAGCAGGAGGCTTGGGTTTCCCCGGCAATGGAGGAAGCCAAGCTTTCTGCCTGCCCTGGCCTGCCTTGGCCTCCACTTAAGGCTACAAAGTTTCAATTATAGGAGATAAATAAATCCCAACAAAAATGTCTGCAGCCACGGAGCAAGCAGGAGGCTTGGCTCTGCTCAAGGCTACAAAGTTTCAATTAAAGAAGATAAATAAATCCCAGATACCAGGGCCTCTGCTTGGGTTGCCGGGGGGTGTGGCCAGCCTGCAAACCACCACAGGCCCCACGCCCCAAGGGAACTCCCACCCTGATCCGGGACACCCTTCAGGGCAAACCAGCTGGCCCCCACCCATGCACCCAGCCTCTATCCTATCTAATCCTATCTAATAAAAGAATATGCAAATTGACCATCACTCCAACACACAAGATGGCTGCCCCCATGTGGTCAAAGATGACTGCCCCTATGTGGACACAAGATGGCCACCACAAGATGACCAGCAGGGGAGGGCAGTTGGGAGGGACCAGGCCTGCAAGGGAGGGCAGTTGGGGGCGATCAAGCCTGCAGGGGAGGGCAGTTAGGGGTGACCAGGCTGGCAGAGGAGGGAAGTTGGGGGCGACCGGGCCTGCAGGGAAGGGCAGTTGGAGGGGGGGACCCAGGCCTGCAGGGGAGAGCAGTTGGAGGGGACCAAGCCTGCAAGGGAGGGCAGTTAGGGGTGACCAGGCCTTCAGGGGAGGGCAGTTAGGAGTGACCAGGTCTACAGGGGAGCAGTTAGGCATCAATCAGGCTGGCAGGGGAGTGGTTAGGGGGTGATCAGGCTGGCAGGCAGAAGCAATTAGGGGCAATCAGGAAGGCAGGCAGGCGAGCAGTTAGGAGCCAGCAGTCCTGGATTGTGAGAGGGATGTCCGACTGCCCGTTTAGGCCCAATCCTACCAGGTCTAAACGGGCAGTCGGACATCCCTTGAGGGGTCCCAGATTGGAGAGGGTGCAGGCTGGGCTGAGGGACACACACCCCCGTGCACGAATTTTGTGCACCGGGCCTCTAGTTAATAAATATAAAGCTAAGGGAATGAGGCAGATGGAAAGCAGTAGCAACTATTACTAAAGAAAGTATAAATTTTGACTCTAAAAAGAAATATACCCATGGAAATATACCATATCTTTATGGCTTCTTTTTTGTTTGAAGGCTCCAAAAGTAACAATAAAGAGAAAGAAGGGAAAATTGGTAGAAATAAATGAAGCCATCTAAATGAGAAAAGCAAAGAGTATTTTGAGCTCACTCTAGCAAAGGGGTCAGCCATGTTACCTGCATTTTGGCAGAGACTCAAAGGCATGCAGATTTGTGGGAGAGCTGCTTTACAGTGCAAAAAAGGAAGGGTTCTGGTACACCTGCCCTGATTGAAGGCTGTTGGTGTGGGGAAGCTGTCAGTGAGCTCAATAGAAGTGGTGCAGTCAGGGATTGGTAGGGGAGTGTAATGGGCTTTCTCTGGTTGGTCCTAAATTGGAAGCAGGGACAGAATTTAGAGAGGCTGTCAGTTATTAATCAAGTCCTGGCCATTTGGGGCTGGTTATTACAGAAGTTATTGTTTAGCTTCCTGGATTGTTGCTAGAGATAGCAATCTGACTTACAGTCACTGGCTTCCTGGGTTGTTTATTGTAGCTATGAGGTTGGTTTCCTGGGCAGGTTGGTGCAGGTTGTGAGTCAAAGTTCTATTTTTATGTATGTCATCTGGCCATTGTCCATTTGTATGTTCTGTCTCTGAAGACAGAGACGTGAACTAAGAATTAGCTGCTTCGTAAGCATGGTGGTGGCAAAACCTGGGGTGGAGAGTTGGTTACAGAGGTGTTTAGGTGGAGCCAGGGGTGGGCAAACTTTTTGACTCGAGGGCCACAATGGGTTCTTAAACTGGACCGGAGGGCCGGAACAAAAGCATGGATGGAGTGTTTGTGTGAACTAATATAAATTCAAAGTAAAGGAGCGGAGGGGAGAGCAAGAGAACCCTCCGCTCTTTCGGCTCCGCGGGCCGGATAGAACAGCCAAACAGGCCGGATCCGGCCCTCGGGCCGTAGTTTGCCCACGGCTGAAAGAGAAACAACTGCTAGCAGAGCAGGGAGTAAGAAATGATGTCATTCTCCATAAGAGAAGCAGCTACTAAAGTGGCAAAGGCATCTTCATACAAGGATAGTCAAGTACTACCACTCTTAGAGCAAGGACACAGTAGAAAGCTTTTAATCTGAAAAAAAAAATTAGACTAAGTTAGTAACCCAAGATTAACAAGCAATTGGATTGCAAATAAACTTTAGGACGGTGTGAGTAGTGCCTTAAAGATGCTGCCAGGGAAAGCCACTGTGGAATGGGATAGCTCCGTGGTCGGCAAACTCATTAGTCAACAGAGCCAAATATCAACAGTACGATTGAAATTTCTTTTGAGAGCCTAATTTTTTAAACTTAAACTTCTTCTAACACCACTTCTTCAAAATAGACTTGCCCAGGCCGTGGTATTTTGTGGAAGAGCCACACTCAAGGGGCCAAAGAGCCCCATGTGGCTCGCGAGCCGCAGTTTGCCGACCACGGGGATAGCTCATTAAGAAGAGCAGTGGCAAAGGAGAAGACATCCAGCAGAACTGAGGAGGCCCTTCGTTTGCCACAGAGCTTATGACAATACAGCTTTTAGATCGAAGCCTGCTTCCTAGAATTGCAGATTTGTAACATCTTCGACAGGGTCTTAGCACTTCAGACCCGATTTCTGCTAATTGTCCATCTGCCAGGCTCAGCGATGCCCCCAGGATCTCTCACTGAATCTGTCTTCTGCACCTGCATAAGCTGGTGTCAAACTGCCACTCCCTGGTTTCTGGCTCTACTATCCCAAAGATGCTAAATCAGTGAACCCAACAAGGGCTATGTTTTACTGAAACATTCTCATTCCCTTTAAATTGGCTGCAGATGACACCTCTGTGTTCAGCTGCCATTATGGTGAATAGCTGATCACTCTATTCTGTCCTTTAAGTAAGAATTCTGTTTTAGAGTAAATTTTAATTATCTGTAGAATGATTTACTTTTCTCTACTAATGAATGATTTCTGGAGATAACAAAATTATTGGACATAAACTCCTGATAAATAATACCACTGCCCAGTCTTGCCCAGTTTACTGAATTTCAACAACAAAAAATGCCTATAATGCCCCCAGCTTGTCTCCCAGGGATGTGACATATAATCACATTCAATGGGAGCAGGCATGACAATATCTGGTAGCTTAATTTCCCCACCAAGTGTAATAGGAACAAAACAGAAGGAAGGTAATACAGTATCTGAAAAAGGGTGTGTGTGTGTGTGTGTGTGTGTGTGTGTCTGTGTATGTATATGAGAGAGAGAGAGTTGTCATGCCTTCACTGACTAATTATGCCTTTGTTAGTACATTTCTCACAGTTCTGGAGGCCAAAACCCCAAAACCAAGGCTTGGTCGTCAGCAGGGTTGGTTGCTTCTGAGGCCTCTCCTTGGCTTGCAGATGGCTGCCTTCTCCCTGTGCATTTATGTGATCTTCCCTCTGTGTGTTTCCTCTCTTTTAAGGACACCAGTCATATGAGATTGGGCCCACTCTAAAGACCTCATTTTCACTTAATCGCTTCTTGAATGGCCCTAGCTTCATATTTAGTCACATTCTGAGATACTGAGAGTTAGGGCTTTAACATATGAATTTTGCTCTACTAGAAAGTCCAAAATCACACCGTGAACCCCTAATGATTGAATCACACCTCACACAGCATTTAAAATGCCAGTATTTTTCTGGTTCTCATATTGAATTGAACAGAAGCTTCGGTTCTTGGAATGCACCAGTTTGGTGATGAATAGTGGAAAGCCAAAGGTGCTTTTACCTGGAGAAATCAGGTTTCTCAGTAATATATTTTACTTTCTCCAAAACAACAGATTTGAGGCAGAATTATGTCCGTGGTCTGACAAATGCATATGAAGGTTGCTTGTCTTTTGAATTCCCTTTGCTCAAAGAGTCATAACATAGATAGCAAATGTAACAATAGTGATGCCCAGTGCCTCCCTTCATATGGAAATCAATAATCACTCCTAGTCTTCCACCTTTTGGCAGAAGACAGCTTGAACACTAGGAAACCATAGTGCAGCTCTTCACAATTTGTAGACAGTGATGCAAAGATAAAATCTTAAGTATTTTCTATCCATTCCTTAGAACCCCACAATTTCTGAGAGTTCTAATGTAAAATAGTCAATCATTTTTCTTAACTGTCTTCTAAATAAGTGATTTCAGATAAATTTGATTTATACTACTTAAGTAAATATTGGACACATTAATTGTTGATTTTGAAATGTCAAGACAGAAACAAATCATTAACTGTCATTCCATTTTGCAATAATTTTTTAATAGGGCGACTTTATTTATTTTGCAAATTCCAGAGATAAATCAACATCCAGTATCTGAGCTGGAAAGGGAAAGAATGAAATAAATACAGTCAGACAATAGAAAAATAAATTATATTTTAGGCAAAACCAAGTAAATTACAGTATTAGCATGGAACATTGTTGTTTTTTGTAGCTATTTATGGAGGATTTAAACCGAAGGACTAGACTTTATCGGCTGCCTCTGTGTTTAGCTGAGGCTGAGAGCATTTGGAGAAGCCAGATATAAGCCAAGTTGGATTATTAAGCAATGCTTGATCGAATGACTGCCTCCCAGGATTTATGTGCAGATCCTGCCCTTGAGCACACTCACTCAGCTCCCATGGAGGTCAATATGAGCTATGGCCATATGATCCTCCAAACGATTGCTGTTCAATTATGTGCATCTCTCGGATACCATCATTCGTTTACTATACATCATTTATAAATCCATGATGCTAAGGTGTTGCTAATGGAATAGAAAAGTATATCCACCAATATATTATTTGATAACTATTTTGTTAGTGTATATAGGTACTTACATGCACATATCTCCTGAGACATGTTCAGGCTATACAACAAGAACACAGATGGAGGCCAACATATCATGTCTAAATATTTAAAAGTTATAAACCAATCTTAGGAACTATTGAATGAAATATGTTCTAGTGTGTTCCTCCTCCTACCTTAATAAATATGCTTTCAAAATGTCAAAATAAAAAAGTTGTAAATATTGTTTATATTGCTTATATGTGACATCAAAATACAATGCTAAGACAAATTATTAATGTATAAGTCTAAGTATTAGGCTATGAATCAGCAGCACTTGCTAAATAATAAAATACAGCATGTATTACTCACAAATTATTATATATTTATTCCAGAATATTATTTTTCTTAATGTTATATCAGCAATATCACTAAATATGTAGCTATTTATCACACATTATGAAGATATTATTATAACTTCATAAAATTTTTGTTGTAAAGATAATATTGTTAAAATAGAAATTTTTGTTTGGTTATTATAAAATTCTTTCATTAATTTCAATTTGTAGAAAAACATCATCCTATCAAGGAAGTACCAACTGGGATTGTCAGTGAAATTTTTAAAGCATCACTTTAGCAAGATATTTGGGATTTGGGGGAAAATATTTGGTTTAAGATATGAAAATAAATTATTCAGAGGCCATTTAGTGATAATATCAATGACTTTATTAAAATTAATAAAAGTTTAGAAAAACAGAAATAATGACTATTCCATACATTAAAATTTTATACTACATGTAGGTTTAAAGAAGAAAATTCATCCTCTTTCTGTTGAACATCAAAGCAAATTCCCCTAATTAATATAGTTCTAGATTGGTCTGAAAGATTTTATTCTGAATTTGAATTCATGGTTTTATTACAATGAACTAGATGAAGAATTACATGTCCTACCATTTTCTGCTTTGTATCTGAGAAAAAAGAGGAGTGATTCATAATAGTTCAGGTTTCAGATGAGAACAGGAACCAATGGAAAAATAAAATCCTGGTTTGCCTCTGGGAAAATCACAGAACTTTTGGGGGGGATTAGTTTTTCTATGTAGGAATTGGACAATGACTTTCCTTAAGAAAATCAATGTTATTCTTAATTTTGGGACAAAATTACTAGGTTTATGTCCTAGCCCCGTGGTTGGCAAACTGTGGCTCACGAGCCACATGCGGCTCTTTGGCCCCTTGAGTGTGGCTCTTTCACAAAATACCACGGCCTGGGCGAGTCTATTTTGAAGAAGTGGAGTTAGAAGAAGTTTAAGTTTAAAAAATTTGGCTCTCAAAAGAAATTTCAATCGTACTGTTGATATTTGGCTCTGTTGACTAATGAGTTTGCCAACCACTGTCCTAGCCTATCAGACCTCTCTTACATTATTCAAGACATTACCTCATTCAGGACACTGGGCATCGAGCATGTGTTTATTTTCTAATAGAAACAAGAGGAGGCTTGCAGGAACTCTGCCGTCATTATTGATTCTTCACCCATTGCGTGTATAAATCTACCTTCTGAGGAGGCTGCACGGAGCCCTGCAGTACATGGCTTAAGAATAATAGTCACATTTGTTTCCCATAAGTAAAAAGGATTGTCATAGGTTTTGTCAAAGAACCCCAATGCTAAATAAAGAAGATTTTCCCCAGGTTCTCCTATTTCAAAATGACAATTGTGAAATGAGTGGTTCTGGTTCTGAACATAAAATGGCAGAGGAAGGACAAGGAATCACACCGCAATGAGGTTGGGGAAATCAGAAGGCAGGGAGGCTGGAGTTGGGCTGAAAAGGAAAACATAGAATTTATGAAAATGGGGAGAGAGAGAGGACAACGCAGGGATAGGGTTTAGTCTTCAGGGCTACTCCCAGGGAAAGGGTTTAGTCTTCAGGGCTACTCCCAGGGAAAGGGTTTAGTCTTCGGGGCTACTCCCAGGGAAAGGGTTTAGTCTTCAGGGCTACTCCCAGGGAAAGGGTTTAGTCTTCAGGGCTACTCCCAGGGAAAGGGTTTAGTCTTCGGGGCTACTCCCAGGGAAAGGGTTTAGTCTTCGGGGCTACTCCCAGGGAAAGGGTTTAGTCTTCGGGGCTACTCCCAGGGAAAGGGTTTAGTCTTCAGGGCTACTCCCAGGGAAAGGGTTTAGTCTTCGGGGCTACTCCCAGGGAAAGGGTTTAGTCTTCAGGGCTACTCCCAGGGAAAGGGTTTAGTCTTCAGGGCTACTCCCAGGGAAAGGGTTTAGTCTTCGGGGCTACTCCCAGGGAAAGGGTTTAGTCTTCAGGGCTACTCCCAGGGAAAGGGTTTAGTCTTCAGGGCTACTCCCAGGGAAAGGGTTTAGTCTTCGGGGCTACTCCCAGGGAAAGGGTTTAGTCTTCGGGGCTACTCCCAGGGAAAGGGTTTAGTCTTCAGGGCTACTCCCAGGGAAAGGGTTTAGTCTTCGGGGCTACTCCCAGGGAAAGGGTTTAGTCTTCAGGGCTACTCCCAGGGAAAGGGTTTAGTCTTCAGGGCTACTCCCAGGGAAAGGGTTTAGTCTTCAGGGCTACTCTTGGACATTAGGCTGCATTTATCCTCCCAGGCCCCTCTTGTGAATGCTCAGAACAGACATCTTTCAAAGACACCGGGCCAAGTAACAGCCTCTTTGCTGTGGGAGCACTGGGTATGAAGCTATGGGTCCTGGCTTCATGGGCACATGGGGTCGTGAGGATTGTGCTTTGGGTGGGAGCCCACAGGGAGGCAGCAGTGAGCATCCTTGGAGAGGCAGAGCCCTCCGACAGCAGGACTGGCACCGGTTCCTGGGCATGAGGCCAGCAGCCGGTGTTGTCCAGGAAACAGATCTGCAAGCCTTTTTGGCGATGTGCCTTCAGCTGAAAGCTGATGACATGTGGGAGGTTGTGCCCTGTCCTCTTTTCCTGGGACCACAGAGCCTATTCCCTCAGTGAATGTGTATGATAGGGAGCCTCCTTAGATGTGATTAATAGTGTTAAACAACAACAACAACACTAATTTCCATGCCTGAAAGTCTTTTTAAAAGAAAGGATTTGTTAGGCCATTGTTAGGAGGAGGAGGAGGAGGAAGAGGATGAGGTGGGGGGAGAAGAGGAGAAGGAGGAGATAGCCTTGGGGCATGGAGTATAAACCACCAGCCACATGTCCTTGGTAGGACTTGGTAGGAAAGACATATCCATTGTCTCAGAGTCTGCAAGTGTTTTTATACATCAAGTAGGAGGAAGGGGAAGAAAGATGCAAGCCACCTGAAGGAATTTACATTGGCTATAGGCAAAGGGGTGGGGGAAGGCGAAGCGGGGCCAGCTCTCAAATAAGCACAGCATTCCACTAAAGAGATGTCCGTCCTGTGGACTGGCTGTGGGCAGCAGTCTGGAAAGCCCACCAGTAAACAGAGGCAGAGGCTCCTGCAATGGAGGGTGTCCGAGTATAATAATCTGCGAGAATAGGCATGTGGAAATTAATTGGAAGTTCCAACAGACATGGAAGGAATAGGAACAGGCTTTTGTTATCTGGCCCACAGCCACTACGAAGAACAGTTCAGTCTCTTTCCCTCACTCTCCATCCGCAGTAATTTAATTCAGAACATCTGAGAATTTTCTCCTTGTCAGGACCCACCTCCCATCAGATAGGACAGCCTTTCTTCAAAATATCACCAATGTTAAAGGTCTGTGTCCCAAGGAAAGACACGTGAAGTGACCTGCTTAGGACCAAATGAATACCCTCCCAACAAATGTGTCTTTCAACTGTTTAGTCAGCATAGTTGTTTAGTCCAGGGGGTTATTTACTTCAAAAAATACAGCAGAGTTTTGTGATATTTCTTGATTTACATTGTTTTTCATTTTCAGCGTCTCTATTTTTCTCTCCATGCTTTACAAACTCTTTTTATGGCAAATTAGTTCTAGTTCTTCCCATATCTGTAACACATAAAAACTAACAAAATCTAGTTGGTTAGAGGCTCTCTGTTTTTGAATTTTTGTAGACCATCAAATTACAGAAAAGAAAATTATACTTTGAGGTTGGACATCTAAGTGTCCAATCGAGGTATTTCAAATATTTCTTGGGGGAAAAAAAACCCTCCAAACACCCAGGAAGCATTTAATTTTTCTTAAAAATACAAAAGCATATCACCAAACATTTTCAACCAATTTATATTTTTGAAAAATAAATAGTCAATTAGCAGTGCTAAAAGTTGGAATGCAATCTGCATACTGAGTGATCAGACTCTGGTCACTGGAGATTTCAAAAGGGCAACCTTGCAGTTGGGCTGTTGAGTTTCCAGGCCATATTTAGAAAACCAATTTAGATGTAAGTACATTTGCATACTAGAGACCTCAGGTGCATCTCCTAAGCCTGAAGTGCTGGTGAGAATAGGCCTTCGCAATATCCAAAAACCAGTTCTCAATATCCAAGATGCTTCAACTTCTCCTAAGAGGCCTTAAGGATTCCTGTCAGGGAACCCAGAGCAAAAGAAAATCTTTTACCTAATGAGAGAGGGGTCGTCGTGGAAATGGATGCAGAAAAGTGCGGTGTGCTCACCAGATTCAGCTGTACTAACAAAGCCCATCCCAGAAGGCCTTCTCTGCAGACCAACAGATTGCTCGCCGTGTGTGGGAGGGGCACAGCCACGCCACCCTCCTTTCCCATCCCTGCCTTCCCAAGGGCCTTACACGGAATGCCGTTCCTGAGGGGCTTTGCCTAGGGCAGCTATCGGCAAACTGCGGCTCGCGAGCCACATGTGGCTCTTTGGCCCCTTGAGTGTGGCTCTTCCACAAAATACCACGGCCTGGGCAAGTCTATTTTGAAGAAGTGGCGTTAGAAGAAGTTTAAGTTTAAAAAATGTGGCTCTCAAAAGAAATTTCAGTCGTTGTACTGTTGATATTTGGCTCTGTTGACCAGTTTGCCGACCAGGGGCCTATGGGAATTAGAAGCCCTGTTGGAGAGAACTGTATTGTTGCTAAAAACCTGCCAACTGAAATGTAAGTAGAGGCTTCCTCTGAATACTGCTCATCCGAACCGTGGGACAAAAAGTAGCTCTGACTTACTGCTAGGACCTGGCTGAATTTCCTCTGCACGAGATGTCCTTTCCGACTCTCATCTCAGAAGATTATGGGAAATTGTATCAGGTGTGGGGCAGTGTGTCCCCACCAGGGGAACATTCTGTACTCAGCCTCACACCAAGACTGCAGCTCAGCTTTCAGGAACCCAGGAAAGAGCCTGTTGTTTGTGACGACGACTATGCCTGGTGACTTCATTTCAGGTTTTGCTGCTTTGCCTTAATTAAAAAATAATGGCTAAAGGGGTTGCCAAGAAAATGAAGGGATGTAAAATTTAATACACTTAAGAATTTTACGCTTCAAAACTTCAAAATAGTAGCTTCTACAGTGGATCCCGAGGTGATTTCTGGAATGAAACGAGATATTATAATTCACACATAAGAGTAATTTTCATTTCATCTTCCTAGTGCACCAAATAATTAATTTTCTGCTGCTGTGTGTGCTTTCTTCCCCTAGTTTCCCCCAATGGTACATCTGGCAAAACTTGAATACAATATCACATCCAGGATATTAACATTGACATAGGAATTTTTAGCACACTGAACTTCTTTCTATCCCTAATTTAAACCCTAGCAACCACTAATCTGTTCTCTTTTCAAGAATGTTACATAAATGGAATCATATGTAACATTTTAGCATTGTATGTAACCTTTTAGCATTGGCTTTTTATGCAGTTATGTTCATCCAAGTTGCTCCAAGTAGTAACAATTTGTAATTTTTTCATTGCTGAGTAGTATTCTGAGTCATGGATGTACCCAACAGTTTGCGTATCATTCCCTGTTGAAAGACACCTGGGTGGTTTTCAGTTTTTTACTGTTATGAGTAAAGATGATAGAAACATTTACACACATTTGTATGAACATAATATTTCATTTCTCTGGACTAAATCTTCAAAATGCAATTTCTGGGTCATATGGAAGTTGTATGTTAAACTTTATAGGAAACTGTCTAATTATTTTCCAGAGTGGCCATGGCATTTTACATTCCAACCTATAATGTATGACGGATGCGGTTTCTTTGCACCCTCACTAGCATTGGTTTTGCTGCTATTTTTCATTTTAGCCATTCAGATCGGTGTTTAGCGATGTCTCCTAGTGGTTTTAATTTGCATTTCCCTAATGGCTAAGGATGTTGAAAATCTTTTATACGCTTACTTGTCACTGGTACTTTCTCATTGGTAAAATGTCTCCTTATATTTTTGCCCAACTTCCAATTGGATTGTTTTCTTTTAGTATTGCTAAGTTTAGAAAGTTTGTTATGTATTTTAGGTACTAGTCCTTTGTTGGATATGTGGTTTGTAAATGTTTTCTTTCAAACCATAGCTTGTCTATTCATCCTCTTAACAAGGTGTTTTTCAGAGTAAAAGTTTTTAATTTTCACATAATCTATTGATCTTCTTTTAAAGATCATGTTTTTGGTATAAAATATATGAATATTTTGTCTGGCCCTAGACCCTGAAGATTTCCTGTGTTTTTCTAAATAGTTCCTATGTTTATTTTAAAAGATTTATCATTTTAAAATCTGAGAAACAGTTTGCATGTTATTAAAACAAACAGTTCATATGTTTTGTTTATTAAAAATTATAGTATTCTAGTAAAGCCACAGATTTTTGTTTCCAACTTAGGAAGAAACCGGAAAGATGACCCTTTTTTAAGAAAATATACTATTTTAGACTATTTTCCTAAAACCATTCATGTACTAAGTGTTAACTATTTTTGTTTGTTTCTTTGTATAGATGGGTATTTATAAGGTTGAATGAGAAATCTGAGCTTAGGTTATTAATTTGACTCATTCTTTCATAATCAACTTGATGTGACAAACCTAGACCAATAGTTGGGAAATAAAATACTCAGGAAAAAAAATCATTTCATTTTTTGTTTTTTAATATCTGAATTTAAGCTCTCCATTTTAGCTATCATCAGATTAACTACTTGAATGTCCCATCAACATCTAAATTTGATTTTTTGAAACATTAAGTCATTAAAATTTTCCATACCTAGGACACTGGGAAATAAGAATATGAGCATTGAGACCCGTATGGAATCTTCAAAGCCTTATATCAACTTACCTTATGTATCTTCAATTTTATTTCTTATTATCCACCATCACTATTTTATTTATTTATTTTTAAAATATATTTTTATTGATTTCAGAGAGAAAGGGAGAGGGAGAGAGAGATAGAAACATCCACGATGAGAGAGAATCATTGATCGGCTGCCTCCTGCATGTCTCGCACTGGTGATTGAGCCCACAACCCAGGCATGTGCCCTGATTGGGAATCGAACCGTGACCTCCTAGTTCATAGGTCAAAGCTCAACCACGTAGGCAGGGCACTATTTTACTTATCAATCAATAGTCCCCATTACTCATGAATTGCTTATTTCTGCTAGTTTGCTTCCCAGTCTAGGATTCTCTTCCAGGCATTCTCTACTATCTTCATGGACTTAATTTAAAACTCATCTTCTCTAAGAACCTCTTGAGCAGGGAAAGGCATTCTCTGCAGTCCCGCCTTAATGGTAAATTTCAAACTAACGACTCCTGTGTTGGTCAAGTGCATGTCCTTCATGTTATTGTCAATCCAATATATCCATGTCCCCTCCACTTCCCTAACATACACTAATCTCTCCACCTTGGCTCTGGAGCAGTGATTTTACCTGGACTAATTAGATGTTGTGAGAGTGTGGGGCTCTGGAAAGAGCCTTGGACATAAATGAACATCTCTCCAACTAGAAAATTGATGGGCAACATCTGATGATTGGTAATTCTTAATAGACAACATGAAGAGCAGCAATTCATTGCTGACTCTTCACCCCCATAACTTTGAAATGGTTTATTCTTGATCCCTGTTCCTCCTTATCTCTAAGCCTATTCAATCTGTTTACCTAGTGTCTAAGGATTTGGAAATTTTATTGTTCTGATATTCTTTAGCATTCTTAAGGAATACCTATTTTGGTTGCTTAATAGGTGACTCTTTTAGCCTTTGTTTCTGATTTTATCTTAATGCTATAGGGGTAAAATGAAGCCCTCCAGATACTAGTGAGGAGATTTATACAAAACCAGTTGAAAATGTAACCCAACCACATTTCTATAATGAACCTCATTTACTTTCATATCTGTTTGCTTCCTAAGAAGTCAATACAATAGTATTAAATTAATATATCTTTCATATTTTCTTTGTTTATTATTATCTCTCCATGCATCATCAACAAAACCACTTGGATAATTTATTATAAAAACATACCTAAAATATATGTATTTCATACCATGTATTAATCTTACCTAATAAAAGAGAAACATGCAAATTAACTGTCACTCTGCTACGCCCACAGCCAATCAGAGTGAGTATGCAAATTAACCCAACAAAGATGGAGGTTAATTTGCATATGCAGGCACAGAGCAGTGTGAAGCCTGCTATGAGGGGAAGGGGGGCGGTGGAGGGAGCTACTGTAGTGGTTCTCTGGACAGAAGTGAGGATGTGCCTGCTCCCGGGTGGCAGGGGAGCAGGGATGTGCTGGCTCCCAGGTGCCCAGGGAGCGGGGACTTGCCAGCTCCCAGGTGCCCGGGGAGTGGGGACTTGCCAGCTCCCGGGCGGCTGGGAGTGAAGCCAGGAGCCTATTCTTGCACGAATATCATGCAACAGGCCTCTAGTATATTAATATACTAGTATGTGTTAACACTACTGATGCTGGCCATGAAAGGAACGGAGAGGTGATTCTGGCATGTGTTCCCTTCTTCCATTGCTTTCAAGCTCCACATAGGAGGGAAGAGGAGAACTATGAATTTATTTGACAGAAGGTAGTAATAAATGACATGATATAGACACAGTAAAGGTGTTATGAGAAGTTGGAAAAAGAGGTCTTTTCCAGCTATGGGCATCAAGTACTGTTTCTCAGAGGAAATTTAATTTGAGGTTCATTCTTTAGGTTTGATAAGATAGACTTTTGGATGGTGAAGAAAATGTTTAACCATTCTTTCCATGCATATTAATTGAGCATCTGCTATGTGCTAATAGCATGGACGAAGAAACAACAATAAAATATTAAGTGATTCTTACATCAGACTGAAATTGTCAGACTGAAATTATTCAGTTTAGCTGGATCAGTGGGCTGTGTGAAGTGGGGGTGGGGGGATAATAAGGGGTAAAAGGATGTGTGTAAAATAGGATCATTGAGAAAAGAAGTTACTTAATGATTTACAGGGTATGTTTGTTTGGTACTCACTGGATTTAAAGCTTCTTCTTGGTTAGAATTTTGTTTTTGAAGATTATTGCCAAGAACTTAAGTAAAATGCCCAATAGAGTATAAATACTAATAACCTGTCAATTCCTGATAGCTTATAAATGAGATACATTTATTGATCATATGTATTCACTTTATGTTCAAGTGGTTTTAGTTCATGATTATTCTATTTTTATTTCATACTCCACAAATCTATTAAGACTTTGATTTAATAGCATTAAATGAAGATCATATTTCATAGGCTATCAGTTTGCCTGCTGTAACAGAGAAATTCAAAATAATGGTGACATAGATAAGATAGAAGTTTATTTCTCTTTCATACAAAACAAAGATGAATGGCCCACGGCTGGTATGGGCCTGGACAATTGTCAGGGATCCAGGCTCCTTATATCTTGCTGCTCTGACATCCTGTCACACATCATCCATCCCATCTACCACCAACATACCAGCATTACAAGCCAGCAGAAAGGAAAAGAGAGAATAGTGGGGGCATATGCTTTCCCTTTAAGGGAATGAACCAGATATTGTACATATCACTCCATTTTCATTCCACTGTTTAGAAGTTGGTACATAGCCACCCTCAGCTGCTGCTGCTAAGGGAGTCTCTATCGGAATGTCCATGGGACCAGCTGAAATGTGGCATCCTATTATTAAGAGAAAAGTGTGGCTTGGATATTGGGCAGTGACTAATTTCTGTCATAATCTGTTAAAATTTTAAACAAGTCATATCATTGATGAAGGCCTCTTGCTCCTTTATCCATCTGCCTAGTGCCGTGGTCGGCAAACTGCGGCTCGCGAGCCCCTTGAGTGTGGCTCTTCCACAAAATACCACGGCCTGGGTGAGTCTATTTTGAAGAAGTGGCATTAGAAGAAGTTTAAGTTTAAAAAATTTGGCTCTCGCCGAAACCGGTTTGGCTCAGTGGATAGAGCGTCGGCCTGCGGACTGAAGGGTCCCAGGTTCGATTCCGGTCAAGGGCATGTAACTTGGTTGCGGGCACATCCCCAGTAGGAAGTGTGCAGGAGGCAGCTGATCGATGTTTCTAACTCTCTATCCCTCTCCCTTCCTCTCTGTAAAAAATCAATAAAATGTAATTAAAAAAAAAATTTGGCTCTCAAAAGAAATTTCAATCATTGCACTGTTGATATTTGGCTCTGTTGACTAATGAGTTTGCTGACCACTGGCAGTGTATCACTATTATTTTTTTCTTATGAAGATAACAAATGCAGATACCATACAAAAACTTATCATTGGAATTAAATTTCAATGAAAATTTAGAGAGTTAATAAATAATAATGAGCCAGTTATACATGCATAAAGGTCATAGTTGAGCTCCTGTTGAGAGCAGAAGATGGACATAACCGTTTTAGATATTTAGATCGGAGAAGACCTTAAGATTGGGGAAATCAAGCAGGACTGCTGAGATAAAAATGCAGCTTTCACACTCACTACAGCTTTTGTTTCAGATCAAAGCATTTATATGTTTATGAACATATGTAGGTGAACAGAATTATATTTTAAAAAAACAGAATTATATTAAAGAAAGAACAGAATTATATTTAAAAAGAAAGAGCAACAGGTGGTAATGAGGAAGCCTGGGTTCTTATTACTGTCCATAGATATTTAGCAGTCCTGAACAAGATGTTTAACTGCCCAAGGTCTCTATTTCTTCATCTTAAAATGAGAATGTCAAGTTTGATTTGTCAACAATGGAAAATACTCTGTGAAAACCTTTTCTGTGCCACATAGCATTCTAGACATGAAAGTAAATGCTTCAAGGAGCTTATGTTCTTTTGGGTTGAGCCTAGGGCTTGCTGAATACTAGTAGACAGGCCATTGCAATACAGTCTAATAAATGCAGTTACAAAGAGAGATATTAGATGCTTGGAAAACACTATTAGAAGGGGCTCCAAATTCAGACTGGAACTGTCAGATTTGATAAATGAGTAATACTGAACTAAAATTTTATTAATTAAAACCAACATCCAATACTAAATTAAAATTGACAATCAAATTAGAAGGGACAGAAAATGTGCAGTTTAGGCAAGATAAGTTAGAATGGTGCAAAGCTTGAATTGGGCTGGGTCCCTATTCTTAAAAAGCCTACAACGTAACATTACCATGTAGGATCCAAATTTTAGGAAGATTTTTGAGAGTTGGTGTAAAGTGCCTGTCGTATAATCTGGTCATGACTATAGCAATACAAAAGTGCATCCTATAGGGCAAAGGCCAGGGTTGCTTTATTGGGAAAGGATTGAAACTAAGGAAAAGAGGCTCAGAAAATTGTCATAATTTTTAAACCTATACCACTTTTGTGAATACTTCTTTCTCTAAGAAAGACATATACTCCTTAGGTATGTAGATATCAAATAACCTGAGATGCTCCTAAGGAAGGCTTTGTCTAAATGTGCTTTATTCCCAGACCCTATCAGCCAAGGCTATGGAGATGGAACTTATTTGCTTTCTTTTCTCTTCATTGTTAAAGCATGCTTAGATTTATTTTCAATTTTATTAACCACTATATAGATATTTGCTTTATTAAATTAGAAAACATAAACAATAAGGAATATAAAATCATGTAAAATTTTGTCAACAATTTCATTATTCAATGATAATATTTTAGATAGACTCAAAATTCTCCTAAATATTACATATGATTGATTATACTTACAATTTATTCTTCTGGTTTTTACCCAGCAATTTTTTTAAACAAAAACATTTTGTACTGTAAGAATTTCTATAACACCTTTTAATTTTAGCTCTAATATACCAAAAATAATGATGAGAACAGAATTTCTCACTTTTGCTTGACAACAGTTATAAAACTAAAAATCAAAACTCTTAGAACTTCCTTTTAAACTTTTTTGGTAAATAATTTCAAACTTACAGAAAAGTTGCAATAATAATACACAGAGCTCCTATATTCTTTACCCTAAAATCACCAAATTTAATATATCAATACATTTTTTTATTATTTCTCCTCACCCTCCATGTGTGTATATATATAGGTAACATGTATGTATTATACATGTTAAGGTTAAAGCATGAGAGAGAAGCAAACAGACTAGAGAGATAATCCAGAGTCAAGTGCTGAGGGTTTTAGGACATGAATTTGATTCTGAGGGTAATGGAGATCATTGGAGGACTTTAGTCCAGGGCATATTTTTTGTTTCTTAGAAGGGCAATGTCTTAAAGATAATTTAGTGAATTGATCTTATTGAGAGTGCTGAAGAGGGGAAATTATTGTGATCTGGACTTAGTAAAATTGGGATGAAAATTGGAGCACATTGAAATAAATGTGGTAGAATATCTAGAGATAGAATATAAAGAATGAAGACTAGGGAAGTTCAGTGTGACAATTAAAATTCTGTTGTGTGCACTGAATTTCACGTGTTATAATCCACTAAGACTGGGAACATTGGAAGAAGCAGCTTTGTAGATGAAGGAAGTGGCTGGATACACTTTTAGACATGGTACATTTGAGATATCCGTCAGACTTCCAGATGGAGCCGTCCTCCAGGACTCTAAGACAGACATAGATTTAGGCATCATCAACTCACAGTCACTGAAACTATGGACTAGAGAAGATCCTTTAGAGAGTAAGGTCTGCCTGAAAAATGGAATGGAGAGTGACTAGAGAGCAAGTAGGACTGTCAGTGTATTGATGGCCCCACTGAGGTTGGAGAACCATGAATTCATAGACATCAACATGTTAATAGAGTGACCTCCAGGAACATGTTATACTCAGATAAAAAGTGAAGCAAGCAGTTCAGTTGAACCAGTTGAGTGTATGTGTTATAAATAGCAATAAAGGAAGGGAGTTAAAATTATTTGGCAAATAAACAATTAAAATGATAGATAACAGACTAAGCTGCATATTAAAGGAAGTAAACCTAGAGGGAGGCTGATAGATGAGTGTTGGGGGTAGAAGTTTCTGGAGGTTAAACAATAGATTCAGTAGCTGTATCTGAGTGAAAAGAAAGGAGTTATATATAGGAGGTAGAAATCAGAGATTGGAGTGTTTATGTTTCTGAGTTTCTTGAGTGTACTTTGGAATAATGACCAGTTTGAGGACACTTGATTATCAATAGCTCAGGTGGAGTGACATTGGAAATCCTTGAGATTAAGGAGATTAAATAGGTTAGGTAATCAAGTCTTAGCTATATTGTCCTCATGGATGATAAAAAAACACATATCTAACTGGTCATGGGTTTTGGAATAAAAAATAAGTCTATGGACAAAGTACCAAATACTTCAGTAAATTTTGGAAATGAGAGGAGATAGAGCGGCATGACAGAAAGGAGGAAGAGTAAGTATGTAGAATAGCCCGATAAAGGGGAGAGGATGGTCCAGAATGGTCTTACTAAATGTGGGGTAAAAGATGCCTCCACTTGAGGGGCTGCAATACAGAGTCAGATTCATTAAGGCAGAAGGATGATCCCAATAAAGAGGACAACACCATTGAAGAAGAACTTCCTGGAGAAAAGGGTTTTCAGAGGCAAAAATGTTGGTGCGAGAAGGAGGGAACAAGGAAGGAAAGGTTGAGCATTATTACACTAAGAGCAAAGGAGGATTATATTCTAATCTAATAATAGCGATGAGGTGAGGTTCATAGGGTGTTTATCACTTTTCTCATCAGAGGCAGAAATAATAATTTTCATAATGTCAGAAAATATAGCTAATAAAATGAAATTTTTAAACAAATGAAATAATAAAAATTAAACATGTATCCATGGTTTTGTAATGCTAAGAAATAGGTCAAGATCAGAAATGGTGGAAAAGAAAGAGGCACCCAAATTATGCTCAGCCAGCAATGATGGAAAAAGAGAGGGAGTGTTTAGAACTTGCTGTCCTATATAGCAGCCACTAGCCTTATATAGCTATTCAGATTTAAATCTAATTAGTTAACATTAAAATTCAATTCCTCCTAGTATTAACCACATCTCAAGTATGTGGCTAGTGGTTGCCATATTGGAGCACTGATTTAAGACATTTCTGTCATTATAGAAAGTGCTTTGAACAGTGTTGTTCTAGAAGGAACACCCTGTGTTGGGTGAGGATTACTGGATATTCATTTTTCTATGGGAAGGAAAGCTATGGGTTTCTCATCTCTTGGTTCCAAATTGCCTTTGTGCTTGTTAGAGTAAAATGAATACTGGTCTTCAAGTCAGAATACTTCAATTAAGTTTATATGTACCATGAATATGTCACTTACAGATGTTACCTTTCTAAATTGGGAACAATAATACCTTACAATGGCCACGAGGATTAAAATTTAAATATTGAATAAAGTTGCTTAATAACAAACCCAGTATTATTTAAACATTAGGAATAATACTGGCAATTTCAGGGATATAAGCTTAATAGGATTCCAATAATCCTCCTTTCCAATCCACCTCTCTCAAATCCCTGAAGGAAAAAAAAGTCTTGTTTATCTATATATAAAAGCCTAAGCAACAGTTAAGACTGAATGACCGGACAACCGGCTGGCAGCTATGATGTGTACTAACCCAGACCTTGCTGCTGGAGCCCTGACAGCCCCAAATCTGGTTCACCTGAACCCTGGACCCAGACAGGAGGGAGGAGGGAGCCTGGTATCTCTCAGAATCAGCCATTGGTTAGCTTGCTGTTGGGGCCAAGCTCCCGCAGACCCTCCCCCAGGCCGGCTGCCTCCCCCCCATGGGCCCCGATCACTGGCCAAGCCAAGGACCCCGGCCCATGCACGAATTCATGCATCAGGCCTCTAGTTGGTTTATAAAGTTATTCACCACTCTCTCCCCCAATAAAAATAACACTCTTTCCTACCCAAATTAGATACCAAAACTTTAAAAGTACAAATGAATGGCAGGTGTAACATTTGAGCATAAATGCATTTCAGTGTATTCAATCAAGAAATGTAAATAAGTGGTTTAGTTCTTTACCTTCTGATAATGAGGATCTACCAAAGGGGACTGTAGAATTTGGGTGAAGAGAGGACAAGAAAGATGAGATCTAGGTAATGCTTAGAGAAGGCAAATTTCAGTTGCCACAATTTTGTTTAAAGTGGCATATGTGTGTCTACACCTAAACAAAGACACATAAAAGCTCTGTGCACTTTTGTCAGAAAGCTGTGCATGTGACAGATAAACTTTACCTGGTTTATAAACATTGAAAAGGATGGTGGGCTGGTTTCATTGAAGGAAATGCTTATTGAGATAATAATATACTTTGCTACTCAGCATCTCTTTAGGTATCTAATCAACTCTCAAGTATTAGAGACACAGAGAAGAAGATTAAATATAACTGAGTCTAATAAAACCACTCATAGTGCAGAAGGAAACATGACATGCTATTAAAGATTGTGGATCCACACAAATGTACTCAACTGATTTCGACAAAGATTTAGGCATTCAAGGAGGAAAGATAGCCTTGGAGCAAGAACAGTTGGTACTGGGGTAGTTACACTTCTACATGCAAAGTCCGCATTTCCTTGAATTACAATTTAAGTTGCTGGATCAATTGGGCATGTGGACCTCAACCTAAACCTTGCAACTTATACACACATTAACTTAACATGGGTCATAGACTTAAACATAAAATCTAAATCTAAAATATTTAGGAAAAGATAAGAGAAAATCTTTGAGATCTAAGACCACAATGAGTTCGTAGATTTGATACCAAAAGAGGAAAACTGATAAACTGGACTACATCAAAATGAAAAACTTTTGCTCTGTAACAGGGGATAAAAAAGTTAAGCTCCTAACTGGGAGGAAACATTTGCAAACCACACATCTGACAAAGAACTAGTAGCTAGAAGATATAAATAACTCTCAAAATTTAACAGCTAAAAAACAAACAATCCAATTAGAAATTGGGCAAAAGATATAAAGAGACATTTTACTAAGGAGGATATACAGATGGCAAATAAGCACAGGAAAAGATGTTCAACATCAGTAACTACTAGGGAAGTACAGATTAAAACCACAATGAGATGTCACCACATGTCTATAAAAGTGACTAAAATAAAAAATAGTGATAATACCAACTTCTGGCAAGGGTGTGGAAAAACTGGATTACTAATATATTGCTGGTAGGAATATGAAATCCTACAGCCACTCTGGAAAAACCCTTGGCAGTTTTTTATAAAACGAAAAATGTCACCACCATACAATCTAGCAATGTCAATCTTAAGCATTTATACTAGAGAAATGAAAACTTAGGTTGACACAAAATCCTGTACCAGAATGTTCATGGGTGCTTTATTTGAAACAACCAAAAACTGGAATCGGCCTAGATATTCTCCAATAGGTGAATGGGTAAATTAACTGTGGCATGTACTATTAGGGTCACCGAAAGAGGAACGCACGAAGCCACAAAGGGGTGAAGAACTGTGAATTTATTAGGTCATCTGGATACCAGATGGGCTGAGCCCCAAAATGGCGCTAGCCCCCAAAGACGGGGAGTCGGAGGTTTTTAAAGGACTCTAGGCAGGCTCTTTCTGGACGGAGAATTCTCTGTGCGGGTCTGCATTCCAGGAAACTCCAGAGGGGAGAGATAATGGTCTTAGCAAGTGGAATGTGGTCTAAGCAAGTGGAATGTCCATTGTGAAGTGGCCTAAAGGTCAATCACCAGGGGAGAGGTATCAATTCAATTATTTGATCAGATCTAACATATATGTATTGTAATGTGCACAATAATGGTCCCTTAATGTTATCCACATCCTAATCCCCCATAACCTGTGAGTATGTTAGGTCACATGCAAAGATAAATTAAGGTTGCAAATTAAGGTTGATAATCAGCTGACCGTGAGATGGGAAGAGTGTCCTGGATTTTGTGAGTGGGCTGAATATAACTTGAAGTGTCTTCAGAAATGTAAGAGGGAGGTTGGAGTTATACAATGTGAGGAAAACCTAATCCTGTTCTTACTGACTTTGAAGATGGATGTAGGGGATCATGAACTATGAGTGTAGGCCACAATGCAGGAAAAGTCAAGATATGGATTCTTCCCTAGAACCTCCAAAAACTCACAGCAGTGCCAACACCTTAATTTTCACCCAGTGACACCCATACAAGATTTCTGACCTACAGAACCATAAGATAATGTATTAGTGTTGGTTTAAACCACTAAATTTGCGGTAATTTGTTACAGCAGCAATAGAAAAGTACTACATGCATCATGAATGGTTCTCTGCAATAGAATAACTATTGATGCACACAACAGCTTGGATGAATCTCTAGAAAATTATATTGAGTGGTAAAAATAGCCACAAAATGTTTGATTTTTTTAGGTAACATTTTTGACATGACCACAAGAGGACAGATTTAGGAGTTGCCAAGAGTTCAGAATGGGAATAGGAGGGGAACATGGAAGGAAAGTGGGTTTTGTTATAAAAAAGCAACATAATGGGTGTTTGTAGTAATGAAATTGTTCACTATCTTGACTGTGGTAGTGTATACACAAACTTATACAGGTGATAAAATGGTATAGAACTTAATACACACACATAAATATGAATATGGAAACTTGGAATACAAATAAGATTGGTAAATTGGTAGATGTCAATATTCTTGTTGAGATATTATACTATTATATCTTTGCAAAATATTCTTTTTTTTTAATCCTCACCTGAGGATATTTTTCCATTGATTTTTAGAGAGAGTGGAAGAGAGGGAAAGACAGAGAGAAAAATAGATGTGAGAGAAACACATCGATTGGTTGCCTCCTGCACGTGCCCTTGGGCCAGAGGAGCCTGCAACCGAGGCATGTGCCCTTGACTGGAATCGAACCCAGGACCCTTTGGTCCACAGGCCGACACTCTATCCACTGAGCCAAACCAGCTAGGGCTGCAAAGTATTCTTATTGAGGAAAAGAGGTTGAAGTGTACAAAGGATCTCTCTGTATTATTTGTACAACTGTATGTGAATATAATTATTCAATAACATTTTCAGTAAAAATATTACATAAAATTATCTTTGCTGGTTAGTATAGCCATAACTGTGAGCTGTCTTAGTTAAAATGTGGAAGTGAGGAAGAAGGCTATTTAATTGTCTTTGTGCAGCTCCCTCTCATATGCCAGTAATCATCTGGGTGCTGTTTATTAATGGTGATATGTCTAAATAGACCTTCAAGCAGGGAATGTTAACCTGTCTCTGTAGATTCAGGGTTCCTTATTTCACCTGCAAATTATATTAAACCATATACGTGAATGTGTGTGTATCTTTCAAAAGAGTATAATTTTCAAAGGATTCGATACCCACCTTAAAAAAAGATCAAGAATGATTGCCTGAGAATATTGTGATACTATAATTTAGAAATAAGGCCCTTAGAAACATACTAAGTATAAACTTTAAACATATATATATATACACACACACACATACACACACACACACACACACACACACACATATATATATATATATATATATATACACATATATATATATATGCTATTTAAAGTAAAGTTATGCACAATTGCATCTTTTTTTAATATCAGAAAGCATGTACAGTTTTAGTAGAATGGTCTTTGGGTTCGGACTTCCAAATTTCAAATCCCTGAACTGCCATGTACTAGGTGTGTGATCTTTGACAAGGTTGTTATCCATTCTAGACTTCAGTTTTCTCCCCTGAAGAATGAGGAAGATAAAACTGCATGTTTTATATTTATTGTGAGTCTTAAATAAAATAGTGTATATAAATCATTTAGCATAGTAAAAAATCAATCAATATTAGCTCTTATTAGTGTTGTTAGATTAAAACTGAAAGAACTAAAGTTTCTGATTATGCTTTTCAAAGGAACTTTTCAAAATAACATAATAAAGGGTGAATAATTTAGTGGAAGGGATGCTGATGTTGGTAGACTTGCTTTGCTATTAACTCACTGAGTAAGTTTGGACAAATCACACTCTTTCTGAGCCTCAATTCATAAAAGAAGAGGGTTAAGACTGGAATTTGGGGTGATTCTATGTCTGCTTATCAAGGTGCATTAATTCACTCAACAGGAATGTATGGGGAATCCCTTAGGCTCTTAGGTTGAATTCCCCAGAAGCAAACTTTGAGCAGGGGATTCATGAGAAAAAACTTATGCTAGAGTACCCAGGAAAATCTTAGCGGGGATGGGGAAGTGGGACAGAGAAGAAAAGAGGTCAAGTGAAGACCCACAAAGGGTCAATCCTGCAGAAGGCACGAGAGGTGATGAAAATCACCCCCAGCATCATTTCCACCAGAAGCCAGAGAACTGAGGTATTTATACCTCCATACCAATTGGTCATTATTGAATGCAGTCCATGCTCATGTAAATTCCCAGGCACTGCCTGCTCCGTGCAAGAGGCAGTAAAGCAAATTCTGACTGCCTGAGGGCAGCCCTTTGGCAAAAAGATGCAAGTGCTGGCTTTTAGAGGAGAGAAAACACACCTGGGAGCTGAATGTGTCGGAAATGGAAAAAGGCATCCAAGGAGACATAGGCAAAATATTGACAGCATCTGCAAGGTGGAGCTTTTCTCTCTCTATGGCACTTACAGTGGGGTGGCGGAAAGTGACAAACAGCTACGCAATTAGAAAGGGGTAGATACACAGAGGGTGCTGAAGACTGCAGTGGGATGGCCTTAATGTCAGCCTCTGGTTGCAGGGAGGGGCTTAGGGAGGGCTTTCAGAGCAAAGGAAGGAAGAGAAGGAATTAGATAAGCAAAATAGGAAGATGGTGAGAAGTAAGCATGGTCCAACTAGCTAAAGAGAACATAGTATGCAAAGAATTAAAATAAGCTCAGTATAGAGTAGTCCGCTCTTATCCCTGGGAGATATGTTTCAAGACCCTTGTGGATGCCCGAAACTCTAGATAGTAACAAACCCTAAATAATATACTGTCTTTTCCCCCTCTATCTACATACCTATGATAAAGTTTAATGTATAAATTAGGTATAGTAAGAGATTAACAGCAATGACTAATAAAATAAACAATTATAACAATATCCTGTATTAAAAGTTACATGAATGTGGTCTCTCTCAAAATGTTCTATTGTACATGGACAGCATGGAGATGCTAGACAAAGGGATGATTCACGTCCCAAGCAGAACTGAGTGGACAGAGGGAGATTTCATCATACCACTCAAAACGGTGCACAATTTAATACTTAGGAATTGTTCATTTCTGGAACTTTCCATGTAACATTTTTGGATCGTGGTTGACCCTGGGTAACTGAAACCATGGAAGGCAAAACTGCAGGTAAGGGGGACTGCTGTACCAAGTCCAAGGAGAGAGGAATGGCTGGTGGTGAGGCTGGAGGGTAGGAGCAGCTGAATGCTGAAGTGAGTCAGGTGAGTTCATTTATGAGATCTTAGAATCATTCTCTGTTTGAGTAGAGACAAGTATTAGCTGAGAAGAAGACCCAAATTTCTTAAGATACAGTGAGGTGATAGCCTGTAGAATGCATTCTATTTTCCCATTAACATCAATGAATTATAGAGAAAGGCGTCACTGGGGATATATGATTATTTTTAAAGAATTGAATCTAGGTAGGTTTAAAATTTTTATGTATCCTCTGCATACTGAAAGTCAAAAGCGAATTTATGTATAGCCTAAAACAACCCAAAAAATGTCTCTCTAATTTTGCTTAAAAAAACAAACACGAGAAGAATTTCTGTGGTGATTATATTAATAATGTTATGGATTTTCCTCATTTTGTGTTCCAGAGTAATCTGCTACCTACTGAATTAAATCTGCAGGTTATTGTTTAGATTTGCTCTGAAACAGCCTGTTCTAGCACAATTTAATTTCATGGTCAAATGATAATTATTCCAAAAAGCTTTTAGCCGTGAGCCTCTTTGTGATTTTTGGTTGCAAATGTACCCACTTCTAAACCTATTCTGTGGTTTTTAGGAGTGGATACAATAAAGATTTTGCCTGTTCCCTCTGAGTTTTGTATTTCTTTTGATGGGAAAAATTAGAGATTTCCATCTGAAAATAGGACATCAACTTTGTATATTTCTGTTGATACAGATTACTAACCTATTTCAAGTTAGTTAAGACCAATAATTCAGTCCTTATTAGCCTACAATGAAACTGTTGTCTTTTTCAAGGTTCATTACATGAGACTTCTGAGTAATAAGTTTGATGTTTATTTCATTTACTTATATGAGCAATTACAACAACATTATAATTACTCTGCATATTTCACAAGTTGATATAAACCCCCAAAGTGTGATTATATCTGCCACCTCAGAGAGCCCTAAACCAGGATCACAGTTTAGCACTTTCGGTGGGATTTTAACAGTGAGTCTTTAGTCAAAACTGCACAGATCTAAGGGTATGATCATTGGAATTTATTGTGGATACCAACATTCCTTCTGTTGGGTTTTGGTGGAACAATTCCATCATTAATGTAATTATTGCCCAACAAAAACTCACTTTTCACGAATTTCATGAGTATTTTTTTAATAATGAAGGTAAATTTTGTTTTATTGTTTTGGAATTAATGTAAATCTTTCTGATAAAGCTCCAATCCCTGGAATCCTAAGCCAGCTGCTGTCTAAGATCCCTCCTTGATGAAATAAAGATGAGGAGAAAGACAAGACCCAGACTTCGGTGGCTGTTAGATGAGAATCATTTTGTCTAGTCCCTTAGGTTAGTTTTGCATTTAGATGCCTTAAACAAGATAGATCATTTGATTAGTTTTTCTTAAAGAACATCATATGACACAGTTATTTGGTTACATTATTCTCCTTTCTTTCTCTGGGTTTATAGCATTTTAATTGTGTTTTAATCTTGGCTTTATATAAAGCATACATAATTCTCTTGGTGGGTAGAATGCATGAAAGTAAAAAATGTAGTTATTATGCATTTCCTAGTCTGTTAGTGCTTTGATAGATTCCCTAATTCATTCTTCAAAATAAAATTGCTATATACATTGCGTTCTTTTTACAACATTACTATCATGAGTAGGAGGAATACTTTAGGTTAGGATAAAGAGTAATTGGCAAGAAGCTACAACATTGATTTATAGAAGCTTAGTGTCCAGCCCATCTGAGGTTGCTATTAGAGTAATGGGTGCAATGGAGGGAGTACTAATTGGCTAAAATTTATTTCGGGAAAGATTAAAGTGGTATTAGGGCTTTGGAAGCAGTAGCCTTGGCAGTCTCCTGAACACTTTCTGGCTCCAGTAGAAAAGAGTAAACAAGTTATATAGCAGCAGCATGATGTTTGGGTGGAAAAAAGGTCCAAGATGCTGAGAGAGAGCAGAGTGCTATCAAAACTAGCTCCAGGATTTTCAACGGGTGTGCCACAAAAGAATTTTAAAACACGAAATAGCTGACTATTTAATCAAAGGCACTGACCACCTTTCACTTAGACTATCAAATTAAAAATATAACTATAGCCATCCAGTGTGAATGCCCTGTCTTGAACCATAAATATACAGATAATATAATAGAGTTGCATCTGATTGGTCACATTGCATGACTGGTGTCTGATTCCTGATACCAGTTAATTCTTGGTACCAGAAATCCTTATATACAAGTATAGGCACTTGATTTTTTAAAAAGTCACTTTAGAGCAAAAAGAGTAGGTAATTACTTTTTTTTTATTTTGTAAATTAATCAAATTATACCTTTTTTTGTCATCTCATTTGTGTGCCACGAGATGGAAAAGGTTGAAAATCATTGCACTTGATGGATTGGGTGTGAGTACTTATTCAGTCTAGTCAATACCCCATAAGCCAGCTGGCAATAAAGAAATATGAGGGTAAATTCCGTATTCCCCAATGCCATGTCTCTACAGCAGCGAACTTCAACCACTGTACTGAAAGAATTTTTAAAACATGCAGTACCTGACTATTTAGTCAGGGGTACTGACCTCTTTTCCCTTATCAGGGGTGGGCAAACTTTTTGACTCGAGGGCCACAATGGGTTCTTAAACTGGACCAGAGGGCCGGAACAAAAGCATGGATGGAGTGTTTGTGTGAACTAATATAAATTCAAAGTAAAGGAGCGGAGGGGAGAGCAAGAGAACCGGATAGAACAGCCGGATCTGGCCCGCGGGCCGTAGTTTGCCCACGGCTGCCTTAGATTATCAAATAAAATAATGACAACCAACACAATAATAGTCATCTGATGTGGATGAATCAAAATCATACCTATTTTTTTGTCATATTGGCAAAAAACATATTTTTTGTTGTGCCACAGAATTTTAGTAATTAGTTTATATGTGCCATGAAATGAAAAAGGTTGAAAATTGCTGCATTACAGAAAGGGAAATATGCTGAATATTATAAGTAACCTCAAGGCTGCTGTGGCCACCTGCTGTCGCTATGATTTGACTAGGGAAGGACCCCAGTTAGATCTTCTGATCCTTGTGTAACCAGACAACCAAGGGGTCCTGGCCGCCTGTCACTCCTTGAGCCAATTAAGCAGAGACAGGGTTGAATCCTATATAATTGTTTATTCCAATAATGCCGGCAGTATGGGAGAGCAGCAGGGCATCCACAAAAATCTGCTCTGACCCCCCACTTGCCAGTTGGCTGGTTATATACACACGAGGGAGAAGATAGCTACATGCAGCTGGGAGCCACAAGTGTAACATGGAAAGGGGAGGGGAGGGTCTGCAGTCAGGCCTTCAGGAGCTCAATGTCCAATAACAAGGTGGCTAGTCTTTTATGATGTTACAAACAGCTCAGCCCATTCCTGGGACTGGAGAATGGTCAGTGTTCCCGAGAAAAACTTCTAAAGGGCGTCAGAGTCTTGGCACAGCAACCAAATCAAAGCATATCCTGTCCTTGGTCTGTTCTCAAAATGTATTTCTTTCTGAGCAATGGGCCCATGGAGACAGCTTATCTTTTTACAGCCTTGCTTCACCCTCCAGTTTCTCAGGGTCTGTAAGAAAATCTCTTAACTCTAGTTAGTGAGGTGAATAATTAGTAGATAACTGTGGCTCTCTTCTCGTTACACTAGTGACCCAGTGCATGAAATCCATGCACATTAAAAGGGGATTAATTAGAGGAAATAATTTAATATTACTATTTGCCCTTTCTCTATAATAGAACTGTCAGAGATGAAAGAAAATTAGTAAAATGTATATGAAAACCTTCCTCCTGTCAGAGTTTGGCACTCAACCATGGGACCCAGAGTCAAGTCCCCGCCCACCCACATGCACCTCAAAATCGCGTGAGACCCAGACCCAGCTGGCCAACCCCCATTGGGCTAGATCCAGACCCGGCCAGTCCCACCCTTGTCAAGCCCTGCCAGGCAGGGGGCATAGCCTCAAGTCCTCTGGCCCAGCGCCAGGACGGGGGGCATGGCCTGAGGTCCCCCAGCCCAGTCCGAGGCGGGGGGCATGCCTTGAGGTCCTCCGACAAGCCCCACCAGGTGGGGGACACGGCCTGAGATCCCCTGTCAAGCCCTGCCAGGCGGGGGGGGGGGGGGGGGGACACAGCCTCAGGTCCCTCATCAAGCCCCACCGGCAGGGGAGTGCAGCCTCAGGTCCCCCGTCAAGCCCCGCTAGGCAGGGGTATGGCCTGAGTTCCCCCGACCCAGCACTGGGGGTGCACCTTGAGGTTCCCATCAAGCCCCACTGGGTGGGGGGCGCGGCCTGAAGTCCTCTGTCAAGCCCCACCTGGTGGGGAGCACGACCTGAGGTCCCCTGCCCTGGAGCTAGGGCGTGAGAAGTAGCCTGAGGTCCCCTAGCCCAGCACCAGGACGGGAAGCGCACCTTGAGGTCCCCTGTCAAGCCCTGCCGGGTGGGGGGCACGGCCTGAGGTCCCCAGTCAAGCCTAGCCAGGTAGGGGGGCGCAGCCTCAAGACCCCTGGCCCAGTGCTAGGATGGGGGGGGTGCGGTATGAGGAACCCTGTCAAGCCCTGCTGGGTGGGGGGGTACAGTCTGAGGTCCCCCGGCCTGGTGCCAGGGTGGGGGGGTCCAGCCTGAAGTCCCCTGTCAAGCCCCACCTGGTGGGGGGCGTGGCCTCAGGTCCCTGCTGATTGCTTGTTAAGGCTCCTTAAGAAAACTTGGCCTCAGCTGTGGGTGCAGCCATCTTTGTGATGGAGTGATGGTCAATTAGCATATTCCCTCTCTATTAGATAGGATGCAATTCCCTGGTATCACTTGGAATTCCTGATTGCGAACGGCATTCCTCTGGGAAACCAGCCAATGTAGAATGACAAATATAAGTGAGACTCTGTCTCCAGAATTATGAGTAATTCTGGCCTCGTCATTAAAACTCTGGGTGCCATAGTTTTCAGCCTTGTCAGTGAGAGCCACCAACAATGATGTTAACTTCTGATTTATAGGTGAGCTCCAAATGTGGTCAGTCCCCACAGAAATGAAGCCAAGGAGAAGCGGCAGCAGTAGCAGTGGCAGCAATTTCAGGATTTAGTCAACACCAGATAGAAATTCTATCCTTTGGTTAAAATTTTTCTAAGACTTTGGCCGACTGATAAACTTGGCAGACCCAGCTATTATAGCAATTAAGATTTTTAAATGGGAGTGAAATGATGAGCCAACCTTGTGCCAAAAGCTGGCAGACAAATACCCTGAATTTAGGTCAGGGATGTTTTTCCCTGTATCAGAGGTAATTCAATTACAGCCCAGCCCCAGACATGCACATGCAGATCCCAGGAGACAGGGCAGTTCTAATAGGTCTTCTTTGGGCTACAGATATCCTGGCATGCCCTTCCTGACCCAGGCCCACATCTCTGGGGCACTAACCTTGAAGAACAGCAGGAGGCACCATTTGTTCTGACATTCAGGTCCTTGGGGAACTGCCATGCTCACAAGACGCTGTGATGGCCAAATTCGCCTTTGCTGTGTTTATTACAGATTACTGGAGAATTGCTTCATATTTCTGATAAGATCTTAAACTGGAAATGTTTTTGTTTGTTTTTAAGGAGCAGACTTTTTTTGACCATAATATTTTAATTTTAGCCTTAAGAAATCTGCCTTTAAAACCCTACTACTACTATTTATTATTATTATTATTATTTAGATACTGTGACCATAGTAAATTTCTTTTTTTATTTTATTATTTTTTTTAATAAATCCTTATTGTTCAGATTTTTTAAAAAATATATTTTATTGATTTTTTACAGAGAGGAAGGGAGAGGGATAGAGAGCTAGAAACATCGATGAGAGAGAAACATAGATCAGCTGCCTCCTGCACACCTCCCACTGGGGATGTGCCCGCAACCAAGGTACATGCCCTTGACCGGAATCAAACCCGGGACCCTTGAGTCCACAGGCCGACGCTCTATCCACTGAGCCAAACCAGTTTCAGCTATTGTTCAGATTTTTACAGTTGTTCCTCTTTTTCCCCCCATAGCTCCCCTCCACCCAGTTCCCACCCCAACCTCTGCCCTTACCCACCCCCACTGTCCTCATCCATAGGTGTACGATTTTTGTCCAGTCTCTTCCCGCACCCCCTACCCCCTTTCTCCCGAGAATTGTCAGTCCACTCCCTTTCTATGTCCCTGATTCTATTATATTCACCAGTTTATTCTGTTCATCAGATTTTTTATTCACTTGATTTTTAGATTCACTTGTTGATAGATATGTATTAGTTGTTCATAATTTTTATCTTTATCTTTTTCTTCTTCCTCCTCCTCTTAAAGAATACCTTTCAGCATTTCATATAATACTGGTTTGGCGGTGATGAACTCCTTTAGCTTGTTCTTATCTGAGAAGCTCTTTATCTGCCCTTCAATTCTGAATGATAGCTTTGCTGGGTAAAGTAATCTTGGTTGTAAGTTCTTGCTATTCATCACTTTGAATATTTCTTGCCACTCCCATTTGGCCTGCATAGTTTCTGTTGAGAAATCAGCTGACAGTCATATGGGTGCTCCCTTGTAGGTAACTAACTGTTTTTCTCTTGCTGCTTTTAATATTCTCTCTTTGTCTTTTGCTCTTGGCATTTTAATTATGATGTGTCTTGGTGTGGTCCTCTTTGGATTCCTTTTGTTTGGGGTTCTGTGTGCCTCCTGGACTTGTAAGTCTATTTCTTTCACCAGGTGGGGGAAGTTTTCAGTCATTATTTCTTCAAATAGGTTTTCAATATCTTGCTCTCTCTCTTCTTCTGGCACCCCAATAATTCTGATGTTGGTATGCTTGAAGTTGTCCCAGAGGCTCCTTACGCTATCTTCATATTTTTGGATTCTTTTTTCTTTCTGCTTGTCTGGTTGGGTGTGTTTTGCTTCTTCATATTTCAAATCTTTGACTTGATTCTTGTGATCCTATAGTCTGCTGTTGGATCTCTGTATATTATTCTTTATTTCAGTCAGTGTATGCTTAATTTCTAGTTGGTCCTTTTTCACATCCTCGAGGGTCTCACTAAATTTATCGGCCTTTTCTAGGAAATTCTTGAAAAACCTTATAACCATGGTTTTGAACTCTATATCCAGTAGTTTGCTTTCCTCCATTTCTGTCATTTGTGACCTGTTTCTTTGTCTCCGCATTTTGGCTGCTTCCCTGTGTTGATAAAGTGGCTTTGTGTGTTAGGTGTCCTATAGGGCCCAGTGGCTCAGCCTCCCCAGTTACCTGAGGTGGACACTCTTGGTGCACCCCTTTGTGGGCTGTGTGCACAGTCTTGTTGTAGTTAAGCCTTGATTGTTCTTGGTATCACTGGGAGGAATTGACCTCCAGGCCAATTGGCTGTGAGGATCAGCTGTGTCTAAGATGGGAGAACTGTGCTGGAGACAGCCTTATGGGGCAAGACTTGCTTCAGTGGGGCTTTGGTGCTCACTGAGTCTGCCCCCTGAGTGTGTCCCTTATGGATCTGAGGAGTTGTAATATGGATGGTCCCTCTCTGACTACTGGGTACACTGGCTCTTGGATCTCTAAGGAGGTGCTAATTTAGCCTCTGCCTGAGGCCACCCAGGAGGAGCTACAGAGAGATCTGCAGATTCCTCTTCTTTGTTTGGGGTTTGGAGGTGCCCAGATGAGGCCCAGCTGTGAAGCAATGCAAGCTGCTGTGGGGCCTTGGTCCTTCTTTTGGATGTTCTGGGTCTCACTGACTCAGCTGCAGTTTGTTTAGTAATTTTAGATTGCAAAGGGCCAGGCCTTTCATATGCAAAAGCCTCTGCACACAGCTTGGGTGAGGCGGGGTCTCAGGGAATTAACAAGGTGGAGCAAACTGCTATGGCTGATCCTCAGCCCTGCCCTAAGAGGCCCCGGGTCTCAGTGTCCCATGGTAATCGCTGCAAGCACCTCTGAGAGTAAGTCACCCTTGAGTTCCGCCCGCTGCCAGACAGTCCAGTTTCTCCCCGTATGAGTCTGGGTCCCCAGAGTGTCACCCGGAACTGGAGTTCAGAGCAGTCGGGAGCTTGTGTCTCCCTCCTGATTGACAAAGACAACCGCGTATTCAGTTGCCAGCCCCTTTCCGAGCGGGCACGCCTCCGTACCTCTGCACTTTACTTCCACACCTCCTCTGAGTCTCAGTGTGCTTTTCTCTTTCCTTCTAGTTGTAGAATTTCCACTCAGCCAGCCTTTCTGTGGTTCTGGATGATGTCCGTTTTGTCTTTTAGTTGCAGTTTTGAAATGGTTGTGCGAGGCAGCAAGTTCAGGTGTTTACCTATGCCACCATCTTCGTTTCTCCTGTAAATTTCATATATAGTTGAATCTCTTCACGTCAATATATTAAAGAAAGGTATTTTTATGACAGCAAGTGTGCATCCAAGATGGTCCTTATGAAGTGATATTAAGACATAGTTAAAAATAAAATAAACAATTTCAAGCTTCCATTTTTTCCTATTAATAATTTTTAAGTCAGTTGGCCCTCATTTCGCTCCTGATTAGAGAAGAAAAAAATAAGAAAATATATTCTTGCAAAGTTTTTCTTTTCTGTTATCCTTATGTTCCTATTCTTTCCTCCCTCCCCAAACAGTAACCATAACAACAAAAAAGATCTGACAGAAAAAGTGAGAGAGAGAACACAGTGGGTAACAACTAGCCTAAGTCTGGGAGTTAATCTCCTCTCCTCCTACCTAACTGTTGAGAGAGTCATCTAATAGGCAGAACTCATTTTTCCATCCATAAAATAAAATGGCAAGGCTGAATTAGATCAAGAGGGGAAGGCAGCTTCTTCTGCAATGCCAGATCAGAGTGGAGAAGGCTCTGAGGTCCAAAGGCCCACCTGGAAGAAACATCCTGATGGACCATCAATGTTGACTATAGGGACAGAAGATGAGGGTGAGAGCATCAATGCCATTCATTTGCCATCCCTGAACTAGGTGATTATATGGCATTGTTTTCATTAGTAGCAATCTTTAAGACTTTTTCGAAGTCTTCTAGTGAAAGAGCAATTCCAGGTTAGAGCAATGTTACCTTGATACCTGAGTGGAATGGGACAGACCTATTTGAAACCACAGGTACTAACTTCATTACCAGTTAGCGCTAGCACTCATTCATGGACTAGCTGCTGTGCACTCAGCACTGTACTGGACTCCAAGGACAAAGAGATGAGTGAACCAGGTGCTAAATGTCAGGAGTTTAAAGTCCAATGACTCTGATGGAATTTTGGAAATGCAATAAATGGTTGAGTCTCCTGTCCAGCCTTGGTCAGTGTCAGGGAGGACTATTTTCTGGGCCATATTGCAGAATAAATAAACATAGCTTTGCAAGGATAACGAACCTGGTCATTGAAAGAGACCTTCTGGACAGATCTGCTGCTGGTGACCATACCCTTGGGCTGTGCCATTCCCAAGAAGGACCTAGAGCCCATTCAAATTAGAAGAACTATTTATACTACAAAACCACCTCATGATGCCTTTTATCCAGAAAATCCTTAAGATGTGCTTAATAAATATTCTATGAACAGAAGAAAGTGGCTACCCATGATTTTAGTGATTTACAGAAAGACTGGAGTTTTTTAATTCACTTTCCATATTTTTAATACTCTTCACTGAGTAAAAGCCTTAGCACAGGAACACTATACCATCTCTGAAAATGCTAAAAATTGGATGGACCCTCATGGTTTGGGGTGATTTGAATTAAAGGCATGAGAACTTATTCATGAGCTTCTTAGACTTTGGCTCACGGCTACATAAAGCCAAACAATCAGCTTGAAAGTAAAGGAGTCATTCACACTGGTTATTTGAATTAGTGGAGTCTTTAAAACATAAGGACCTGCATGATTTCAGATAAATCACTTTATGGTGGTTCATCATAACAGTGATATCTGTTACTTTTTCACAACTTCTAAGTCAGATTCACATGCATCCTCCCTTCAGTTTTAAAAGTCTGTTGAAGGGAGTTCCCCACCCAAACACTGAATCTTCCCTGTTCTTGCCCTTATGACCAGCAGCACCAAATCTCAGGCGGTGGAGAAGGAGTCACACGCAGGCCCCAGCTTCGCCACGTCCACCCCACACTGCTGGGCTCTCAAGTCCTGATATGTGGTAGTGCCTAGGACATAACACATCCCTTTGATTCAGGAGTAAAGTTGTAACTTGTCTAGATAAACCACTTTTTCAAAGTTGATTATAGCACAAATCTATTTAAAACTGAAACTCTGCTAAGCAGATGTATCATTCGTAGATCAACTTAAAAAGAAATCGCATTGATTTTGGTTTAGAAAGATGGTTTACAAAAACTCAGCTGCCCTGTGTTGCCACTCACCGCATATAATATCCCATTCCTCCCTCTTCCCTTTGTCCCTTCCTCTGGTCCTGCTCCACCTGGTCCCTGTATGGCAGCTAACCCGGCTGAATACCCAGTTCCCCTTTCAGTACTTTGTTCTGTCCTCGGATCCTGCTCTACTCCACCTGTTCTCTACCTCAACCCCCAAGCGTATTTGCTGTGACTCAGAGGCACAGTGGTTTGGACGAAATTAAAAGAATGAAAGCATAAAGAAATTCTTATACTCACTGTATCTAATTAATTTCTCTGGTACAAATTCAATATTAAGTGCAGATTGCAGCTAAAATGGTTCCCAAGGGAATAACCGAAGGATATCAGATCTTCAGTGGACTGCTAATTGAAAGGGATAGTTGGCTGGGAAGCTTTTAATAAACATGTACTCTCTATGGCTTAAAACGTAAGATCGCTAGAGGGTCAGGGAGAGTGTAGGGATGACTCTGTAGCCTTTGTTAAAAATAGCCTGAGATCGATTAAATTTGCTTATAATAGTTAAGAATCCATCTTTCTTTCCTGGCATGTTAGAGGCACTCGGTCAATTAAATCTGTAACCACACCTCCCACGAAATAATTGCTTCAGGAAGACTTCAATTAGTGGTGGCCGGTGCTCTGCACATAGCTCATCAGAGTTCTCCAGAATTTTATTCATGTAAGCACCTGCTTATTACATTACATTTTTTTCAACTATAAAAATCACTTACCCAAATCCTCCAACAAAAACAACAACAGAAGAATCACTTACATCCTATCCCTGCTCACATCACTTTACATCATCCTCTCCTTTCTATAGCCGTTCTTTTTCTAGGCCACTTTTTCCCATAAGACAAGCTGTTCTTGGCATTTCACTCTCTGAGTGTCCCACACAGAATTCAGGGTAGTAAACATTTGATTTACTAGTGTTTTGTCAGCAAACCTTGGCATAATTCCCCAAAGACAGAGGGATCCAAATGAATGGATATGTAAATGTCTAAATAACACAATGGGCAAAGAATCTGCACGAAACTCTGGAGATCTGAATTCTAATTCTAGGGCACTTTGCTCTCACGTATCTCATCTACAAAGTAAGAAGGTTGCCTGTATGAACTTTCTAAGATCATTCTTAGAAGAATATTTGTGGCTTTGTTATGCCAAATTCTTCCACCCTAAAATGGTTCTTGTTCCTCTATTATGCAGAATAGAATGGGGCAATACTAGAAGAGAATAAATGCAACTCAGTTCATTGTGTTTAAACTTGAATTTTTTACTTTGTCGACTGAAAATTAATATTGACGAGGTGTTTTGTCACCAAAACGATTTATTCAGGAAAAATAAAGGATTGCAACCCACTGTGTGCAGACATTGGCAAGCCAGAGTGACTGCCTGGTGTGCCAAGATGGAGAGATATTTATTCACAAGAAGAGGAAGTTAAGGCGAAAGGAAGTTAGACTCATACAGCTTTATTACAAGCATAGAGCCCCAGTTCCTCCCAGAGACGCTCAGACTGGCTGTTTTCTTAATGGTCCAGTTAGTCTTTATCATTTCTCTCCTATTATTCTATTTTCCTTCCCCCCATTCACATGCACCCCAGCATTCCTACCATGTTCTAAAACAACAAACATCTCTTTTTTTGCAAGAATATATGAAGACATCTGCTCTGGAAAGTTACAAACTAGGAACAAAAAAAAATTCAGATCATTTTCAGCTTGCTCATTTCTGAAAGATTTTATAGTCGATCATTTCAAATATTTATCTGAATTACTTGGCATACTATCTTAGATGATGAGTGGTCAAAACAATTACATCTGAAGTAGCATGGAATTCGTCTGTTTTGCATCTAAATGTGTCTGAAACATTGAGTACCAATAAACAAATAAAAACTCAATGAATCCCTTTCCCCCCAATTAGCCATCATTTTTATAATGTCAGATTTATTTTGTCACTTTGGGTCTGGGATTTTGGTCTTTCTTTGAGCAAGATTTTGGTAAATTAAAATATTCTCCCATTTAATTTTTGTAAGAAAAAAATTTATATCACATCTGAGAAAGCAGGATTCATATTATACAGTGTTTCCATGTCAGCTACTCATATTGGCTCTGATATCTCTGTGGATAAGAGTTTTCAGCTCAGATTTCATTTAATGTCAGCCCTAGCCTTCCAGCCAGTGATTGTGACAGACCTTGGTCTCATCCATGCTCAGCCCAGGCAGTGATGAAAGGCTCAATATCTGGAGGTCACTCCACTGCTGTGGGTGACAGGCTGCTGTGCACAACCTGTACAGCAGGTAGGCAAGAAAAGCATGATGTCAGGAAAACATTCTGGAATCACCTAGCAGCCCAGACTTGATTGTTGGCAAAGAAGGGGCAGAGTCCTGGCCCTGGAGACTGACTTCAGAACAGGACCCTAAGCCTGAGGATGATGTCTACAACCTAGATGCAATTGAAGAATCCAGAAAAAAAAAAAAAAGAAAGAAAGAAAACAGATAGGAAACCATTTCCTGAAAATGTAGTGCTCAGATGTAATTTATTCACAGGGACTAAGTAATAATTCCATTTACTAGAATTAATGGTCAGGGTCAGACTACAACCAGTACAAAGCTGGCCTGATGCTAAGTTGCATCAGTATTTGGCTTGGGTTCATCTCTCTTCTAGTAATGAATCATGTTAAGTTTAGAGCTAAGAGACAGGCACAGTGATCTTCTATTTTGTAAACATCTTGCTGAAAATCTACCCTGGAAAGCCTGAATCATTGGCCCATTTCTTTCATCTTATTGAACTGTGACAAACTGGTACAGAAATAACAGATAATCTTGAGAATACTGAAGCCAAAAGTAGCATTATACATTTCTTGATCGTAAAGGTTTATTCTCGAGTAAAGTAAAAATCCAATGAATGTTTCCCATTTGTATCAGCAAATGTTTAGTGAGCACCTACTATCATCTGGAGAAAGTGCAGGAGGCTATGATGGTATAAACAGAATACAGTGCCTGTCCTCTGTGCCCGTTAGCCGTTCGTTCCAACCTCAAACAAAAACCAAGGTTATCTTCATTGCATGGCCCAAACCAGGGCGGAGGCAAAGTGCAGTGTTGCCTTTTTGTGAAATGGGAATTCTCAGAATTGGGAAATGGAATTTATGCTTTCCACCTGGAAATATTTATTGAGAACCTACTACGTGTTGAACATTGTGCTGGACTCTTGGGATGCAAATATGAATACAGATGGTTACTGGTTTGAAATAGGTTATAGTCCTATAGAAAGACCATTTCTACAGGAATGAACATGTCTGCTCCCATCAGACACCTAACCTCAACACTAAGATTTGGTACAAGACAGTGCTCCCCACTTTGCAGGAAACCAGTTATCACAAGTTTCTCTATTATCAGATGTAACAAATAGGGCAATATAGATCCACAATAAGAAAGAGCATTTGGGAATAATAAAATTCGGTTTCAATATTAAAATTTCAGCATAAGAATGTGCTAGTACTGTACATATTGTCAAAACAGAAGATTAGTGCCTCCCAGGAAATTGTAAATTGTCTGGCTTTTGTTCACTTTTTTCTCTTTGTGGCAGTCTGCTCTCTCTGCACCTAATTTTTTTTCCATGGAAAACTATTAAGGTCATTGTGACATCCTATGTTACAGTGAGAGAGGAAAGAGAGAAATACACTGCAAAATTTTATTATCATGTCAGATAAAAAAAGACTCTTATATTACCTATCTTTCTGTTTATTTTTTCTAAGAAATATTCAAAAGAAAAGTAAAATAGTCCTAAGTTTGTACTTGATACTCAGAAATAAAGTATATTTTGCAATTTGTGATACTTTGGTGAATTTTAAATAGTTTTACTACATAAAAACAAAAGCATTGTTCCTTAACTATTATAAGAGGAGGTTGAGACTAGGGGATAGGAAATAACTTTTCTAAGATCAAATAATTAGTAAGCGTCAGCACAAGGATTCAAACTCAAGAGGGTCTAATACAAAAACCTATACTTTTACTGCGACCTTACACAACCTTATAAAGCCTCCCCTTACCATAACAAACTTTAAAAGCTTTTCAGTTGGCCTCCTATACAAATGTTTTACCACCTTTCAGAGCATATGATCCTATAGGGCCATTGGTAATTGTATATCTTATGTCTTCAATATGAATAAAAGATTCTTGAGAGTCTAAAATGAATTTTCTATTTCTTTTATGTATCTCTCAAAATATGTCACCACATATTTAGATGCCACAAAATAGATGATAAATAAATGCATGTTAAAGAGATTTGAAAAAGAAATCTAAATGAAACCCAGTCAAAGGAAAAAAATATGAGGTATAATTTTAGCTATATTTTGGCTAGCAGCCTCAAAGAGTAGTCCATTTGGAAGATGCTAGCATGTCTATGCTATATCAGAAAACAAAAACAGAAGAATATGTTTCCTGTACACTTGGCTAAATATTTATTTTAAGTTTGATGGATTAGATTTCATTATATAAACTGAACTAAACTTTGAATCTGCTCCCAGGGCCTCCTGCCCTCAAGAATTACTTTCATTAATCTCTCTGTTTTGAGTATAAAGATAGTGAGATAGAAAGATCTGATTCTGACCCCTAGTCTCCCACTGACTTACTGTGCAGGAATAAATAAATAAAATTATTTAGTGGGACCTTCAGTTTGTTTTAAGATGAAAAAAATTTCTCCTTTGAATTTGAGAAATTTTATTTACAACCTAAAGAGTTTTGAAGACTTTATGAGAAAAACTTTATGTAAACTGTCCTTTATGTCAATTTTAAATGTCATTTTCTTTTCTAATTCTAGAAGGATTCAAGAAGATGTGACCAAATACAAAAAGCACTAGTTATTAAAATATTGCTCACTTTCCTCACCATTGTATTCATAATTTTCGATCTTCTTGCCCTATAATGTTATCACTATCAGGAACAATTTTTTTAGGAAGTTTCTATGTAAGAGATACTATACAAATAGATTCCATGGGAAATTTTTTAAGAAGAATGAGTCATGGTAATTTCTGTCTAAGAAACTCATATACAGTTTCAGAGATAAAGCTTATTCACAAGGGGGAAAAACTATTATACAATGTAGAATATGATAAATTTAAAATCGGAATCACAAATGTGCAAGTGATTAGAATAAAGATAAGGATGAAGTGTGGAATGTGTAGCTTTTGATTTTGAATGCCAAACCAAATACAGCGTGGGCAAAATTAGGTGTATAGTTGTTTATATGGAAAAAATACAATAATCTATAATAATAAAAGGGTAATATGCTAATTAGACCGGGTGTCCTTCCAGACGTCCTTCCTGACGAAGCCGGGGCCAGAGGGAAGCCAGCCCGGGTCCTGGGTACCAGAGGGAAGCCAGTGCCAGCAGCCAGGGGAAGGAAGGCCTACTCTTGCATGAATTTTCATGCATCGGGCCTCTAGTTAATACATAATTAAACAGGGATAAACTCTGTGTTTCATGTACTCACAACTGTAAGTCTACTTTTGCCCCAACCTATATTTTGGATTTGATCCTGTAGTCAGCAGAAACCACTGAATCACTGAATACGTCTGAATTGCAGAATGACCAGATGTGAGTACTATTTAGGATGATAAATGTAGAGGGAAGAAAACTGGAGGCTAGCAGACCTGCAAGGGGTATACTATAATTGTCCAGGCAGGAAGGGAATGGGGTTATTGGTTATAATAATGACCACCATTTGTTTAATACTTTCTGTTTCAGGCCCTGTTATGGGTGCTTAACATGCATTACTTCCAATTCTCACAATAACCAAAAAGAGCTGTATTATTTGTTTAATGAGATTTATAAATCAACTTTCTCTGGATCCTAAGCTGTACTACACAATGTTATCCTCAAATGTTTTTGAAAGTTGTGAAAGTTAGGTGAATTAGGATTATGGATGTAGCCTGCAAAATTATATATGCACCTAAGCCTATTTAATTTGCATTTTCAAGGACCAGGAAGCCTAAAGAGGCCAGAAAATGAATATGACCAACAGCTAAATGCGGGGCTGTTGCACAGGATGGCTTCAGGAACAAGGAAGCCCATTCACTTGCTCCTCCATGCTTGAAATCATTTTACAAGAGGCAAGACAAGAGCTAGGATGCTAGTAACCCCACAAGAAGAAACACACATCAGTTAAGTTCATTCCAAAGCATATAAGAAACATGTCTAATCATTTCTGGCCCAAAGGTTTTGACTAGCTGTCCAGAAACCAGAGCATAAGGTCAGTAGGCACCTAAAGGAGGGGAACAGGGCAATCATAAGAACCCTGACTTATTGCACAGAATGACTACAAGTGACCTTGATGTCAGGGCCCTTTCATTGAAGTTGCTAGATGTTTTTCCCCATTTGGAAAAGTAAAATGTTTACAATATGTGCTCAAAATCCATTTCTTGCTTTGAAGCCTTTAGAGTGTCCCCAAATCAAGAGGAAGAAGGGAAATCGGTGCCTGTAAAGGAGACAAACGGCCAAGTACTATATTTAAGGCAGTCCCCCCTCCCTTTTTTTGAACAAACAATATTAATTTCATTGCTGGGCATGGCACTGAGGTCAACCTGGAGCTAGAAATAAGCCTCCCCACTACATGATAATTAGGGTCATTATAGGATTAAATTGCTTCAGAGTTGTACTTTGCCAAAGCCATTTGTGAACGAGACCTTGCAATCAAATAGTATTTGTGTCCTTTAGTAAACATAGATGTAGCATTGCATCTTTCAGTGATTGCCCCACACTTCATTAACATTCTTTAGTCATAAAGAACCATATTTGACATACAACTCAGCAAAATACGGGAGTAAAAACAAATGTTCCTTATAATAACTTTGACTTTTGTGACATTTGAAATGGACAGAAATAAGTCTGCCTGACCTTTCAGCCATAAGAAGATGCCAGTTGCCAAATTCACATGGTTAACACTGGCAGCAGAAAGTGAGATACAGCTTCATGATCAAAATGTTAGTAAAGTGTGCTGATGGTGTCAAGCAACTCTTAGAAAAGTTCACAGTCCAGTTTCTGTGAATTGAATTTTTTTTTACTTTAAATACTTTTTTAGTTTTTCAATTACAATTAATATACAACATTATATTAGTTTCAGGTATACAAACCAGTGATTAAACATATGACTTACTACGTTACCACCCCAATAAATGTAGTACCCATCTGACGCCACACATAGTTATTATAATATTATTGACTATCTTCCCTATGCTGTGTCTTACATCCCCGTGACTATTCTGTAACCACCAATTTTTACTTCCTAATCCTTTCACCATTTTCATCCATTCCTCCAACCCCCTTACCTCTTAAAGAAAACCCTTTAACATTTCCTGTAATACTGGTTTGGTGGATCCTTTTAGCCTGTGTTTTGCATTCTGTCTCCACTTTGTTTAGTTTTTTCCTAAAGTTTTGTTTAGTTCTTTCATTTGGGACATGTTTCTTTGCCTCTTCATTTTGGCAGGCACCCTGTGTTGGTTCTTATGTATTAGAGCTGCTGCATCTCCAGGGCTCGGTAGAATGGCCTTGTGCAGTAGATGTTCTGTCCCGTTCACTGGAACAGCCTCTCCAACCTGAGATGCGCACTCCAGGTGCAACCCCACCCCCACCCCCCAGTGTGAGCTGTGCACATTCTTTCGCTGTGGTTGAACCTTGATTGCTGTTGGAATGTCAATGAGAGTGATTTACCCCCAGGCTGATTAGCTGTGAGAACTGGCTGCAACCTCTGTGGAGAATCAGCTGTACAGAAGCTGACCCCATGGAGCAGAACTTACTTCAGCAGAGCTCTGGTGCTCACTGAGTCTACCGTTTAAGTATGTCACTTGTGGAGGTGGCTCTGGGGCCTGCCAGGAGGTGCAAGCCAAGGTCAGCTGTTGCCTGTATCCTGCCCAGGGCCACCCAGCTTGAGCTACAGAGCAACCTGAAGATGGCTGCTACTTGTGCTGGGCTTGGAGGTGCCCAGGAGAGGCCAAGCTGTGAACCAAGGCTGGTTGCTGCTAGTTTATGGGAATGAGGCCATTTAGGGAGAGGTATGGGGCACCGAGACCAGATGGCCTTTGTTTGAGAGATTTTAAGAAAGGCTGAAGCTTGAGCCAAGACAGGCCGTTGGTATGGAAAAGCTACTGGAAACAGCTTGGGTGGGCTTACAAGTCAGATGGGGTTGAGTCTCAGGGAATCACCAGGGTGGGGCCAATAGAATTAGCCTGGTTGTTATGGCTCCTACCTGCCACCTCTGTGTGAAGAGCACTCAGACCAGGAACAATGGCCTCTGTCAGCCCTTCTCTGTGAGAGAAACCTGCCCCTACAGATCTTACCCTGATATCTGACACCTCAGTTCTTCCCCATATGTCTCTGGTGCTCTCCCAGCTTCTGCCTCAGCACTGGAGTTCAAGTAAGTGGGTCTGAGTTAGTCTGTGTGCAGGCCTCTTAAGAGGAATGCCTGGGCTCCAGCAGCCCTGTATCACTCAACCACACTCCCCTCTAGATTTTACAGCCAGAAGTAATGGAGACTTCTTTTACCAGCACTGGTGTTATATTGTAAATCAGCGAGCTAAAACACAAGACGCCTTAATTAATAAGCCAAATTAATTGGGAGTCTTTTATTATGCTAGTGCTAGCGGGCTCAGAGGAAATATTGCTTCTCATATTCTGGGTCCCACATGGAGGAAGTCTTCCCTATTTATACTTCTTCCAGCTCTTTGTCTTCCAAATTTGGAATGAAACTTCCAGACCTTCTGAGAAAGAAGCCATATGTGCTGGGAAGGGGCCATGAGACCATATCTCAAAGCCTGGCCTGGCGCCAGCACTGACAACTCTGTCTGGGACCTAGTTTATGGCCTCTCTGAAATGGGAGTAGTCTTATTTTTTCCTATTATTTAAGTAAGCAAGGGTTTACAGAAGCCAAAATAGCAGGGTTAAAATTTTAAACAGCAGTTTTTATGTAAGATGGAAGTTACTATGCTTCATTCCACACTGGTTTTATGTACATGAGTCAATTCATTGACTCTTGTGGGTCATTATCAGGGAGAGAGTTATATTGACCCCTGAGGACTGTAATCTTGATAGAATTAATTCTCTGCCAAATAAAGTCAGTGGGCCAGTTTATAAGATAAGGGCCTGGAATGGGGACCAGGAGTCTCTGGACTCTCTATTCTGCCTGGGCTGCCTTAAGCCGGGTGTGATGAAGCCACGTTGGGATTCCATCCACCTTGACTGCCGTGAGGGTGGTCAAGATGACAGTGTGTGGTCCTTTCCAGGTAGGAGTCAGTCCTTGTGTGGCAAATTTCTTTACCCAAACAGAGTCACTAGGTTGGAAGGGATGGACCAGATCAGAAGTTGGTACAAGCAGAGCATCTCGGACGAGCTTCTGGACTGTTTTCTGGGTGTACTGTAAAGCCTGTAAGGACTTGAGTAAAGATTGGTTATGGAGTGCACTTTGCCCTGAGTAGGGTGAAGAGGAGTAAGGTGGTAGCTATAATGGCGGCAGTTTCTGTTCTAGTCGGGTAAGCTTTACCTATTCTGAGAAGGTGTCTATGAAAACTAAGAGATATTTATACCCTGCTGCCATGGGCTTGATTTCTGTGAAGTCTATTTCCTTCTTTTCCATGTTAGCTGGTGAGGTGGGTAGGTTAGGGTCTGGAAGAGGTACTAGATTCTGTAAGGGCCCCACTGGTTTTAGGGCAGCTTACCGGGCCGCTTGTCTGCCGTCCAGTTCCCTCTTGCTTCCAGGGAGTCCCCTTTCCTTGTAAATAGCACTATGTATGTGAGCCATTGCAAATGCATACCTGCTATCAGTATAAATCGTTACTGATTTTTCTTTTGCCCACCTGAATAAGGGCAATTACCTTGACCTTCTAATGCCGACGTCCCATGAGTGAGTGCCTGAGACCAGATGGTTCGGTCTAAAGTAACTACCACTGCCCCCGCATACCTGATTCCTTCCTGGGTAAAATCACTCCTGTCCCTGAACAGTACCTCATCCGAGATGCCAGTGGGGTGTCATTGAGGTCTGGGCGGGCTGACTGTACTAAGTCGATGACCTTTGAACAGTCATGTAGAGGTTTTTCAGAGTCATTGTCTGGGAGGAGGCTGGTTGAGTTGATGGCAAGAGTCTTATGGAACGTGATGCATGGCTGGTCGAGTAGAAGAGCCTGAAACTGGGTGATGTGAGTGGTTGACATCCAGTGCTCTGGTGTGCTCCTGAGTAGAGCCTTAACCTTACGTGGGGCGGTTAGGATTAGCTTCTGCCCTAGGCAGTTTGTCTGCTTTCTTGACAAGTAGCCCGGAGGCAGGCGGGCCACCCAGACGCAACAGGGTCGAGTCTTTTGGACTAATAGGCTACTGGCCTTTTCTAGGAGCTGAGACTTTGGGTGAGAACCCCGTTGGCTATGCCCCTTGTCTCACATATGTAGAGGAGGAAAGACTTAGTTACATCTGGTAGCGCTAGTTGGCCCGTTGTCCTTGCTCTGCTCACGTCTGTCTTACTAACTAATATATCCCCTCAAGGATCCTGGCTCTGAATTCTTTCAGAGAAAATGGACGTCTGTGGGCTCCTCTGACTACTTCCATGCTGAAGGGGGACGGAGTTTTCTTTCAGAGCCAAGAGATCCTTGCTGTCTGTCAGAGGGATGATGAGGCCTGGGCACAGAAGGAAGAGGGCTTGTGACCTGGCAGAGACAAACTGTATTATAAAATTTAGTATTATTGAGCACTTAGAATAGCAAGAGTTACAACAAATGGTCTGGTGAAAGGGAAAGAAAACATTTCAGTTCTAATAGCTTCTATTGAAATGGAATTTTCCTCCTTAAAATTATCCTTATGTTTATTAAAAGAGCTAAATTAAGACCAGTTTATCTATTGCATTTAATTTGGCCTGATTGTTTGCAGAAACACAGTAAGAAGGGTAACTGACTACCTTTGCCAGAATTTTATGATTGAATCTTAATGTGCCCCGGAGGGCTGGGAAGCCAAGCCATCCAGCTGCCGTCAGGCCTGCCTGCAGTATCTGCTGAATTAGGTGAATTCCTCACCTGCAGTGGCTCTACCCGGGCCCATGCCCTAGGCTTCAATGCCCATCTCAGTAGCCCTCCTACTCCTTGTGGCCTACAGTATGTGGGGGTCCCACAGGGATGCAGAGGTACCCTTATTGCCCCCCTTCTACTCTGACCAACCGCCAGTGATGGTAGGGTATGGGCCTGATGCTCCAGCGCCATCTATTTTCAGATACCAGGCTTTCTCCGTGGCACTCTTATTGGCTTCAAATCTTCAGAGTCCAGACAGGGCTCTTTAAAATATGATACTCCAGTCAAAGTTTTCAGTCAATATAACCACTATTGGAAACTGGACTTCTTGAATTTATGCAAAGAAATGCATTACCATGATTTATTTATTAAGAATTGCCAAATTTTGGATGAATTATATAAGGAGAAAAATATACTGACCTGCTTTAAGATCTTCTGATTTTCCTTGCCAGTCCTTTCCATGAACTCTTTAGAGTAATATATTTTTTAAATGTATTATAACAAAATAGTAACTGTCTTTAAATGACAAGAAGAAATTTAAAATGTGTTTATACTCAAATAGATAGTCACAGCTGTCCCTGTAGTAGGGTTCCCCCTACTTGACTTGTCCTTAAACTACATATGGTCTCTGGGAGGGGTGACATGCCCTCTTAGAATGGACTAAGGGAGTACCTCTTCCAGATGAGCTTTTCCCCTTTACAGGGTTTCACATGTCATAGGACCTCACAGGGTCTGTAATTCCTGTGACAGAGGGCTGGTACTCACCACTTCCCTCTGTTCCAAACAGGCCTCCCCCACTTTCCTAAAGTTGGGGTTTGTGCCACCCCTGACATGGGCATGGTCACACAGGCCTGCAAGGCAACACGCAGGCTGCCAACCACCTCTCAATAAGAGAGCATTGGCTCCTAGTTTTCTTTCATAACTGGGACCAAAACCTGATGGGTATCCTTCCCTGCCCATTTGGAATATGGAGGTTACTATGTTTCACTGGAACCCTGGGCTTGGAGCCTGGTGTGGGGCTGAGACTCCTCACTCCTCAGGGGGGACCTCCACAGCTGAGATATCCCTCCCGATTTTTACCCACCACACATTCAGTCCAACACCTGTGTTTCTAGAGATTTTATTTTGTCCCTTTGGGTGGGGCATGCCCCTCTGTTTCTTTGTATGCTTTGTGATTTTTGCTGAAAGTTTGGCATTTAAAAAACAACCACTTCTCCTGGTTTTTGCAAACTGGCTCCATGTGAGAGCCACTAATCTGAGATCGTCACTAATCAGCCCAGTGGGAAGGCTTAAGGTCAGCTCAGGCCTTTTCTCAATATGCATCTTCCCTGGGTTTGTGAGTGTATATGCTTGTTAATAATTCTCCTCTTTTCATGACTGCTTTTAAATGTCTTAACTTTTTTAAAATATATTTTTATTGATTTCAGAGAGGAAGGGAGAAGGAGAGAGAGTTAGAAACATCAATGATGAAGAGAGAATCATTGATCAGCTGCAACCTGCATGCCCTACACTGGGGATTGAGCCAGCAATCTGGGCATGTGCCCTGACTGGAGATTGAACCGTGACCTCCTGGTTCATAGGTCAATGTTCAATCTCTGAGCCATACCAGCAGGGCTTAAATGTCTTAATTTCCCTAGGAGTCTCACCCCTGCTTCTTCTAAAGGATTTAGATGTTTTATTGCATTCCTCAAACAATAGTTTCTTGCTGCAGGCATCTGTGGGTCTGTAGTTTCCTTGAGGCATGACCACTGTCATCCATGGCTTCTGCTAGCCTGAAATCTAAGCTGTGCTGCTATTAGCTTTCTGTGTTCCTTGTTAAGTGACACAGAGACCAATCCCTCAGCTGCACCCAAACAGGTTAAAGCATTGCAAATTTTGTGTGCTCTGTTCTCTCTGGTTTGTGGAAGGACCCTGGTGACCAGGATGCTGCTTCCCCCAAACCATGCTGCATAGTGCTGGAGAGGGGTAAGAAAAGGGTGAATAAAATTGCGTGAAATCTCCTACCGTTTTTAATATGTTTTTTTCTTGATTGTGGGTTCACTTGGTTGTCATAGATCTTTGATTGATTTCCAGAGGTCTTCTCAAGTTATTTTAGCCAGTCTCTCTTGTTTATTTAACGGCTCCCTTAGGGAGCAAGCACCTGGGGCCTCTTAGTTGGCCATCTTGCTGACATCAGTCATTGTACAATTTTAAAAAAGAAAGAAACAGAAAAGAATAAAATCTTTTAAACCTGAATATGTGAGCACAGAGAGCATTACTTGCGAATAGATGGCTGGCTGAGAGGAGCAAATGGCCTGGAATGTTGAAGCTCAAGTGTTTGGTAATTGCTATGAAGTAACTGTGTAGGGGAACAAAAGTGGCTGCTGCCAGAAAGAAAATATGGGGTCAGTTATTTCACAAATACATTTATGGAGGTCCTCTGTGAGTCTGGAGGATACAAATTAAATCAGAAGGACTGGTACAGGTGTACATATTAATCAGGCATAATTGTGATCTTAGGGCTGGGTTCTAGTCCCACTCCATCTACAGGAAAGATGCTCAACATCATCCAGCAGCTTCAGAAAATACTTCTTCCCTGTCTTTGATAAAGCAGAAACCCTGAGGGAAGGTCTCAGCACTTTGTGTTTTACCGTAACTAGATTCCAGGTGATTCTTATGCACACTTAAACTTGATCTAATCAATATTCCTAAGCCCCTTTTTCCAATATCAACTCTCTGGAATCACCAAAAATACCAGGCTCCTATACCTGTGACTTCCAGAAGTTTTAGGTATCTATCTATATATATAAAAGCCTAAGCACCTTCTGACCATCCAACCGGTAGCTATGACACGCACTGACCACCAGGGTGCAGATGCTCAATGCAGGACCTGCCCAGTGACAGCAACTTTGCAGAGTGCCCTCTTGCACTCTGGGACCCCTCGGGATATCAAAGAGCCAGTTTGGGCCTGATCCCCGCGTACCAGGCTGAGGGACCCCACCTGCCAGAGGGAACCCACTCATTCCGCAGACGCCCTTCAAGCCATGGCACCGTCCTAGGTGCGGCCAGCTGGGGAAGGACCATGAGAGGTTGGCTCCAGGGCATGTCCGCCCGTCTTGCCCAGTCCCGCCCCACTGGCTACCTTCTAATTAATTTCCTTTCCATGTGCACGAATCTCTGCACCGGCCCTCTCATTTTTAATAAAGCAAAAGATGGCCTGGTGGCCTGAAATGTTGATGGATATAGGTATAAATATATAGATAACCTGTGGGTTTTTCCTGGAGTTATCCTTTTCTACATAAGAAAGCTTCACAAAACAAACAAACAAACAAAAAACTTTGTGTGTCTGAAGGACTTTATATGTGCCCTCTAGTCTTGTGTGAAAATCATGTACTTAAAGCCTGTTGCTAATTTTTCCAGGCCCTTTTGCTAATGATGATACTGCTCCTGAATTACTTCATGCTGTTTCTGGGTTATTCAGCCATGGGACTGGGATCAATAAATGCCAAGGTCAGATGTTTTGAGTTTGATAACAACCTACAGAAAGCCTGGGCCTATGGAGCTGCTCCATGCATGGGTAATGAGCTCTGCAGCTGTGAACTTTGAAAAGTTCTTAGACAACATAGAGATTTTACTGTATGCATGACCTTGGTCTTATCTTACACAGCTGCTGTTAGCACCTAACAATGTTTTCATCAATATGTGAAACCATGAAACAAACCCAGAAGCAATAAATATATACATTATATTAAGAAACCCCAAAAAGTAGAAATCTAAATTCACTAAACAAATTATGTATGGGGTATATACATTTTTTAAAGAATTTTTTGCTTTATAAAATGACTAAATATAGGATTCTTTGAAGAGCTTCCTTGCAATACTATGCAGCAGTTTAAAGAAATAATCTTTATATGAATTAGATATACATAGCAATATCTGTGGATCATAAAAACATGTCACTGGGTGAAAAATAAAGTAAAATATTTTTAACACAATGCCATTTAGTAAGCTAATGCATGCCAACAGAATAAATGCCAGTGTCTCAGAATGTTATACATACATTTACCATGTGACCTATTTATTCTAGAGAAAGAAAACTTACATTCACACAAAATGCTAAATTTGATTGTTGATAGGAGTTATATTCATAATCACCAAAACCTAAAGAAAACCCAAATTCCCTTTAAAGAGTAAATGGATAAACAAATTGTGATACTCAGCAATGAAAAGAAATGAATGATTTATATATGCCATAACTTAGATGGGCCTCAAGGGTGTTATGCTGAAAGAAAAAAATTTAATCTCAAAATATTAAACACTGAATTACTCTATTTTATATTACATTCTCAAAATGTCAAAAGTATAGTGATGGAGAATAGATCAGAGGTTGCCAGGGTTAGGGTTGGTGTTGGGTATAATTATAAATGGTTAGCACAAAGAACTTTTTTGGAGGTGATCTGTATCCTGATTATGGTTCCAGTTAGATGAATCTATGCATGCTATGAAATTTGATAGTTAGATAAATCTATACATATAATAAAAAAATAACTAAACATACACACACTAAGAGAGAAAAAAAAACTGGTGAAAGGGGAAATAAGGTCTGCTGCTTAGTTAATAGTATTGCACCAATGTCAATATCCTGGTTTGATAACTGCCCTATGGTTAAATAAGATGTTATCATTGAGGGAAGCATTCTATTTCTCCAGTTTCTATATGAGTCTAAAATTATTTCTAAATGGAAAGTTTTTTAAGAACAGTTGCCCATTAAAAGAATGCATATTAAGTACATTTTAATGATTATGGGAAGAAAGGAATGAGGGGACTACAGGGAGGAGTGAGATATTTCAGAGTATATTTAAGCCCTTGATTTGTCATTTTCTTGGGGGTCACTACCAAGAAAACCTTTGTTACTAGATTATAAACACTATGAGGTCAAGAATGAATTGTTAGTCTTTTCTGGATCTCTCAGTGACTAGCATAATGTTGTGTATACAGGGGGTTTTCATGTACTCACAACTGTAAACCTACTTTTGCCCCACCCTGTATATTTGGTTCACAATGAACATTCATTCATTCTATTATTAAACAAATAACAACTACTGAACATATCTATTTCATAGTTGAACTCCATAAAGCAAATAATCCTAAATTTGCAAGTGTTTGGGGATAGAAATGTTGACATTTTGTAAATACATACTTCATATTGAGGTCTGATGTATCTTTCTGTGATGCAGTTACATCATGTCAAACTCTGTGGATGTGACTGCCCATCTACTCATGAATTCAGTGGGAAATAGCAAATGGGGAGCCAATATGGTATCATCACTGCGATGGCCCTTAGTGTCTCTTATCACCCAGATTTGTCTTTTAACAGAAAAGAAATTATAGTTCATAGAAATGTCAGCATGTGGTTTCTGGAACCAAGCTGGACTCACTCTTGAATTAGACTATCCCATTCATCAAATACTGTTTTTTTGTTTCACTGGTCCTTACACTTTCCTCATGCTCCTTTTTCATCTTAAGAGGGTTTGCATGTAATGTAATATTCCTTTATAATATTTTATGAGTCAAGGCCATTTTTCTCAACTAGTAATTACCGTCCTTAAATGTGTAATGAGCCCAGCCGGGTGTGGCTCAGCAGTGGAGCGTTGACCCAGGAACCACGAGGTCACTGGTTTGATTCCTGGTCAGGGCATATGCCCAGGTTGCGGGCTTGATCCCCAGTGGGGGGCGTGCAGGAGGCAGCCAATCAACGATTCTCTCTCATCATTGATGTTTCTATCTCTCTCTCCCTCTCCCTTCCTCTCTGAAATCAATAAAAATATATTTTTAAAAAATGTGTAATGAAAGCTGTTCAGAAATTCACCAGGTCATACTTTCTTACACTTCATTGCCAGTTTATGCTGGGGAAGAGTGAAAACATCTGGGCAGGCATATCATATTATCTATTGATGTGGAGAAAAGACAGAAGCTAGTAGAAAGCAGAGAGGGAAAAGGGGGAGGAAATTATTAGCGTTTGGCTGGTGATGCAGGCTGTGAAAGAATTCACAACTAAAAGAAAAGATTCAGAGAGGAAGTTTATTTTTACTTTTCAAGAGAGTAAAGGGCCAGTGCATTGCTAATCAATACAGGGCTGGGAACAAAAAGCAGCAAGCAGCTTCCACTTTTAAAGAGTAATGGCTGCTGTTGCTAGGTGACAAGGAGGGAGGAGGATTTGGGGCTGAAGCTGAGCAGATACTGAGAGTTGTCCTGAAAAGTTATAGTTTGTTTGCTTTCCAGGAGTTCGGCAAATGTCTTAGGGAGGTGTCTTATCAGTATTTTTCCCAAGCCTATAAAACATGCTTAGAGCAAAAGTTACAAAGAGTTCGAAAGGGGAAGGTTTGGATTTGGAAGGGAGGGGGAAGGGCACTTTCTACTAACTAGAAACTCTTTGGGGAGGACTTTCTCAGAGTCATTAAAACTGCAGGGAGGAGGAGGACACAAGAGTGTAGTCTTGAGAGTAGCTTATTTTGCAGTTTGAACAGAGGGGCTGTTTGAATCAGAGGAGCTAAAAATCTTGGGATTTAATTACGAGGTATTTCTCATAAATTGTGGAAGGCCACAGCAAAGAACCATCCCCTTATACTCTTCTATCAGTGTTCGATCTTGTTAACCCTATGACTTCTCCTCCTGTTTGGTGACTTCCAAATCTGTACCCTCTCTTTATGGGCATCACACCCATGCCCAGTGAGATGACATGCCATGGCCCCTAAGCTTCTAGCTTATTTCTGACCTTATAGGGATGAGAGAGAGAATTTGTAGGTGGTGGAAGGGACACTGGTAAAATAAATGGGTATTTTAATAAACAGATATGAAGGAGATGGCTCTGAAGAGTTCACATAATCTGAAAGCATTATTGAAATACCTTGGATGAAGGTTTTCTAAAGGGAGACTCTTTGGTAGCTTTTCTCAGCTCTGAACCCTGTGGTTCTTCTGAGAACAGGATAAGTAGTTTTTTATATTCTTGACAAGAAAGGCAGGGTATTTTCCTGATGGTGTTATAAGAAAGTCAAACACGTAATGATTACCCTGCTGTCACATTCAACATGAAGTGTCTTCCTTTTGCTATGAACAGCATGTCTTCTGTATTGTCTCTTGCCTGAGCTGCTGGAAAACATGAACTGATTACAGAAACAGGTGGTTTGGCATGCCCTGTATGACAAAATTAATTGAGCAATAAGTTTTAAAAATGTAAGAATTCTGTCAGGCATGGTGAAAATGGAAAGTCAGATGGATTTGAGAGAGAGCCGCTCGTAAAAATAAAAAAGAATCTATTTTTTAAAATTGCTCTCCTAAATTTTATTTTTAAAATTGCATCTTTAATCTGGGCAACTGTCACTTACCTAGTCCCTCCTCCCACACAATCTTTGAGAAAAATCAAGCTTTAGATTCACTTCTGGTAAACATCTTAGCCTGAATCTACCAAAATCCAGAGCCTGACCCAAGAGGGAGTATGTACGTGGTTTATTCGGGGAGGTGATCCCAGGGAGCAGGAATGGGAGACAAAATGGAAGGCCTGCCAGCCAGGCTGCTCTGTCAATCTGGTCACCATTGTGAACAATGGAGCTGGCAAGCCTAGAAAAGGGAAGAAGAGAGCTTTAATTCAATGACTCTCTCATCCTCCCTGGTCAAGGGTGATCCTGTGGGTAAATGGTCCAGGGACAGTGATTAGGAGGAAAAACTGCAGCTTCAGCAAAGTGCTATTTGGTTACCCTTGTGCAAAGCCAATGGACTCAGCAAGGGCTAGAGTGAAGTTGGACTGGAGGCTGGGAGACAGGACACAATGAAGTGAGGTGAGTCAAGCAGGATCACTTCTCAATCATCTCTAGCCTTAGGGCATGATTTTTGATATTTTGGATTTATAGAGACAATTTTACAGATGCTCAAGAAAGATCATGCTTGTTTGTGTGTGAAGTTCATCAATAAATAAATGCAACTGTCTCATGCAGCTATTGATAAGCAGACTGCTTGGTATTAGGAATCCCAGCCTTGCCTTCTAGAAACTCACACTTCAAAGGCTACTCTGAACTGCATGGTATATCAGGTTCAAGTCCATATTAAGGGACCTAGTTAGTTCTAACCCAAATAGTATTTTAATATAAGGCCAGTGGCAATTCAGTCATGGGTAGTTGACATCTTTTCCTGGACTGGAAACCTGAGGTTGCTTAATGACTTAGGATGCTAGAAAGCGGAAATGGTTATGTCTAGATAACATGGATTTTGGAGGCTGAGAAGCATAGTGTCTATGATCAGCTCAATTGCTCACTAGCTGTGAGCTTCCTAATTGACCAAAGACTCCTATCGCAAAGATTCTTCATAGGTTAAAGGGTGTGAATAACACTACCTTTATAAAGTGTCCTGGAAGACCAAAATATATATATATATATATGGGATTGTACCCAGTACCAGTATATTTTAGGTAGAAAGTTGTTATTAATTCCTTTTACCTGATCATGTGCATTCATTCGACGGGACTGAGTGGCAGAAGCCAACCTTGAAACTGCTCACATACACTGGCATACCTTCCTCAGGTTAGTTCCATGGACTGCCCCTCAGCTACCATTCAAAATCAGGTCAGAAGTTTGAGTCTGGGTGGGATAGCACTTTTTTTTTTAAATCTCAGGCAAGGGTACTTTTAATTCTGGGCAATGGTAAAACCACAGAAGGATGTAGAGCATGTTAGATTTTTACTAGTATTATTTTTCTTCAAATCCATCCTCTAAATAAAGCAGGAAATCAGTTAGATTATCTTTTATGACATAGTGCAGTGAAGGCCAGGGGTAGGGGGTATGCGGGAGCAGGGTGGGGTAGGGGGGTTAATGGAGGGAAAAAGGGAACATCTGTAATTCATTCAACAATAAAGATAAATTTTAAAAACACACAAAATCAAGTCACACTGACCATTGATGTTACTGAATTGAGTCTAAAACACAGCATATAATTTTAGTTCATAAATTACCAGTACAGCTCAAATTATATCCTGAAAGAATGAGTGTACATGCCCAATTCTCTCTTGATTTATTTTGTGATTTTAAAGAAAATTGGCTCAGAGGCACTCATATGTGTTATGGCACCAGAGAGAGATCTGTGTAGCAGAATGATCAACTGAAAACAAGCAAAGTATTAGAATTTTTAATATTTAATTACATTCATAATTGTCAATTGTCAGCCAACAAAGATGCATTTTCAGCTGAGCCTGTCTGGCATATGGTGTGTTCATAAGGATGTTAGTTCTTGACTATATATATGAATGATGAGGTTCAAACTCATATATATGACATGGACAACTCTAAGTATAGATTAATGAATCAAAATTTAGACTGATGAGTTAGATAGGAACAAAGCAGGAAAGAAAATATGTACCACAGAATAACCACCTTGACGGGCTTATTATAATCTAACTAGAGGCCTGGTGCACAGATTCATGCACTGGTAGGGTCGCTCAGCCTGGCCTGCACCCTCTCGCAATCCAGGACCCCTTGGCGGATGTCAGACTGCCAGTTTTAGCCCAATCTCCACAGGCCAGGCCGAGGGACCCCACTGGTGCATGAATCCATGCACCAGGCCTCTAGTATGCATATAAGATCTTTGGTTAATCTCTTCTTCCCCTTCCCCTGCTCCTCCCTGCTTCCCTCTGAGATTCATCAGTCTGTTCCATGTTTCTATGCCTGTGCACTGAGTGTCTGCCCCCTGTTGGTCAATGCACATCATTGCTACCAGTTGAACAGTCGCTTAGGCTTTTATATACAAAGATGAGAGTCAAGATTAAAAAGCACATGAAGCAATTTGAAGTTGCTTTGGCAAGAGCTGAGCAGAGCAATCAAAATACAATAGAAAAATTGGGAGCCATTTTGGAGTTATAAGCATGAAACTGAGATGATGCCAGTGATATTTTTGGAGGCTTTATGACCAGAGGAACAAAGTGCATCATTGGGGTGCTGCTGTGAACCTGTGATGTAACTAGGGGGAGGGTTTGAGTGTAAGTGGTTTATTTGAAGGCAATTCTAGGAAGCACTGGTAATGACAGGGAAGTAGGACAGGGTAGGTAAGGCAGTCAAAGAGCATATGTTAATGAGTAGGTTACCACCATGGGCAACTGGGACTCCAGCCTGCCAGGGAGTAGAGAGCACATTTCGGAATTATTTAATGTGAGGCAGCTAGGATATTTATCCTCCTACTCCCCCTTGTTACTGACAGAGGACAGACCCAGGACATTAGCTCCTCAGCCTTGCTGCCCTGCATATGAGAGAAAACCCTTAGCATGTGCTAGAGCGTGTATGACAAGGGGCCATGGGCTCACACTCGCCCTGAAGGTGCCTTAGATTCTCTGTGTTTACTCTCCTTCCTTTCAAGTTAAGGGGCAGCCCAGCCATTTCTGACTACTTTACAAGTAAGAAGTTTCTGAATGTAACTGGTTTTTGCCAGCATAGCCATTGAGAAAAAGATGGTTCAACTTTTTCTTAGGAGTTTCAAATAACCCTGGCACCTTAGGCAGCCAATCCTGGGCCCCATTAGGTAGTCTTCCTTCCCCACTCCAGGCCTTGGGAAGGGACAGACTTCCTAAGAATTCACACTTCCCCAAGAGAAGTTGGATTCCCTGCCCCTGGAGTCACCTCATATATTTAGGTATGGTGCCTTTTAAAGGAAAACCCCTCTCTTTAGGGCATCGCAGCCATGCCCAGTGAGATGACATGCCAAGCCTATTAAGTTGGCACAATTTCACTGAAAGGGTGATCTCATCTTGTCTTGTGGCTTTAAATACTGTAATGCCTCCCAAATCATCCTGAGACTTTAGAAAGAGGAGAAAACATATTAAGGAGATGAAAATTTCAGAACATAGTCCTTTATCAAATGTAAGGGATAAGAAAGGGATAAGATCCTAGCATGGCCCCTAAGCTTCTAGCTTAAATGACTGAATGAATGGTGGTATGGATTATCAGTATAGGAGATGGGACAAATTTAGAGGCAATAAGGTGTTTTGAATATGTTTGGTTTCATATACCTGTGGGAAATCTGGAAAGCAGATGGACATATGTGTAAGCAGATGGACATACAGTTTCAGATCTCTGGTGAGGGTTGGAGTGGGAGGTACAGATCTGGAAGTCACCCAACAGGAGGAGAAGTCATAGGGTTAACAAGATCGAACATTGATAGAAGAGTATTATCAATTGAATTGTGTTCCCCTAAAAGATGTTGAAGTCTTAATGTTCTGTGCCTGTGAACGGGATCTTACTTGGAAACAGAATAGCGTCTTTGCAGATGATCAAGTTAAAATGAGATGTTAGGGTGGGTCTTAATCCAATATGACTGTGTTTATAGAAAGGAGAAATTTGGACACAAACTGACACAGAGAGAGAGAGAAAGAGAGAGAAAATACCACATGAAGATAAAAGCTGAGATTAAGGTGATGTATCTACAATCTAAGTAATGGCAAGTTTGCCAGCAAACCAGAAGCCAGTAGAGAGGCACTAATAGAGTCTCCTTCACAGCTTTCAGAAGAAAGCAACCCTGCCAACCCTCGATCTCAGACATCTAGCCTCCAGAATTGGTGGACAATAAATCGCTGTTGTTTCAGCTACCAGTTTGTGCTGCTTTGTTAAAGGAGCCCTAGGAAACTAATAGACAAGGTAGAGAGGTAAATGCACGGAAGAGCGAATGATTATTGGTAACGATTGAACAAATACTGTCAGTTCAAAAACAAGTTTGCCCATCAGAGAAGCAGGAAAGGCTATTCCTAGGCTATTCTAAGAAAAGAACGAGCTTGTGAAAAAGCACAATCATAAGAAAGGTAACACCAGTGGCTTGCTCTGGGCTGGTCAACAAGCTATATGTGTGGAGTGGTACAGGAACATGGGTTTTTCATGGAAGTTTCTGTAAATTGCACTGTAGCACACTTCATCTTATAACTACTAATAGAGAGAAATCAAAGACTCAGAAGGATGATTAAATCAGTTTTGTGTTTTAAAATGCTACTGTTCTGTAAATATAGTGGCAATGGCAGCAGTTTTCGAATGTACCAAAAGTATGCCGTTAAAATAATCACAGCAAAACTGAAGAATCATGGACAATCCTATATAATAAAAGTATAATATGCAAATAGACCAAACGGCGGAGCCACCAGTTGGCGGGGGCAGGGCCGGCGAGCAGGTGGCGACAGGCCAGCCAAGGCATGTGTCAGTGGGCAGAGGGAGGGAACGGTGATGGGGAGCGGGTGGCAACCAGCGGCGGTGGAGGGGCGATGGGGGGCGGGGGCTGGCGCTGTCCCCTGATCCCCTGTCCGGTTGCCTCCTACGGAGGGAGGCAGGTGGTGGCGATGGCAGGGTTATGGGGGCGGCGCCATCCCCTGATCCCCTGTCTGATCAGCTCCCGCAGAGGGAGGCTGGGCGGCAGCAGCAGTGGGGTGATGGGGGTGGTGCTGTCCCCTGATCGGCAGGCCTGGTCACCTCTCGCAGAGGTTAGGCCAGACTGCACCTTAGGCCCGCTCCCCACAGGGAGTGAACCTAAGCCCTCAGTTGGACATCCCCTGAGGACTCCCGGACTGTAAGAGGACACAGGCTAAGGGACACCCCCCAACCCAGTGCACAAATTTTCGTGCACTAGGCCTCTAGTGTATATAATAAAATTCAGTGCTGAGATTCCTCCATAATTACCCAGGAACAAATTAATGACAGCTTATAAGAGCCTCGTAATATCAGCAACTATGCAGGCAGAGACAGAGGGAAGGCCTTGAGATGAGGAGAACTTCCAAATCCCCAACAGGCACTCACTGGAAAGTGCATTGGGCCAAATTAGAGGAGCATTAGAGACTAGAAGTGTGTTCTCAATGGTTCAATGCAAGAGTGAGCCAACGGGGACTGTAAGGCAATAAGGGTTTATACTATTAAAGCTGAGTCATCCCTAACAAACTGAAGAGCCTTCCACAAGCCTCCACACTAAGGAGAATCTGCAGGAATAGATTTCAAATTGAGCAAGACAAGGACAACCCCAAGCAATGAAAGAAGGAAGGGGAAGGGGAACAGAGGCAGCTGATCTCAGAAAGTTAACAGGGGATGTTGTTTTTATTACTTCACGAGAACAAGGGAGGAAGGCCTCTGAAGTTTTGACACGAATAAAGCTATCCTAGCCCACTTAACCCCTCCTGAAAGTACATGAAAATTAAATTAACTAATTTTTAAAACTTGTCAATGAGAAACATTTCAAAATTATTATGAGAAAAAGGGAATAAGAAAAATAGTGATTTTTCTACAGATAATGAAAGTAAACCAGAAAAACACATGTAGAAAACACATAAAAACAAATATTTCAAAATGACCTGGTAGAATTTAAGAAAATTATAAAAGCCACAAAAGAACAATATAAATCATAATTAGAAAAAGTCAGAAAAGAAATGAGTAGAGCCCAGCCAGGTTCAATCTCCAGTGGAGGTGCATATGGAAGGTAGCTGATCAATGCTTCTCTCTCTCTCTTCCTTTCTCTCTAATAATCAATACTAAACATATCCTCAGTTGAGGATTTTTTTTAAAAAAGAAATGAGTAGAAAAGCTAACATTTAAGAAAATGATATAACTCAATATAGAATTCTCATTTTTAAAAACAATTAGGTCAGAAATGAAAATTCAACTCGAATTTTGACACTATTCAAACACCGTAATTTGAAGATTCATAAAAGATGGAAAGGGAGAAAAATCTTTATATGAAAATCAATTTTAGATTAAAAATATTCAGAGACGCTAATAGATATAGGACATACAGAAAATAGAACATAAATAAATAGGAGACCCCAAAGAAGAAACAAAGCAATGGATTTGAGAAGAAATACTAAATACTGGAGTTCAAAACCACTTGAAACTGCATATTGAAACTTGAAACTACAAAACGAAGAAGCATACCACATTTTGGGAAACTGGATGTAGAACAGCCAATATCAAGATATATTCTAATAAAATCATAAGTCTTAAAAAGAAACAAAATATTTTTTGGACATCCAAGCAAAAAGAACAAGTAGCTTATAAGAGAAGGAATATAAGATTTTTATCAGACTTTGCTACAACAACACTTTATGCAATAAAGTAACAGATTTAACATGCGCAAATAAATAAATTGCAGATCTTGGATCTTGCACAGCATAAGCATGGATTTTACAACTGTCCAACCGGACCTTCCAGATAAAAAGGTGCCCAGGCTTTTCTGGTCTCTCACTTCCTTGCTGTATCCCCACTATTATTCTTCTCTCTTGGCATCCAAGAGCCTTCGTATTGGGTAGGTTCAGTTCTTTCACATATCCTAGAAATGGGCACCAATCTCCCAAGTGAAATTGTGAGACTTTAGGGTCTACACAGCAAAAGAAACCTTATCTTCTCCCAAGGCAAGATTGATAACCATGTGCTGTTATAAACATGCCAGAACTCAGAGAACAGTGTCCCTGAGCACCTTTTTAAAAGATCTACTAGAGAATAAGCTTCAGACAACCGAACATACTGTAAAGATATTGACATAAGGGCTGCAGAAGTAGTCTAGCCAATAAAAAGAAGGGTAACATATTCAGAATATCAGTATTTTCAGTCCCTAAAGAGTGAGTGGGCCGAGGATATCATTTGTGGATGATGACACCATAAAAGAGAACATTAGTACCTCCTCAAGAAAGTATCCCTCAAGGAAGTCCTCAACATCATCTGCTAAAAATGACCAAACTTGAATCTGATCAAAACTCTAATACTACCCACATGAAGAAAATAAAAAGAACAGAAACGTTAACCACTCCACACAAATACAATCGTCAAAATCAAGACACTAAAAAATATACAAGAAATGAATAGAAAATGGGAGGGGAATTCATGGTGTAAAAAAGACTTAAGAGACATATCCAATACTCATCATGTGTGGGCCTTGTTTGTATTTTATTTCAAACAAACTGTAAAAAAATATATAATCAGGAAAAAATGAACACTGAGTATTTAATAATATCAAAACTGTCCTTATATTGTAAGTATAATAATGGTATTGAATTTTTGTTTGTAAATTACCTTAATAAAATACTTACAGATGAAATAACATGATGTCTGAGAGTTGCTCCAAAATAATCTGGTGGCAAGGAGTAAAAATACAAAGGGAAAAAAGATTGGGAATGTATTGGTAATTACTTAATCTAGATGAAGGGTATAGCGGATTCAATACACTATGCTTTTTCTCCTTTGGCATATGCTTGAAATTTGTAATGATAAGTTTTTAAAAGGCATAAGGAGTATTTACAAGCCCATACATTCTAGTCCTTAGACTTGCGTTGTGCCCCAGGAGAAATCCATCTTCTGAGCACCGCTGAGCACATAGAGAAACTGACCCCAGTGTGTATGTGTGTGTGTGTAGATTTTCAAAATAGCAAATCTCTCTTTTTTTCAATTTATTTTTATTTTCTTTATTGATTAATCTCTTCTACACCCAAGTTTCTAACACATTTCACCTCACTCTTCATATTGCATTTCAATGAATATGCTTTTAGTGAGGACTAAAATTGCAGTGCCTTCTCAGAGTGAACATTTAAGAATAAGGGAACTCAAACAGTTAACGTTGGGCCTGAAAATAAGCCACTAGAGTAATTGTTTCTTGTGTGTGCTGGCATATGGTGGCTTGCATTAAAAAAAAAAAAAAAAAGCCTTGGTGTTTGAATGATAAATTATCACTCATCTCTTTCTTATTCTCCATGTTTTCTTTCTAGATATTTCCACACAATATACTTAGGTATTCGAAGCCGACAGAGTGGGGAGAATGACAGATGGAGGTTTTACTGGAAAATGGTGTATGAGTATGCAGATGTGAGCATGCTGCATTTGCTAGCCACCTTTCTGGAAAGTGCTCCCCAGCTGGTCCTGCAGCTCTGCATTATCGTACAGACTCATAGCTTACAGGCCCTCCAAGGTAAGGGCTTGCAATTTGGTTTCTAAATTTGGGGAAAGACTGACTGGCTACTTTTGTCACATCCAAGGAACTGTTCTAATACTCTTTGTTGATACAGGCCATGGTGCTTCCCGTTATACGCCTGCTGTTTGGCACTGAATTTGTGAATGATGCATATTTTGTTCTTGGCCATCACTTGTCAGCTCTAATTTATAGAAAGACATTTGTTTTAGCCTTCAAGTTGCCCTCTGTGTAGGAAAAATGAATTTTGTGATTTTGCACTTAGCCACTATGAAAATACAGTCAACTAAGGTTTTCTGGTTTGTATGCTAGAGTAATATTTTTTTACAAGCTGAATAAGAGTCATAGCTCTTTCTGTCTCTCTAATATCTATCTATACATATGAATATTAGGGTATTCTTTACCATTTTCTTTTGACTTTAAGAACCAGAGATTAAAATAAAATGGTAGGGATTAGCTTAGTATTTTAAAAAGGACACCTGGAAAAAAATGTCAATACTTAATGATATATTGTTTATATACTACTAAGTCTTATAAAATGAATATCATTATCAGATGAATATTTTCATGTTTTTCTGTGTTCTTTGATAATCTCATCAGTAGTACTCTCCCATTTATGACAGATTTGCTCTGATGTTTCTGAGGGCCTGCTGCTCAAATCTTTTCTAGAAGCAGAAAGATTAGACAGACCAGTGGTAGACAGGTGAATAAATAAGTAGATGCGTGATGGATAGGTAGCCATTTTCTATAGAAAGTTTCCTGGCAATGTGATAATCCTGTAACTAAATAGATGTTATTAAACAGTCACACACTGTGCTTGTTTTGTTTCCATTTCAGCAGAGCCTTGCTGAGACTTCCTCTCTGCCCACACATGTCTGGGTCATGCTCTAACTTGAGACTTGATCTGGTTGGCCTGGAGAATCTCTAGAATATCTTTATAAATTTTCATAACGAGAAGCACATTAGCTTAGGCTGAGTGATTTAAGTGGGGAGTGGGAGAGGCATATTATAGGTAAAGGAAAATGGAGGGTGTCATGTAGCCAGTGACCCATTTATTTATGAATTCTTGGTTCAAGCCTGGCTCCACGCTGAAGTAGCTTTGGTCTAAGATGTTAGAAGAAAACTCCAGAAAGATCCATGGGGTGTGATTCTCAAATGTCAAAACGCAAATTGGGAGAAAGAGAAAGTGGAGTGTTTGAACAGAAATAGAAGAGAAAATGTGGAAGAAGGCAAGGCTTATCAACTAGTTGTGAGTGACTATGTTTCGCAGTGCAAGCTGCACAAGGTGGTTCTGGCTTTGGTTTTCTCATTTCTTGCTGTGAGATCTTGTGCAAGTCACTTAACCTCTCTGGGCCCCAGTTTCTCAAATGCAAAGGTCACAAGCTAAACTAGATGACCATTCTTTCCATCTTTGCATCAATAAATGCCCAATAAACTCATAGGGCCAGCATGCATTAGAAAATGGTCTGTAAGTGAGCGTACAACTTGAAAGGCAACATCAAACAAAATCTCTGTCAAAGAATCCAATACTCCTCTCCAGAACAACTTGGCCACTTCTCAGTATAGTTACACAGTGAAAACTCTCTGAAAAGGAAAACCCAAGGACAATTGTGGAGGGTTGCTAACCACCTTCCTGTCGCCCAAGATTACTGAGTGTCTTTGCTAATTGTCTCAATGATTTAGAAAATTATGGAGAAGTTTTTATCCTAAAGAGGATGGAGATAGAGGAGGAAAGGCGAGAGGGGGGTCTAAGAAAATGAGATCATCTTTCATTTTGAGAGTTTTATGTAAAATTTTATACCAAAAAGAAAAAAGATCATCTTTAGTTTTTATCAGACTATTAACCCAAAACATAGGGATCAAAATGTATGTTGCTTAGAGTTGTGGCTCTTTCCTGACACCACATATTCCCAACTTAACCTGCTAAGCTCACATTTGCATCAGGTTTGCTACAGACTTTGGGAACCAGACCTCATCCTTGGCCAAGGCAAGCCTTGATGTCAAAACCAGAAAGTCCTAGGGAAATTATGTTCCATATCACTCCTGTGGTGGTCAGACAGGTTGCTACAAAGATCACTAGGATCAATGCAAGTAATGAAGCACAAGATGAAGAATAAGCTCGCTAAGTTAATCTTACGGCTGCCATTTTTTAACAAGGAAGGTGGGCAGAAAGTTGTATTAAAAAAAAAAAGAGTGGAAATACCTGACAGTGAACAGCAACATCTATACAGCCCCCTGCAAATAACCTCAGGCAATGCTATAGAAAGCCTTTTCCATTGTGAAAATAAACCTGTCTTCAGAAAGAGCTTCTAAATTCAATAATCCTCCTCTGATAGATGACAGAGGAACCAGTTTATAAATTAAATTGATATGAATGATAAGAACAGAGCTTTTCCCCTTTAGAAAAAGAAAAATTAATGTGATGGAACCTAGTCTAACTTATATTTTCCTACATCTTTATGGTAAAAGATGCTTGAGATTTATATGTAAAAACACAGCATGTATAGTGAATACCAATAATCAGTGGCATGACACCTGTGGAGAATTTGCAGATAGCTCTGAATTAAAATCTCCAAAATATTCTTATTTAGCAAATAGAGAGTGATCCTAGGTCTGCAAGTCATTTTCATATATGACTATGCCTAAAATTATTTTTTTAGGATAGAAAGAAAATTGCTTTTTTAACCCGACTTTAGCCATCTACTACTCGCTGAAGGACACTCTTTGAAAACCAATAAGAAAATCAAACAAGAGATATGACATTTAAAAACTTTTCTTTAAAAATTATATTCTTCTTATGGAAGTTGATGTAGCCCTGCAATACTGTTAGCTGTGAAAATCTTTTCTCTGCTCTCCTTAATTATTGAATAATTAAATCAGAGACAGCTCCTTGTGCTGCAGGCTGATAGGTTCCATGGAGAACTGTTCAAGTATAATTGTTTCTCAGTTTGTACTGTTCCAGGAAGAACAGATTGGTTCCTGTTCTGAGACCAGCAATCAGGGAAGAGCGGAACCTTGAATGTGAATGCAATTTTTTTCATGCCACACTGTCCTTAGACATAACTGTTGCATTTTCCCTAGGAACATCCAACTCTGAGGAGGATGTTCACTCAAGGAGGTCCGAGAGTCCATGCACAGCTAAGATGGCACGGTAGATGATACAGCACCTGGTATAGCATTCTGTGATCAGAGAGTTTCCAATTTATACTTTGTTATGATTTTCCAATCCAATCCAATATTCCCTCCAGAAGAGACAGGAGTGGGGAGCATGGAAGCAAGGGAGGGAGGGAGAAAGAGAGAGAGAGACGAGAGATGAAGCGGGGGTGAGAGGGGAAGACTGCCTGGCAAACAGAGATGGGCAATGGAACTCCTGTTAGTCTCCATGCAGAGGACACATCAACAGGAAGATGTGGTCCAAGACCTGTCAGTCCTATTTTCAAACAACATCTCAGACCCATCTAGGACCTTTGACTTTATCTAAATGGTGAAAGCAAAGATAGGAAGATACATGTCCACCTTCTATAGAGAGCAGGTACCCTACCTGGTCTTTGCACAGCCCTGAGAATCTGTAAAATGAGCAGGCTGGACTAAAGAGTTTCTAAAGTCACTGGTAGTTTTGTGAGTGTATTTTCTGAACATTCAGTTTTGATTTTATAGACCCAGCCTCCTATAGTTGACAGAGAAGATACTGATTCATTTACAAACGAGGGTCCACACAAGCATGTCAAACTCCAAACTCCAAACTTGCGGCCGGCGAGTTTGACATGCTTGGAGGCTTTCCCTAGCAACCTAGCAGCTCCATGCTCCATGTGGTCCATGAGCGTTCTCCACGGAGCAGCCTGGGGAATGCTGTGCAGGACCAGGGCATGCCATGTAACCTTCACAAAGGGTGTGTAAACCCCAGGCCAGTCACCTGGCTCTGACAAACAGGTGTGCGTGCCCATCATGCAGAAACAACCCTTCCTTGTAGAGGAGCCATCTAGATAACACAAAAGAAATCAGACCATTACCAGATGCCAATCTACCAGCCCAAATGTTTCCACTTTTCCCTGATAGCGCTAGTTCATTTCCAATCTCCACCTTTCTTACTATCATTGGAAAAATCTCATTCTGCACTCTAGATGTATTTAGCTGTCATGTGTAGAGTGAGTTATGAACAAATGCCTTCCCACAGGAAGACTTTGCTTAGCAGGAAAGCACACTTACACCTATTTCTATTCTGATTTCTTAGTATTCTAAAAACTCACGTGTTGCCCCTTTTGCCAACAGTTTGTTGTGACTAATGTGTAAGAGAGAGAAGAGAAAGCTGAAAGAAGTTTCTAATTATTCTTGCCTTGCATCCCGTGAGACTGCCAAGGAAGTCAGAGTTAAAGGGGCTGTCCCCATACATGTGGCAGACACTGTCCCAGCTAACTAGGGTAACTAAGACACCCCTGAAGTGAGAAAACCATCTCATTTGTCATATCGTGATGAGGACTCTCAAGACCTGAATCACTGGATTTAGTTACTCAACTTTGTAGTAAAGCAGGTAGAGCCACACCTAGCTACCTTTACTTGTCTCAGGTTAGAGAAGAAACCTAGCTACCTTCAGGCCCAAGTCCTTCCATCTCTGCCCCCTCTCTGCATGTGCTTGAGTCGACCTCTGGATTCCTGCTGGGGAGAAAGAGGGCATAACTTTGTATTCTCTATTACACCTGCTTTTGAAGATAAAATAGAAAACACAAGTATGCAAAAAGAGAAAATAAAAATCACCTTCCTGCCACTCAGGAATAATAAAAATCTTGCCACTGAAGAGTAATTAAGAATGACATGTATTTTATTGCTTACAGTTATAAAACTTCTTTCATGTTTTAATATATTATGTTAAAATAGAATTAAAAATTTTTTGACAGCACATCACAACAACATATATAATTCTACATCATTTCTAACCACTGCATAATATACCAATGTATGGATTATCCTTTTCCTTTCAACTAAGTCCCTGAAATCATAAGTTATCATCTATATTTTCTATAATAAATAATGTTATGATAAACACATTAAGAACTGAGTATTTGCAAATATCCTTAATTATCTTTTCAACAATAAGTACCTAAAAGTATAATTACTAGATTCAGGGACACGTCAGGTTTGAAGGCTTTTGATCCATAATGTCAAACTGCCCATTTTAAAGTACATTTCTTGAGAAACATCCTACAATGTCTCACATTTCTGGTCCAAATGCACAGGAGGTCAGTGAGTGCAATATATGTGACAAGGACTGAGGTTGGGGCAAATCTCTTGAGATTTGGGAAGGAACTCTTAATGGTACCTATTCAAATATGAAGGGCTTAATTCCAAGAAGTGTCCTAATTTCTTCCCTTGGAACCTCGTTGTATCTGGCTTTACAAACTTGATTAAATCTAGTCTATTACTAGTAAGCAGCAGTATATCATTAGTGATGAAACAAAATGTTAAGAACAGCTTCATCAGAGACTTTTGATTTGAGTCAAAATATAAGGAAAGCAGAAATAAATTCCTCAAAACGTAGGACAAAATTCTGACTAAAGAAAACCTGTAAAGAGCTAAACCACACACACACACAAATGTGAAACAGCAGCCTCTCCACTGGACAGTTGTGATTTCTTTTGGCTTTGTAAATAGGTTAAATTCCTCCCATAGCATTCAGTGCAAAGCCCTGTGGGGATGCAAGAAAGACAGCCTGTCCTCCCTCCCAGGTGCTGACAAATGTAGTACAGGCACACAAACAAGGGTGATGCTAGTGATGATGCTAGCACTCAAAGGCTATTACACATGCCTTCCTGATAGCATGGAACCACCATACTTGGCACATAGTAGGCAATCAATGGATAGTTGTTAAATGAAAGAAGAATGGATGCCTGCTATGTGACAAATCCCTATGCTAGTTGTGATTCATAAAAAAAAAAAAAAAGGCATAGCTCTTGCTCTTAAAGAATTCAATCTAATGGAAAAGAAACAAGACCAAAATATTTATTATAATTCACTGTGCTATGTTCTATTGTTGGCCATGTTAAGGCCCTTTGGTGACACAGAATGAGCTCTTATGGAAAATGATATAAAGTAGGAAAGCCATGCATTTTGAAAGAGATGGATGTCAGGGAATGTTGGAAAGTCAGGAAAGTTTTCATGAAAAAGGTAGCCTTAGGGCTGTGTCATCAATGAAGCCTAACGTTTTGTCATGTACTGTAAGGAAAAGGAGCAACATAAAACCAGCAAAAAGTTTGGTCCACATCTAAGTCTGTTCAGCAGTCCTGGTGATAATAGTGTCCTCAAAACAATAGGATAATTTGTGTTATTTATAGCACATAATAAGGTATATTCCTCATACTTGAAAGATCTCTCTAGTAGGGTAAATCCTTGCACATATGCTTTTAAAAAAGCACACTCCATTTTCCTGTATTTCTTACTTTTCAGCCTGTATTTTGAATTGTTCAATACGTGGGATTATCCTACCTAATAAAGAGGGAATATGCTAATTGACACTCACACCATCATAACCAATAAGGAGGGAATATGCTAAATGACTGTCCCACCCTCAAAGATGGTGGCACCCACAGCCAATAAGGAGGGAATATGCTAATTGACTGACCTGCCCTCAAAGATGGCGGTGCCCACAGCCACAAAATGACAGCACCCAGTCCCCTCAGCCCCACCGGGGCTGCAGGTGTGCGGCAAGGCCGGGCCCACCCCCAGGCCTGCCTCCGGAGTCCCCCAGTCCCCTCAGCCCCCCAGTCACCCAGGGCCAGCCTGAGGTGCAGGCAAGCCTTGGATGGCGGCTGCCCAGCCGCCCAGGGCCGCCTGAGGCTCAGGTAACCAGGACCGGCCAAGGCTTGCGCTGCTGGTAGTGGCAGCAGCAGAGGTGTGATGGAACATCTCTTTCCCCTGATCGCCAGGTCACCTCCCGCCCCTGAGGGCTCCCAGACTGTGAGAAGGGGCAGGCCGGGCTGAGGGACAACCCCCCCTCCAGTGCATGAATTTTCATGTACCAGGCCTCTAGTCAATTAATAAATCAGTAAAATAGTAAACCACCAGTCTGCTTGATCAGTACATTAATGGAGTTGAGTTTTAAAAACTCATCACCATCAACAACTTTGTAAGGAGAGACTGACATGGTGTATTGGTCATATTGCCTCTACCCTATTGAAAAATATTGGCAGAATAAACAATGAAGTGTAATGGGGTAATGATAATATTGATCTCTTCATTGCGCATTCGATAGCCTCTGAGTCATGATACCACCCCAAGTTATACTTAGAAGAACAAAACAAAACAAAAAGATATGTGGGAAGAAAACTAGAGAAATTTTCATACAGAATGAATATTAGGTCATAAATAAATATCGCAGTTAGGATCATAAAAAAAAAAGAAGTAGAACAGAGAGAAGCTTCATTTGCTTATGATTGATTCAAGTACTTGAAATCAACTCTATATGGTTAGTCAGGTCTCAGCACAGCTGTGAATAGTTTTGAATTTGAATCATTTTGAACATGCTATGAAATAAGGGCCTGTTTTTAGGTTCTACTTAATTATCTCCAATAATCAAGTACACATCTTGGTATCCTGGTATTTTTCCACTCACTATTCCTTCTCTCTCCCTTACTCTTCTTTCCTGTGAGATGTGAGTGAGCTCAAAGGCATATTCAGACATAGGAACATGTGTGTGAGTGAACAGATAGTGTGATTAATTGCACATGCATAGCTATGGAGGGGAGAGGCCTGGTGAAAGGTTTTTGTTAGCTAAAACACTAAGTTAAAATTCAAATTTTAAAAATCTAAAACATCATTGGAAAATGATGTAAACAGGAAACAGATACTTTGGTATAACCCTGTTTGGAACAAAGCACACATAACGGACTGTCTGCAGTGAAGCATGTCCCCAGACACTCACTGTTCCTTTGTCTTTCTCATGGCTTCTTTCTTTGCCAACCTCCAAGCTCCTCATATTTGAGTAGTTTTTCAGCACTTTCACACCTTCAAGGAAAGGAGCCCCATTTATTTTCCACTCACCTGACCTTTATCCCAAACTCAGAGCAGGTTACTTAGGCTGAATATCAACATACTTTGACTATTATTTCTAAACACTAAGAATAACTACTGTGAATAGTAATCAAAATGCTTCCTGAGCAGGGACAAGGTGAGGTCAACTTAATAAAAAATTCAAAAATGGCTAACTGTGCTAGTTCCCCAACCAGCTTTTTTTTTCTAGGAAACCATAGACAGTCACATGATCAGGATATTCTGACCAATTCTGGTTGGGTGAGTGGTTGAGCAAAGCTCCCACAACCACTTAAATAGTTTTCACTATGAAACTACAAAACCTGTTCTTTATAGACAAACTTTGCCATCCTAAAAGGTACCTTTTGTTATAGAAATATATTTTGCATTTATTAGACAGATTGGAGTTAGACTGAGTTTTAAAGCATTCCTTAGACACATAAGCTAATGTTTTCCTGATGACTCAGCAGGAATAAAGAACTGGGATCATTTCCTGTTGAATGATTCAAGAAAGCCTTTTTTTCCTAATATATTGCTCATGCATGGAGTGTGTATGTATGCAACAGATCTAGAGCCCTGCATACTGTGGGAGCCAGATGTCAGCAGGAGGGGGGATAAGAGACTGATTCGATTGGTATGTAAACATTCCTTGGAATAAAACCACATGGAGATTCATTCCTCAAAGCTCACAATGAGCCGCTGATTGCTGAAGGACAGAGCCTGCTGAGCACACTGCCTGCCTAAGGTTTTGTCAGCATTTTCATTGTGAACCTAAATTTCCACAGCTATCCAACAGCTGTAGAAAAAGTCTGTGAGACTAAGAAGACTCCAGAACTCCAAAACTTTCTAAACATCCACAGTATTATCCATTCAAACACTTGGACAATTTCATAGGGTATGAAGTTCTCAGGGTAGGATTGAAATGTAGGCGTTTGCCATATGTAGGCTTCTATGAAGGCAGTTACTTCCAGATTTTTTGTTAGCTGAAACACTAAGTTAAAATTCGAATTTAAAATATCTAAAACACATTCTCAATTATGTAAAAAGGAAATAAATATTTTAACATAGGCTTTTGAACTAAATGACAGTAAATAAATGCACAGATTTTAAAAACCAAAATTAAAAAGTGAAGCAGCTACCAAAATTATTTAAAGTAAATTTCATTTTTAAATGTTTTGCGGACACAGAAGGAGATATTTATTTCAAATTCAACGATGCTAGGAAATTTTGTGGAAGACGTATTGGACCTTAAAGAATGAGTGAAATGAGTTTGAATGCTTGGGAGGCAGATCTGCAGGGCCATGAGAAGGTGAAAAGAAAGGAATGGAGAAAACGCAACAAACAGCCTGAAATATCACAAGTCAAAGATAAACACCAGAACCAATGAGTTTATTGTGCCTGCATGCCCTGGTGTTGCCATAGTTTTCCAGTTCCTTGGTGCTTGCTGGGACATCTATGTACTGCACCTGCACCAGGTGCTACAGGAAAAAATATGGAACAGAAATCTGATATTATCAGACCCCAGAAAGGCATTTGTGGAAACACTAATTAGATTTTCTTCAGCCTTCTTTAATTTAGTGAGTTCTAAGAGAAGATCACACCTCCTCTAACACTTATAAAGAAAATTTGTAAGTGAGATTGTGTGTGAGTAATACCTATTCAATGCTCAAAGCATTGTTGCCATGGTACCAATCAGATATTGTCTTCATCAGGGAATAGAAATTACAACTGTCTTGTTTGTCCCCAGTAAACAGTTTTAATGCTTGGAAAGAGGAAAAGTCTGATTTTGTTGTTGTTATCTGGTTTTGAAACAATCTATAATAATAAAAGGGTAATATGCTAATTAGATCAGACGTCATTCCTGATGAAGCCAGGGCCCGAGGGAAGCCGGTGCCGACAGCCAGGGGAAGGAAGGCCTACTCTTGCACAAATTTTCGTGCATCAGGCCTCTAGTAGTACAATAAAATAAGTAGAATACGAAATAGTGCATTGAGATTAGAGAAACAGAATCTCCAAAAAAGCTCATTATTCTTACGAATTTTCATTATCTAAAGATGTGGAAATGCATGAGTTCTTAATGGTCAGAAACAATGGTGTCATCTCAAGTCAAAGGGACTAATGGGTACAAGTGCAAGATTGATCTGGAAGCCTAATTGGCTGTTTTTATGGCTTTAAAATTCTGACCTTATTTTACAGCTATAAAATATCCATTGTGCTTCAGGGAACACTTGTGCATTTGGCTTTCATAATAAAAGAAATATTGCAAATCAGGAGAGGTAACCTGCTATGGAGAAAATGCTTAACCTGAAATTCAGGAAAGTGGTTGCCCATGAGGATGAGGTGGAGGGAGGGAGGGACTTAATAAACACTGGTAATGTTCAATTTCTTAAGTTGAAGAGTATTTATTCTTCTTCTTGGAACTCCACATAGACTCTATGTACACTCACAATAAAATGTACTTAAAGAGATATATGGAGAGAGTAGAATATGGCAAGTAAATGGACTGGGGGTAGTGGATTCAAGTCTTGAGTCTCCTACTAACTATCTAAGTAATTAGCATGTCACCTTAGTGTGCTAAATGGTCACTATATTTCCTTCCAGCTTGAAACTATCCAACTCTGTGTTTATCATATGAAATAAAATATTGTTGAATAAGTCACGTTGGGGAAATACTATCTTTTAATCATGCAAAACCAAAAAAATCTTTTTTTAATCCTCACCTGAGATTATGTTTATTATTATTATTATTGACTTAGAGAGAGAGAGAGAAAACACATCAATGTGAGAGAGAAACATCTATTGGTTTCCCACTGGGGATCGAACCTGAAACCTAGGTATATACTCTGACCTGCAATCAAACCTGCAACTTTTGGGCATATAGCATGACCCTCCAATCAACCGAGCCACCCAGCCAGGGCAAACAACCAAAACATCTTAAAGTCACCATTCAATCATCCACCCCAATTTGATTAGAAGAGTAGGTTATTTTCTTAGCCCAGGTGAACCCTATAAGTAACCTTGCTATTAGGTGAGCAGAATTTTGGAGGGTCTTTATAAGGCATGATAGTAAGTCGGCGATGGGCCTTACAGTGTGGGAGTGAGAGGTCCTGTCTGGCACCGACACTGTACACTTCTCTCTGTCACCTTGTCATTTAGAGCTTCTCTGAATGTAAAATACCAATATAATGAACTCAAGAGGCATGTAATTATTTCAGTTTATTTAATGCTGTCAGTTGATTTATAGTTTCTCCAGAATTACCAAAAAAAGTAACTATGCTATTCAGGATTAAGCTAGCACCATACCAATAGGGCTTCCAGGAAATGCTCCCTTTTGGTTTGCAGAATCCAGAGACAGGAACATCCTCTGTCTTCATTTTTTCCACGTGTGGTTATAGAGAGCCTACTGTGGGCCAAGTCCCATGCTGGCTGCTGATTCCCACTGAATTTCTCAGAGCACAGATAGGAGCTGTGTTTGTTACAAATGTGCTCGGGGCATTGTACAAACTTCCCAGGCTCTGGTGCTCACTCGTACTCACTTGGATTTGTTAGTCAAATGAGAATAGGTTTGGGTTGCTGTCTTCTGATTTTGTTTCAGGCTCCAATGTCATCTGAATCAAGACACACTTTTGTTGGCCCTGCCAGCTCCTTGGTCTCCATCCTGAGAGCAGAGCTGCCTGCAAGTGCCTTGGTGGTTCCCTGGCCAGAACTTCTTGGGGGGCTATGGGAAAATGTACCACCTAGGCTCTGAAGTTGAGCACCAAGCTCTGAAAATTGGGGCAAATGTCTTAAACTCCAGAAGGCTCAATTTATTCCCTCTGAAATTGGGAACTACCTCAGATATTATAATGAGCACTGTGAACACTTTATTATAGCATAGTGCATGTAAGGCACTGAGCTCAAGGCCTAGTACTTAATATTAACTCCAAAAAATTGCAAGTGTTTCCTCTTAATGTTTTCACTAACATAATTAAATGGTTTTAGAGAGGAAGGAAGAGGGAGAGAGAGATAGAAACATCAATGATGAGAGAGAATCATTGATCAGCTGCCTCCTGCATGCCCCCTATTAGGGATCAAGCCCACAATCTAGGTATGTGCCCTGACCTGGAATCGAACTGTAACCTCCTGGTTCATAGGTCAACATTCAACCACTGAGATACTCAGGCCAGACCATAGTCATGTTTTGAAGGAAAAGCTTTAGTCCTAAGAAGTACTGTCTGCTGCCTTCTGGCTCCATTGATTCTGATGAGAACCCAGCTGAGGGGATCTGGCATCATCCAATTCTCTCAAACATGTCCAAGCATCCTTAAGGAATAACCAAATTTAAATTTAAATGCTGTGCACCAAATATGTTATGGCATCTTGAGAAGCAAAGTCAAAAGACTGCTATCATCAAGAGACTACTGTGAAGGTGCTTTGGCATAAAAGCATTTCCACCTCTATCATGCCCCTTTCTCTCTCTATACTTGGGATCTGTATTCTTGTTCCCATTTTCCAAATAGGGAGATGAGTTTTAACCTAGAAAGCTAATACTAGCACTAAGGGGAGAGGTGTATCAAGTTCTGAAAGAGACCCGTGTCTTGTCTTCCAGTTAAGCTGTGTTCCTATTATAAAGCTCTTCAAAAAAAATTAAATACTATGAAAATTCTAAATACCACTAGTAAAGGAAAGAGTTATTCTTTAACTCTTTTTTTTTTAAAGCATATTTTATTTATTTTTTACAGAGAGGAAGGGAGAGGGACAGAGAGCTAGAAACATCGATGAGAGAGAAACATCGATCAGCTGCCTCCTGCACACTCCCTACTGGGGATGTGCCCGCAACCAAGGTACATGCCCTTGACTGGAATCGAACCTGGGACCCTTGAGTCTGCAGGCCGACGCTCTATCCACTGAGCCAAACCAGTTAGGGCTCTTTAACTCTTAATAACATTAAAATTGGAGATGCCTTTGTCAACTTCCTTATCCTAAATGACAAAGAAAGGGAATTATTATGTGTCTAATGCTGAGGTTTGATATTTTAGTAGAACTCAAAGAATGACTGTATTTAACTCTATTCCAACAGGAACATGCAGTAATGAATGGAAGTAGTCATTGACCTGGAACAAGATCACTTTGAACATGACACTTACATAAATTGGCAGCATTTATTTTCAGATCACCACTTTTTAAAAGCGGTTGTGAATATATCTTAAAGAATAAAATGCTAGCTTCTAGATTTTGAAAAGCACAATAAAATATGATACTGAGTTACTGAGGGGTGATATATTTTGGCTGATATGGCTGAGGTGGTTTGCTTTAGAGTTTATAACAATAAAGGTAATCAGGTGATGCTTAATGTTGCCAAGAGCAGCGAAGCCTTTGGAAGAAGTAAGAGAGGGCATTTGGAAGGTCAGAACTTCACTTCTGAAAATGCCAGTTAGGTATTGACTCCATTGACACTTACAGCATCCCAACGGTAGAAAATCCTATATAATAAAAGGGTAAAATGCAAATTGACCCTATCAGCGAAACATCCGGAAACAATTGGCTGCTATGATGCGCACTGACCACCAGGGGGTGCAGATGCTTAATGTAGGTCAGTGCGCTTCCACAGGGAGAGCATCACTCAGCCAGAAGCCAGCTCATGGCTGGCCAGCACAGCAACAGTGGTGGGAGCCTCTCCTGCCTCTGCAGCAGCGCTAAGGATGTCCGACTAAAGGCTTAGGCCAGCTCCCCGCCATTAGTCGGACATCTCCCAAGGGCTCCCGCGCTGCCAGAGGGATGTCTTACTGCCAGCTTAGGCCCGATTTCGCGGGGGAGCAGGCCTAAGCCTGCAGGTGGACATCCCCTGAGGGGTCCCAGACTGCAAGAGGGGGCAGGCCGGGCTGAGGGACACCCCCCCCCAAGTGCATGAATTTTCATGCACTGGGCCTCTAGTTAGTCTATAAAAAATTGTTTTGTTATAGAAGGTTGCCCAACTAATACCAACTGCTAGCTTATATTCTAGAGCAGTGGTTGTCAACCTTTCTAATGCCGCGACCCTTTAATACAGTTCCTCATGTTGTGGTGACCCCCAACCATAAAATTATTTTCGTTGCTACTTCATAACTGTAATTTTGCTACTGTTATGAATCGTAATGTAAATATCTGTGTTTTCCGACGGTCTTAGGCAACCCTGCTAGTGGTTCTCAACCTGTGGGTCGTGACCCACAGGTTGAGAACCGCTGCTGTAGAGCCTAAGACCATCGGAAAACACAGATATTTACATTACGATTCATAACAGTAGCAAAATTACAGTTATGAAGTAGCAACGAAAATAATTTTATGGTTGGGGGTCACCACAACATGAGGAACTGTATTAAAGGGTCGCGGCATTAGAAAGGTTGAGAACCACTGTTCTAGAGGGAAGTTCCATTTATAAACACTATACTTTTTAGCATCTTTTTTATTTCTCAGTATTTTATTTTTATTTTTTCCTAGGTACAATAGCGGGTTCTTTTCTGGTTCCTCAAAGCTTACTCAGTATTTTAAGTACATGATCTCATTGATCCCCCAGATATTCCAGTGGATAGGCTGAATGGTGGTGGAAGTCAGATAAGTACATGTATACACCACAGGGCAAATGCTGAAGCCTAAACAAACAGCAAGCAATTGCATTCACCCAGGCTTTGATCTACCTAATCTGACCAGAAAAGGATTTTTTTACATATCTCCAGTCTCTGGCACATTTTCTGATCCTCAGTACATACATAAGAGAGCTACAGGGTTTGCTTATGGGCCTGAAGAGGGACATGAAGGAGAGTAAATCATTTAATCAAGTGTAAAGGGAACCCCTGAGACACTCAAGTTAGGCATTTTAAGCATTTGAAAGAACAGAAAGTTTTGGTTTGGGGTTTTTATTTTTTATTTTTTAGGCAACTGGTGCTATAGTTTGGAATTTGCTAAGATAATATGTATTAAATAATTAACGTTTTTGAAATGATTTTCATTTTCCTAATAATTAGAACAATGATCTAATTGTTGCCCTATTAATTTCATTTAACCTTCCCAGTGGCCTTTAAAGTTCTAGTGTTATCCCAATTTTATCTGAGAAGATTGGGTAGGCACTTTATTATCCCAGTGTCAATTAAAAGGAAATAGAGGTGCCAGAAAGTAATATCTAAGATACTAGGAAGAAAGGAGGACGGGACCAGGATTCAAATTTAGTCGATCTGGTTGCAGAGACAGCACATGTACCTGCTCCACTATACTTCACACTGTATTTCCCCATGAAATGTGTCACATTCTGTCTCACATTATCACATATAATCACTGATGGGAGGAGTCAAGTGAGACTTCTGAGTCCTAATCCACACGCGTTTCTGCTGCAAATCGCCTTTGTGTTATGTTGGACATGCAGAATGTGACTCGAAAGTGTAATATTGGGGGGGATAACTTTTCAAAGGAGGAAACAGCCCATGTCAAAGCACAAGGCATGAGGTGTGTTTCAGGAATAACAAACTGTGCTCTGTGCCTGAAGGTGTCCAGTGGAGTTGAGGATAGGAAGTCTTGGGCTACGTTTGGAAAAGCAAGTTGGAGTCAGATGTTCCCTCGGGCAGAAAAGGCATGCGCACAAAAGTTTAAGGAAAATACTTTTCTGAAGGATAGGTGAGTGTGCATTGGGAAAACTGTGCAAGATATCAAGTTTGTTATTTATTTTACATTAGCTTATTGACAGTGTCTAACGTCAGATTACGGTTAGAGTGAGAAAGAATGGCTACAGGGTCAGAACACAAAAGTTGTAGAAATAGTAGCCTTGCAACTCCCATTTGACTGCTGAAATACTTTTACCAAGGGAGCAGATAAACGCCAAAAAAATAGGATGAGAAATGGCAATTGCAGATGAGGCTCTGTGCTTTTGGCTTTGTTTGCTTTTAACTGAACCATTGGGTAGAATGACTAAAAGAATTAGTTAGGGGTATTCTAACTGGAGGAAAAAGATCCCTGAAGCTACTGAGGCAGCAAAATACTGTGGAAACATTTACCTACAAACTAGTAAACAGAGAATTAGGCATAATGACAGTAAACATAGGCTTTTGAGAAAACCAATGGAAGCCAGTAGCAGAGAGTGGCTGGGCGATGCCTGTGAAACCATCTATCAGCCCACACGAAGTATGTTTATAAGTTAATAAGTCTGAGTCTGTAGAAAATACACCTAATGTACAAATTTCAAATAATTTACATCATCTCCAAAACAGATTTCATGGCTTAGTCATGCTTAAAATACACCAGGGACTTCTCTTTGAGAATTACCATCATGACTGGTGACCTCAATACAACAAATTGAATGTCCTCAATACAACAATTTTTTAAAATTTGACAGTAAATATGATTTTTGGGAAATGTAAAATATTACAGAATTATGTCTAGTAAAGAAGAATGCTCTAAATTTACAATACAATGCGGGGTCAACAAGAAATTGTGATTATAAACAAAGAGATAGGTGATATTGACTGAAACTCCTCCTATTAGAAGTTCTGCCAACTGTCTGGCCAAGTCTTTCTGCATTTCCCATAATCTTCTACTTGAATGATAGAAAATATTTCAGTACTCTAAGCTTAGATACTCTAGGCCCATGTGATTTTCATTTACTATTTACTAGGCCTGAACCCTGACCCCTTTCCATTTCAATCTGGCAAAATCCATTAAGAGTTTGTTCAGATATTACCTCCTCCCTGCAAAGCTTTCTCTGACCCTCAGTAGAACATGAAACACATATCCACTGGCGTGTATGTACCTTTCTTTCCCCTTCCTCTCTAAGCTGTATGCTTCTTGAAGTCAAGAATCATGTTTCATTTGTCTTTGTGCGTGGAGTTTCCAGAGAGCACATAATAAGTACACAATAAATATTTTGCTGAACAAGTGAATGAAATAAGCCAACTCCAGAAAATGTTAAGCAAAGTTGCATCACAGAAGAGAGGAGATAGAACAACCTCTTTAGAAACCTGTTTAAAAAATCAGTGTCTTTCTTTGATGTATACATCTTGGCATATTTGTTAAAAGGAAATGGTCCATTTTTAGTTTGACTATTTAGAAAGTACACAGCTTTACTGCTGTACATAGTGTGCCTATCCCATTAGAAAGAACCAAGAGGAGAGGCATTCCATTTTACTAACAAAAGGAATCCAAAAAGAACTATGAGTGTGATAGAAACAAAAATATAATCATGCCTTCATATTCTGTGTGCTGCCTTTGTTTTCCTCTATCAGTTGCTTAGATATTGCATATGTACAGTATTTTAAAATTCTTTTAAAACAATTTATCCAAAGGATATTTTTAAAAATATTTTTATTGATTTTACAGAGAGAGGAAGGGAGAGGGAGAGAGAAAAGAGAACATCGATGTGAGAGCAGAACATTGATCAGCTGCCTCCTGCATGTCCCCTAACGTGGATCAAGCCCACAACTGGGGCATGTGCCCTCACCAGGAATAGAATCGGCAACCTTTTGTGGCAATGCAGATGTCCAACCAACTGAGCCACACCGGCCAGGGCTATCCAAAGCATATTTAAAGAGATTCTGAAATCAGAGCAGCTACTATATACACCTATGCCTAATGAAATGGCAAGACATCAAAATGCTTATCCATTATATAGAACTACAGAAGAACAAATAATCACCAACTTAAGCATTGAGGATGCCAAATTTAGTAACATTCAAATCTATAGAGACCACTTCCTGGGATTAGGGTATGTATTGCATCACTGTGTTTCAAGTTTACTGGGCCTCCTCTGAGCCGGCCCCAGAGAGCTCACTCCATGCATGACCTTCACACATGAGGCGGGGACGCCTGACAATACCTCCGAAGGGAGTCATGGCCCTGATTTTTCTTGTGGCTGGTTGTCTCCAGTAGCCAATTAGCACACCTCACAAAATAACTGATTAAAGCGTTTTTGTAAAAATCCCATCTAATGGTCTGTAGATAGCTGAACAAAAAGGCATTCATTTAAATAATGGCCAGGCAGATTGACATCTTTGCAATATGTGTGCCCACTTTTTAAATTGTGGCCAATAAAAAGTTTTCTGTACTGATGAAGTTCCACCCATTAGTGCCAAAATGGAAGTGAAGGTGATTCCATTTATGCTGCCCCTATGGCAATTTGGCTTTAATATATCATGGGATGTAGAAGCAAATATGAGATAAGTATGGAACTAATAATAATTTTTTAAAAAATAACCTCTGGAACCCTATATTTCACAATGAGAATTGAAAGTACAAACCAGTGGAATTAATGTACCTTATTTTAAATCAGTGGGGTTTGCCCTTTTAACACATTTACTTAATTTTGTTTTTAAACAATTTTTCAATTCCTTTCTAAGAAAAAAACTTTATTATAACATGTATTATATTTTCTAGTCCCTCCCTCCTAAAAAAAATCCAGATTTAACATATACCACTTAGTAAATATCTTATTAACAACATAATACATCGAATGAAATATCATATGAAGTTACAGCAACTTGAAATCTTGGTCTTAATTTGCCAGTGCTTTTGCTGGATTCTCTCTGTCTCTTTCCCTCATCTTCACTTAGGCTTCTACCTGGTCTGTCTCTGTTGGTATCACACCTGGCCATTAGACTCCACTAATTACTCACTGATTGCTCTATCATCCTATATAATAAAGATGTAATATGCAAATGGTTGTTACACTGTGAAGCGTAATGACCTGATCACGGATCAACAGGAGGGTGGGGCAACAAGCTACAAGTGGGCGGTGGAGAGCTACAGGAGGGGGCAGGGCAGCAAGCTATGAGGGGGGGAGGGGGCAGGGGTGCTACAGGAGGGCGGGGCAGCAGGCAGAGAGCTACTGGAGGGCAGCAGCAAGCTACTGGCAAGCTACTGGTGCACAGATTCGTGCGCAGGGCTACTAGTTTCTGATAATACTCTGTGGCATAAATTGTCCATGGTCTGATCTAATTAAAATTGTACCCCTTTGAAGGGACAGGACGTTGTCAATCCTGAGGCTGCTCTGACCCCAGGAGGGCTCTTCCCCGCTGTCTCTTTCCTTCCTTCTCTCTGTTAAACTTCTAGATCAGTGGTCGGCAAACCACGCCTCGAGAGCCACATGCAGCTCTTTGGTCCCTTGAGTGTGGCTTTTCCACAAAATACCACGGCCTGGGTGAGTCTATTTTGAAGAAGTGGCGTTAGAAGAAGTTTAAGTTTAAAAAGTTTGGCTCTCAAAAGAAATTTCAATTGTTGTACTGTTGATATTTGGCTCTGTTGACTAATGAGTTTGCTGACCACTGTTCTAGATGATCTATCATTTCACTCTTTTCTATGAAGTGTCATAGATCACCTTCTTAATTGCTCACCATTTAGATCTCCATTGTTTTTGGCAATGCCCTTAAGCATAAATTTCTGCATACTACGTTTCAAATAAAATTGGTCCCTTTTAGGCAAATACGCTGGAGTACTCATTCTGTTCTTAAGTCCTACCTCTCCCCTATTCACCTAAAAATAAAAGGCCAAAATGAGAGGCAACAAGCATTTATTTGAGATAAAAAAGAATTGCAATTTGGGGAGCACAGATTCAGGCAGAAACCCAAATAGTGTCCTAATTACAGGGTGAAGTCAAGGAGTTTTTATGAGAATAGAAAGAGAATAATTACATGAATAGAAGAAAGAAATTTCTATTGGTACTGACAAGCTGTATTACTCTTTTGCTATAGATGACTGGTTACTGATTCTATGAAAAAATGTCCATAATCAATAGTCATTGAGGTGAGGATGTCTGCTTTTCCGTTGACTTTACAATTGTTTGTAAGACAATGTTGCTAGGGCCCGGTCCAAAGGTTATTTTGCCCAGATCAAGAGCAAGACGTGCAAGGCAGTTCCTGAGTAATGGCTATTCTTGCTCCATTTTAAAATGGCTCCACTTGTGTCACCTTTTCACACCCCCTAAGCATAGTCTCTATGCCACTGAACCAGCAACCCACTTTTCTCAGAACAAAACCCCTGCTCTCTTATTGGAGTTCTGGTTAGAGATAGTAGACCCCAGTCTTCTCAGCTTGCCCCTCCCAGCATAGAACATCTGTCCTATGGGGCAGGGAGATCAGGGCCCAGTATTTTCAGCCAGCTACGTCCTTGCAAGTGGGGGATCAGTGAGGAAGAAAGCCCCATCTTCATGGCTGTACCCAGCTGGAATAAAGCTTCTGTAACACAAAGCTGGAAGCTGGGGGTGATACCAACAGCCTACCCCTCCCAGGGTGAGACTGCAGCTCTAGACTGAGTGATAGGACAGGGAGCCACAGCTTCTCGGCCACACCCACCCAGAATAGAGCTTCTGTCACTGAGCTGGGGGAAGGGAGGAGTGAATGTGAGCGCATTCTGTCTCAAATATAATAGTGTCTTGCTGTTTTCATAGAGATTGAGTAGATTTTCTTGAATAGATGCTTCCTCATTTTATGTAGTCCCTTAGGACAATTTTTGGAGACTTTAAGTTTTTTAAAAAAATAATTATTAGCATTAAAAAAGTTGTTTCGCTGGAGGGAGCGTGTGCTGAGCTCCTACCACTGCCATTAGGAGTCAATCTCCCCTTACTTTTAAAAATTCTCACAATGATGCAATCTATCTACCTTGTTTGCATTGTAGGTCAGAAGATTGTCATTTAATATTAATCCTTATGTTGCTTTACAAATTTTAATATATGTGTTTGGGCATCTTAGTAAGATAATTTGCTTTAAGGCCAGTTATATAGCTCTCATTCTTACTGGAACTTTTTCAAAAGCCTTCTTCTGGGGGGAAAAAAAGAGCAAATTTTTAATCTTAAATTTTCCATATTGACAGGCTTCCTCAGCTACATCCACCTCATAAGACAATGGAACATAATGGGTTTTATTAATGCCTTGGATTGCATTCAGGCATTTCATAGCAATTACTTGATTTCCATTCATAATCTCACCATGAAGATCTCTCTTATGAGTTGAATTGTGACACCCAAAAATTCATATGTTGAAGTCCAAACCCCTAATATCACAGAATGTGACCTTCTTTAAAAATAGGATCTTTGTAGATGCAGTTAGTTAAGATGAGGTCACTGGATAGGTCCTAATCCAATTATTACTGGTCTACTTTTAAAAAGCAGCAACTTGGAAACAGACACACACACACAGAATGAACACCAGGTAAAGATTGGATTTTTGGTGCCGCAAGCCAGGGAGCTAGCAGAATGTAGGAGAGAGGCCTGGAATAGGTCCTTCAGAGGGAGCATGGCACCGCCGACACCTTAATCTCTGACTTTGACTTTCCAGAACTGTGAGACAATAAATTTCTGTCGTTTAAGCTGCTTAGTTTGTGGTGCTTTGTTATGTAGCTCTAGCAGACGAATACAGTCTTCATACTGATGGAAATGATTTCTGCTAGCTGATGTGTCACTCCAAATCATTGTAACTCACTCAGAGTTTAAATAATGTTCAGAACATACAAGATTATTATAAAACTAGAGGCCTCCGAGGGGTCCTGGATTGCAAGAGGGTGGTTCTCGGGTGACACCCCAGAATCAGGCTCCCTCCTCTCTGGTTCCGGGTGCATAATCCAAGAACCACAGCTGCCAAGTCACCACAGCTTGGCAGCCCCTACATTGCGCGTCTACCCCCTGGTGGTCAGTGTGTGTCATAGCTACCAGTTGGAGCGTCTGCCCCCTGGTGGTCATTGTGCATCATAGCTACTGGTCAGACGGTTGAACGGTCGGACGGTTGCTTAGGTTTTTATATATATATATACTAGTGACCCATTGTGCGAAATCACATGAGACCTGGGACCCCCTCCCCTCCCCGCGCCATGGGACCACCCTGAGTCCTGGAGTCCTGCCCCACATGGCCAGTGCACCGTGGGATGGCCCCGAGTCTTGGAGAGCTGCCCTGATGCCCCACTTCCGGGCCGTGCGCAATGGCCACCGAGCCCTGCCCCCGCGGCGCGCACACGCGGCCACGGAAACCCCAGCAGAAGCCATAAGAAGTGGCTGCCAGGACTCCCACACCCCCGTGGGGCCGCAGGAACCCCAGCGGAAGCCACACGGAGCAGCCGCTGGCCCTGGCCCCGCTGCCCCACCCCTGCTGTGCATGCCGCCATCTTGTGACAGCGTTACAACGTGAGGATCAATTTGCATATTACCTCTTTATTATATAGGATATCTACATTGTCTCTTTAAAATAAAGAGCAATATAAGAGGAAAACTACATAGGGATTAATGGATACTGTTTGTCTCATGGAAGCCAAAAATATATTGAAAGAAGTGCATTTTAATATAAAATTTCAAGGGAAAATGGAATAAATCACCTGGCAAATAGTAAAGAAGGAACACAAATATACCATACGTGTGAGAGGAAAAAGTCAGTGCTCGATTTTATCTCCTATAGAAACTACTCCAGAGTTCCACAATCCTTTACTCATTTAATAAATATTTATTGAGTGCCTCTAGTTTGCCAGGTTCGTCTAGTCCTGGTACTTCTTAACTATCTGCTGAAATAAAGTGAAGTTGTAAACCTATCTTTAAGTCCCTGCAGAACCACCCCCATCTCTGCTTAGTTACTTGTATTTTCTGTTACTTGGAAATATTTCTATGTCCTCGGGTTCCCAGTGCCTGCTAGAACCCATACATCTAATACTTCTTATTTCTGTCTGACCCAAGGCTCACAGTCAAAGTCCCTGCCACGGGCTAGTTTCTCTGTTCTAATTGTTATGTGCAAGCTGTACAGGGGCCTCTGTGGTAACCCTTGATCCCGGGGAAAAATGCTAAGAGAAAGAACCACTTTTTGACAAATGGAAACACGGGTCTCCAGTTATCTCAGTTTCCGGTAAGGTTGCCCATAGGTCAAGAGATAAATTTAACAACTCATTTGTGAGCATGTGGAGGCTTCAGGCTGAGGTATATTTAAAAACAAAAAGAAAATCTACTTCTTTCCTTAGTTAACTTCTTGGCCTTAAGCTTCTAGTGATGTTTTTGTAAGTCACGCACACATACACAAAAAAGAGGAAGTTAGGTTATTGGCATAATTTGTCAATTTTAACCTAAAGTTTATGGTTAGCAATATAAAGCCTTAATAATAAATATAAGTTGAATGTCAAAGAGAAATTCGTCTTTGTCCTGTGTCATTTGCTGTCACATTCGAGAATTCACAAAGTAAGCCCTGCATTTTTGTCCCATCTACATACATTATACTTTACACCAACTTTTCCTTAACATGGAGGAGATCCTGATGTTACCAACACCTTTAGCATTGAGTCTTTGGAACTTTCTTCTTACATTAGAAGCCATGTTTGAATCAGTTTAATTTGTACTGTGTCTCATGGAAGCCATCAGAAAATATATTGGAAGAAGTGCATTTTAATATAAAATTTCAAAGGAAAATGGAATAAATCAACAGGCAAGTAGTAAAGAAGGAACACAAATACACAATACATGTGAGGGGTAGAAATCAATGCTAGATTTTATCTCCTATGGTAATTTGCAAAATGGTATTTTGCTCTCTCCTATATTCTCCATTTGCCAACTTCTGGCCCTAAACCACCTGGAGCTGGTTGCTTCCCCAGGGCCATAGTGGTGACCATGACAATAAGTTGGCTCCTTTGTCATTGCCAGTTGCACTGAGAGGTTTAATTATCTGAGGTAGCCCCCCGAGTATATTAGAGGGGGAAAAGTTGTAAATCATTCCCATGTTTTTCTTTCCCTGTCACCAAATTTTAAAATCTAAAAATAAATTTGACTTCTCAAATTGGCAGGTTACATGGTGAGTTTGATTAAGTGCTTTACTCTAAAAATAACCATAAGTTTGACAACATTCTCTGTTGGCATATAAAACACGCAAAAGTGGTTTACCACTAACGGTACGAGCAACTGCGCCGAGATGTCACTACTTTCTTATAACATTGACAAAATCCAAATGTGTGACAGTTTTGTCTGTTGGGGCAGCTGTGGAGAAACAGGAGCCCCTGGGCAGTTGATGACGGCCACACAATGATACAACTCTGCGGACTGGGGCTGGACAATAACAAAGTTTACTCTTGCATTTCTCCTTGACCCAGCAACCCCACTTCGTAGAATCTACCAAGAAGTTATGACTCCAAAATACATAATATTTAACAAGTTTATTCATTACAACATAAACCATAATAACAAAAATTAGAATCAGCCCCAAATGTCCATCAATAAGACACTGGTTGAATAAATTAGGATATAGCTACACAATGAAGCATAATTTAGCTTTAAACAGAAAAGAGAATGAAATCTATCTTCCAGTTGGAGCAATTTTCAAGATATACTGTTAAAAATTAAATTTTTAAAGAAGTATTTTAGTAGATAGCCTTCTATATAAGGAAAAATCTCTCTATGTCTCTCTCATTTTTGCAAAAGGAAACAGTAAAAGGGAAAACCAAAATTAATGAAAATTGGAAAAAATAGGATGGGAGGGACAGGAATGAAAGGGTATGTCTCTAACTATACTTTGTAATACACAGTGTGGGGCAAAAGTAAGTTTACAGTTGTGAGTATGTAAAACAGTTTGTTCTTATGTTATTATCTATTTATTATTGTATTATTTTCCACACAAACAACTTTAAACCTATTTTTGCCTCACCCTATAAATTTTATTTTGGAAGTAACATAAAAATACCAAAAAATAAAAATAAGTATGTGAATGAATCTACCTGTAGGCAAAGTTAATAACATAACTACAAAGAAAAGACTTGCTTTAAATGTCCTTAAAACAGTATTTGGGCTAAGCTAACTTAGTGATCATATTCTAAAGAAAAATAGAGCTACAAAGAAATCTGAACTGTAAGCAGTCCAACTCATAGTGTAATATTAGTGCCAATCATTTTGAAACTATCCTATATATGGTGCCAATCATTTTGAAACTATCCTATATATGATGTGCAATGATGAATAAAGTAATTACATTAATGGTGTTAGAAACCAAGATTATTGGCATAAAAGAAAAGTTTACAAATATAAAATGAAAGAAGGTAAGTAAAAGCTATTATTTCCAGTTTATATTTAACATGACAGTATGAGCTCATGATTTTTTTTCCAAAATATATATTTCACACATATGTCTACTAAAAAGGAATAGAAGAAATGAAAAACTGCAGTCACTACATGAAGAGCCCTGACTGTCAATTCTAAATACCATTTGCTACTGAGAGGGAATTCTTTGGAGGAAAGGCTGATTCCCAGCCCAGGGGAGGAAATATACAACATGAACCTGGAATATCTTGTTGTCCCAGAAAGCAAAAATGCTACCAAAGACTCATAGGTCATACTAAAAGGAAACCTAAGCCAACATGAACAGACTTTCATTGCCAAAGATGGAACAATTTTAATTAAAATAACAACTGCAATTGATTGAAATGCATTAATCTATTTTAAAGCTATGTTTGAGTTGTTATGCATATATTTTTAAAGCCCAAAAGGGGGGAAAGATTATTAAACACTTTGGAAATAACTTAGATCCCAACATTTTACTCCAAAGTTGCCAATTAAAAACAAGGAATGTGAGGTGCCTGTTCAAAAAAGAATTTCAGTTAATAAATTGGAAAGAATGATAGAATTATAAGAAAATCACTATTTTGAAATGCCAAAGCAAATAACAGGCTTAGCAAGGCCCATTAATGGATAAAGTCATGTGGTAAAAGCTTGATAGGAAACTTCATAATGTAGCATCACAGAGTGGGACAAGACCTTGTATATCCCCTAAAATGAAGCATTCTGAAGGACATAACTCCACTTCCGCTCCTGAAAAGAACAAAAAAATGTAATCAAGTTACATAACACCGTAATGAATCAAGCAGGAAATTCTAAAACCTGGGATTTCTAAAGCATAACTGGTCTTGTTTTTCTTCTGAAGTAAGGTTGGAATGACAAATGCATGGAATATACTTCTTAAGGAAAAATGAAAAGAAAGGTAGGCAGACTAGCAGATGAAATTATGTGATGAATATACGCAGGCTCATATTAATCTTTCCACTTTTGTTTTGTTTGAAACTTTTCTTGATAACAAATTCAGAAAAAGTTTTATGTTCTGATACATGGAAGCCTTGGAGCCATTGGCTTGCTCTGCCCTCTGCAGTCATCAACCCCATCGTAGATGACACTGTCCCTGGCAAGGAAGGCATGGTTGGACATCAGCAAGCTGGCCACTAGTTTCAAATGGATATTCAAAGCATTCCTTTTAAAGAGATTGGTAATAATCAACATTCTTTTCAAAGAAATTCCATCTTAAACCATAAACTAGAGATGCCTCCTTTTCCAAGTAAATAAATGAGAACTAGATTTTTCTCAAATCTTGAGATTGTACCTGTGAATCTACCTGAATAATTCCCTAGCCATCACCTTGACCTTCTTCCATCTTGTGTGCATAACAATGCACTTCTGGCCAGTGAGGGTTAAAAAAGATAGCAGACTGTCTCAGTCCACTGGGGCTTCTAGAACAAGATACAGGCTCACCTCCTTTTGTTGCGCTTCACAGATCCTGTGTTTTTTCACAAGTGGCAGGTATGTGGTCACCTTGTGTGGAGAAAGTCAGTCAGTGCCATTTTCCAGCAGCATTTGCTCACTTTGTGTCCCTGTGTCACATTTTGATATTTCTCACAATATTTCAAACATTTTACTCATATTATATTTGTTATGGTGAACTGTGGTCACTATTTGATGTTACTATTGTAATATTTTGGGGGCACCATAAACCATGCCCATATATGACAGTAAATTAAATGGATAAATATTGTATGTGTTCTGACTACCAGCCATTCCCATGACTTTCCCCCTCTCCTTGGGCTTCCCTATTTCCTGAAACACAACAATATAGACATTAGGCCAATTCTACTAAGACCTCTAAATATTCAATTAAAAGGAAGAGTCATGCTCAGCCATAGTGGCTCAGTGGTTGAGCATCAGCCTATGAACCAGGAGGTCGCAGTTCGATTCCCAGTCAGGGCACATGCCTGGGTTGCATTGCAGACTCTCTCCCCAGTGGGGGGCTTACAGGAGGCAGCTGATTGATGATTCTCTCTCATCATTGATATTTATATCTTTCTATCTTCTCCCTTCCTCTCTGAAATCAATACAAACAGACACTGAGTGGCCAGATTATTATGATCTCTGAACACATAATAATCTGGCCACTCAGTGTATATCCTATATAATAAAAGGCTAATATGCAAATTGTCCCCTTGACCAGGAGTTCGACCAGCAGGCAGGCCAGCCAACCGCCCATGTCCCCTCCCCCTGGCCAGGCTGGCCGGACCCCACCCATGCACGAATTCATGCACCGGGCCTCTAATATATACATACATAATATATACATATATATATGTGTGTGTGTGTGTGTGTGTATACACACACACACACACACACACATATATATATATACACACACACACACATACACACACACACACTTAATGGCCAGATTATTATGCATTCAGAGATCATAATAATCTGGCCACTCAGTGTGTGTGTGTATATATATATATATGTATATATATATATATATATATATATATATATATATATATATATATACATATATATATATACACACACACACTGAGTGGCCAGTGTATATATATATACACACACACACACACACACACACACACACACATACATATACATATATTTTAAAGGAAGAGTCCTATGTCTCTCACTTTAAATCAAAAGCTAGAAATGATTAAGCTTAATGAGAAAGGCAGGTCAAAATCTGAGATAGGCTGAAAGTTAGTCCTCTTGGACAGTTGTGAGTGCAGAGAAAATATTCTTAGAGGAAATTAAAAGTGCTACTCCAGTGAGCACATGAATGATAAAGTGAAACTGCTTTATTGCTAATATGAAGGAAGCTTTGATGGTCTGGGCAGATCAAAGCAGCCACAACACTGCCTTGCCCTGTGATGCCATGAGAGCTCCTGAGTGTAACCAAACAAGAGGCCAGGAAGGCAGGACAGACCCAGCCCACAGGACATCCAGAAAACAGAGCTCATGTGGTTGGTGACCGGTAACCAGGGAAGGTTATTGAGGGGAGAGTAGCCTGGACCTCACTGCTCAAAAGTGGTCACTCAGCACAATGAGCAGGATGAATGCATTGGAGAAGCAAGAGCTGAGGACAAAGACCCAGTGAGGAGGGGTTGTAAGTAGCTGGGTCCATCCGGGACCTCACGTCTAGGTGCAGTGTAGTCATCCCAGAGGTACATTTAAGGGCAGCAGAGAAAGCTGCCCTTCACAAATTATTTTCCCACTGAAACTACTGCTGACAGTTTTTATATTACTCAGTGGACTCAATTCTTGTGGGACCCATGGCTTTTTTTTTTTTAAATGCTTGTGTTGTTGGTTGGGGAAAATCCCAACAGCAAATCTATCTTATGCTCGCTGGTTTATCATTTGGGTAGGCAGATACACTGCCACAGTTGCGTTGGGACAAAGGGCCAGAGGAACAATATAGACATGAGGCCAATCCTACTGCAAGGGATGAACTCATTGTCGTGGAACATTCAAGGTAATTGAGGGTCAGTTTGAGAGCATCGCCTGATTGAAGGAAAGACAGTTCTGTGGCCAGAGCCCCGGAGCGGGTGGGGAGAACAAGGACAGCAGAGTGGAAGGGAAAGCTTTCACCCACTTCCCAGCTGTACTTCAGGCCAGCACCTCCCCCTGTATTTCGCCATTCCTCACTCTCGGATATTGACTTTCGCATGAGAGAGTGAAGTAGAACTGACAACATGCGGTTGTGATTTCTTTGAAGAAGAATAAATATATCCTGAATGCACCTTTCTCTGTTCATGTTACCACCCAGCCAGGGGCTTGTTAAAAATAAATTGATGAAGTTTAGCAATGCTTCAGTAACTAAAACTATGCTTTAAAGAAGGTGCACTTTGGATTTTCCAACTGTTGTAGTGGCTGAGTTATAGTCACGTTATTTATAAGAAAAGCACAACATTTACTGCGAAATCTCTTTGAATGTATTTTTCAACATCTGACAATAATTATAGCCACCCTTGTATTTCAAAGAGCAGTTTGTGTATTACACCCTTAAAACAAGATAAGATGAAGGAAATGTTGGTAAATTTTCAAATTCTGTCTTTTTGTTTTGCAGACTGAGAGTTCCCCACCATTTCTCTATAATTGGCTCGTCTAATTCTATGTCTGTACATGTAAAGTGAGCAACAAGGCAATATTCTAGATAATTCAGAATAAAATTAACTTTCACCTCAATTATTCTCTTTATTGCAATTGAACATTTTTAAGAGGTGAATTGTGTGGTGTTCACTTAAATTCTTCACCAGACACTGCATGTCACAGATCATGTTAGTCTAATTTAAACTTTTTTGCCGCAATAATTAGTCTCTATTGTGTAACCTCGATGGAAAGGTTTTCAGACACAGTGCACAGAAAGCCAGAGCCCCCCTCAGCTGTGCTCAACAGACCTCCACGCTCTGTCTGAGCAGCACACTGACACCGAAACGGTCGCCTGTCTGAGGTGGCTTAGCCGGTTTGGAAACTTGTGACCTGAAAGTAAGAGGTGGCTGAGGATCAACTGCCATCGATACCATACAGTGAGTGAGCTGTGACTTTGCTGTTACCAGAGCTGGGCTGCTAATGAAGCACAACTTTCTTTTTATCTCCTCCGAACTCCTTCCTGTTGTTCCACCCCACCACACACATGTGCACACACACGCACACACTTACACGCATGCACATACGCACACTCAAACGTGCGCATGTGCACACACACTCCTAAGCGGGGTGTGCATTTTAAGTCACATTATCATAGTCAGCTGTTACCCAACGAAGCCCCAGGTCTCATTGCACATCTTGAAAAATCTTGCTGCCTGGGCCCTCCCCTTGATATTCTGACGCAGTTAGCGGATCCGTTTTAGCTGATTCTGTGTAGGATGAGTGGGCCCTGCTGCAACTCATCCCAGGCACCTCCTAAAGATCTCAACACCACCCCGCCCCCCGAGAATGTGAACTTTCCTGAGGGGTTCTGATCTAACTACTCAGGGGTGACTTCCTCTTTGGGGGGTCCATATACACCCTAAAACATCATTTAAAATCGGGCCAAACTAAACTATCTCCCAGTTTTACTTACAATCCCTGTAGTCTTTTTACAGATAGAAAACTAGTTTTTACATAGAAAGGCTCTTGATATCCCAGCAGGTGTGTGTGTACTTTGAAAGGATGGGAGAAATAAAACTTTCTCACCCTCCTCGGAAGCCTCTTTCTCTCCAAAATGAGCTGCCCATAGCCAAAAGGGTTCCCAGGAGTTGTGGGACCCCATACCTGCTCACAGTGCAGCTGGTCACCCCACATCAGGGCGGCTGCAGAAAGGGGGTGACGATGACCTCCACAGGACCCCCAGCCAAATTAGGGTTCAAATGAAAGCTTCTCAGTGGCTCAAGGTCCTTGTTCAGATATTGCTTAGATTTGGTCTGTGCTGTCATTTTGGAGATATTGTTTTATGTCTTTACAAATTTCCATATCAGACAAAATAGCATACTATGTAAAAATATATCATAATTGAATTTTTAAAATATATTTTTGTTGATTTCAGAGAGGAAGGGAGAGGGAAGGAATGAGATAGAAACATCAGTGATGGAGAGAATCATTGATCGACTTCTCCTGCACACCCCACACTGGGAATCGAGCCCGCACCATGGGCATGTACCCTGACCAGGAATCGAACCATGACCACCTGGTTCATAGGTTGATACTCAACCACTGAGCCAAGCCGGCTGGGCTTTTTTTTTTTTTAAGTTTTGTTATGTGTTGCTTGAATTACAAAATTGAGGCAAGGCAGCATCCTGCAATGAAAGAACACTCAGTGGAAGTGATGGGAGATGGATGGGGTATTAATCTTTGCTTAGGCATCAATTGGCACTGTGGCCTTAAATAAATTACTTTACCTTTCTGTGCCTTCATCTTCAAAATAAAGATCTGAAAAACATATCCGGCATCAGATTCATAACCATCAGCTGGAGACAAGAAGGAGCTAGAAATGAGTGAACAGATAGGGTTGTAAGGAAATAGGGCTGGATGGAAATCTGAAGACTTTTAAAATTTTAAAGTCAAATAAAACATTTGGTAAGTTTATTGCCTCGACATCCTGGGTGACCCTTTCACAAAAGAGTTTTTAAGGTTCTTATTGCCTTCAAATATTATAATCTGAAAAAAATAATGCTTTGGTGTATTAGGGGGTTTTATAGAAATGGTAAGATTTCTACGAAAGTTTACTTGCCTGCTAATTTTGTAGTATTTCAAATTCAAAATTTTATTATGCGTCTTGGCAATATCTTAGTGCACAAAAGCACTGTATTTCCTGTTTTCCATGTACCGCCAATAAAGGGTTTCTAGGGTGAGTAAGCTATTGCACTGCACTGGTCCACCTCAAGGAAAGAGAGTTATTCAAAATGGGATTGGAACCTGTCTTCTGCCCCCGACTCTATAAGAGGGATTTGCATTTCCCACAACACGTGTCTTGGCAGGACCATATGGTACGGCCATGTCATGCTCTCCACCCTAGCACTTTCTATAGCTATTACTGTCCATATGTACAAAAGGTGGATGACTGTCCATATGTACAAAAGGCGGCAGAAAGGACCAAAAAGAAAAGAGGTATAATTCAGCCTCAATACAAGTGGCATTTATAGCCACTGTTCCTGGAACAAGCCAGTAGCTAAACAATAGGTTTGTGCGTTAACTTAGCTACATGTTCACTGTGTCAGCGGAAGAATCTGTGTAATCTTGAATTTTACCTGATTTTATTAAACCTCTCTTGCTATTTCTGTCATTTAAAATACATGTCCCTGTTCCCATCCCCACCCCCCCCCCCCCACACACACACACAATGGGTAGAAATGTATTGGAGGCCTTGAGATTTTAAAGGAGAGTGCAGACAGGAAGCCAAATGTGTGATCCCCGTTGTCCTTGAAAGGGACACTGTTCACATGGTTTCCTGACATGGGTGCTCTTGCCAGTTAAGCCCCTGGGGAGGGCAGAGCAGGCTGGTTAACAGGCAGGGGTCAAACAGGCGATTGTGCCTTTTTCCTGGGCAAAGTGAGTACAAGAACAGGAGAGAGAGAGAGAGAACCCCACAGAGAGAGACACACACACTGGGAGGCTGTAGAGGACACGCTGCCCGGACAGGGCAGCCCAGCATGCCAAGGGTTCTGGGAGGGGCATCGAGGAGCTGCAGTGTCTCCAGTTTGCTGCTACCCCGTTGGGTTTTCTCCATTGTCCCCAACATGCTAAGTATCTGTTACTCTCCTAAAAGCTCACATTCTAGGACGGATAGACATCATCGGTGCCTTTGTGGCACAGCTCAGACAGATTGGAAGTCTCAAATTCCCCATCCATACACAATGAAGAAAACATCATTTCAGAGAATGCAGCCAACATATAAGTCAGCTTTTCAAACGACAGGTTTCAAATTCTAAGGAAGCCAACTGGAGTTGCAAAGAACTTTACTAGACCTGAAATTCTCTTTCCTGTGAAAAGCTGCCTCACATTTTCCTCCCACTCCTTAGATTCATTCACTTCCATCTTACTTCCTCTTCCCTAAAAGGGATCTGCTAAAGATTGTCTCTCTAGGAAATACCAAAAGAATCTCAGACCTAAGCTCCCCACACCTCCCCCAATGTCATTTTCCAGTGTCCTGTTCATAACTGAGTTGCGACTCACTGTACCTCCCAAACCATCCCTTCCTTCCTAGTCCTGCATGGCAGCCATACAGGCTTCTGGAATATTCAGTGAAAATGCTCAGATAAGACCCCGACCTTAGATTCGGGCAAGCGTGCTCTATAAATCAAGGCCCCAAGATTGAAATAATGTAATGATTATAATGCAATGGTCCTTCAGTTTGGGCTTTGTCAGAACCACCTTGGGCCCTATGAATACAGCTCCTCCTTCCGTCTCCCCACCCTGATCATCTGATGGAGCCTGTGTGAAGAAAGAAAGCATGCGATCACTAAAATACCCTTGGAGAAATGTTGTCTTAGTGAAACAATGACCATGAGGCACACATAGTCCCTGTGGGATCATTTTCTTTTTGAGGTCATAGGACCAGGCAAGAGAAAGAAACCCCGCTGGGTGGGACTGAGAGGGTCAGAGCAAGGTTGAGGCAGACAGATGGATGACAGTAAAACAGCATGAGAATCCACAGCCAACCCAGATTCTCCCCATGCTGCCCAATCCATAGTGTAACCCAGCCGTGGGCAAACGACGGCCCGTGGGCCGGATCCGGCTGTTCTGTCCGGTTCTCTTGCTCTCCCCTCCGCTCCTTTACTTTGAATTTGTATTCGTTCACACAAACACTCCATCCATGCTTTTGTTCCGGCCCTCCGGTCCAGTTTAAGAACCCATTGTGGCCCTCGAGTCAAAAAGTTTGCCCACCCCTGGCTCTAATCCATCCCAAGAGGTTTCCTTCCCAACAGTGAATGGAAAGATCTCGAGTTCTACCACCTAGGGGAGCAGTGGTTTCCCGAATGACATAGATTTGGGCATATTTACATATTGCTTTCAAAGTCTGGAGTAATTGTGCTTTGCTTTTCCTACTCAACATTGTGTTCCACGTTTGCCTGCGTATATGCTGAGCTGGCTTTGTGAGGGTGTTGCAAGTCTCTGCCTCCCGATGACTAGTGAAGTCTGAGTACCACATGGAATCACCTAGAGAAAGACCTTAAGATCATAGCCTTAAAGTCCCACCATGGGAGAAAGACATGCAGGTGATGCACAGACTCAGGCTCACACAGCTAGCACCCAGCCGGCAGGCGCGTGGCTGCCCATGCCTTTCCATACACATATGGCACTTGATTAGGTCCGTTCTGGTGCCTGCCCCGGGGAAAGCACGGATCTGCAAGGAGCAGCCTAGAGGCAGTCGCCAAACGGAGACACACAGGAAACATGATCTGTGTGGACTCCCCACTTATGGGAGACAGTGGTCAGACGCCGTGTGCTCCCCTTGTTCCACCTGTAACCGGAGAGGACACAGCAGCTGAGCTGGCGGTGACATGGGCCGTCCTCGTGCTCCTCCCTGAGTGAGTGAAGTGGCCCATCTCCTACCATCTGGTATCCCAAAGCACAGAGTGAGCAGGAGGCATTTTAATTATCATGACTCTTCAGGAGAGGACAGATAAAGAGGGAAGGAGAAGGAGCCCACAGGAGTGAATTAGGTCCTTGAAGTACATCGAAAGCAGCCTCCTCTTTGCATCTGGCTGAGGACAAAGGGACAGATGAGGTCAGTCTCCTCCCCAGCCAGCGGCTAAAGGCCTGATAGGCACGGCAATGGAGTGCCTGCTAGCTACCACTGCTCTCCATGCTGCATCTCAGCTCACCTGCAGGGTCTCCCTGGGGCTTAGTCTTATCGTCCTTCCATAGGTGAGTAAACTGAAGTGCAGGGAAAGTAGGTGAGTGAATTGAAGCGCAGGCACTTCAAGACAAGTCAGGATTCAAGCCTGACCACCTTGGGCCCTGTGAATACAGCTCCTCCTTCCATCGGTTTCACTCCAAAGCCCACGTATCTCCCACTAGGACAGTGGTCTGCAAGCTTTTGGGGATCAGGCACCCTCCCCAGTTGCTAGAGTTACTGAGGATCCCAAAAGGCCTTTGTGTTGGCCATATATGGATTATTTACCACCTTAGAGATTAAAACTGAGAATATTTTAAATATTCACTTATTAATTCATTTAAAATTATTATTACATGTTAACAAAAAATAGTCTGTTTTATGAAAAGTAACTTCATTGTTCAAAACTAAGAAAAATGAGTGACATTGTTTTACATTTCTGCAAGTCTCTCTAATTCTGATTAATGGAAGATTCTTGTATCTCATTCTGCATTCAGTCTGTTGTAATATCATCATGTGGCCTCTAGAAAACTTGATGAGGAGAGTGAAAAATATCTAAGTAGTATTTTGAAAACAGGATTTACCTCAAAGACCTTCCCCACCCACCGTCCCCGCAAGAGTGTCGGGGATCCCAGGGGTCTCCAGGCCACACTTGGAGAACCACTGTCCTGTGGCCACACCCTACATGGAGAGTGGAGTTGGCTCAGCCCTGTGCAGGTCCCTGGCTGTGTGTGCTCTGGAACCCATCACCAATGCAGGCCAGTCACTTAGACCATGAACCACTGTGCACGTGGGTCTTAGAAATGTTACATTATGGATCTCGGGGCTGAAGCTTCCTCTAAGGAGAGGATGGTTTCTCATGTGCTAGTGTGGTCCCCAAAGGGTAACCTTGTCACTCTCATGGTGCCTGCAGGGCAGTGCTTCTTAAAAGGTGGGATTGCCACTCCCTGGAGGCCAGGCACAGCTCCTGCCCTACCAGACTGACCCAGCAGGAAGCCCAGTCTTCTGAGGACCGGTTTCCACAGCTAGTGTTCAAACGATTAGAGGCATTCATTACAAAGTGCTTGCTCCTCTAATTTTCACTGTGAAAATATGTACCCTTCTCCGTCATGGGGCAACACAACCAGCACTGCCTGCTTTTCTCCATTAGTGGGTTGCAGAGTCAGGGTCACATTCAAGATAATGACCATCAACTGAAGTTTCAAGCAAGGGAAGCAAACAAGGTGGAAAAAGAAAGTGGATATCCAGGTTCATAAGCTGGAGCCAGATGAATGAAGATGACCCAGCAGAGAAATGCAGCAATGGGAGGGGGGACCAACCCACCAGCCAGAGTCAGGATGCCACCCTCAGGCAGACAGACTCCGGCCAACTCAGCTCAAGGCGCATCACAAATCAGAATCAGAAAGGACAAGGCAGGCCGGGCGTGGCCTTCATCCTAAAACTCTCTGTTGGCAGCGACAGGCTTCCTGGATATGGAGGTCCTGGTTCTCTGCTTGCTCCACCGGATGCCACTGGTGTCCTGACAGAACCTATCTAACACCATTTTAATAATAGGATATTATGTACTTATAGTCAACTTTATCAGTAGTTAATTTTTTACTTTCAAAAATAATATTTCATGTCAGCTTTGAGCATTTGAAGATTTCTATATATGCTTTTGAACTACAGTTTCCATTAAATTTGCAAGTGTTGCCTTTAGGTTGAAAGTGACCTACTACTTGGGCTTTTAAATAGTTTTCCCAACTTTTTAACATTCTCTCAGTTTATAGCAAGGCTACTTATGTGGGAACAATTTATAATTAAAGTAAGATAAGTAAATTAGAAGTAACGTGTTCAAACTATAAACAACTGCCTGCAAAGGACAAGTGAAAAATAGACTTTCCTTTAGCCAAATGCCATCCCCTTGCAGACAAGCCTTTGCTTTTTGGCAGACAGCCGTCACTTCCCGGCTAGCAATTAAGTAATTAAAAGGTTGCATTTCCATTTGTCTCATCACCATGTATTAATCTGGCAAGTCTGTATAAGCAACACCATGGAAAGTAAGATGCTGTTTGACAGTTTAACATTAACAATTACCTGAAGGATCAAAGCAGACTCTGTCAGACTTTCTACCCAGCCGTTCCCCACCGGCTTTCTTCTCTCTCTCTTTCTCTTTACTGCCTCTCTCCCTCACTCATTCAATAAACATTTAATAAGAACTTCCATGTAGTTAAAAACTCTGGGTTTTACCCAGTGGGAAGCTTACTGGTGTCACTGCTAAGACCTGGCAAGTAGCACATCTTAGAAGTTCATGATCAGGGCACACCTGGCTGCACCCTTTCCAGCTGATGTCAACATCACTCTTCTGGGACCCCTAAATGCCCTTGACCAGCCTGCTCTACAACCTTGGAACAAGAGAGCAGCAGAGTCGGGCTAGTTACAGTTTCTGAAAGATAGTGTATGTGAATATATGTGTGCATGTATACCTATATACTAGTATGTATATAGGTATTATGTGTATAAATATATAAATTACTATAAACTATGTTTATAATATCCTTATATTATTTCAAAATATTAATGCTGTTTCTATTGATATCTGTTAACATTAAGAATATTAAACAACTAGAGGCCCAATGCATGAAATTTGTGCATGGGTAGGGTCCCTAGGCCTGGCTGGTGATCAGGGCCGATCTGTGGGGTGACCGGTGGGGCGATCAGGGGGCCCCCGCTGGCACCTGCCTTGGCTGGCCTGGCACCACCCACTCGCCGCGCCCCCCCCACAGTTGCCTCCGGTTGCCTCCCTCTGTGGGGTGCCTTGACCAGCCTGGGGCCTGCGGGCTGGGGCAGCTCCTACGTTGAGCATCTTCCCCCTGGTGGTCAGTGTGCATTATAGCAACTGGTTGTTCTGCCATTTGGTCGATTTGCATATTAGCCTTTCATTATATAGGATATGTGTGTATGTAGAAATAGAAGGTAGGTAGACAGACAGATATTTAGAGCACCATCCTTTTGTTGCATGATTAGGGACCTGAAAAATTAACCTGAAGTCACATTTAGCAACCAGGATGAGCAGCAAACCCCGCTGCCTTATGCCTTCTGTGTTTGAAGCAGAGGTAGAGTCATTCCCTAGGAGCTTCCAGCCTGAAGAAACAGCAAGTAAACAAGCATTCACTCCCATGCCAACTGCAGCAATACCGTGTCCATTTATCTTCCTAATCCTGCTGTTATCTTAATTTTTGTAACCAATCCATAACAAGATGTACATTTCACATGCTTAAACTGCTCAGTCCAAGCCCATCTCATTGCTCAATAGTAAGACTTCGACCAAAGTTCTTAATATATAGGATCTTGATTCCTGACCGTCCTGCTGGCTGCTTCGTAGGTGGAAAAAAGAAAGTGGATATCTAGGGGGCAGAGAGAAGGAGGATAACTCTGGCAAGGCAATCACCTGCCCATCGTGGCAGAGGCATAAACTGTGTTTGGATCCATTTCACTCAAGAGGTATATTAGTGCCTACTTGCCTTGCTGCCTCACAAAGAGACAAACACAGATTACATCTTTGATGCTGTGGTGTGCTATGGCTTTATGTGATTTGACATCTTTCCCAAATCTCTGTCTCTCCACGATGGGAAAAAAAAGAAAAAAAAGAAAAACAACATCTGTTACAATTTGTTCAAGAAAGTGATGCCTTAATATACCGAGTGGTTTAGACATTTCTTTTAAAGTGTTTCTCTGCTTGGTGAGAATGAAGAGCTGTTTGCCTGAAATACTAATAATATCCTAGGTCTCCTAACACTCTTTGGACCAGAGAAGAAACCCTCTCCTCCTCTTTTGAAGTCAAGCCGTCAGTATTGTAATGGTCAGATAACAAAGAATTAGGTCTGACAGCCTGGATGGGCAGGCCAAGAGAGAGGCCAGAGGAAGGATAAGGAAATCTAGTAGCAATAGACAGCAAAGCCCGCCACCCACATTGGGATTTGCTCCCTGAAAAAGCTTAAATTATAGATATGATGGCAACTGGCATCAGGAAAGCATAGCTAGTTGGCTTTATTATTTGCTTTCTGAAACGTCAAAAATCCCACCATTTTTACAGCAAGGAGAGCTGAGAGACGCCAGCAAGGCATCACCTCTTTGCTTCCCAGATTCTATCAGTTATATATAAGTTAAGAAAAGAAGATGTTATAACTCATGAGTTGTAAGACATTTGCCTCTGAGAGGATTCAGCAGGCCCTAATCAGCTAGTGAGGCATCTATAGCCTACTGCTGACACACACTCTTAATGTTCTTCAATTCACAAATTTCTTTAATTTTGGAATACGGCTACTTCCGGGGCATCTGGACAAGGAAGTGGGTTCAGAAATACACTCTCAATCCAAACACAGTGTAACTTACCCAAAATGAAGTAGTTCTACAATAAGAACTTTACGGCTGCCAGTTAAGTGGTATGCTAAGGGGAGAACATGGGTAGTGGAAATTGGCTTGGTGACTTTGAGGCAGGAGGCCTTCTTTCTAAGTGAGGTCTTCTGTTTGCATGCAGGACTAGCCAGCATCTAAACCACTCAGCAGTGAATATCATCAAGGCCGTGTGATTCTGAACCATCGTTAAAACACACCTAGATTTTACAATTTTAACTAATTTGCAATTGATCCGTTAACCCTGGGCTCGGCAATGAGATGTCTCTTTTCCTCCTCAGGCAGCTGGTTGGAATCATGACCTTTGGATAAAAGTGATTTGACAGTAATAAGATTTGTAACATTTATTTAATTAGTGCTCTTATAAAGACATCAAGAATATTAATGGGAAGGTTAGACCTTGGTTTATCTAAGTAAGATAACATACCTAGAGTGCTGGGTGCTAGAGAACCTCCTAGAAGTTCCTGGGGAGATCACGCACTGCACAGGCTGCTTTTGTCTGCTAAATATTTCAGGAAAAAGGTTTTGTTCCATATGGAATTTTTGCTTTTGCGCTTCCATAGGGAAGTAACATCATGCCCATTATTTTGTGAAAGACAAAACACAGACCAAGAAAGGCTTTGGTGGGACCTTAAAAATAGGGCCAACGGATTCCATCTCATGGTATATTTCCGATGCCCCTGTGTAGCTAACCTGAGAACATGACACCAACGTTCAAAAGCATGTCCACACTTACCCAGATGAATGGTGCAGTAAGTAAAGGCATAAATCAGTAACAAGCCACGTTAGAGCTGGGACAATATTGTTGCACCAAAGCATATCCACAAAGGTAGTGCTTAGGCTTGCTGTAAACTTCCTGTTACAATATTGAGCACAGGGAGAATGCAGGTAATTAGTTGTAAGAAGATGAGTGCCAAAATCCATAGCCCTCAGCTGAGATCAAACATTTTTTTGTCTCTACCATAAATTCTTATGTCTCATTTAAATCTTGTAACAACCCTTGGGAGTTAATATTATCATCTCGATATTTCATCTAATGAAAGTGATGCCAACAGAAGTAGAAATTTTTGCCTAAATACACACTCTAGGTGGTGGACCTAAATCCTATAGGAAATGAAAGAGAAAGCATGGTAAATGCTGATTCAGAAGTTAGGAATCCAGGCTTTGTGCTATTCACTAATTCTGTGTAAAATCTCAGGATTAGGAAGAGTAGGTGTGGGGGCAGGACCCAGGAGCAGCTTCTCCCAGACAGGTTCTGAAGGAGCAAACACAGCCACAAAAGGGCCGGAAGTCCAGAGCCTCAGGTGGAAATACTTCCGGACACAATAGTCCTGAGAGAGCCAACATCTCCTGACGGGTGGGCAAAGTTTGGCAGCCAGGAAATGAGACGTTCAAGCTCAGGACTCATGGGAAAGTGACAGGGCCCCGGACTCTGGCTCTAGCTCAGATATAGAGCTGTGGCATCAGGAGGAAGTCTAAATCAGGTTCTGATGTCCAGCAGGGACTAAGATACTAGACAGGACCAAGATAGAAACAGACACAGAAACAACACAGACCTTCAATTAGCACAACTGGGCTGCCAGGGATCTGCTCTTAAGAATAAGGTTGAAGCCATGTGTCAAAGCTGCGTCAGAAAGACATCTCAGACCTGGCAGCCAGCTCAAGTAACCTACCTGCCTAATAGAGTTCCTTAGATCCCTCCTGCCCAAGTGACGTTCACCCTAGGAGGGTGGGACTGAGTCTGCGGGCAGAGTGAGAAGATACTGCAACTATGGGAGCTGTAGGCTTTTCCTGGTGAGGTCCAGAAATCTCTGGCCACAAGACTTTGGGTAAGTCATTAACTAGAGTGAGCATCGGTCAGTAAAAAGAAGAGGTGGAATGTGGTGGTTTGCACAGAGGCTTCTAGTTTTAAGTCTCTAGGTTTATAAGTGTCCTAACTCCGCAAGAACAGATATTGACATGAGGTTTGTCTGGAGAGGTCAATGAAATCAAACAAAGGTTTTATTTCTTTTTTAAGCTGCCTAACATACAATATTTAATTTTAGGAAAACCTTTGACTTTGATTTGCTCAGCTATAAATTGGGGATAGAGAGATGAGTTCTTTAGACATGCTAAAATAATTTAAACTAAATGAACTGTACCTATGCTTGGATGATATATAATACTAGAGGCCCGGTGCACAAAATTCGTGCGTGGGTACGGTCCCTAGGCCTGGACTGCGATCAGGGCCATCTTCCCTGGTTGCCGGCAGGTGGCCCCACCCCTTGCCGCTACCCACCACCTGTTCCCCATTCCCCATTGGGTGATCAGAGCCTGCAGGCCAGGGGGAGGGACCAAGAGGTTGGCCCTTCCCGCCAGCTTGCCTGCCCTGCCTCCCACCACGGGTCACCCTCTGTATGTGGGGCAACCACCCACCCCCAATTCCCCGTTTGCCATCAGGTGATCGGAGCCTGCCAGCCAGGGGGAAGGTACTGAGAGGTGGCCAGCAGGGCTGGGGGCAGCTCCTGTGTTGAGCGTCTGCCCCCTGGTGGTCAGTGCACGTCATAGCGACCAGTCATTCCGCTGTTCGGTTGATTTGCATATTACCCTTTTATTATATAGGATTAGAGGCCCGTTGCATGAAGAGATTCGTGCAATAGGCCTTCCTTCCCTTGGCTTCCAGCACCGGTTTTCCTCCGGCACCCAGGACCCAGGCCTTCGCTCCAGCCAGTCTGCCTTCTTCATCTTTGCTGCAGACTCAGGCCAGAGTCTGCCATCTTCCTCTTTGCTGCAGACTCCGGCTGGAGTCTGCCATCTTCATCTTTGCTGCTTCGCTTCAGACTCCAGCCAGAGTCTGCTGTCTTCACCTTTGCTGCAGACTCCAGCCGGAGTCTACCATCTTTGTCTTCGCTGCAGACTCCGGAGTCTGCAGTCTTGTCTTCGCTGCGGCACTTTGCTCCTGTAGATCCCTTCGCCACCACCACCACCCCCCGCACCAGCCCTCCGTCTCATAGCAGGCGTCCTACCCCGCCCAGCCACTCCGCACCTGGAGCAGCTGGGCAGCCACCATCTTTGGCCTTCTAATTTGCATACTCACTCTGATTGGTTGTAGGTGTAGCGGAGGTACGGTCAATTTACATGTTTGTCTATTATCAGGTAAGATAAGTACTGAAAATGATGGAAATCTATGATTCTAAGATCTTTTAAAAAAAATAGAAGGAAAAGAAATAGCTTCCCTTTGATTCCTATAGCCAGAAAGACAGAGAATAAGGAAGTTCTGATTGCTTAGAAGTGGAGCAAGCACAGCTGCAGAAGAAACTACAACTTAAATACTTTTGCTGCAGTGGCTCTCTGCCTTTAATCTCTTTAATTGACTGCTCCCAGGCACATTGAAACACATCTTCATGTGTCTGAAATAAATTGTGTTGAACAGTCTGACTAGAGCTGGGGGATGATGGAGAATTGCTTTATTTCTGTTTGCCATGACTAGTTGATTTCTCTCTATCATTTGCCTTAAAAAAAGTAGTAAGGCCTTTGAAATGAAAATGGGGGAAGTTCTCTCTGTTGCTTAAAGGCCTCTCCTGCCATCTCTTGATTCACCCTCCTTCTTAGACCCTCCTTCTTATCACATCTTTCAGATGCCCCCTGACCCAGAGCTCTCCTCTGCTCCCTGGGGAAGGTGCCTGTGATCCTGCCTTCATCCTCTTGTCTGCTTCTCCACTACCTCCCTCAACCATCCACCCACTGTGGGGTTTCACCAGGCATTTCTACACTAATGGCTCTCCCTGGGTTGTACTTTGGGCTCCCCTAGGAATTTTCACATAGGTGATCTGCAGGGCCCTCACACACCCACAAGAACTGAGTCTGTCACTGGGGTTACCATCCTCAGCTCAAAAACCTGTCCTTCCCGGCTACCTTGTCTTCCCCAGAGGCTCCTGCAGCCTTTCTAACACCCATGCTAGTAACCAATGTCCTCCCCGCCGTGTGTAAGCTGTCACCAGGCCTTCCACTGCCATGTCTCTACTTCTCCTTACATCCCCCCACCCACCTGTCCCTGATCTACTTCATCCTCTCCCACCTCTCACCTGGGCCCTGACAGGCCTCCCGCTCCCATCTCTCCAACCTCAATCTACCTACTGACATCAAAGTTGCTTCCCCAGAACATTGGGCAGCTCATGACGCTCGGCTCTAAAATTTAAAGTTGGTACCTATTGTCTACAGGATAAAATCCACATAACTGGTTTCGATTCAAACTCATTCATGACTTTGTTCCAAACTGCATTCCAGGCTTTTCTCCCACCTGAAGTCTCTGTGGAGCACACACTCCTGGCCTGCCCAGAACTAGCTTTGCTGAGACACAGCACGCCCCTGCCTTGGTCCATCCCCTGCTTATGCCTCAGTCAGCAGCATTCTGAGTCACATCCAGCTTTTTTACCTTGTACTCCCACATCAGTAGTGCTTTCACCACTATTTAATGATTATTTAATTTTGTCTCATACTAATGCTAGTTATTTGCATGTCTATGAAGACTAGAAGTTTCTGAAGTGCCACCCCCAAGGAAATCACAAGTTTCTTGGGTCCTAGGTGGTGGTTAAGGGGCCAGGCCTTGCAAAAGGACCACCAGGACCTGAAATATGAGTCCACCACTAATGAGCTCTGGATTGCTGAGCAAGAGACATGATTATTCTCCCTTCACTTTCCTGATTCCACTTCCTGTGTTTAGCTCAGAGACTGATCCATAATTCATGTTCCTTAAGTGTGATCTTTGATTTTTTTAAAATTATTATTATTCCTCAGTTTTGTACTCAGAATAGTAGAAAATCACTCAGTGCATTTTCAAAATGGAATTCTTCCAAGAAAAATTAGTTAAGTCCAGGGACTCAGGGTCACATGCAGACAATCCCAGAAGGATGTGAAGTTGGAATGTTTCTGCTAGTTCTTGGTCAGCTGCCCACTTGCCTATGTGACACTGATGCCCAAAAAACAACATGGAAAATCATGCTAGAAGTTGAAGACCCAAGCTCCTTCACCATGGGGGAATGGGGTCAACCTTGCGAAGTAGGTCAGCATTCTCCTCCTTTTCCCTGACCATCAGTGTCTGTCTTTAAGCCAAGTGAAATGGAGTTTTATATTATCATTACTAGCGTAGGGAAATGGCACAGGTGCAGGAATGATCAATCACAGTGGGTGCCCAGGGCCCCCAGGCCCAGACATGCCTGACGGCTCTCTGGCTGCACTTATTTGTGAAGGACAGTGACAACACATCCTGTCAGCTCATGGACACAGAAATGCCTTCCACGAAGAGCCCGCTTCCCTGGAAGATGCTCATCTAGATTCACATTTAGCCTCTCCAAAATCACAGGGAGCCTACTCAGGGAAACATTGCATCACAATCCAATCTCTTTAAAGCAGTTGAAAATTTCTGTATGGCTCCAGACTGTAGGGAACTCTGAAATCCATGCATGGCTGACAATTGTAACGGGGCAGTAGGGTAGAGGCTAATTCAGGTGGTGTTATGTATACATCTCTAGACTATTCACTACGAAACAGAAGTAAGTATGGTGGGTTATGGACTGAGTCCTGAACAAGCTCTCTATAAAGCTCAAGCTCAGGCATCCATTGGTCATCTGTGAAAATGAGAATTCACTTCTCTATAAATGTGAGGTAGAAAGGGGCAACTACATGGTTTCCAAAGTCCTTTCCAGCTCCTAAGTTGTCATCCTATAAACTGTGATCCCAGTCCATCATTCTCAGATAAGGAAAGATGAAATAACGACCTCTTTTATTGTAAATAAATAAATAAAAGCAAAATCCATGAAGTTATCATGGCAGACCCAAGACTAACATCCATGGCCTTGACTTATTTATGCACAAATTTGTACCAAGTACCCTTTGCTCACCCAATGTATGCTGTCCCCTTCCTTCAGTCTCAAGAGGCCATATGACACATATATTTGATACATTTTAAGCCCTCAAAAATGTATTTATAAAATGATTACAATTGAAACCTAAGAGTAATGGAGTACCTTCTTGCTAGTCTGTGTAATTTGAATTGGAGAATCTTGGCTCAGAAAAGACCAACCATGTTACGGATGTGGGAAGACTCGGGAAATGCCCTCACACTTCTATTCCCACCATGCACACACACCTCTTGAGGAACCTAACTGAAGTTGGCTAAACCAAGTGATGTTCTGCCATGTCTGATGGACAATGGAGGCAGGAGGATCATTTGTCCTTTAAGGTGTCATAGGAAGGAAAGATTAAATTTCTGAAACTCCCCGATGTGGCTTTGATGAGCAAGTAATGAAAAGCACCAGCAGAACTATCCTCATTGTTGAGTCAGATAACAAAGTCATTGACAGTAATGGTCTACGCTGAAGGGTGGGAGACAAAAGACAAATAAACCAGATTCACCCTGGATAATTTTATTGACATTTCCAGCTCCTTTAGTTAGTAACATTTGTACAAAAATCATATATATATATATGATTTACTGATTTACTGCTTTACTGATTGTTTCCACTTTATGTGACAAGAAATGAAAATAGAGAAGTCAGCTGCTATATTGACAATATGCCAATGATGTATCTTCACTTTCCTCTAATAGGCTTAATTAAAGATTCTTGTCCTTATTACTTCCTTTTGTGATGTCAACAAAAGGCCACCTTTTAAATTTCCTTTAATATAAAAAAATTTTTAAACCCTGATTAAGTCCTTCAAAACTCAGCATCATTCATAACAATTTGCGTAATAACCAGAGTGGCATGTTCTGTTACACAAGCAACATTAGTTTATCTCAGGTTCACAGTTTCCACTTCCCCAAACTGATCTTGGTGACCATCTTCTCCTTCCTGTACTAGTTATGTTTATGTTAAGAGATAACAATAACAAACTACTAGCAGACAAGAATATAAACATAAATTTTTACATGCAAATACTGCTTTGCTGCTTATTAGTAATAGTTCCACGAATTGCTAATGAGACAAGCTCATTTTCTTATACATTCAAGTGATTGCTAATTTTTACAAAAAAAATGTTGTTTTGATTTGTGATTGCATGTTATAAACTCCCCACATCATAGAGAAATAATGAAGCCACGTCATTTATTCAAGCTTTAATTGTATCTTCCACAGTAGAAATCTCAGCAGAGATTATTCTTGAAAGGCGGTTATTAATACATTAAGATGTATGAGGAGTCAGGAAATGATTAGCAGATCAAATAGAAGCCTTGTCTAATGTCAAGTTACCCAGCTGCATCTTGGTCCTTAAAGGCAAGATTTATCCACATATTTACTAGTCAGATATTTATTCAGCATTTGCAACATGTGAGGCTCATTTCTAGGAACTAGAGGAAAGAAGAGGAATTCAAAAATTAATAGCAGTGAGATTCTGTTTATTGACAAGCAGGAGAAATGACACATCTATAATATAGGTTAAAATCTGGTGCATGCCACGAGAATTTTATCACAAAGGACAAGGAACAGAAAACACCAGAGGAGTTTAGTAGAGGGAAAGCTTTTTGCATTTTTAATATCATATTAATTATTTATTGATGTTCAATAAATCATCCCCAAACTTGGAGGTTTAAGACAGCAAAATATTTATTATATCACAGCTACTGCAATACAGGAGTCAAGGTATGGCTGAGCTGAGTTCTTCTGTCTCAAGGTGTCTCATGAGCTTACGGTCAAGCTTTCAGCTGTGGCCACAGTCTCATCTGTGGTCTAAGAGAGACAGCACCCAAGATGGAAGTCACAGTTATTTTATAACCTCATCTTGGATGTGCTATATTCTATTTGTTAAGTCCAGCGCACACCCAAGGATAGGACCTTACACGAGCGCATGAAGACTAGGAGGTGGGGATCACTGGAGGCCGTCTTAGAGGTTGTGGACCACAAATATACTATAGTTCTTATTTAAATGCTAACTTGGGATAATGAGATTCACTATTTTGTTTGGAGTTACCCATTTAATTTTCCAAAGCTATCTTAAATAAAAAAAAAATAATGCGAATGTTGGCAAGGGGAGAAACATGCTGTATGCTTCTTGCTCAGTCTTCTATAGTATTAAAGAATCATAATATTTTTTCCCCAGCCATGTCAAGCGAGGAGCTAGGAGGCAGTGTGTTTAAGTGATAGCTTTACACATCTCCGTTCCTTGTTTCCTGTTCAGAATGTTTAGTTCTATCAAAACAGGCAGAGCTCACCTCGCATAGCTAACAAGAGTCTGTGATCATACTGAAGAAAGGACTGGAATCTGAAAGACAGCTTAACAAAGAAATGCCAGACAGCATTATGTACCTCCTTTTCAAAGTTATGATTTCATCTTAGATTATTTAGGTAAAGTATAAGAGAAAACTTTTACCTTTCTGAATTTCTGATTGCCCTGTTGCCTTTGTGTGAGGCAGGGAAGTGAGGGGGCACCACCCTGAGGCAGGGGAAGGTCAGACCTACACATGGGGGGAGAGTGGAAAAAAGAATGTATTAATCTGTCAAAAACTGCATTTGTCCAAAGTCATGATTACATCTGAAGCTAGGTGCATAACAGCTGAGTTACCTTCATGTCATGTGAGAAAAGATATAGATTCTGAAGTCTTACCTTGCATTCAGGAAGTATTTATTGAGTTTTTATTATGGGCCAGGTGCTAGGTCCGTGGATGAAGAAGAAAAACAAATCTGAATGTCCATCAACAATGTATTGTTTTTGTATTTAGAAATCATTAGACTCCTTCAAAGGGGACCATTACAGAAGAACTTCTAGCCCACAGCATTTTTAGTTTCTAATTTTCAAATAATTAAAACTTCATTAGAAAACAGTTTTAAGGAAGTGGTTATGCAGTGAATACACATAATTATGGCATCAGAGAGATATAGGCTTCATCATGGCCCTGCAAGTTAAAATCTGTGACCTTGGACAGAAGGCTTAAATTCCTAGAGTTATGAGAAATAAGTACTATACCTCTTGAAAATCCTCTAGTGCAGAACTTGGCATAGAATAACCATACAGTAAATAGAAGTCATCATTATTATTAATAACTAGAGGCCTGGTGCATGAAATTCGTGCATGGGGGTGGAGGAGGGTGTCCCTCAGCCTAGCCTGCACCCTCTCCAATCTGGGACCCCTTGAGGGATGTCCGACTGCCCTACTGGGATCAGGCCTAAATGGCAGTCGGACATCCCTCTCACAATCCAGGACTGCTGGCTCCCAACTGTTCGCCTGCCTGCCTTCCTGATTGCCCCTAACAGCTTCTGCCTGCCAGCCTGATCACCCCCTAACCACTCCCCTGCCAGCCTGATTGATGCCTAACTGCTCCCTTGCCAGCCTGTTTAACCCTAACTGCCCTCCCCTGCAGGACTGGTCCCCCCCCCCAACTAACCTTCCCTGCAGGCCCGGTCACCCCCAACTTCCCTCCTCTGCTGGCCTGGTCACCCCTAGCTGCCTTCCCCTGCAAGCTTGATCGCCCCCAAATGCCCTCCCTTGCAGGCCTGGTCACCTCCAACTGCCCTCCCCTGCTGGCCTGATCACCCATATCTGCCTTCCCTTGCAGGCCTGGTCCCTCCCAACTGCCCTCCCCTGCTGGCCATCTTGTGTCCACATAAGGGGGCAGCCATCTTTGACCACATGGGGGCAGCCATATTGTGTGTTGGAGTGATGGTCAATCTGCATATTACTCTTTTATTAGATAGGATAGAGGCCTGGTGCATGGGTGGGGGGCAGCTGGTTTGCCCTGTAGGGTGTCCCAGATCAGGGTGGGGGTTCCCTTGGGGCATGGGATGGTCTGGGCAAAGGGCCTGTGGTGGTTTGCAGGCTGGCCACGCCCACTGGCGACCCAAGCGGAAGCCCTGGTATCTGGGATTTATTTATCTTCTATAATTGAAACTTTGTAGCCTTGAGTGGAGTCCAGGGCCGGCCAGGGTGTGTGGAAAGCTTGGCTTCCTCCATTGCCAGGGAAACCCAAGCCTCCTGCTCGCTCTGTGGCTGCAGCCATCTTGGTTGGGTTAATTTGCATACTCGCTCCTGATTGGCTGGTGGCCATGGCTTGTGGTTGAAGTGGAGGTATGGTCAATTTGCATATTACTCTTTTATTAGATAGGATAATCACACTGATAAAAATTATTACAACCTCAAGGTGTAGAGCAGCAATTTTCAACCAGTGTGCCATAAGAATTTTTAAAACATGCAATGCCTGACTATTTAGTCAGAGGAACCAACCTCTTTTGCTTTAGATTGTCAAATTAAAAAATGACAACAGCCCTCTGGTGTGAATTAATCAAAATAATACCTATATTTTTGTCAGATTGGCAAAAATATATATATTTTTTGATGTGCCACAGAATTTTAGTAATTAGTTTATGTGTGCCATAAGATGAAGAAGGTTGAAAATCACCAGCTTAGAGTAATATGAACCTAAAAGTTAACACAATAGAAACAAAGTAATGTTTTCCTTAGAGGCAAGCATAACACTAAGCAATATGAGGTTATTATGATTCCACTCCCACCATCACTTTTACATTTGTAATTAAAGGCCTGGTCTGGAACCCTGCACATTAAATGAATGTGTAGAATTAGGAGACCTCTCTAGAGGAATGCGCTGAGAGTGATTAAAGGGCTGGAAAATCGGGCCAGTGAGAAAAGCCCACAGAAATGAAGCTACAGAGTGGAAAGCGGATGCTATGGAGGCTTCTAACTGATGGCTATGTAAAGGATGGTTGTTATTCATTTCATGTAGGTTTTTGCAAAAGAAGCTTCTGGGTTAACAAAGGAAGTTTCAGAATCTCTTTTGAAGATATTTTTGTTGTGGGTTTGAATTACATGCTTCCCTTCTTAATTATTCTGCTCATTTCTTAACCTGTATGAGCTATAGCTTGCTCCACAAACTCATTTGCAGAGCCACGCAGAGCAGCTGAGAAGGTAGGCCAGAATCACATGAAAAGCTTTGAATACCGAGTTGAATGATTCATTACTAACATCTCAGGCTGTGGGATTCCATGAGAAACTGCAAGCACAGAAATGATAGAATGCAGCAAAGCATACAAGGAACTAAAGTAAGGGGGGAAATAGAACACAAGGAAGTCAGTGAAGACAAGATAGCAGTAATTCAGTAAGAGGCAACAAGAGCTAAATGAGAAGTGGCAATGGGAGGAAGAGACAATGCAAAGTGGATGGATTATCTTCCTGCAACATTGATGCACATGCAAATGTCTTTGAGATCTATGAGGTTGATAGAGGCAATATGCTAATTAAAATGGCAGTAAGTCCAGGACCATGTCCCAGTCAGTGTGTTCTTTAATAATATAATCTATTAAATCAACAACAACAATTTGAAAATCACCCTAAAACTAAATCTTGACACATAATCAAGAAACGGTGACCAGCAGAGTCAAAAGATGGTTTACTTAATCCTATATAATAAAAGGCTAATATGCAAATCGACCGAATGGCGGAATGACGAGTTGCACACTGACCATCAGGGAGCAGATGCTCAACACAGAAGCTGCCCCCTGGTGGTCAGTGCACTCCAACAGGGGGAGTGCCACTCAGCCAGAAGCTGCTCATGGCTGGTGAGTGCAGTGGTGGAGGCGGGAGCCTCTTCCGCCTCTGCAGCAGCACTAAGGATGTCTGACTGCCAGCTTAGGCTGGCTCTCTGCAGGGAGCAGGTTTAAGCCTTCAGTTGGACATCCCCCAAGGGTTCCCAGGCTGGGCTGAGAGACCCTCCCCCCCCACCCCCCCCGCTAAAGTGCATGAATTTTGTGCACCAGGCCTCTAGTTTTATAATAAACACTGTTCCTACTCTTCTTGAATTTTTCATCATTTTTCTTGTTTGGCTGACTCTGTTACTGAAGTTTAAATGTCAGTTTTGACATGACTTCCTTTGGGAAGCCATTGCTTATCCTTCGGATTAAGTTAAGTGCTCCTTCTACGTGCTGTACTATGAACCTGAATTTATGCTAGTTCTTGCTGAATAGCCTGCCTTCTTCATTAGACTATAAACTCCATGAAGAGTGGGAATTTGTCCATTTTGTTCTCGTACCCAGCACCTGGCTCAGTGCCTGGTGCATAGGAAATGCTTAATTAAAATTCACTAAAGGAAAAATGCTTTATAGTGTAAGACAGACTTTTTAATATGCATAATTCTTGTCAGATCCAATCAAAATCACAAGTTCTGTCTCATGAGGTCAGCTGTATCCCCTTACCACAGAGGGTCAGGAACAGATTTTTTTGTTACTCCATTCACTTGAAAGACAAGAGGTGTCAGTTGTGGTAATAGGAGCAAACCTCTTTCCCCTCAAGCAGCTCCACTATCGAGAGCAACCCCCAATCCCTACAGGATCCAAAATACACATCTGTGCCCTCCAGGAGCTCAGCAGGAGGGATCGTATTTGTATTAGCATATACAACTGATTGGCAATTAATTTGATTTTGCACCTGCTTAGAATCACTTCAGGGCATTGCCTTGTATCCAGAAATCAATTTCCTTAAAGTACAGCTTTCAAAAATAGGGTTGCCTCTCAAATGGCTGCTCCCACTTCCATGAGCAAAAGTCACATTTACATTCTGTAAGCATTATTAAATCACTTGTTTTAGACACATGGGCAAGTTGCCAAGTCAGACATCATATTCATTATTATAGCTAACCTCTTTCACAGATAATATAAGCCAGAACATGGGCTTAACACTTTATAGACATCATCTCCCTTTATTCTCAGGATAATTCTGTCAGTTGGTATTATCATTGTGTACATTTTACAGGCCAGAAAACAAGCACAGAGAACCCAAGGACCTTTCTAAGGCATCCTTTACCTGTATTCTATAATGAAGACAGCTGAGGTGCCCCCTTGTCTTTAAATCATCACAGATGCCCTCAACAGAGCCACATATGTGGCAGCAAATAAGTGGCAGAGTCAGATATGAACTAATCTGACACCAGCAGCCAAGTGCTGGCCTGGCTCTTCTACCACAAACACTGAGGTTTGTTTCAACCACATGTCAACATCACAGAAAATAACCAACCACAAAGGGGGGGAAGCTCCTAATATGTAATTAGTTTTTCAGAATTTGTGACTTTTATTCACCACTAAATCCTTCGAAACTGGCACATGTTAGGCACAAATTAAATACTTGTTGATGGAATGCACTCCCTGTGAAGGGGCCTGCACAAATCCCTGACCCTCAGCATTGTTCTCAGCCATTCCAACCCAAGTTCCCTTTTGCAGAGAGAACAAAGTGTAGGCCACAGACATTGATATTTTCCCTTGGTCCCCGCATGGTGTTTTAAATTTTTTAACTTCCCCAGATTGAAAAAAGTGGAATCCTATCTAATAAAAGAGTAATATGCAGATTGACCATCACTCCAACACACAAGATGGCTGCCCCCATGTGGTCAAAGATCCTGCCCCCATGTGGACACAAGATGGCCACCACAAGATGGCCAGCAGGGGAGGGCAGTTGGGAGGGACCAGGCCTGCAAGGGAGGGCAGTTGGGGGCAATCAAGCCTGCAGGGGAGGGCAGTTAGGGGTGACCAGGCTGGCAGAGGAGGGAAGTTGGGAGCAAACAGGCTGGCAGGGGAGCAGTTAGACATCAATCAGGCTGGCAGGGGAGTGGTTAGGGGGTGATCAGGCTGGCAGGCAGAAGCGGTTAGGGGCAATCAGGAAGGCAGGCAGGTGAGCAGTTTGGAGCCAGCAGTCCTGGAATGTGAGAGGGATGTCCCATATTGGAGAGGGTGCAGGCTGAGCTGAGGGACACCCACCATGTGCACGGATTTCATGCACTGGGCCTATAGTCCTATCTAATAAAAGAGTAATATGCAAATAGACCATCACTCCAACACACAAGATGGCTGCCCCCATGTGGTCAAAGATGGCTGCCCCCATGTGGACACAAGATGGCCACCACAAGATGGCCAGCAGGGGAGGGCAGTGGGGAGGGACCAGGCCTGCAGGGGAGGGCAGTTAGGGGCAAACAGGCTGGCATGGGAGCAGTTAGACATCAATCAGGCTGGCAGGGGAGTAGTTAGGGGTGATCAGGCTGGCAGGCAGAAGCGGTTAGGGGCAATCAGGAAGGCAGGCAGGTGAGCAGTTCTGGATTTTGAGAGGGATGTCCAACTGCCCGTTTAGGCCCGATCCCGGTAGGGCAGTCAGACATCCCTCGAGGGGTCCCAGATTGGAGAGGGTGCAGGCTGGGCTAAGGGACACACACACACACACACACACACACACACACCCATGCACAAATTTCGTATTTTACATAAAAATCTGGACTTAATTCTCATGAAAAACTGGAAGAGTGTGCATCCTCTTCCTGTATCCTGTATCGAAGACAACTGAGGTGTCCCATCGCCTTTAAATCAGCATACAGGCCCTCAATCACTAGCCATTTATTTTCTAACAACCAAGCAGCCTCTGGTTGATATTACTTGCCTGGCCCCTGGAGGCATACAGTAAGCTCAGACCCGGGCTAACTAAGATTCCTACCTAAAGTTAGGCCATCCGTAATTTCAAAGTCACAGAAAGTAGCACCAATGTCCATTTTGGAATTCACATGCTTACCTAGAGGTTGATTTCTCACCCTTTGAGAATTTAGTCTTTCTTAGAATCTGTGTCTGCCCAATTGTTCATTTCAGTCTATTCACTCTCTACTAGACTCTCTCACTATCTTGCTTGTGACTAAGATTATCAGATGGAGACCTCTAGTCCTGAGCTTCTATTTCCTTTAACATCTCCACCTGCATGCCTTGGAGACACCTCCAATTCAGCATGCCCAAACCTGAAAGTGCATCTTCCTTCATAGTCCATATGTGTCAGTGCCATCCTCTCACTCATCAGCACCAGAAATCTGGGATGATTTCCCCCTTCTCTTCTCACCTCATTGAAACACTGAGACCTGATGATCATCTCTTTTAAATATTTCTCAACCCATTATCTCTTCACCATCCACTCTGCTGCTTCCTAGTTTGAGCTTTATAGCTCTCAGCTGACCCTCTGTAGTAGCCATTCTGCTGTCCAAAGCTTCTGCAAGGGCACCCTGCACAGAAACATCAGAGTGGTCAAGCTAAAAATTAAATGTAATTGAGTCACCCCAGCTGCTTAAAACCAGTAGTGACTTTCCTTTTTCCTTCAATATAGCAGAGAGGCTCTCAGTGCTTAGAGCCCTCCACACTACCCCACCTCCAGACTGAATTCCCATCACATTTTACGTCCTTCTTGGTTTCCCAGCAACACCAAAGTGCTTTGAGTTCCCCAGGTAACAAGTAGATAAATGATTGAAGCTATCTCTAGGATGAAACAAACAAATAGGTAGAGACTATTGTAAGGTATTTTTTCATAAACAGCAGTAGAGAATTCTATTATTTAGTCAAAAAGAACCTAACTTTTCAAAGTTAGATTCAGGTAGGAACAATTGCAGAGTTTATTTTGCTTCGGTAATGCTAATTCAATTCATTTTGCCTTTGTCTGGATCACTTTTTTCTCAGTGTTCAAGAATCTGTTCAGGTAACTTCTCTCAGAAGGCTTTCCTAAATTTGTAGCATCACATACCCCTGACCCCCCTGTATGTGTCTCTCTTCTTCACACACATGCATGTAGAGGCTGAGTTTGGTGCTCTTAATGTATGTTCCCCGAAGAGCCTGTCCTTACAGTTACCAGGGAACTTAATAAATCATATTTTAATTGCCTTCTTTACATTTATATCTCTCTTACTAAAACTTGTGCATGCTTAAAGGCAAAACTATGTATTATTCTTCTTCAATTTCCCAGAAGTAAGCAAAACTACTGAATGAATGAGTGAGTGAATGAATGAGAAAACAAATAATGACACCAGAAACTTAAAAACATGGATCAGAAACTAAGAAAGAGTTTGATATACAGAATAATGTAATAATGAAATCAGTTAATGTTTTTACCACTCTCCAATCATGAGACCAACCCAAATTGTGCTAAAAAATTGAGCAGTTGAATACACTTTCTTTTTGTCTAAAAGTCTTAGTATCTTAGACAAAAGAATTGTGTCACTCTATCATACAGATAAATTGATTTTTTAATATTGACTCACTTTCTGTAAATTCATAGGTGATGTAGTAACATTTGAGGAATAATAATTTCCTACCACTGTCTACAGTTGCCACTCACAGCAAATCATTTACCAGAATTTTCAGGTAGTAAAACCAAATTAGCTCAGTGCTACATATAAAATATGGTAATTGTTAGTAACAGTCTTTTAGATTATTACTGTAATACTATATTTTGCATTCATATAAACATATATTTAGATAATAGCAGCTTATTGAATTTGATGTTCAGCACTTACCTTAAAACAGCCGTAAACAATGTTCCACCGTATATAGAATAGACATCCAATTACTGGAAGAGAAGTGCTCAAAATAAAAGTATATTAGAGGATTATTACCAACGTGGCTGAAAAAATAAAAAGATGTATTAACTCTAAAGTCTGTATGGATATGAGCAAGTATAAAAAGTTGACATATTTTATTTCATTAATTAAAATCTATTCTTAACTATAAGTTGAAATTTTTGTTATAGGCCAATATATAGTACAAGGGGGACAATTCTCTCCATTTCCATAAAGTCAGCATGATATAAAGGTTTATTGGTCATACACACTCTGTGTAATAAGCTCTCTGGAACTGCCTGTATTTAATTTTAGAAGGACTAGTTATTTCCAACTAAATAATAGGCTCTCTCAAACAAATGTTCTTGAACAAATGTCTTATCCAAAAGTCTCTACCTACTTAATGGTTATATCCTCCCAGAGATATCATTTGTTTACCCCTCCAATAAATGTTTATTAAGCCCTTAGTATGTGTTCCAAGTTTATGATGGTAAAAAAAGAAGCATGGTCCCTTCTCTTGTAGCTTAGAATCATTATCTCAATTCTGCAGATGAGCTAATTGAAAGACCAATACTCAGTTTCTCATAATGGGACTGCTATAGGAAGTCTCTAAGTGCAGATTATCATTTGTGTGAACTGAATTTTATTGAGACAAATAGAGTGTTGTGTAATTTTTTCAGTCGATTAAAACTGGATAAGGCTTGTGTAACTTACTGTGCCTTTAAAACATTTGTAGGGCCTGGCCAGAGCGGCTCAGTAATTGAGAATCCATCTATGAACCAGGAAATCACAGTTCAATTCCCGGTCAGGGCACATGCCCAGGTTGTGGGCTCCATCCCAGTGTGGAGCATGCAGGAGGGAGCCCATCAATGATTCTCTCTCATCATTGATGTTTCTATCTTTCTTTCCCTCTACTTTTCTTTCTGAAATCAATAAAATATATTTTAAAAAATATTTGTGGGACTTCTGCTTCTGGGAAGATATATATATATATATATATATATATATATATATACACACACACACACATATATATACACATATACATATGTATATATGTTATATACACATATACATATGTATATATGTACATATACATATATATGTAATATATATAAGTATATACATATATATATTCTCACTAAATACAATTACTCTGGAAATGATATACAAAATAAAATAAATATTAGAAGGCTCTGAAAGGTATAGAGAATAAGTGAGACTTAGTAGAGACCTTGGTACACAATGAACAACACAGCAGTAAGTTTCCTGAGTTTTCTTTGTGTCCCATGTATTCCAGAATTTAAGCCTGGCAACCTGGAAATGCTACCTCTAGCTAAATGACCAAGATTGAGGTATCCCTAGCAAGACAGAAAGCTTTTAGATAATAACTGCTATACTCCAGCCAAACACCACAGATAATACTTCCATCCCAACCCTACTTACACCAGCAAGGCTAAGTGGGGAAGCTAGATTTCCCTCCTCATCAGATTGTAACAAGTTGTCCAAATCCCATCACAGTGGTATTGGAGAAGATGAGTAGGGAACCTGGACTTCCTTCCCCACCAGGCAGTGATCATTTCCATTATCTTAACCCCTCTCCATATCAGCAGAGACCACATGTGGAGGCTGGACTTCCACTTCCACCCAGCAGCCCTCCTCCTTCTGCGAAAATCTAACAAAACGTGTACAGGACTTTGATACCGAAAATCACAAAACACTGATGAAAGAAAGCGAAGAGAAAAAAATCAACTTAAGTCAAAAATTATACAAAAATTAAATCAGGATGGGTCATAGACTTACATGTATAATGCAAAACTATAAAACCTCTAGAAAAAATATACATGAAAATCTTTGTGATCTAGAGCTAGACAAAGATTTTTTGGACTTAACACCAGAAGCAAATACATAAAAATATTGATAAATTAGACTTCATAAAAGTTAAAAACCTTTGCTCCATGGAAGACCCTGTTAAAGGGATAAAAAGACAAGCTAGAAACGGAGAAGATATTTGCAAACCACAAACGAGTTAGTATCTAGTAAACATAAAGATCTCTCAAACTCAACAGTAAAAATAAATAAATAAATAAATAAATAAATAATCCAACTAAGTCATGAGCAAAGACATGAAGAGCATTTTGCCAAAGAGATTTATAGATGTCAAATAAACACATGAAAAGTTCAACATCATTAGCCAGGAGGGAAATATAAATTAAACCCACAGTGAGATATTACTGTATGCCTATCAGAATGGTAAAATAAACAATAGCTATTACACCAAATGCTGGTAAGATAACGAGAAACTGGATCCCACATACATTGCTGATGGGAATTAAAATGGTACAATCTCTCTGTAGAACAGTTTTGCAATTTCTTAAAAAAAACTAATTATGTAAATTCCATAACCCATAATTGAACCCCTGGGCATTCATCCTAGAGAAAGGAAAACCTATGTTCACATAAAAAGCTAGATATAAATGTTGATAATAGCTTTCTTCTTCATACTCAAAAACTGGAAACAACCCAGATTTCCTTCAACAGGTCAATGGCTAAACAAACATATAATTCCATTTACATAACATCCTTGAAAGGCCGAGATTATCCAAATGCAGGACAGATTAGTGGTGGCCTGTGGTCAAGGAGGAGGTAGAGATAGAGGGAAGAGGGTATAACTATAAAAGGACAATATGAGGGAAACATGTCAATGAAATGATTGTGCATCTTGATTGTATCAATATCATGATTTTGTACTAGAGTTCTATAAGCTGTTACCATTAGGGGAAACTGAAGAAAGAGCATACGGGTTCTCTGTGTATTATTTTTTACAGCTGCATATGAACCTACAGTTACCTCACAATAAAACGTTTAATTTTAAAAGGTATTTGTAAAGGTGTTTGATTAAGTAATAAAACAAATGTAGTTAAAGTAACTGGACATTTATTAAGTGGAAAAATAATTAGGGTTGCCCACAATGAAGTTTAGTCTTCACCATGAGATAAAGCAAAATGCTATTAGATGAGAGAAAGAACAGCAGAGTGCCTCTGTTTGCTTTCCATGGATAGAAAGAAGCTTATTTAGTGATTTTCATTGACAGAATTTCTTTAATCCCCAAAACATCATTAGGCTTTGTAATTTTATATATAGATTGAATGCAAATTCACTTCAAGTTGAAAGGAATTCAGAATCAGAGCTCAAAATGTTCTTAAATGTCAGTATTTAATAATAGCAGTAGACACAACTAAAGATCAATCTTGCCTTGGACTCCTGAGATTTCAGGAATCTTTAGCTTGAGGACTCCTCACGTTGTATCTATTATTTTGAATATGAAGTGTGCATGCCTGTGTCTATACTGTCAGAGTGAATCCTTTGTTGGCATTTACCAAAAGCATCTGAGCGATAGATTGTGTATGCAACTTCTCAACCTTGTGAAAGTTTTTTAGTACTATAGCCACATACAGTAATCTCAGATTGTACTTTTCAGTTCCTGGCATAAACATTTTTTGTAGTAAATTTTCTTCATCATCAGATATTTCCTTTGATATTTTCTAACTGTATTCTTGGGGAATCTAATGAACTACTCAAGGAAAACTCACTATTATAAGATGCATTTCTTAGGGTTGCTCAACTGTACTATTCTGGCATCTGATCCTTCATGGACTGGAAGAGCAAACCATTGATGGTTAATCCAATCATGACCACATAATATTATAGACTGTAGCATTTACCTCTTCCTATAATTTAAAATGCCATATCTCTATGGTTATGAAGTCTAAATTTTATCCAAGAGGAGGCGATCTGCAATCTAAACATTGACTTGTGTGTATGTGTTGGGTGGAGGACAAGAGGAAGCTTGTCTTTGCAAAGTATAGTACTTAATAGCATAAGCTCTGGAGCCTGACTGCATGCCCTGGAACTCTAGCTCCACCATTTATTTGCTGTGTGACTTAGGACAACTCTTTTAACCTCTCTGTGCCTCATTTTCCTTACCTGTAAAATAAGAACAATTGTAGTACCTACCTTCTAGGACTTTGGTGTAAATTAAATATTTGTAAAGCTCTTAAAACACACTTGGCACAAAGTAGGTACTCTACAACCTGCATATTTCTTTGTCCCTGAGCTGTTGTAAAACACCTACTCCTTGTATCCAGTCTAGCTTTGTCTCCAACTAGAAAAAAGGCAGATAATGGTGGGGTGCGGGTAGGGGTGCAGTATGGGGAAGCTGCACTGGTATTGGCAGTAATGTTTAGGGTAAACTAAGTGGTGGGTAGTTGGACATACATACATTTGTATATTGTTTTGTGAATATGAAACCATTTATGAGAGAAATCTGAAGTTCTAAGAAAATTTCACTTATCAGAGAAATTACATTAATTGCATTTTAATTCCAATTTCTTCTCGAAAGCTTTCTAATCTGACTCCCTTGACCTTATTTTGGTCAACTTTTCCATGAGAAGGCCATACTTGATCCTTTAAAATATAAACTCCTTTCCTCTTTGACTTTATCCCCGTCCTAATAACAGAGAAGGACAAAGAAAAAGATGATCATGGACAAAATGTTTTCATATGGGTCTCTCTGTGGTTCACCCAGGGCCTCTCACAGCAAGATAGATTCTTCATGCACCTCCCCTCCTTCCTCATCAACATTAAGTCACTAATCACTGCCCACCTTCTGCGTGCAATCTTCAGGGAGACCAACTGGCTCTTAAAGAAGTATTCCTTTTTAGTTTACAAAATATTTTAAAATTTATATTTACAATACAAATTTACTTTTGTAATTATCTATGATACTTTTTTTTAGAATAGCATTGTCTTCTTCCCAACCAAAGAATTATTTTATCCATTCAAAATATCGAGACAAAAATATATCACAGAGGAAAAGAGCTAAACATCTATAAATGCAATTGATTTATAATATCTTAAATATTAGTTAACTAACAAGCTTTGCCTTGGAATTATACTACATTATAGAAGATTTATTTTTCATTAATGGCATACAATAATAGTGAATTCATGCAGAATACACTAAGTGAAGTCATTTCACAGTTTTTGCTTATAGAATCCAGGAGTTCTTTTTAAAAAATATATTTCTTATTTCAGGGAGAGGGAGAGAAAGATAGCAACAGCAATGATGAGAATCATTGATCGTCTGCCTCCTGCATGCCCCCCACTGGGGATCGAGCCCACAACCTGGACATGTACCCTGACTGGGAATCGAACCATGACCTCCTGGTTCATAGGTTGATGCTCAACCACTGAGCCACGCCAATCAGGCCAGAAGTTCTTTTATTATAACTATGACTGAACAATGATTAAAATTGGAATAGACAATAATAGGAAATCATTAATTTGAGTTTATTTACTTTTATGTAATCTTATTTTTAAGTCTACTGATTTAAGTGAAGTCTCCCTTCTTGTGATTCTATTGGTCATTCCTCTTATAACTGAAGAGGAATTTGGTTTCTGTGAGTCTGTATTTCCCCTAGAGAAAAAGGCATCACCCTCTCTCCAAAGGGAAAAACATTCTTCAAAGGAATGAAATCTTTTGGAAAGGCAAGCATAATCAAAAGGAGAGAACAGCACTAACTGCATGATACAGAATAGACAGTCAACAAATAGTTATTAAATGAAGAATACAAGGGAGTGATTGAAAACAAGAGTCTAGTTCTTTAAATAATTAACTCTAACCAAAGAAAAATATAATTCAAGAGAATATGCTTCTCTTTTTATTTAAAATAGCTTACATTAAAAATATATATAAATAATGTGAAATATGTTCAACTTATATGTACATTAAATAAAATTTACAGTGAACTATAATATAAATCTACAGTATATTTTTCTCTCTGTTCTCTAAAACTTATAGCTTAACTGAATCAGCTGTGAAGGGAGTCTTCCTACTTTAACTTTTTGCTGATTTGAATAATCCTACCAGTGGAAAGAATTAAATGCAGCTTTGAAAATATCTCATGAAAGAACTTAATGTGAATTTGAAAACCTTCATTTGAGTTGTTTGTGCTTGATTCTACACTTTTGTCTATAATTTTACATACACACACACACACACACACACACACACACACACACACACACACATAGTACACATATATAAGCAAATGGCATTCAAGACAGTTTAGATATTAGTTAATTGGATAAAATCCAACCATAGCATAAAAGCCAGATTGAAAATGAGATTCCATCATGAGACTGTGCACAATCTCATGTGCACAGAATAAAGTCTTAATATTTTCATTTTATCGTTATTAGTCACCATACAACGTGTTTGTGAACAATCTCCTGTGGATGTATTGGACTTACATGTGTAAATCTGCTCATGGTAATGGGATATCCACCCACTCGGTATGGTGAAGATGAGCCCCATTGTGTTTCTACTTAACAGTTTTTTCTTTGTTCAGGGGAAGGACAGTTTAATTTGAAAATATTTTGCACAGTTACACTGCACCTGCTTACTTAAGCCCCAGAGCTATCCTTGCTTAACTTCCAAGACAGTATGAGGACAAGACTGCATGGCTAGCTTTCCCTTTCCTGACATGCAAAGTGGGGTTAATCTTGCACCCCATCATATAACTGCTGGTACCACAAAAATCTACGAGTTCACTACACACACACCTAAGTATACTTACAGACACTTCTAAAAGTCTAAGGAATGTTCATGCTTTTGAACACAAGACCATTCACACACATTCACACAGAAGTCTTAGCTGGTCAAAACATGCCCCCCATCAGTCTACCTGAGTGTGGACCAATCCTATCATTAGTGCCAATTGCTCAGGACCTTCTGAAGATGCACACATTTTATCTGGGCTAAAACATTCAGTCCACTTACAAGGTTAATATATTGGTTTGATGACACATTAACTAGGATTAGTTTGAATTGCCAACTCATTATTAGCCACTAGAGGCCTGATGCATGAAATTCGTGCAAGGGGCTCGGCCCTCGCAGCTACCTTGGCCCTCACAGCCCCGGTTTTGTCCAGCAGGTCATCTGGGAGGACATCCAGAAGGACATCTGAAAGGTCGTTCGGCTGTCCAGTCTAATTAGCATTATTACGCTTTTATTATTATAGATTGTGCCCTAGACAGAGGAGGGGTCTCCTTCCTTAGAATGCAGTACAATGGAGGAAAGCGCCCATGATGAGAGGAGTCACATTTGAAGTTTAGGGCATTTCTTGAACCCTGTGAGCCCCCTACAGGTGGGGTGCTGAGAGCAGAAAGATGCCAGCATATGACTGCAGCAGAAGGAAAGGAACTCCCAAAGCAAATGTTGCCCATTTCATGGTTTTACCAATGGCTAGACCTAGCAGGCATCCTAACTTTTTAAAATCTTTATTGTTGAAAATATTACAGATGTCCCCTTACTCCCCATTGACCCTTTCTAGCCTGCCGGTGCCCCCCACCCAGGCCTTCACTAAACTATTATCTGTGTCCATGGGTTTTGCATATAAGCATATGAGTTCTTTGGTTAATCTCTTTCCACCCACCCATCCCTGCCTTCCCTCTGAGGTTCCACAGTCTAATCCATGCTTCTATGTCTCTCAAACTATTTTGTTCATCAGTTTATTTATTCTGTATATTCCACATATGAATGAGTTCATGTGATACTTGTCTTTCTCTGACTGGCTTATTTTGCCTAGCATAATATTCTTCAGATTCCTCCATGCTGTTTCAAAGGGTAAAAGATCCTTCTTTTTTTTACTGCTGCATAATATTCCATGGTGTAAACGTACCACAGCTTTTTTATACACTCATCTACTGATGGGCACTTGGGCTGTTTCCAGATCTTAGCTATTGTAAATTGTGCTGCTGTGAACAAAGGGGTGCATATATTCTTTCTGATTGGTGTTTCAAGATTCTTAGTATATATTCCTACAAGTGGGATTATTGGGTCAAATGGCAATTCCATATTTAATTTTTTGAGGAAACTCCACACTATTTTTCATAGTGGTTGCACCAGTCTGCATTCCCACCAGCAGTGTACTAGGGTTCCCTTTTCTCCACATCCTCACCAGCACTTGTCATTTGTTGATTTGTTGATGGTAGCCATTTTGACAGGTGTGAGGTGATACCTCCTTGTGGTTTTAATTTCCATCGCTCTGATGATTAATGACCTTGAGCATTTTTTCCATATGTTTCTTGTCCTCTGTATGTCCACTTTAAAGAAGTGTCAGTTTAGGTCCTTTGCCCATTTTTAAATTGGATTGCTTGTCTTCCTTTTGTTAAGTTGTATGAGTTCCTTATATATTTTGCATATTAATCCTTTATCAGATGTATTGTTGACAAATATGTCCTTCTATACTGTGGGCTCCCTTTCACTTTGTGGATGGTCTCCTTTGCTGTGCAGAAGCTTTTTATTTTGATGTCATTCCATTTGTTTATTTTCTCTTTAGTTTCCCTTGCCCTAGGAGACGTATGGGCAAACAAGGCATCTTAACTTTTTAATCCTCTTAAAATACATACTTAGAGATGTTAGCTGCCCCTGAAACCTCCCAGCTGATCCTCAAAGAGCTGCAGGTGTTCATTTTGAGGATAAAAAAACATGTAACATTCTGCAAAATTATCTGCACACTGAGCTGCCCCAAAAGCTGCCCTGTTACAAATCACTCTTCGTTGCAGCATATTTTTGTCAAATGCTACATATTTATCAAGTACACAGGTTTTCTTACATATGCAAATCTATTATCTCTATGTTAATCTTTAATGTGCAAGCCATTTTATGGATCGGGTTTTTAATGAACCATATAATATATTCAACCAGAAACGTTTTTCTTATTAAGACAAAATAGCAGGTTCTTCATTCACACCAAATGCCTAGGTGCCTTATTTTACAGTGCTTCTATTTTAATAACAGTATTTATTTAGCCAACCAAAAAGTAACCCTTGATTGCTGCAGTCAAGAAATGAGTGTGTCACTGGTCTTACAGCTCTGCTAAGAATACTACACAGATGTGCTTTTTAAGTAAAGAGAGATTTAAAAATAAATCTATTTGACAATTTGCTGATCAGAAGCCTATATTTAACACAACCAAATTAGAATGGTGTTGTACAAAAGTTGAAGTTTATCCTGGAAAATTCCTGAGATGTGCTCCAATTTGACCTCAGAAATCCTTTTTACATTAGTTTGGAAAGACATTTGGCTCCCTGTTTGTATAACTCCAAGAGGACTTTTGTTCCATGGTCTTTGACCTCCAACCCCACACACTCAGAATTTATTGCCAAGCATATAGGAGCAGAAATGGCCTGGTCCTTAATATTGCTCAGATTCCTACCAGTGCTGTATATGATATAAGGCAAGATTTATTTTTTCTAAAAGCCGAATAGGCAACTTTATGTAATCATAAGATAAATACATTTTTGCAAATAAGATTATGTAATAAACTGCAGCCCTTTAAAGTTGCATACATTACAATGGGTCTGATACTGCAGATCTCTGTAATGGGGAACATTGTTTAAATTCTAGCATTAAGCAGGAGGCCTCATTAAGACAGCAACAGAGAAAATCTATGTTTCTTGCCCCCACAGAGGCTCCTTCTATGCCTTCTGAACTGCAGACAACTGGGCACATGCATCTTGCAGGTTGTCATTCACAATCACACCATCAGAAAACTAGCCGAACTGAGTCTCCACTTTTTGGGCTAAATCCTTTATCTTTTGTAGGTCTTCATCCTGCAGGACAAATTAAAAATATAAATATGGAAAGCACGGGCTTCATGCAACAAATAGAAATAATACACAGTTTGTTATGCTGTCACATTCAGTTGTGAAGCTATTTATAAAAACAACGAAGTCAAAGAAGTGTTCTCTATTCTAAACCACACACACACACACACACACACACACACACACACACACAGAAAGAAATGGCTCAGTCCCGTGCTTCTATGACAATAGGCACAGGGTTCAGGGATAGTCACCATGCAAATCACTTCTCTTCTCTGAGCCTCCATTTCCCTCTCTGCAAAGTAAAGGTGTTGGACTTGATTATTTCTATGCACCTTTCAAGTTTCAAGAGCTGATTGATCCAAATACCACAGAAGATCCAGCTGCTAGATCATCTGAGCCCGGGGCCTGTGTGCTATGAAAGGCTCTCAGACACACACTTCTGTGCTCAAAATTTTTCATTGCTCTCATTTCTATACCTTCCATGCCTAGTTTCCTAAACAAGGAAAAAAAAAAACACCTATGTTACAACAGTTATGGGATTTGCTGTTTCTGCTCAGAATTGAACATGGAGATTGAAGATTGAATATGTATTCTTCACAGTTAAAAAAAAAAATTGTAGAGGAAGTAAGATGTGCATGAAGGTATTGATAGCAGGATTCTGATAGCCAACCTGAATCAAGAAGTGATTTTAGCAAGCAGCTTATTCAATCTGCTATATTAAGGAGGGAAGTATCTAGCCCAAATCAAATTTAGAAGTTCACGTGTGGTGTTTGAATCAGGGTTGCAATATAGCTGATAGTCTAAGGATTCTGATCTAATCTGAAGGGTTTATAACCTGAGTTCAAAGCTTCTTTTATTGTAATTAGATTCCTAGCTACCTACATGGTCATTTTAGAGCCTTTTTGTAAAGAAATCCAAGCAGCTCCCCAAAATCATATGGATCTGAGAATGTGAATCATATAAGGAGGAAGAACAAACACTTGTTGAGTGCCTACAATGCGACCCAGACAGTGCTAGCTACTATACATACATTGTTTTATTTATTAGAAGGCTGTCTAGGTCAAGTCCATCTAAACTATTCAATAACAATAAGATGTAACCATGTTAGTTAATCTGTATATACTTCAACTTCCTCATTTACAAAATGGGGATTTTAAATAATACCTACTTCTTGGGATAGCTAACTATCCCAAGAGGATTAAATGAAATAATGCTATACAATGATTAAAACACACAGAAAATACCCAAGCCAAGTTAGCAAATAATAGGTCTATGTTTATTATAATTTTGACTAAGCATTGTTTCGCATGTGGTTCACGGATAAGGCCCATTGGCGATTTAGATGCACCAACAATAGGAATAAGAAATTTACAAAGAAAATGTTAAGTGAGTTACAAAGAGCAAAAAAAGCAGGAATGTGAAGAAGCATGGGTTCTCCTTTAAAGAAACTACAATGAATGGATTAAAACCTAAAAGGCCCTGGGTATAACCATGACAGAAGATGTGAGAGTTGGCAGCTGAAGAGGGAGAGAGGGTGGATCCACAATGACTTGGTGAGTGGCACGCCAGGGGCATATTATCAGATTTTAAAAGTTAACTTAGTATTGAACTCAGTTCAAAGCGGAACACCAAACAATAAACTAAAGCAATGCACCAAAATGCATGGTCAGGGAACAGTGACTCAGAACAGGTCCCTTACTGGCCTAAAGGTGAATAAAGTATGGAAATAGGAGGCAACACACAAAGGGAGGATAAAAAAGAGAAGCTTATCAAAGAAGGTACCAAGAAATGAGTCTGTCCAAATGAATTTAAAGAAGGGATCAGTGGTCTTCTATGCCAGCTACTGTGTCCTATTATATGCATAAAGAAAACCCTCTGGTCAAAAACTCATAAAATATTGGAAAAACTACATTTTAAAATATTGAGGCGTATCTGAGTTGGCAGGAACAAAAGAACAAGAGAAGTACAAACAGCAGGAAAGCATAATCCAGAGCAGTGATTATGAAGCCAGGTTTTAGTCCGAGGACATCTGCTCATTTCCATTTGCAGAGAACCTGACTTTTAATGAGCCCAAGTAGTGAAGAGGGCCAATCAGAGGTTCCCATGTAAAGCCAGAACTGCCAAGGGTTAGAAAATCAGAGCAGAGTGGAGGTGGGAATGGAGGGAATGATCTTGCATAGGGAACTTGCATGTCTCAGCCGAGACGCTGAGCAGAGAAGCAAATAAGATTAAAATGTCTCCAATAAGAACTTCCAAGCACCTGTTCACTCTGATATGAATGTGTCTTAAATTCACATTACCCATAGGACATACAAAGCCTCAAGCCAAAAATTTAAATGGAAGTGGGATAGATTGATTTTTCCCCCTTTAAGCATTTGTCATAAAAAAACACAAATACACTTTAAATCCATGCCTCAAATAATGTCCACATACACACTCCCAAAGAGTATAAGCTCCCTCCCAGCCAAAATTCTCTAAACATACTAGGAAATCAACCACCATGAATGAGAGGCAGAAGTCCTCAGAAATAGACCTGCAAAGGGAGCAGCCATTGGAATTGTCAGAGTCAAAAAACAAAATAGGCAGTTTTAGTCTAGAAGTGCAAGCAATGTGCAGAAGCAAGAGGCAATCAGGTAGAGCAGGACCAATAGAATGTATAGAAGTGAAACATTAAAAAATTAAAGTTAAAATCTCAATGGCTGGCTTAAGCAGCAGATTAAATACAGCCAAAAAAAGTGAAATGGGAGAGAAATCTAAAGAAATGCAGCATAAGGAGACAAAGACATAGGAAATCATTTTCAATGTTAAAGTGTGTAATAGATAGAGTAAAAAAAAAGAGTTACCACATATTTGATTGTAGTTCCAAAAGAATGAACTGTTTCCCTGATAGTTAATGATGTTGAGCATCTCTGATATATCTGTTGGCCATCTTGAATGTCCGTCTTGGTAAAGTGTTGATTCAAGTCCCCTGCCCATTTTTTTAACAACGAATATTTATATTGTCACAAACTTTTTCCTATTTACACAATGCAACTGAAAATTCTTTTTCTTTACCTGCTTATTAGATTTTGTATGACAAATTCCTTTTGAGTCCAACAGTACATACATTGTAAATTTTTATGGAGATTGCTAAATTGTCCTCCAAAATGTCTACAGTGATATATAAATATATGAATTAGTTGAGTGGAATTTTCACATTTACATAAACTATGTAAAGAAAGGACAGGCATTTCTGATCATTGGACAGTAACATATCTGAATGACCCTGAGAACAGATACTTATTGCTCACCTTGCATGACTTCACTCTGAATTTTTATTTTGACCCAAATTTAAGTAATTTCACATCAGTTCTGATCCTAATCTAATATCCAGCAGGCAAATTCTGTTCTCTCAATTTAAAAAATAAATTTATTTTACTAGGAGTTATTATGTTCACATAAATTATGTATTTAGTGATAAGAATACCTTTCTTCTTAAAATGTAATGTTTTATTTGTGAAACCAGACTTGGCCTTAGGAAACATTAGACTAAGGTTGATGTAGGCAAAATGACAGACTAGGAGGTCCCAGCCCCCTGAGATCTTGACAATTTTTTAATCAAGTTGTTTGCATTTTGTTGTTCAGTTGTATGAATTCTTTATATATTTTAGATGTTAGCACCTAGAGACAGTATCTTTTGCAGATATTTTCTTTCATTAAGTTGTTTGCCTTTGTGTTTCTTTTGCTGTGCAGAAGCTTTTTAGTTTGATGCAGTCCCATTCATTTATTTTTGCTTTTACTTCCTGGACTTTGAGGTCAAGTTCACAAAACACCTCTGAGATCAAAGTCCATAAGTTGGTGGCTATGTTTTCTTGTATGTATTTTGCTGTTTCGAGTCTTTAATCCATGCTGAGTTAATGTTTGTGTTTGGTGTCAGAGAGCTTTCTGGTTTCATTCTTTTGCACGTGGCTTTCCAATTTAGCCAATACCATTTAATGAAGAGACTTTCCATCCCCCCTTGTATGCTTTTGGCTCCATTGTCAAAAAGTAGTTACCCGTATATGTGTGGGGTTATTTCTGTTCCATTGATCTGTGTGTCTGTTTTTCTGCCAATACCTTTCTGTTTTGCTTACTGTAGCTTTGGATGTGCTCCCATACTGCCTATTAAAGTTTAATATGCATACAGCCCAATGGCTCAGTAATTGGGCTGTATGTAGATTAACGGTGTGTATATATATCCACTAGAGAAATCCTTACACATGTATCAGAAGATAAATATAAGATTATTCATATCAGCATTATCTGTAATTATGGCAAAGGAACCTAAATATACTTTGATAAAGTGGGAAAATAACAATTGTGATATAACCATATCATGGAATCCTATTCTGCCATGAAAATGAATAAACCACAGCTCTATTAATATGAAAAAAATTTAAAGTATAATATTTAGTGGAGTAGAAGCAAAACACAAAAGGTGCTGTACTCTGATTCTTTTATATCCATTTAATCTTATATAAAGTAACTATATGGATATATATATATATATATATATATATATATATATATATATGCCCTATTAATGTGAGACTCTCACTGAACTAATAAGGAGGGCTTGCTAAATATTTCCTCCCTTAAAGGAACAACCTAGAAGTCATGGATTCAACTTTAATGCCTGAAATTACATCATCTAGGGTGAGTTTTTTGGACAATGAACAGAAAGAACGTGATTTCTCATAGCATGCGCTGGCTGGGGAGGAATGTTAGAACTTAGCCTGCTGATTAGGCACGATTGCCTTCGTCAAATCAGAAGACATGTTCCTCTCCCAACACACACTAAAGCCTTTGATAGAAAGCAAAAAATAATTACAACAGTAACTGTTTCCACAGTAAGAGTAGCAACAGCATTATTCTTATTCACGTGCACAGATGCTCAAAACCAAGCTTTGCAAAATAGGCTACTATCCTGTGTCTGCAATGCCAACTGCATGACCCCAAGTGCCCTGTAAGAAAGACCTCCAACTGCATGCCCGAGGAATGCTCCAGAGAAAATTCTCCTGTGCTGTCTGGGGCTCCGAACCATTTCTGTGTAAAGGGCTGAGCAATCCAGTGATCCAACAGCAGATGATGGTCCTCAACCAGCAACCTCAGTATTTCTTGACTTGTCCTCCTTTTTCCCCACATCCAAGTGCCTAGCTTCCCCTTCCCCATCCCAAATCTACAGCTTTATTCCTAGGGATGCAGAGGAAAGGTGTGCTAAAAGTCCAGCTTATCCATCACATGGAGATACCTGGCCCAGCACAAACTGATCTTGGGACTCATGTCTAGATGCTACCGTGAGTTGGTGGGGATTGACCTTGGCAGGCTCAGCAGTTCCTCCAAAAATTTGGCACTGGGGGATTATCCAAGAGCTAGACTGAAACAAATATGCTTTAACTCACCAATTTCAGCAGGGGGGTCAGTAGTAATTCCATTGCAATGAGCTTGTACAATAAAGTTGTAGGGACAGTGGCTTCAAGTAACTACCATCAAACTGATACCTTATTCAATGGCAACCAAGCCTTTTGCCAGGCAGTGCCTTCTGGAAGAGATTTCTCCAACCATCCAAGGAAATGGCTACCTGCTCAATCAGTTAGCACCTGTAAAGTGAGGGACAGTGAATCTCCAAGGAGCAGACCCTTACAGAAAAGTATACTGTACCACCCATTTCTATGCTTATTTTAAAAAATACCTCAATCCCTCTTTTATGAAAAGTTGGGTAGAAATAAATCTAATTTACATTAACCTTAGAGAAGAGACTTAGTCTTATATCTCACCCAATTTTTTAATAGGTATAACCTATTTGATTGGGGAAAAATAAAGCAAAGTTGAAATAGAGACTAAACCCCATAACAATAAACATGTACAGACAGAGACCTATGTGGACCATTTTCTGAACAGGATCTGTATGTTCTGCCAGTTATGAGACAATAGAAATGACATCTAAGCAAGTGTTAATAGTTAAAAAGCCAAAGAATACAGGAGAATATTAGAAGCTATTTTATGTGGCAAGAGTTGAAAGAAGATATGACCTAAATCAGATGCACAGTGGGAGCCAAATCTGTGCATCATTCCAAGTTTGAAATCGTGGAAGATAAATGGTGTTCTCTTACCCCCAGTGCTCTTGTCATGGGTGGAGAGGGGAGGAAGTGAAATTAGCAAATGCAGATTAGTTTTTCTAAGAAGATTGGCCAAGGAAGCAAAGAAGGAACCAGGTTAGCAGCAGGGGGTGGAGGCAAAGACTTCCCTGGTTAAGTCTTTTTTACGCTCTTTTTCACTGCTATGTTAGTCTTAGTCCATTATCATTATTCTTTCATTGAAAGTTTGTTGAGTGCCTTGAAAAAGCATCCATCCTCTGCTATCTAAAAGACAACCTGGCAGGCCTCCTGTATAGAAAAGAAACTGCGTGTCACCAGCAGTCATTTTGCAGCTTGCAATAGAATTCAGGCAAGATACTTTTTTTCTTGAGACCTTTTCTAACCTGTGGGATTTTAAGAGGCAGCCAATATACACCTTACATTGCCATCAGTGTGTTTTTTCTAGCATAAAAATTAGGACTCTAAGACTGGGGACTTTGAGACTTTCTTAACTCCGTTTTGATGCTTGGTTTATTAAACCATTCATTTTGAAAGAGGGTAACATTAACCTCTCACCGTAAATGGTGCCTGTCTGTCAAACACGCTTGGTAGGATATTGGACAACACCAAGCAGCCACCCTCACTCCTGATTGAGCCAGCTGTGGTTACAAAGCTCCCTGGCAGGCAAGCTGCCTGTCACTTAGGCTAAAAAGAACAGTAAAGTAGGAACAGCCCAGCTTGTACAATTTTGCACTTTCTTTTTTCAGTGTATTTTTAGTTTGGAAGAAATTGGCTTCCTTCCTATGCTTTGTATGTTTCTATTAATATGTCTGACATGACCAGATGATTTATTAAACTTGTTTTTATTCATATAAAATAATCACCGCTCTGGGAAAAAAAAAAAAAAAGAGTGAATCAATGAAGTGCTCATACATCTGGACTTCTAGCCAGAGATTGAGATGCAGTGTGTCTAATGAACAATCAATGAGTTGAAAGCCATTTTGTGTAAAATAAAGCTTAGCCTTAAAAACCTAAACATTTCTCTTTTATAAGTCACTGATTGAAAGGATCTTTGCAATCAGAATAAATCCAGGCAAATCCATGGAACAGGAATTTGATTTAATTAAACCGAAAGCTGCTCATCTGTGTAACGTCTAGCTCGTAAATGAGAAAATTAAACTAGCTGATCCTTTAAGGCCTACTGTGTTCTGATTCTTCTTGATGTTCAACTCAAGGTTTTTTGCTTAAATTTTTTGGTTGACCTTTTCAAACACTCAGCCCTAAGTCTCAGCTTCAGGTTGTCCCTCTTAATTTTCAGATTTCTACTCGGCATTCTTATAAAACAATCCATTATCATATCAAAGTCAATAGATCCAAAACCAAACTCTTGCCATCCCTCTCAAACTTCTTGTTTTCCTTATTCCTGGGATTTGTAGCTCTCTCTTTCTCAGTATGCAGGCATTGAAATAAGGGATCACTTTTCATCATCTTTATCTCTCCCCATATTTAATCAGTCTCCACAATCAGAATATTTGTTCACTGCAATATTTGTTTTCTTAGCTTTATTTCGATCTTTACCAGCATATTAGTTCGGGCTCCTAGCATGTCATTCCAGGACTCAATGTTGGAAGTTCTTTGTCGTCTTTATCTTCCCTGAAATGATTAACCCAAAGCACTGTAGCTGTATTGATGTTCTTGTAGTTCTCTCCTGTCTGTTGACAATGCAGCCCCTTTGCAATCTGCCCAGCCTAGCTTTCCAAGCCTTTCTTTGTCTTCTCCCACTTATGCCCAGTGTCTGAGCCACCCAGCATCCTTGCTGTTTCCTAAATGCATTCTATATTTTGCTATTTCCTTGCCCTTTTTGTTTGATTTTGAATTCTTATTTTCAGTGTTTAAATGTTTAAAATATATACTTTAGCTAAAATAAGAAAAAACAATAAATAATAATTTTAAATCTTTATCCTCATTCAAAAAACTCAATGTTTGTTATTCTTGGTGCCAAAAATATGTTACATATGAGTGAATGTAGCAGCACTTTAAAATAAAAGGTCTGTGTAAAAGACACTGAGGGTGAAGGGTGTTAAATCAGGACAGGCTCTTGAGAGCCTGTACCTCAGTGCCCCACTGGAAAAAGCCAGAGAAGTGAGTCAGCTTACTAAGGTCACACAACTGCTCAGGAACAAATCCTGAACCAAAGATTTGAACAGTCTTCCATAGCTCAAGGAGCTATCAAAACCTACATTCTCATAGGACCTGGCCCATTATTCTCTGAACAAACAGGTATTCCGTGCCTGTAATGGGTGATGAGCGAGGTCTTGGAAATACAAAAATGAAAAAAATGGCCTTCCTTTCCAGAAACACAGTCTAGGAGGAGGAGATACATGTGGGCAGAAAAATGTAATAAAAGGTGATAGATGCTGTGATAGAAATTGTGCATTGTTCAGACAAAAAGGAGGGAGTAGTCAGCTCTGACTAATGTGACAGGGGAAAGCAGAAGGATTTCATAGATAAGGTAACCCCTTGGGTTTAATATAAAAAGGACTCAATGTTTTCACCAGGGTAGACCAGCAAGAAACAAACCCAAGAAAAAGCACAAGAGCATGAATTAGGTGACAATATTTGAGGAAAATGTGAATAATTTAGAAAGTCTGGAAGTTAAGCACAAGACAAAACTTATCAAAATTAAAATGGGAAAGCAAGAAAGTTCCACATTGTGAAGGGATCTGTATGCCTTAAAAGGAGTTTGCAATAATAATTATTATTGTTACTATCATGTTTATTAATGATTATCAGTTTCTCAATAAAATAATGGGTTCTACTTATTGATCATTAACAGACAAGGAAATTGAAAATCAAAGATTAACTCACTTGCCTAAAGCAGTGGTCAGCAAACTCATTAGTCAACAGAGCCAAATATCAACAGTACAATGATTGAAATTTCTTTTGAGAGCCAAATTTTTTAAACTTAAACTTCTTCTAACGCCACTTCTTCAAAATAGACTCGCCCAGGCCGTGGTATTTTGTGAAAGAGCCACACTCAAGGGGCCAAAGAGCCGCATGTGGCTTGCAAGCCACGGTTTGCCGACCACTGGCCTAAAGCAACACAGCTATTAAGTAGTGGAGCCAATATTTGAATCAGGTTTACCTGATTTGAAAGCTGAGCATTGATTACACTATAACCCACCTTTAGTCTGTGAACAATGTGGAACCATCAGAACATTTTAAACAAAGAAATATGAATGGATTCTTGTCTTGGAACAGTATAGAGTTGCACTATCTAATATAGTAGCCACTACTTACATTGAAAATTAAATAATAATTTAATAATTAAAAACTCAGTGTCTCAGTTGCAGTAGCCACATTTCAAATGCTCAATAGCCACACATAACTAATGGCTACTCCATTGGACAGCACTGGTATAGGAGATGCATTGGGGACCATTACCTAAGACAAGTGAGAAACGATTAGAGAAAAAAAATAATAGTAGAGACTTAATCCAGTGATTTCTAAAGTGTAATTTGCCCCCTCCTGCCCCACCCCTGTCCCAATCAGCAACAGCAGATCACTTGGGAACCTGTTAAAAAGGCAAATTCTTGGCTCTACGCCAGACACACTGAATCAGAAACTCTGAGAACAGGGCCCAACCATCTATGTTGTAACAAGCCCTGCAGGGGATTCAGATGCTTACTAAAGTGTGAAGATGACTGATTGAGAGGAAAGGACAGATTTGTAGAGAATGGCACTGAAATACAAACAGCTTTGTACAGGGGAAGGATGAATCTTGGATAACCTCAGGTAGGTTGATGAATCTAGGAGGAGAAACGTACTCAAGGGGAAATGACAATAAGTTTGAGTTTGAGTTCCTGAGGAACACTCAGGTATTGTAATTCGATGGGAAGTGTTAGTCTGGAAATCAGGACTAACTTCTGGAATGGTAATACAGATTTAGAGTATTTTGGTGGTATATTGGATGGGTGGCTCTCAATGTTTTTCCTCTACAAAAATGACACTTACAATGTGTCTGGAAATGCTGAGGGCTTTGTTTAGGTTTAAATGCAATCCTTCACATGCTGGTTTCTTTTTTTCTCCTATTCAAGAAGTCATCTCAAAATGCAAATGTGGTCTGTTAGATGTGAACATGTTCTATTTTTAAAAGTACATAATTAACCTACATTGTCATTCTGAGTATTATTAGTACACTAGAGGCCCGGTGCATGAAATTTGTGCATGGGGGGAGGGTGGTGTCCCTCAGCCCAGCTTGCACCCTCTCCAATCTGGGACTGCTGGCTCCCAACTGCTCGCCTGCTTGCCTTCCTGATTGCCCCTAACCACTTCTGCCTGCCAGCCTGATCACCCCCTAACCACTCCCCTGCCAGCCTGATTGATGCCTAACTGCTCCCTTGCCAGCCTGTTTGCCCCTAACTGCCTTCCCCTGCAGGCCTGGTCACCCCTAACTGCTCTCCCCTGCAGGCCTGGTCACCCCTAACTGCCCTCCCCAGCAGGCTTGATTGCCCCCAACTGCCCTCCCTTGCAGGCCTGGTCCCTCCCAACTGCCCTCTCCTGCTGGCCATCTTGTGGTGGCCATCTTGTGTCCACATGGGGGCAGGATCTTTGACCACATGGGGGCAGCCATCTTGTGTGTTGGAGTGATGGTCAATCTGCACATTACTCTTTTATTAGATAGGATAGAGGCCTGGTGCACAGGTGGCGGCCAGCTGGTTTGCCCTGAAGGGTGTCCCAGATCAGGGTGGGGGTTTCCTTGGGGCATGGGGCGGCCTGGGTGAGGGGCCTGTGGTGGTTTGCAGGCCGGCCACGTCCCCCGGCGACCCATGCAGAGGCCCTGGGATCTGGGATTTATTTATCTTCTACAATTGAAACTTTGTAGCCTTGAACAGAGCCAAGCCTTCTGCTCGCTCAGTGGCGGCAGCCATTTCTGTTGGGATTTATGTATCTTCTATAATTGAAACTTTGTAGCCTTAAGTGGAGGCCAAAGCAGGCCAGGGCTGCAGAAGCTTGGCTTCCTCCATCGCCGCAGGCAACCCTAGCCTCCTGCTCTCTCCAGCTCTGTGGCTGCTGCCATTTCTATTGGGCTTTATTTATCTTCTATAATTGAAACTTTGTAGCATTGAGTGGAGGCCTGGGCAGGCAAGGGCAGGCGGAAAGCTTGGCTTCCTCCATTGCCAGGGAAACCCAAGCCTCCCTCCTGCTCTCTGTGGCTGCAGCCATCTTGGTTGGGTTTATTTGCATATTCCCTCCTGATTGGCTGGTGGGCGTGGCTGGTGGGTGTAGCAGAGTGGTGGTTAATTTGCATATTACTCTTTTATTAGATAGGATAGAACTTCTCACATGGGATACACAGAATCCTAAAGTATGTATAGTGAAAAGAAGATGAAAGAGTTGACTGCCTTTCTCTCCAATCCTGGAGTGTGGGCTGCAGCAGAGAGACCAGCAAGAGGGGAGGAGAAATGGTCAGGAGGTAAGAGGATAGTGTCCCAGAAGTCAAGAAAAGAGCATTTCCAACAGGAAGTGATGAACACTGCCATATTCCAGAGAGACCAGTACAAGAGACATTGGGCTTTGCTCTTAAGCATTCATTGCTGAACTTTATCAAAGTCATTTCTATAGGGAAGCTGAGGTTGCTTTGACCTATTAACTAAGAAGACTGAAGTAGTTGAATCAAAAATAGAAGATAAGGAAATGGAGACAGCAAGGGTAGATTTATGATTTGCACTGTTCTTTGGTTATAAAAGTCACCTTACATTCTCAGTATCTTACAGAAATTTCAGTGAAACCACTCTTCTAAGTGTTATACTTCTCTCCCCCAGGGGCCTGGCATAAGTATAGCATGAAAAAACTAGCATACTATAAATAAAATCATTCTACCCACTGATATTGATCCATTGATCCTAAACAATGATGGAGCTCACCTTAACCCTATCTTTACCTAGAATAGGTTTGTTTTTAGGGTTCTTCTTATCCTGCACAGTCTGGCTTGTCCTGCCCCATTAACCCTAGTGATGTGTCTGAATCCTCAGAGTAAATGTAACTTAGACTTTAAAGCTGGACCTTCTCTTAAAAAAATACCATTGGTATTGTTCCCTATAATTGACCTGACCTAAATTAATCCTCACAGCCATCCTGTGAAGTAGATAGGAAAGTATTATTGTGCTTATTTTTGCAGATGAAAATTGTCCAGTATCTCCCCCCTTATAAATCACAATGTAACCATCTTATTTCATTTATTGTATTAATGTAATAATTCCATATTTTTCCAGGTAGGGGCATTTGAAAAAAACTAAGAGTAGAGTGTCAAGACTAGATGGTAAAAGAACATAGATATTCAGCTGTTCAATCTACATAATTGGCATAGCTCAGCTTTAAATTTAGCTCTTAAGTTTTTTAGCAACCAACCAAAAAGGCAGACACTGTCAATTACACAGTTTCTATTTTCATAAAGAAATATGTGTGCCAGTTTCTCTGAGAAACCCAAGTACCTCCTTGCCTAAATTCTAAAAGAAACTTCAGATCCACATCACAAATGGCATTTTCTGTGCACAAGTGTAGTGAAACATTTCATGTGGCAGCTTCTAATAATTTCTTCCAGTAAAGCTTCATTTAAATATTAAATTAAAAACTGACTTTTCAACACAAACACGCACTAATTTTCTGATCATTGATGAGCAGCTACCACAAGGATATGAAACCTTACTTTGGGCTGTATCTCGATTTTCATCGTTGTGAATAAATGCTACCCACTGATCAGCACACATTAATGAAATATGCACTCTCCTCATTAAAGCTAAAAATCAGATAGCCTTGCTAAGTGTTCACAACCTATGTACACACCACACACACACACACACATACACCACTGTCATCTTAATATTTTAAAAAATAATATAAAGTTCTTTTTAGAAGAAGAAACTAAAGCATTCTTGGGTTTTTAGAAAATGCTAATTGGCTTAAGTAAAATGTCATCCATTATTCTAAGATGTTCCTAGAATAACTATACTTTGAGGTGACTAGAATATAAGCAATCTGGGGGGCACTTCAGTTATAATTAGAGCAGATGCTGAATAACTATCTTCCCTGACTCTCAGGCACTGATGATCACTAACATTTTTAATTAATCACAAATCTTTCCTGGCTGTTCATAAGACTATACCAAAATGGCACCTTCCCTCTCATGAGCTACCAAATGAACCAAGCACCTAATGCTGTATCCAGTATCCCGTCAGGTAACCTATACATGGATATCCAGGCACAGTACCATAGAGCTCCCAGGGCATACTCGTCCTTCTAAAATTGAATATGTGCATGCAGAAAAGCAGTCTGTTAAAATTCATTTAATGAAAATTGTTGGCCTCAGAGTTCTGAGCAAGGCACTGTTGCAGATTATTAAAGAAATAAGCCATCCTCTTTGTCTTCAGGGAGCTTAAAATCTGGTCAGGGAGACAAAATATACACAATGTATGCAACTAAAAAAAATAACCTAAGAGCCTATAAACACATGTAAAAAGAGTATAGTATGTCATCAGTGATACTCAACAATACACAGATACCAAGGCAGTAGGTAAGGATAGCAGCTAGTGATGGAATAAAGAGTAAAGTAGTAACCTCTGTTTCCACCAGCTGATGCAAAAGTGATGTAAAATGGCAGGCAGACACAGACAGCAATATTTGTAAATATTTTTATTGATTTCAGAGATGAAGGGACGGGGGGGAGAGAGAGAAAGAGAGAGAGAGAGAGAGAGAGAGAGAGAGAGAGAGAGAGAGAGAGAGAGAGAGAGAGAGAGAAACATCAAGGATGAGAAAGAATCATTGACTGGCTACCTCCTGCATGCCCCACACTGGGGACCGAGTCTGCAACCTGGGCATGTGCCCTGACCAGGGATCAAACTGTGTCCTCCTAGTTCATGGGTCTACGCTCAACCACTGAGCCACACCGGCCAAGCCATAGAGAGCAATACTAAATAGACCACACTATATCTAATGCCCCAGGGATGTGGGTAGATGAGCCAATTCTGCCATGTGCAGGGAAATTCCATACCTGAGAATATGGATTGTCTTGTTTCAGACCAGTAATTTATAAATTTTAACAGGGTCTGACTTTACTTAGAATGCTTTAAAAAAAAGAAAGCTGATTTCGGGATGACGTTTATATTTTCCAGTTCTATGGCTAAGGATGGAGCCTCAAAGTCTGCATTCTCATGAGTCTCCCAAGGAAAGAATGAGTTAAAAAAAACTCCCGTGTGAGGCCCACTGCCAATGATGCTCACTCCAGACCAGCCCATTGTGACATAAGAGGGAAGTCAGTAACAGTGTTCTCAACTGCCATTACTCAGCAGTACAAAGGAAGGGAAGGATTCTAGAATGATCTCTCTAAAGGTCAAAAGGCCACTCAAAGCAAGAAACAGCATTTTAACTGGTGCAATCTCATGTAAGAAATTATCAACACATGTCCATACCTACATAGAAAAGTATGATTCTATAATTCATTTACTAACCAGTACGTTTTACTGGATGATTATATGTTGATTTGGTTAAAAATTATTTAATTAAATTATTTGAACTGAGAAAGAAGTATAATATAAATTCAAAGGGTTACAATAAAATGTGATTGTTTGCATTAAGTTTGCTACCTAATAATTTTTATTGAATGTATTTTGGGTTTTCAAAAATAATTTTTATATTCCATTATTCAAAAGGCCTCAATTATATGTACTTGTTCTCTGAGATTAAATACTGTAATAATATTCTATGAAACCTCATGCTATGCTATTATTAATGTGTTTTATATGCTTTTAAAAGCCTTTGCAGCCGAAACCGGTTTGGCTCAGTGGATAGAGCGTTGGCCTGCGGACTGAAGGGTCCCGGGTTCGATTCCGGTCAAGGGCATGTACCTTGGTTGCTGGCACATCCCCAGTGGGAGGTGTGCAAGAGGCAGCTGATCGATGTTTCTCTCTCATCGATGTTTCTAGCTTTCTATCCCTCTCCTTTCCTCTCTGTAAAATATCAATAAAATATATTTTAAAAAAAAAAAAAAAAAGCCTTTGCAGCTATGAGATAGTTTTGCCCCAGGCATTCTGCAAATTAATCATTATTAGCCCTGTTCAAAAGAAACTCAGAAAACATGAGGAATTCACTCAAATTCTCAGGGCAAATTAATATGAGTGAGAACTGACAATAGAGTCATTCATTCAAATGGCAACAGACAGACATTCATCAGACATTCTTAAGTCATGTATTCTGTATTGTGTGGGAACAAATTGGGTATATGGTTAGGAACCCAAACTCTAGACACGAATATGATCACTCTTTAGGCTATTTCTGTTTCCTCAGAATCATCACTTCTTATTACATTTCCATAATTTCAACTGCAGTGTTTTTCTAAACTAAGAAATAGAATAGCCTTAGATGACTTTGCAACCATTATTTGGAAAGCTAAAAGAAAACCTGATTATAAAAGAATCCTAAGTATAAGCAAAAATTTAAAGTGAGAAAGGCCCAAAGTAACATTCAGAAGTGGTTTGGAACATTAAGTTATGCTGGAACTAGGGCTTCTGTGGCAAGCATTAATGGGAAAAGGGGCTCTAAAATAAATTGAGCCAAACTGTGGATTTAAAAGCCAAGCTGATCCCCTTACTCTTGCATTGTCAGTGAACGCCAAGTGGAAACATCTGGAAAGTAAACAATGCACTTCAAAATATGTCAAAGATGAAGTCTCAAGAGGAATTTTTAAAAATTCAATAAATGAATTTCAGAAGAAAAGGCAGCCTTTCAGGGAAGGTTACGAATCCTGAGTCAGAGGAGAACCCCAACATTGAGCAGGGTTTGATAAACCTCTTGGCAAGAGAAGCTGCCTGGGTATGCTTGGGGCCTACCACATGAAGAAACAGGAAAACAAGGCAGATTAGTTGACGTCTGAGAGGTAGGAGATCTGAAAAATGTAAATCAATGTATTTAAGTATTGGTTGGTGTGGATAAAGTGGGGAAAATCTAGGATGGAGTGTGTTGATCATTGCAGGTAAAATATTGAGAGAATCAGACATATTACAGTTAAATACACAAGTCTAGAAATGTAGCCACAGATAGAATGAAAATAGTTTAGTACTGAGGAAGCAGCAAGATCAAGAAATTTTTTAGCTAAATTTCTTAGAAATACACAAATAAGAAAGGCTGTCACATTTATTGGCAGAAGGAAAAGAAACTAGAAAGAAAGAAACTGACAATGATAGTAGGAGAGAGGATGCAATTAAAAACATGCAAAAACAGCATTTGTGAGAAGGAATAAATTAACCTTACAAGCAATGATACATCTTCCAAAAAGGAGGAAAGAAGAGAAAAAAGAGGGAAAGTTAGATCGTTTGCAGTAGCAGGGATAGAAAATGAAGATCTCATTCAACCACTATCCTCACTGCCTGGGAACTGGGGCTTGAGGAGAGGAGAGAGTTCAGAACATTGGTCTTCAAATTGGGATGCCAGGAACCCTGAGAGCACAGGGCATGGAGTGCTTGAAGGAAATCGATTTCCAGATCCTCTACTTGCTCATGGTTTGGCTCATCTGTAGTTCTCTGTTCACTCCCGCTCACAGCCTCCCTTCCTGCACTTCCTCAAAAGTAGGCAGATCTCTCATCCATTCCATACATTACCCAAGTCTAAAAATTCAGGTGTAGGAAACAAATAAAAAGTTTAACAGTTTCTTATACCCATTTCTATCAGTCTAATTACGATATGCCTAATTCAGAGATTAAGATATTTGCTTAATAATATTCTCAAACTCTGCCATATACTTCTGATGTTTTGATCAAATCTATACTCATAATTATTTTCATGATAACCTAGTCCAGAAAAAAAAATGTGTTAATGCATAGAGTCCTGTGGTCATAGTAATTAAAAATGAATAAATAAAGTACATAAGCCTTTAGTTGTGTAAAGTCTGATAGAGTGATGAATAAACAACATTAAGCATAAAAGTACATTAGAATAAAATTTGGAGGAAGCAGAATGGAATATGAATTCAAGAGATAAAAGGAATAATGTGAAATCTCTGTTAAAAAAAAAAAGTCTTTGTTGGTGTGTGTTTTTAAATGGATTGCTCATTTTAAATAGATAATGCCAGGTATTTCTATTGCCAGGCGTTTATTTTTAGGAGTGATGCAACACTTTTATTTTTAAATGTCAATATTACAATATTGCAGAAAGTATATATTTTAACTATTGAAATTTGCTAAAAGCTTTTGCATGTTCATTTAAAAATGTGTGTGAACATGGATAGATTTTCAAAATTATTTTAGGATATACACCTGTTTAGAGGACCATTCTGGTCTACTAAGGAAACAAAAAGACATGAGTGATGAAATTGAGGAGCAGAAATGCGTGCCCATTTGAAGTTAACATGATGTGTAGCAGATCAGGTTGGCAAAATTCCAGCATTTTCTTTGGCAATGATCTGAAGCCCAGGAGCAGAAGTGAGAATAAATTATATGAAATGATAGCAAATTGGGCACAGCAAGGTGCTAAGAAGGCCTTGAATATTAATAAAGATCAGTTAAAATACTGTTACCTGTTACCTGTAATGTATTCATGGTACCTTAATACGATAGGGATATAAGTGAGAGCAGAATAGTGATAACTGTAAGTTAGTTGGTTCCCAGTAGTTAAAGGCTGAATTAGGATCAGAGAAAGGGAAAGAGAATGAGAGGAGCATGCCAAGTCCAAGCGTTTAAAAACAGAGCAGTATAACGCAACAATAAGGTTATTATTTTGTGGTTGCAATTAGGAGGTGGAGATTTTCATGACAAGGAGGTCAAGCAATCATGAGGCTAACAGCAGTAACAGAAGGCCAATATAGATATTGAAATGTATTGAAATGGCTAGAAATGCTGTCAGAGAATGAGGTGGGCTGATAGTGAACAGGATGTCCTGGCAGCAAAGTTATGGAAAGGATGCAAAGAAAGAGTTTCATGTTCCAGAATTGACATAGGGACTTGTACAGAAGTTGCAGAATCATACACTCTACGTCAGTCATGCATAATGGAGCTTCATTCTCCACATCTTAACTTGCTCAAGAGCTTTGTTTACATGAAAGGTAAGGGGAAAAGGAAACAAAAAAATAATCTTAATCCCACTCCATTGCAAGTCAGCTCTTCCCGTTTTACAACTTGGTCTATCTGAGATACATATCAAGTCAAATTCAGGAATCTCCCAGGAGGTGATCTAAGTTTCTAGGGTTAATACCTACTATTGTCCAGGTATCAGGGAAGAGGCACCTGTTCAGATTGTTAATGACAGAATCTCCTTCCATTTCATTTCTAAGCATTTGCTATGAATTGATTCAAACCAGGAGCCTCGGGAGTCTCTCTACTGACAGCTTCTGCAGCTCAGGCAAACCCCCATCCAGCGGCTGAAGAACTCCCCACACAAACCAGGGCCTAGATGCCACGTGGCCATGTGAAGTCCACTGTGGCTAGCCTGAGATGTGATCTGTCCTCAAAATTTTAGACAGAAAGCAAAGCACTAAAACCTTACAGATGTCTAGGGTAGTTATGCTGCCTTCTCATATGCTGCATCTTCCTTTTTTGTGGTTTAAAATCTATGGTCATCCCAACAGGAGTATCTGAGCCAAAGCCTCTTGAGAATGCAAATTAAACCATTTCTCTCTCACGCACATCTTGCAGCTGAAAATCAGATTTCCCAGACCCTACTTGGGAATCCAAAGCCAAGAATCACTTGGTGTAAAAGCCTCTCCCCTGAGAACAGTGCACGTAGAGAGTGTTTACTTCCTGAATGGCAGAGACTAAAGTTGGTCCCAGAAAGCCATGGAACAGAAGCTTTTTCCTGTCTCTGAAGGCCATCTTGCTATTTTTGGAAAGGAGGCCATAATGACCGTGTGAGGGAGCCTCCAAACGAGACAGTGGCATGGATTACAGAGTCTTCAGGAGGAACTGAGCTTCCGTCCAGGTGTATGAGTTCTGGGGAGGAAGGCAAGGAAGAGACCCTGGTGAACTAGCCCAAACCTTTCTCCTGAACTCAGTACCCTATATCCAAATAGATGTCCAAACGGGACACAAATCTGACAAGCACGTAATTGAATTCCTCTTTCTCTCAAAACTGTCTGCAATATCAAAGGCACGACCTATGAAAGAAATAATTGATAAGCTGGACTTTATTAAAATTTAAAATGTCTGCTCTGTGAAAAAAAAAAAGTGTCAAGAGAATGAGAAGACAAGCAAAAGACTAAAAGAAACTATCTGCAAAGACACATGTGATAAAGGACTGTTATCCAAAATACATAAAGAACACAACACTCAATAATAGAAAAACGAACAACCTGATTTTTAAAAATAGGCAAAAGAACTTATCAGACACCTCACCAAAAAAAGACCTACAAATAAGCATATAAAAAGATTAAAGCAACTTCCTCTCAATATCATTCGTACTACCTTTTGAAAAACATTTCCCACCTTCCATGTGACACACATTGGTTAATCCTTGGGACCGTGGAAGCAGAGTGTTTCAGCTCCAGATGGCTCCATCTTTGGCAAAGACAATGACTGTTAAAGTATCTTTTCTGGTAATATTTTGGCTAATTTACAGGTTAAGGACTTGAAAAGTGTCCCAGAAGTGTGGTCAGTTAACAAGCAGAGAGAGCTTGCTCTCCACATCTGCAGTGACCTGTTGTGAGACGGCTCCTGGGACCCATCAGGCCATGGAGCTGAAACTTGCAAGGATGATGGGGTGTATTCAAAGCAACTGATTGCAGCAGTTTGGCAAGGAAAGCCATCATGCACTAATAATACTAATTTGGTCTCTAATTATTTATTTACACAGTGTTCAGCTATGTATCCAGACCAGCTGTTGCTCTGTCTTTAGCTCACAATTCTGCTGATTTTGTTTTGTTTTGTTTGGGCTACCGCTGGAATTCAGGAAGGAGCCTAGAGATTTTCCTTTATTTTATGAATGTATTAATCTTTAAGTGTGCCTTCCTCCTTTTTGTATGAACCAGAGCATGCATTTCTCTTGAAAGTAAGAGGGAAGAAAAATAATAGCCAGTATCAACAGTTTAATAACATTCATTGTCTTCTTTCATTTCTTCCATCCTACTTCTCTAGAGTTTGAGAGGAAGGGCTGTTACTGCCCAAAATGTGTCCCCCAGAATGCTCTGTGCTGTAGGGAGGAGGGGCAGTTTTAGGAGCAAGTTGGTCAGAAGTGCTGAAAAGCAACTGCTCCTGCAAATTGTTCCCCCAAAATGTAGAGAAATGAGAACATTGCAAGAAAAAGGAAAGAATGAATAGTAAGCTCATAATCCTTGCGTTCCCTCTTTTCTAGTTTTCATTATTCTCCAGATTTCTGCAAGCATAAGGTATTAGCTTTACCAGGATTGAAAGCCATATTCTATTCCCAAAGGTCATGATGACCTATTTTTTCCCCTGCAGATTGTCATCAAAGCTAAGTGAATGCCATTTTCATGGTTATTTTACCATGTTGACAAAATTCAGTCATTCTCTACACACATATTAAGCAGCATGTTGGACCTATGATAAAAGACAAAGACGATCATTCCTTGCTCTCTAGGATGTTACAGTTTAGCTCTTCACGGGAGACCCTTATGCAAACCACCAAAGCCACTCTTCCCATCCTCTCCCAACACTGATCTATGAAAATTGTATAATGGTCACCGTTTTCTTTCAAAGGAAGACTGATCACTTATGGAGACAAAGAGAAGAAGGAAAACAACTTTTGCTGAACCACTGATGCCCGATAAGCACATGCTATGTGCTTTTATATTTACAGTCCCATCTTTAATCATTTAAGTTTTCTTTTTTTTTTTTGTCAGTACTAAAGGTTTGTCAATTTTGTTTATTTAAAAAAAAAAAAACGTTTGATTTCACTGACTTTTCTATATTGTTTTTCTATTTTATTCATCTCTGCTCTAATTATTTCCTTTTGCTGGCTTTGGGTTTAGTTTGTTCTTATTTTTCTAGTTTCTTAAGGTGTAATGTTAGATTTTTTATTTGAGATCTTTCTTCTTTTATAATATAAGTATTTACAGCTATAAATTTTCCTCTTTGCACTGTGTAGTCATAAATATTGGTGTGTTCTGTTTTTATTTGTTCCAAGATATTTTCTAATTTCCCTTATGGTTTCTTCTTTGACACATTGATTCATTAAGAGGGTATTGTTTAATTTTCACATATTTGAATTTTCTAGTTTTCCTTTACTATTGATTTCTACTTTTATTTCATTGTAGCAAAAAGATACTTTGTATAATTTCAACATTTTTAAAATTATTAAGATGTGTTTGGTGGCCTAACATGGGGTCTATCCTGGAGAATGCTTCACATGCACTTGAGAAAAAAATGTATATTCTGAGACATTATTGGGGAGAATATTCTGTATATATCTGTTAGGTCTAATTACTACATCTTGTTGTTCAAGTTCTCTATTTCCTTACTTGTCTTCTTTCTGGTTATTCAGCACCTGATTAAAAAAAATGTAGTAAGCTAAAGAAAACACTAAAATATTTTAGATACTGTTCCAAATCAGGCCATGTTCACCACATGTAAAATAATCTTCCTCTATCAAAATACATATATTTGAACATTTGAAGCAACTTTTTTCAGTGTTGTCATATTTGTTCATATGGGATATGGATTTGTGAATTGGATTTTGCTTTTAGCAGAGCAATAGCCACAATTTCACAGCCCTGGGAAGATGAAAGGGTAGAATGTGGTTCTTCTCCGAATATATCACCTGTATTCTGATAAAGGTTTTGTTGTTCCCTCTCTCCCATGAATGCTAAAATGTAGATGCAACTCAGCCCACAGGAGGGCTTAGGAACAGGAGTGATGGAGAGAAAAGACACCTGAGTCAGTTTGAGATCTCTACCACCTGAAGATCAAATCGATAGTGTTGGAGGGCTCACAGTGGAAATCACACCAAGTGCCCCCACTCAAGACCACCGAGAGAAGGAAGCGCTGCATGCCGGATATGCACAATAGTCCTGTCCTTCAAAGTTTCATTCAATCCTACTTAGCAGTAGCAATGTCTTCATATCTGCCTGCTTTCTCTCAGTGTCTGATAAAGAACTGTTGAGTCCCAGGAAGGCCAACTCCCAATTTTCTACCTTGCAGCGAACACTGATTTTGGTTAGATCTTATCTTTTTTTGCAATGTAGAGACCATCTTACATGCACACCAGTTCCTTATCTGTTCATGCTTGACATCCCCTTTCCCTATTAATAAACAAAAGCTGGTTTCACGCCATCCTTGATTCTGATTTTAGGTCCATCCTGCCCTTCTTATGTCTCATTTCTGAGAAGACAACTACATGCATTACAGACCTACTGTGTATATAAACTGGCTTAGATTTTTGAAAAGTTTATAATGGAAACAATAGTCTGTGGACCCACCCCATGAAAAATGCAATGACTGTGCTGGTTCATTACTTTTACAACCTTCTACTAGGACCAGTACTGTTTGCTTTTATCCCACAGTGAGAATTATTTTACTTACTTATTTAACTTATTTACTTATTCAGTTAACTTTAGCATCTTGTGAGTTCATAATTTCAATATTCTATTAGAAAAATATTAGCCTAGGTGTGATGTTACTCTTTCTTAGTTATTCTCTATTAATCATTTATTTAGTTATGTTTATTTGATAATTATCTGCTTCAAGTCTTTTTTACAAGTTTATCATTCAGAATAAACTGAATGATGCCTATTGGCTTTAGAGAGATTATGTAATGGATATTGGACTACTTGTATATCTGCCTTTCCAAATTGTACTGTTCCTTGCATTATACTAATCAAAAAATTCTGAGACATGTGGTGTAATCCCAGGATTTTTTTTAAACTTAGATTTAAATTTCCCTTAATACAATAAAAAAATCACACATATTTGTGTTTAGAAAGCTTGAAATAATTTATGCTGGTCAATTTTAGGAGATTTGGAGGGAGCCTTGAATCTGGACTTGGTCATTTCCATTTGAAGGAATCTTTCTTCGGAAATTACTGTTCTTTTACTTTCTTAGGATACACAGTTCTAATTGAAAAAACCTTTACACCTGGTAATGGCATGCATTTAATTTGCTTCTATCCTATTAGGAGCATGTCCTGGTCAGGGAAGGAATGCACATTGGAATCTTGGTGATTTGTGAGTTATACACTCTGTCCCTGAGGGCTGGCGCAGCCCCACGCCACAAATAAATAGTCCCAGATTCAGGTCATTTGTGCCTCTTTATTATAGGCAAGAACAGCATCTGAACAATACTTCAATTTAAAACATCTCCAAGTTCAGTTCAGTTCATTTCAGTGCAATTTATCAAGTAATTATCAAGTGTGCTAGGCGTTTTCTGAGTCTCTCGGAGTATAGCAAGAACAGAGCTCTATCCATACCTGCATGGATTCCACAGAAAGAGAAAGGCTAATAAATAGCTCGAAAGTTAAAGTGCACATGAGGTGCTAAGGGAGCACGGAAGAGCAGATTCTGGGTGACAGTGCGAAGAGGGCAGGATAGGTTTTCCAAAGGACATGGCTCCTGGAAAGAGCAGCTAGTTCCTCTCTGCAAGGCAGTCGTCATCATAGTATCAGATGCTCTCATAGCCTTTCCTCTCAGGCTTTCCTTTCTCAAAAGCACAGAGGCAGTCGTGTAGGGGTTTGCCAAGGGACCCCTAAAGAGGAGAGGGGAAAGGACTCGGGTCCAGCAGGCGGCAGAGAGAGTGAGGAAGGGGTGGCTGAGAAGGCTGACTTTGGGCCATCTGTGCGGCCTGGGGTCCTCGTTGCAGGATGCGCTTTCTCTGAGCCTGTCCAACCACAGCAACAGATAATGCTACACGTATCCGTGTCCTCCGGATATTGAGCCATTTTTTTGTAAATCACCTAGAAAGGCATTGCTGGGCTGGAAAGCACCATTTATTGCTACATTATTAAATGGTCCCAGCAGCCAGCTATATTCTTTTTACTGACAGAGTGAAAATGAGGCAACCCAAAGGGCAAGGTAACTGGGAAATGGGGCGGGAGCTGGGGGTCCCAACCCACACCCCCCACAAGAGGCCTCTTCCTTAAAGAAAGCTACCTCTTAGGAGAAGCAGGATATTTTTAATGGGCATCCATTTCTGGCAGAAATTGTTTGAGGAATAAAACCAGGAAAGTAAGCAAATCCAAAGCAGATAGCTGACGTCTCTGTCGCCCTTCCCAAGGACCTCATCTTGGTTGGAGGGCAGCCATTCCTTCTCCCTTGCTCCTGTACCCACCCCTGTCCATCGCCTTCTTTCCAGCCCTCGGAGGGACCCATCTGGGCCTGGAGATCTGAGCCTGGAGGTCCTGGGGTTCGAGGTCACCCTGCTCTAGGCTGAGCCATGCCCTCCTCATGAACCCTCCTGTGAACTAAGACTGTCCCTGTCCCCTGGGATTTCCCAAAACCAGCCCTTCAAAACCTGCCTCATCCTTTCCTGAAAACCCTGAAACCATTCCCCTACATCCTCTCCTTTTTTCCAACCAAGTGGCCTCTTTTTTTTTTATCAGTCTTTAACCCAAATAAAATGAAGTACATAGTCCACCTACATAAATAATGCCACCTATTTTTCCTCCAGCTTTAAAGTGAGTGTTAGAAATAGTATCCTGTCAAAAGAATTTCTTTAATGCCTGTGAAGAAAATGTCTTTAATATCTGTACCACTCATTCTATGCGTTTTCTGTCCTTATTCTATTAAAGCCAACATCCTCAGGTAACACGTCCTTTAAATCCAGGCATAAAAGAGTTGGGGGTGGGGGGGGGGAGGCAGAAGAGGGCAACATTGAGAAGAAAGCTAGGGTTTGTAATGACTAATATTTATATAGAAAGTGTTTTTTTCTATTTATATATAAAGTATTTCTCAGGAAATTCTTTGCACTTGATCTTAGCCAAAAGGCCAAGAGGTGATACAAAATACTTCAATAGACACCATTTCATTAATTCTCCCTTAAACCTGAGAGGAGTAGGTACAGTCAAGTGACTTTTCCAGAGTTACACAGCTTGTAGGTCTGAGTCCCCTGCTCCTCAGTGCTGTGTTCCCTGGATGTATTGTAAAGCCTCCCATCTCTGCCTGGAGTGCCCCCTGCTGTCACCCTGCCACCTCAGGGTTCGCACACCTTGCCCTGAGGCTGCTGTAGGTGCCATTGCCTCCATGAGGAGGCCCCAGTCCAAGTCCTGTTCTGGTATATCAGGTCCACGTCCGCTGGCCAGCTTCCTGCTCCTCCTCAGACACCCCCCTCCGGCCTCAGCCACACCTGCAAGCTTGGCGCCTGCCGTCTTCCTGAGCTGCCGTCCCCTCCAGGACAGAACCTCAGGACAAAGCCTTTCTCTCTCTGCGCTACACTTCCCCTCCAGGTTGGAAATCTGCGTGCTGCACATAAATGCCCGTCTCCTAGAGACTGCCAGTGCCTCGGCGCCTGGCACTAATAGGTGTTCCAGAAATGTCTGCAGGAGGAAGGAACTGAAGGGAGGACAGAGGGAGGCAGGGAAAGTGGGGAGGACCTGAGGCTGAGCCTTCTAGATACAAACCCCTGGCCCCTGGAAGATGCTGCCAACCGCACATCTGCACCAATGGCACAGCCCTGCTTTCCCTCCCACCTCTTCTTTGGAAACGCTCCCATCATGGGTGTTCTTTCCTTCTTCCTCTCTCCAAGGTAGGCAGAGCCCCATTTAAACAGACTCTTACCTCTCCCCTACCGGAAAGGAGCTGCAGCTGCCGCTGTCCATAAGCACAAATACTTAGGCCACTTCTTACCATCATGGACATCACACGCCAGCAACCGCCCTGGATCCTTGGCTCTGCCTCCACCCCATGCCACCCACCAAGCATGCCTCACTCGCCTTAGTTTTATTTACCCAGGACACAGCTGGGTCCCATTTCCCATCTTCTGGGCTCGCTTCCAAGTCCTCTAAGCATGGATAACTCTGAATGTGGGTGACTGCAAGCAGTCCTCATTAGAGTGAGCGCTTGATTATAAACCCTGGGGACCCAGACTGTCACTGTCCCATGGAATTACAGATCCCCCTAAATAGGCCAGTAACTGTCGATACTGGTGATGCAAACAGGTGATTTGTGGCACACGGCTCATCAAATTCCTATGCATGGCAGACTGCAAAGGCACCTTGGGGGCATAGGAAAGGAGAAACAAGGAAAGATTTTGTCTCAGATGCTCTGCCAGGGACAGGGGCTGGCCCTCCACAGGCAGGGACAGAATAAAGCCTGCAGGAGACCAGCCTGCACCCGTGAGCCCTCTTGCCCTTCACTTTGCAAATGAGCCCACTTCTGGGAATATATCACAAGAATCCTGAAACACCAATCAGAAAGAATATATGTACCCCTATGTTCATAGCAACATTATTGACAGTAGCTAAGATCTGGAAACAGCCCAAGTGCCCAGCAGTAGATGAGTAGACAAAATGTCTGTGGTACATCTACACAATGGAATACTATGCAGCTATCAAAAAGGTGGATTTCTTACTCTTTGCAACAGCATGGATGGACCTGGAAACCATTATGCTAAGTGAAATAAGCCAGTCAGAGCAAAACAAATATCACATGATCTCACCTATATGTGGAATCTAATGAACAAACTAAACTGATGAACAAAAAGGTCCAGAAGCATGGGTGCATGGATCAGACTGACAGAACTCAGAGGGGAGGGGGTTGGGGGAACTTGTATGCATAGATGCATAATCCAAGGACACAGACAGTAATTTGGTGAAGGCCTGGAGTGGGACAGGAGCTGGGTGGGGAAAGTGGGGGGAAAATAGGGAACATCCTATCTAATGAAAGAGTAATATGCAAATTTACCATCACCCCAACACACAAGATGGCTGCCACAAGATCGCCGGCAGGGGAGGGCAGTTGTGGGCCATCAGGGCAGCAGGGGAGGGCAGTTGGGGACGATTAGGCCTGCAGAGGAGGGCAGTTAGGGGTGACTGGGCTGGCAGAGGAGGGCAGTTGGGGGCAACCAGGCCTGCAGGGGGGGACAGTTGGGAGAGACCCATGCATGCAGGGGAGGGCAGTTGGGGGGGACCCAGGCCTGCAGGGGAGGGCAGTTGGAGGGGACCAGGCCTGCAGGGGAGGGCAGTTGGGGGGGAACTGGCCTGCAGGGGAGGGCAGTTGGGGGCAACCAGGCCAGCAAGGGAGGGCAGTTAGGGGCGACCAGGCTGGCAAGGGAGTGGTTAGGGGGTGATCACTCTGGCAGGCAGAAGCAGTTAGGGGCAATCAGGCAGGCAGGCAGGCAAGCAGTTGGGAGCCAGCAATTCTGGATTGTGAAAAGGATCGGGCCTAAACGGCAGTTGGACATCCCTTGAGGGGTCCTAGATTGGAGAGGGTGCAGGCTGGGCTGAGGGACACCCCCACCCTCCCCGTGCATGAATTTCATGCACTGGGCCTCTAGTATATAATAATGTCAACAATAAAAAATAAACATAAAAAGAAGGAGAAGAAGAAGGAGGAGGAGGAGGAGGAGGAGGAGGAGGAGGAGGAGGAGACACTTTGCCTCTCCCAACAACTTTTTTCAACTACTTTCATATTAAACATTTTTTAAATTTCAATTCAGTGTCTCCCTTATCAACCCTTTAACAGCCTTACAATTTGCTTTGCAAAGAACTTGAAATCCTCAGAATGGCTTACAAAAAGAATGCATATCCCTGCCCAAAATGAATATATTAGAGCATTTAAATATTTTTAGTAAGAATATTACAAGGCTTAAACCAGAGATAAATGGTTTCAATGCAAGAAGATTTAGACCCCCTTAGGCCAGTGGTCGGCAAACTGCAGCTCGCGAGCCACATGCGGCTTGGGAGCCGCGGTTTGCTGCTCTGTTGACTAATGAGTTTGCCAACCACTGCCTTAGGCCCAGTGGAGCTTGTCTTACCTTCCTTACCTTCACCTGCACTCAATAAAGATGAGAGCCCAGAAGGCTTTACTTTTTTTTTCAATTGTTACATTCTTTAAACTGGGTGCATTCAATAGGAGCCCAGCCAAGTGGAGCTACTGCTTTTCATATCTACCTAAGAGACAAGCTCTGCATGGAGAAGAAATAGAAAACCATTGTGTTTCTCAGTATTCGTTTTATGACCCGCTACTCTTAGATCAGCTCAAATCGGGCAGTATTTTTCTTTTGGTGAAAATCCAGGAAAACTAAGAGAGTTGTTTTAGTTCAGCAAATATGAAGAAATGAATAGCATGGTTTTCCTCCCAGGATCTTGTGCTTCTGATCCATTTTGTGAAGTTAATCCAAAATGGGATACATTGGCCTGGGGACAAATATAGTTGCTCTGAGCCTGAAGGAGCAGGTGTGATGGGAGTCTCTTGGGAGTCAGATTCTTGGAGATTGGGGGGTCATATGCGAAAGAGATGGCATTATTACAGGGTCATCGACATCCCTCCATGTTGTTATCTCATGAGTTTAGATTGTGGGAGATTCAAGAACTCACCTTCCCACTTGTTGGTACAGATAGCCATACCAGTCTATTATTGTGGTGTTCAGAGTTGTGAATTTATGCAATTGGATGCCTGCCCTTCTTGATAATTACATGATCTTGGGAAAGTCATTTAACCTCTCTTCCTGAGTGCAAAACAGTGCTTGCCTATAAGTGTCATCATGAAATTTAAATTGGACGAAGGATGTAGTTACCGAGCACATCTCTGCGCAAAACAAGGACCCAACAAATGCTTGTTCCTTCTTTTGTCTGTGATTTGAGCTTCAAATTCATTAAGGAAATAATTAAGTTCTTTGACTATAAGAAACCAATATTATGTTTTCATCTAAAATTCAGTGGTTGGTTTTTTGTTGTTGTTTGTTTGTTCAGGGACTGTACCATTAGGGTAAAAATTATCATGTTTGTGATAAACAGACTGAATATGTTATGAATGGTCATAGCATAGTTTCACCTCCATAGACAAAGAGGGTTATCTTGTAAATCATTCGTTCCCAAACTATTGGTGAAAACACACTTTAAATTTCTCCCCAAAATATTGAAATTGACAGGCAGGATAGAGAAATGGGGAGAAAGGAAGGGACATCAACATGTTTGCAATCAAAATGGTGATCAGATAGGGAAACAATATGACATCCAGCAACTGGATGACAAATGTACTCATTTCAGAAATTGATGCACAAACAGAGTGACAGATGCTGGGGACACGATGGTCAGCCAAAGATGGGGAGACATGCCCATCAGCACCCACACAGGTAGATGACCACAATGATTGTGCTGAGGTATGCTATCTAGAACAAGCAAGCACAGTGTTGTAGCACTTACAACGAGGTGATTGGATTTAGATTTTAGGGGCTAGGACAGGCTTCCCTGTGGAAAGGAATGATGCTTAAACCAAAAACTGAAAGGTGACTTTTCAAGGAGAGCAAGCATTTCCTGGCTCTGGGAAGAAAATGTGGTCTTATTCAGCATGTGAGGAATAGAGAGATGGAAATGTGGCTGGATCACAGCGAGGCACGCCAAGATGAGCCGGGGTGTTCCCGTGGCCCAGAGTTACCAGGTCAGGCTGCCGAAGATGTGTGATGAAACACCAGCTGGTAGCCAGTCAGCTTTCAACACAGTTCTTCTGTCTGTCAGTTGGGAGAAAAGAGCATTCAGGGAAGGGCAGATGCGGGAAGATTCAGGAAGGAGTGGATCCAGGGCTCCATCGAAAGGGGTCCCCCTGCTGGCCAAAAGTTATGCTTCCCTTTAGATGGCGTTTAGAACTTGGTAAAAGACTTTAGTTGATGCTGCATGAAGGGTATATCTATTGTATTATTCTCTCTACTTTTGCACATGTCAGGAGTTTTATATAACAATAACTTTTTAAGCTAAAAAGAAGAGCTCCTTCTCACCAGCTGCACTTTGGTTGTGAAGATGGGCCAGTGGCCAGGTGTTTCCCTGAGACTAACCTTTGACTGGCCTGTTGTGGGGCAAGGGCTGTGGTTATTTCCTTCAATAGGAGAAGGAAAGAGACGCACTCATTCTGTTTGTTGAAAAGTCATAGAATTAGAGTAGTTGGTTTAATTCCCTGGACTCCATACATTTAGAAAAGTAGGCTGTAAATCCTAAATCCTCTAACACATTATCTGGGGATTTCTAGGAATTCTTCTTTACACCCAGACAACAAACCACATGACAGGCGTACAGATTTTATTTCACAGTGTTTTGTAAAAACTAAGAACTAAGCATTTCATGACAGGTATAAATTTGTAATGAGGAGTAACTCTAGAATGGCCCTATATTTTCTGTTCAGGAATATATTTGCCTTCTAAAAACTAATTGCTAAACAGATGAAAAAGAAAATCATAATCAAATGAACAAGGGAAATTCTAATTGTTGCTAAGTCGGAGAATTCATAAAGTAATTTGTCATGATTCACACTTCTTTAAAAAATTATTTTTATTATTGAGGGTATTACAAATGTCCCCTACTTTCCACCCTGGGGTCCCCCTCCACCCGGCTCCCACCCCACCTTAGACCTTCACCTCACTCTTGTCTGTGTCCATGGGCTATGCATATATGCATATAAATTCTTTGGTTAATCTCTTCCCATTGCCCTTCCCTCTGAGATCTATCAGTCTGTTCCATTCTTCCAAGTCTATACTCCTATTTTGTTCATCAGTTTATTTTGCTCATTAGATTCCACATATAAGTGAGATCATGTGATAATTGTCTTTCTCTGACTAGCTTATTTTACTTATCATAATAATCTCCAGGCCCATCCATGCTGTCTCAAAGGGTAAGAGATCCTTTCTTTTTTACTGCTGCGTAGTATTCCATTGTATAAATGTACCACAGCTTTTTTATCCACTGATCTTCTGATGGGCACTTGGCTGTTTCCAGACCTTAGCTATTGTAAATTGTGTTGCTATGAACATAGAGGTGTGTATTTTTTTCTAATTGGTGTTTTGGGGTTTCTTAGGATATAGTCCCAAGTGGGATCACTAGGTCAAACAACAGTTCCATTTTTAATTTTTTGAGGAAACGCCATACTGTTTTCCACATTGGCTGCACCAGTCAGCATTCCCACCAGCAGTGTACTAGGGTTCCCTTTTTTCCACATCCTCACCAGCACTTGTCATTTGTTAATTTATTGATAGTAACCATTCTAGCAGGTGTGAGGTGATACCTCCTTGTTGTTTTAATTTGGATCCCTCTGATAACTAGTGACATTGAGCATTTTTTCATATGTCTCTTGGCCATTGTATGTCCTCATTGGAGAAGTGTCTATTCAGGGCCTTTGCCCATTTTTTAATTGGATTGTTTGTCTTTCTCCTGTTGAGTTGTATGATTTCTTTATATATTTTGGAAATTAACCCCTTATCACATATATCATTGGTATGTCTTAAATTGTAAGATACAGAGAAAGCAAGACTGATAGAAAAATCTTCATTTTCTACTGTCAGAATAGTGTCTTCACAAGTTCCTTGGGTGTCAAAGCAGGCTGAATTAATAAAAGGTATGAAAATTACAAAAGAATTTGAACTAACCTAATTTTCTAATTCTTTTAAATATGACAACAGATAATTTTATGATGCTGTTTTACTCTTTTTCACTGCTTTGACAAACAGCCTTTAATAACATTTTCCTGTGCAAACTGGTATCCTGATCTGACAATCCTGATCTAGTCCACTCCACTGTTTTGCTCAAGCCTGACGGACCATGCTGAATCTTCCTGAAGGTGGCGCTGTGCTGAAACACTGTCCTACAGGATGTGGGTTGGTAAAAGAAGGAAGCTGTGCCTGTGGAGAAGCTGCAATCCACTCACAGCTTAAAAGCATAAAGAGAACACAGTCTATTCAAGAAGCAGTTAGTACCATTGCTAATAGTACTGGCAAAGAGCGAGGTCATGAGTGGCTTCTGTGCAACACAAGGTGTTAAAATTAAAATTGCACAACTTCTGTTCTTACATCCTAAATTATAATAAGTATATAATTCACAGAGTCATTATTCCATCACCTTTTATTTCCCATCCCCTAACCTTCTTTCTTCTTTTGTAAACATTTTCTCCTTTCCTCTCTTTTCACTTACGAATTTGCTTTGTAATTGATGTATCATTGGCGAATATGTTTCCACCGTGTAAAAATTACATTAACATAAACTCCTTTGTGTACTGGTCTCCAACTGACCTAAAAATATTGCCATAACTGCCTGAGAGTTACAGAAATAAAAGATTTTGTGCTGGCCAGAGAAAAACTGAAGGTCCAGTATAGGATGAGAAATTCTACGGACTTTATTGGGAATAGATATGAGACCTGGGTGTTAGAAAACACTTTCTTTATTGATAATTATTCTTTGGAATTCATCTTACTCAAGGAGAATAGTAAGAAATAACTATTGAGGTTGAATGTTTTTTCTATCAATTAATGTGGCTCTTTTCCAGAAGAGTCATTTTTAAAATTCATTTTCAAGAACTAGAGACAACAGCTCTTCCCTATTGAAATATAACAAAAGGAAAGTACAAGTTCTTGGCAATCCCCTCCTATTACTTCCATAACGGGAGAAGACTATAAGGTGGCCTGATTATGATGAGTAGAGTCTGGTGAAGAAAAGCCAGCAGGACTTTAGAACACAAAACTATTTGTAGTCTCAGTAAGTCTTGGTACAGCTCAATAAGTACACCCACTGCGATGCAAATTGATAGAACATTTCAGTGGCAAAGTGGAATTCCCAAACCATCTCGCTCCTAAAAGAAGCCAGTGTGTTTTTAGTGAGCCCTGTGGACAGCTGGACCATTGAGGTGATGTTTCAGACAAGGTAAATGGAGCAACAGTGAAAGGAAGCAATACAAATGATTTTTAAATTTTGGAAACATACTTTGAGAAGGAATACTAACCAAATGGGGCTCATCAAACAATAAGAGAAGTGGGTGAGGAGTGATTTCTGTATAATCTTTAATTTATGAAAGATTCAGAGATGAGAGTGAGCAGACATTTCTTCTTCTAAGGGAAAGACAGTACAGAATATACAAAAGCTGTAGTAGCAAGTGGCAGATTATATGAGGGACAAACTGCACAGCAGGTATCACAAGAAACACTGCCAACGAGGTTCTATGGACTCCTTTTCTTATTCTTTTTTTTTAAATATATTTTTATTGATTTCAGAGAGGAAGGAAGAGGGAGAGAGAGATAGAAACATCAGTGATGAGAATAATTGATCAGCTGCCTCCTGCATACCCCCCAGTGGGGATCAAGCCCACAACCCAGGCATGTGCCCTTGATTGGAATTGAACCTAGGACCCTTCAGTCCACAGGCTGATGCTCTATCCACCAAGCCAAACCGGCTAGGGCTCCTTTCCTTATTCTTAAGTCAACTTTCTTGTTTAGAAGCAGAATGGTAAACCAGCTAGCCCCTCGAGTTTCGTGGGACTGTTCATGCTTTTAGGTCACAGATTCTCAAAGCTGACAGGGAGCCTTAGAGATCATCTACTTTATAAATGAGGACACCACTTTAAACAACTGTCTAAAGCAGCCGTGGGCAAACTACGGCCCGCGGGCCGGATCCGGCTGTTCTATCCGGTTCTCTTGCTCTCCCCTCTGCTCCTTTACTTTGAATTTATATTAGTTCACACAAACACTCCATCCATGCTTTTGTTCCGGCCCTCCGGTCCAGTTTAAGAACCCATTGTGGCCCTCGAGTCAAAAAGTTTGCCCACCCCTGATCTAAAGTCATGCAGGTAATAAGTGGCAAAGTTAAAACAGCAACCCAATTTTGTTAACCTCCAACCCACAGCTATATTCCCACTACACAAAACTACCTCCTGAGTCTATGTACACCAAATACATGGAAGTTAAACCACACCCCATTTCCAGATCCTAAATTCCATGATTAGTTCATGACTTCTCCACGTGGTTGGGTCCCATCGAGGACAGATACTAGGAGCCCCCTCTGAGTGTTTGGCCCAGCTAAAACTCAAAGAAATGACAATCTTTGCTGAGGTCAAAGCTAGCCTGTCTCAAGCCCCCAGCCTGCATGACTATTTCCAGGGGACAACACTGCATCTCACTTTTGACAGAATGTCTTCCTGTTTGCCTTTATAGGTTTCACAGCGGCAGCCTCCCTGGTGTCTTTGGCTTGGGCCTTGGCCTCATACCAGAAGGCCCTCCGGGACTCTCGAGATGACAAGAAGCCCATCAGCTACATGGCTGTTGTCATCCAGTTCTGCTGGCACTTCTTCACCATCGCTGCCAGGGTCATCACCTTTGCCCTCTTTGCCTCGGTTTTCCAGCTGTACTTTGGGATCTTCATCGTCCTTCATTGGTGCATCATGACCTTCTGGATCGTCCACTGTGAGACAGAATTCTGTATCACCAAATGGGAAGAGATTGTGTTCGACATGGTGGTGGGGATCATCTACATCTTCAGCTGGTTCAACGTCAAGGAAGGCAGGACACGCTGCAGGCTCTTCATTTACTATTTTGTGATCCTTTTGGAAAATACAGCCTTGAGTGCCCTCTGGTACCTCTACAAGGCTCCCCAGATTGCAGATGCATTTGCCATCCCAGCGCTGTGTGTGGTGTTCAGCAGCTTTTTGACGGGTGTGGTTTTTATGCTGATGTATTATGCCTTCTTTCACCCCAATGGACCCAGATTCGGGCAGTCACCAAGTTGTGCTTGTGAGGACCCAGTCGCTGCCTTCACCCTGCCTCCAGAAGTGGCCACGAGCACGCTGCGGTCCATCTCCAACAACCGCAGTGTTGTCAGTGACCGCGACCAGAAATTTGCAGAGCGGGATGGGTGTGTACCTGTCTTTCAGGTGAGGCCCACAGCCCCATCCACCCCATCATCTCGCCCACCACGGATTGAAGAATCTGTCATTAAAATTGACCTGTTCAGGAATAGGTACCCAGCATGGGAGAGACATGTTTTGGACCGAAGCCTCCGAAAGGCCATTCTAGCCTTTGAATGTTCCCCGTCTCCTCCAAGGCTGCAGTACAAAGATGATGCCCTTATTCAGGAGCGGTTGGAGTATGAAACCACTTTATAAAACAAAAAGACTTGGAGGAGCCACAACTGCCAGATAAAGGGTGGTGGCAGGCCTGTGGCAATAATGAAACTCCATCCTAGAGTAGGGAAATGAGCTGTCATGCTTGTAGTCTGACCGTCGTCATGGTTACTGTCTGACCCTCCACCAGCTGACTGCCTGCTGCTGGTCTTCTTTCAAACAGCAGCCCCGACAGTCTCCTGCCACTGGGAGGACTCCTGGTTGCTCCGACTTCTCCTACACTGTCTTTCAGCGCATCCACCGGAGGGTCCTATGAATATGGAAAATGTTGCCTCTGATCAATAGGGTGTTTTGATGAAATTAACTGATCTCTGCGTAAAAATATATTGTCATACACACATACACTAACACACATACACACACACAACACCAGTCCTCTGTCAAAATAGCTTAGGTGATTTTTCTTGATGAAAAGCTCTGATTCTCACAGGAATATTAAAACAGAGAGAGAATATATCCCTCAAGACTCCAGGAAAAAAAAAAAGTAGTACTGCTTAGAAAAGAATTCATAAATCATGCTCATTTGGAAACTAATACATACCATGTGTGAAAAGCCTGTCCAGTGGACAGCAAACTCAAGTGTGTTTACACGTGTATTAGAAGTGAAGGAATGGTTCGTTTTCAACACATGTCAGGATTGGCTTTTTATCTTAAGTTTTCAGTTGAGAACATCTTTAATGACAGAAATCCTATGCAGCACATGTATGGAGTTTGGTAAGACCAAGGAGCTCGATAACTTAGTGACATAAATGGTAATCGTGATTCAGTATTCAATTGCAAAAATTTAATGAACACAGGAAGAGAAAGTGGGGAAAAAGGCTAAATGAGCGTCTGATTTCCCGGCCTGTGCAGCGCACATTGGAACGTAAGAGCAGATTGGCGAGAGAGGACCGGGCTGGAACTGGATGTGTCAGGTCTCAGAAGGTGTGGCTCTGCCTGAGCTCAGGTAGGCACAATTCCAGAACACGCCGTGCCCCATCTTTCTAGTGCCAAACACCGTCCAATCCCAGGATTCACCTGGAAACCCTGGATAACTGAGATGGAGTGGCATGAGACCCACAGAAGCGGAAACTAGAATGAACATTCTTCAAGTTCTCCACTGTGTACAGAGCCCCCCACCACCACCAATTCAAGGTCAAAGTGATGTGTCTTTTAGAGGCTTTGGGACACTTTTTAGTAAGTATGAGCAGACAAACGCAGTGAATATGCTAGGGGAAAACCCTTCTGAACTGATTGAGGGCTTATCACTAGAGTCAGCTAAGATTTGTATTTGAATCATTTGTAAAGTTGTACTCTTACAACAAGCTTCTGGTTTTAAATACCTCCATACAGCAAGTAAGCGTTCCCCGTTTTCTGTTCCCAGTGTCCTCGGTCATGGTGCTTTTTGTTGCATTAAAAGTGCCAGTCAAACTTTGATAGTATTTTTTTATAACTGGTGCAGAGTGGAATAACTCATGGATTATTTCAATATTTTTGTAATAAAGAAATATAGGGTATACATATAGGCATCATCACTTTTTATAGACCTGGAACTGTTTAAAATACTTTAAGTATCACAATTACTTGGGATGTCAGAAACTGGTCCACAAATTCCATCAGTCTGCCTTGGCATATTGAGAACACTTGTCTTTTGCAAGATCACCCTACTGTGCCATGTCTGTGTCCCCAGGAACCTGGCCAAGGGTGCTGTCAGAATATCAGGTGATGAGAGAATCAGCTTAACTAGAAAGGGCTTGTCAAGACTGGCCACTGTTTCCCAGGAAATCAAAGGTGTCATCCATGCATTATGACAAACTTGACCACAGTGGAAGATGTCTTAAATTTCCTTCCCTGGTTTATATGAACCCAACTGACATATTAGTCAAGTCTCTAAATAAAAAAGAAAAACAGTTTAACTTCATTATCCAGTTATTGGGACTGTCCAATTAATTTAAAATAGTCAAGGTCTATAGCCACCACCTGTAATGGGTGTGCCATACAGAGACTGCTGTCCCCATGATGACATCCACAGGAAATGATAGAGCACTCAACATAGGACTTCTTTTGATACAAGCCCTAAAGCCATGTTTAAAAATAGACCATTTTTATCAGCAGACATACTTTCCTATTCTGCTATGATTTGATCCTCCAAGCAAGATTCTCACTAAAAAACAATGATCTTTTGATTGGACATGAAAAGATTGCCTAGTCATCAGTAAAGGCCCAGGAAGATACCCCTCTTGTCAGCAATTGGTGAAAACGTTCTGCCCCCACTGTAGAATGAAAAAAAAATGATTATATTGACAAATTCTCCACTTTTATGCAGAATCATGAGTTATTAGCTTTATTATTTCCAAGAAACCTTTTAATTGATGATCTGTGGAAACTGAATTGCTCAGTTGAACTATACCTTTGATTCCATGAGCAAATAACAGATAACAGTACAATAGCGTTAATCAACACAAATGCCACAGGCTCCATCACTCTTCAAACATGTAAGTCTGAAATTATTTCTCAACTGTATCACCCATTTAACATGTTAAGAGTCAAAATGAGTGCTATGTGAATTTAAAAAAAAGATAATGTACTGTGCTTTGTTTAGAGGTGAGAATGTAGTCAGGAGGGTATAAGAAGTTTGAATTTTTCAATAATTTCCCAAATACTGTAAATACTCTGTTATCCAACATGCTTGAAGATTATGATGTTTTAGTCAAAAATTCTTGCTAAGGAAATGACATCTCCTACATGTAATAAATTACAATTTTTCTCAAGATTATAACAACAACAAAAATCTACTCCCAAGGTAAATCATGATTTAATCTTCCATGACTTAGAAACACTGCCATTGGACTGTGTGGTGATGACAACTTATTAGTTTCTAGACACACGGATAACAGAGAGTGTAAAGTATTAGGATTTAAAGAGACATTGTCAATGTACAAAGGAACAGAGTTTGATATTTATATTTTAGTTCTTCCTAAGATTTCGTTTTCAATCTGCCATTAAACCCTCCATAGAGAGTACGTGAGGAATCAAAAGGAAGAAGCCATGGTTAACATACAAACTGGAAATGCTGGACTTTTTCTCTGTGGGCTCCAACTTCCTGTGCATAAGCTTATTGGATTTCTTGAAGAGGAGGGGTCTGCTCTCAGTACTCACTTTTTGCATAGGACCATACAATTTTCTTAAAGAAAATATTATACATTTTTTCACTTTCAAAGTAGCATTTTAAAATGAAACCATAGTTAATATTTAAAAACATATGTATCTTGACCACACAGACTTCAAGTATTTGTGTGGAAGAAAATAATTTTTTACCTAAGTCAAAGTTTGGTCCCCCAAAATGACTATGTCCTTTAAATTCTCTTCATACATTTGCTTTGTCCTACTTAACTGTGTACTGTCTAGTCCAGTAATATTGACTTTGCAGACAATCAGTTACTATTCATTTATGATAATGCAGTGACCTCAACAAATGAAATAAATTCTTATTGACATAACAAAAATATGCAGTTCAAGTATTAGCAAAATATATAAAGGTAACCTGAAGATAAAGTATAATGAAGTTCTATGCTTAATTTCTAAATGCCCACTTTATTTTGATCTATGAGTAAATGAAGTGATAGCATAGCAATGAGAACTTAAAAGTAAATGGGAAAAAATGACATCTCAATGATTTTTTTAAAAAATATATAATCCTATATATGTGTGTATGTTCTAGATCATACTCACACACACACAATAGAGTAACAGATGAAAGGGATAAAGTATATGCTCCCTTTTTATGCATATAAATTGGTATGTTACTCACACATGAGCTTTTAGATAAATAAAACTTCTTCCTCCTCATTTTTCAGCACCAACCCAAGCTTGCAGGGCCTGTCTGTAAGATAGCAGCACACCTGTGAACTTCAGCTGGAAGTACCTAGATACAATCCAGCACTTTTAGCTTGAATGAGCTTTATCACTTCTTAAGGATCTCATCCTTTAAGAAGCTGAAAAGAAGAGTTTTGAGTCATTTCAGAGTTTCTTTCTCTGAACTGATTGAATTCAGCAAAGAAAACCTCTGGTGTCCTTACCAGGGTTGTGTAAGGTGACACATTTGCCTTTAAATGCACCAAATGCGATTGAGCGGAAAGAAATTCTGACACAATGTTTAGACAAAAAATCCAGAGATACTTTTTTCTAATGAACCATTTTCTAGACTAAATATGCGCTCCCCTGCATTCTCACACGTCTTTGCCATTAGCCATTACTGTTTCTATATAAAGCTTGGATGAGAGGCCTGCTTCTCTGAGGAGAGTTCCGTACAGCCTTTTAAAAATAGCTCAGACTGCCTTTCAGAAATATAGCTCAGAGCATGGCTGAAGTGCATGATGAAAACACAGCAGGCCTGAAGTGGCTGGTTCTATCATTTCAGTGATGGATGCAGATGAACTCATGTTCATTTATCTTCAGGAATCCAGTGTCACTTTGACAACAATCAAAATGATTGCTTAGCCAGCTTGTGACTCATAACACCCCTTCCCCCCATCGGAAGCTGGAGCGTTTCAAAATGGCTAAGGACTGGCCACCTCCCTCTACCACCCAGGCCCATTTCCAAATCTCTGGCCCTTACCTGGATCAGGCTGTGGAATGACAGTCGGGCTGCACCCCCTCCCTCCCTCAGGACGGTCCACAGAAGACTGTCCATGGACAGAGGTCTTATCCAGATGCTGTGTCAATATGTGCTTGTGTCAACAGCCTCCACAGTATAATTACTCGGTCAAAAGCAAAACTCTTCGGAATGTGGGTGGAATTGTATCAAAACACGATGAGCCATTTAATTTTGCCAATTGTAGCAATTAGGCGAGCTCACAGACAACCTGCTCTCACAGCAGAAAGCCACCCAGAAAAAGTGGCAAACAGCCATTTGCCCACAGAAATGAGGAGTTCAGAAACTCCCTTGAGTATTTAAGGTATCACATTGCTTCATCATTTATTTGGAGCTCTTTCTCTCTAGATTCTGCAAGGAAAAAAATCAGACTTTTGTTATTTTGTACCCAGTGATCTAGCCCAGAAATATGAAAAACTCCAGCCAACCTCTGTGGCCTCTGTTCTGCTAAATAAGGGATGGTTTAATGTCCCTAAAATGTCTAATTGTTTTGCTAAAATATTTTACTGACAAATAATACACTGACATAATATGTCAGAAACACTGGCTAAATCAAATTTTTCTTTGGTTATTTTTCCCTTAGATTTCCTCACAGTTCAGTTCCCCATATTGCAAGTAGCTTATCACGATCAAGAATTTACCATTTGCCTAGTGCTGTGTTAAAGAGCTACGTGTATGTGATCTCATTTAACCCTCACAACCATCTATGAGTTAAGTACGGTTTGCAGATGACAAAACTTAAGCTCAGAGATATTAATCAATGGCCAAAGTCCCACAGCTATGAAAGAGTGGAGCTGAGAGTTAAACACGGCTTGTAACAACATTTAACAACTGCAGATCCTTCTGGGAGACCAAAGAATATTTTCCCACCAAAATTTATTCCTGATTTGGCAAGATTTCAGGGGAAACAAAATCATGGTCTGACGATCAAATTTTTCAGAGGAAATTTTATTTAAAAGTCAAGGATGCCTTTCAGAAGGAAATGTTAAAAATAAACAAGTCAATGATGAGAAATGAAAGTATCACCTGTAACTGAACTTTACTTCAACTCCCTAATTCATAGTAAGCAGATCAGTGCTACTCTTCCATCCCAGACAACTGGGCCCCTTCATGGCCCTACTCTACATTAAAGTAAGTAATAAGTATAAATTAACTTGATGGTTCTTCTCTTGTATCCTATACATGTTAGCTACTGTCATCCAGTGAGGCAGACTAAAATGTAACTAAACCCCACAACTTACTTTGATACCCTGACCAGAGAGAGAGAAAGAGAGAGAGAGAGAAGAAGAAGGAAAGATAGATCAACAAATCCTTGAAGTGCCATTGTTTTATTCCATTGCCATAATTTTCCCCCTAAATTTTATTTATTTCATGTTTTTCAGATCACAAAATTTAATATTTAAGAGGTTTATTATACCACTAGCTTCACCCATCATATAAATCTAGGAACCTTCTCTTAGACTGAAAAGTTGGATGCAAAGACTATAGCAAATGTTTGGCAAACATTTGTCGAATTGATTATAAAGAAATTAATGTTTCATCTCCCTCCTCATTTTAGATGTAAGGTGTCTGCATTTTACAGGAAGACAGAGTTATAGCCCATTTAATGACGCTGTATAGTAACTCTGTCTGTTGTTGTTTGAACTGATGCTAAAAAGTTAGTCAATAATAAACCAGAAATGTTCTTAACCCTGATGATGATCAATCTGAATTTAATGTATTAAAAATATAAGTAATTATCCATCTTCTTACTTTGATAAGATTTAAGCCGATTTTTATGAAGTTATATTAAATTGGAAGTCACTAATTTCTATAGAAAATAGCATCTAAAAAAGATGCAAGTGTTACTTCAGCACATTTCTTTCATAGATGAGACAACTAAGCTTCCAAAAAATCAGGAAATGTTTGTAATCAGGATTCCTTCAGTCTTTCATTCAAAAAGCATGATCTATATAATTTGTATTATTGGGCAATACGCAGTCAAGTACAACAGGGTTCTCACACTCCAGCAGCTCCCATTTGGTTGTTAGTAACAGAGTAAGAGTCTTCTGACTTCAACTCTACCTCTTTTCTGCTCTACCACACTGCTTATCTTTTTAATATCTATATTTAATTCTATACCTGAGCAATAAAGAAACATAAGGGTTTCCAACATTGTATTATGTAAGCCTCACAATGACAAATATGAGGTAATGATATAAATCCAAGATAAAGGCACAACAGATGACGGCCTATAAAGAGAAGAGTAATTTTATAATTTATTTTTATGCTGCTCCAACACTATATATTTTTCAATCAAAGTCAAAAAGCAACAAAAAAAAGTTGAAATACTCTTTTGACACATAATATTTGACTCAAAGCAATCACCTCTGGATAAAGTTTGGGGATATTCCTAAGACTTTCTTTTTAGAAAAGGCATGAAATTAGATGCCTCTCAAATGTCTGAAGAACTTTTGAATAGGCCACTTCTCTGTCCTTTAGAAAACATCCTTCACCAGCACATAATATCTGTCTCCAGCATACCGATTATTTAGGAATAACAAATTTCCAGACATGAACCTCGGTTACTGCAACCTGAGAGATTGTGCTAAAGCCATACCTGGGGCGCCCAGAAGAGCAACCCTGTGTTGCATTACCTTCAGGAGTCAGGACAGCCAGACCCACCCTGTGTGGAAACTCACGCTGGCGTTATGCCCAACCCAAGTCTCTCTGCTTTGTGGCCCACAGGGATTGGCTTCCCACATAGCTAAGGAGTTGGTTGCTTAAAGATACCTATTAACTTGCATAACTAATTTTTATAAGTGAAATAATTCTGGTCAGGGACTGTATAAACCCATAGGTCTTCTATAGAGTAAAAGGAAGGAGAGGAAAAAAAGTATAATAATTTTTACAGATTCCAAATAATTCAAAGAATTCCTTGGTGAGTCCCATTAGGCATCAATAAAATAGTTGACTGAATGATGGTGTGAGGTCCAAGGCACGATTTCTAGGTTTATGCCCCATTACCCTGATTAATGCTGTTTTAGCCATTGCACCAAACAAGAAAAGCATAGTTTCCGATGCAATGTCTGCAGAGCAAAGATGTTTAACAAAAGAGATTAACATCAAAACTAATTAATCAACTTGATAAGCAAATATTACCAGAACAGTACCAACACAATTTTCTCTTGTGTTATTATTGCAGCCTGTCACCTACTCTGTTATTAGAATTTCGGAAAATGTAAGGTTTCATGTTTTTATTATACACTTGTCTACAAAATTAAGCTGGTAGCCCCCTTCTCTCTCTATTGCTTGATTTGCATTAAAATGGAAATAATCAAGTTCTTATTTCATGAAATGCTACAAATATTAACAAATGGAGATGTTGAGTTTAAGCTAATTTAATCTAACTGGTCTGGTGGCATTCTGGTATCAAATCAACACAATTATTTCAAGTTAATTCATTACCAGTAAGTTCTAAAACACCCCCAAGTGTGTGGAAAATATAGTCCGGGTTTCTATTATTTTAAGAGATTCCTATTTGGTTACAAACCAGTAGAACATGTCTTAATCAACACAGGCATTTCAACCCATTGTGATTCTGGAAGATGAGCTCTTGTGTTTGGTTGTGTTAGGTACTGTTGCATTAACTTAGCAACTGACCTTTGACTTGTAACTTTCTATCTAGTCCTCCGGAAGTTCTTATTCTATTTAAGTTGGGAGCTATCGCACATATCCTGTAAGCAAAGAAGATCTGTCAGCTAGTCAACGAATTGTCCTTTTCTCTCCTTCTTTCAAAGAACTAAAATAGTTGACTTCCTTTATTAACCCTTCTAATGTATTGTACATAGGAAAGAAAACAGATCTCTGAAGTATGTTGCGAAAGCCTGGGGTGAAACATTTTCCTTGGTCTGAATCAGAAGCTTGGTGTTGTGTGAAAAGAAAGAAAACTCTCCGGCCTTGAGAAAGGGGAAGGGGGTGAGCCAGCCACACGCAGACAGCAAGCCTCCATGTCACAAGCTGCATATTGCTGATGCCATCGATTCCCTTCTTTTTTTTTACAGAACCGTCTGGGAACTTGTCAAGCTTTACTGAAGGTGATTTGTGTTCATTCATTCAACAGACCCTTGAATCTTGCAAATTCTTGACTTGTAATATGGTAGCCAAGCCACTGCAAGGGGAAATTAATCAGTTAGTGGGAAGGAGCCCTGCCCTCGGTGCCATGTGGTGATGTGCCTGGCCTGCCGAAGAGAAAGACCCCGGTGAAGTAGAGCACTTGGGAATTCCTGCTACTGCTTCCTCATCATTCATGCTATGAATATTCACCCACTTCATTTGCTTTTGCCAGTAAGCACTGCTTTGAAAAAAAAAAAAGGAAAAAAGATTCAGTGGATTCCTGGGGCCTTGCATAGCTCAGAAAATTGGTACTGGGTCATAGGGACTCACTTTCAATGAATACAAATCTACTTGTGTTTGAAAATGAAAAAGAAATGATATTGTCACCTGTTTCATGATTGATCTGTCTGGGTATAGCTGCTGCCCTTACTTCAGTTCTTGGAAGTGCCGTTGTCAGCATTGTAATAACAAATTTATACCAATCAAATTTATAATTCAATTTCAGAGTTAAAATCTGCATGGATGTAGCTATTGAATAATTTGATTCCTGCCTTGCTAGGTGGTGACACTGCCAGTTTCAAATGGAGATGCATTTGTATGTGGTACTGGCTCTCCTGTTGCTTAGACCCTTGCAAAATCTTGGTTGTGAGCTCTAAAATCCCCAATCTCACATTCTCAGCTCACATACACGAAAAACAGATATTCTCCTAATTTAAAACCGTGCTTCTTTTCCACTTGCTTCTTTGTTTTTTAAAGAAAGCTTTGAGCTGCAGGGTAAGAATGAATTGATTTCATGTTATAGTTTCCTAGTTTGCAACAAAGTCAAGCATCTCTATGGTGTATAATGTTTTCTGTCTAAATGTCTTCATATAAGAATTTTAGGAGTCAACCATAGATGAATGAGCAAAAGTCATCCAATTTATCCAACGAGCAATCTAAATGAAAAAAAAAATAAGAAAAAGAAGCAGGGGTCATTTTCCTTGTGTTTCAAAGATGTTTCTCCTGGGCGATAGTCCCCGTTTTAGGCGCCAGTGTCATGCGGCATCCCCTCCCCTGGCAAGTCATTTTCAGAACTGAAATTTAATGGTAATAAAAGTGGCCTACCACCATGTGACTAATTTGCAGTGGCAAGGCAATGGAAACCAACACGTTGAAGAAAATGTTAATTTCCTGAACTCCAAAGCCAGAATAGGCACAAAAGGTACTCTAATATACAATGAGTTGGTTGACTGTGGAGACACAGGAGCAATAAACCATTCTCTTCCACAAGGCTTATGAGTAAGAGTGCCTCTGAGTAGTGTTGGGACAGAAGGTTTCTATGAATGTAGAGGTCGGGTGTGGGATTGAAGAGTCAGTGGGTCATCAGGAATACTTGCCTTCTTATAGAGCAGAGGTTCAAGGTGGCCCTGCCGTTTCATAACTATGACAACAGATGTGTCCATTTATGAAAGGCCAAGGCATGACTGCAGTGGGAAGAGAGAGAGGAGATGCCAGTGGTTTCCTGTCTGAGCCTAACTCTATCCTTAAGGAAACTATCCCCCATGACAATTCTCCTTGGACACTGGAGCTGCCAAATCGCTCTGCATGCCAACAGCTTCTGGTGGATGTGATAGTTTAAGGTCTTGTAAGTACTTTTGCTTGCAGGACATGATCCATCGAATTATCTCTCATTTCAACAACCGTGAGATTCAGGGTCACCATGGTCTTGCTCATGATCCCATTGTAAATATATCATGACATCACAAGGACCTCTGTGTTCCCAGTCACTAAACCTGGCTTGCACATATTAACTGACTCATTTAAACGTATTTTGGATCTTGATTCTGCCATCACCTAGTCTGTGCATCTATCCCCAAATTGGAAAAATAATTCTTGTGAGAATGATTTTCAGAATAATGGAAGGGGAAAAAGGCAATTTTTCAATGTAGACAAAACTACTAGACCACTGATAGCCCTGAAGCTCTGATTGTTCCTCATGGTTAAGTTTCTTTTCATTGGGGGCTTTTAACATCTGAATTTCCCAGATGGTTGCTAAGCCATCTTCACTAAAGTGAAGTGGACACTATGGTGTTATTAAAAAACAAAGACTGTCCACATGAATGCAAATCTCCCAATGGAGGTGAAGCATTAGGTCACTCAAGGAGTAAATTTGATCTTTGTGATGTCAAACATCTGGATATTTGGGAAAATCTAGGTGTTTGAATCGTAGTTTTTCATCTGGTTGTCCGGTGTTGCCTAGAGAGACAGAAAATGCTCAGGTGTTATAAGGAATGGAATTTAACTTTCTTGTGCAGTAATCTATTGCTGGTGATATTCTGCTGCTAAATAAAAACTCTTTGTTGTGCAAAGAGAAGTAAATAATGTAGAGAAATGCTATTTGATTTTTATTTACTGCCAACAAACACGTGAATGAAAGAGGTTTGAGAGGCTGTCCTAGGTGTACTCAGACGTGACTGCACCACAGGGCTCCTTCTGAAACCCGGCCCTTCCTGGCAAGGAACCTTTTCATTCAGCTCTTTTCCATCTTTCATTATTTTCTAGTTACCCCTCTGCTCTTCACATATGCTTAATCATTCACAGTGTTTGACAGAATTGTTCAAGAAAAATACAAGTTTGTTAACTTTTTATTCTTCAAATGGGAGTTTTAATTTTAAGAATTTTTTATACCGTTAGGCATAAGAATAGTTTAAACTGCTTGAAGCAGTTACTTCATGGTGAATTTTATAGTGTCGATAGAAGTGAAATCTTTTTTTTTTTTTCCCAAATTTAAAAAAATACTTTTTTTTTTCTTGTGGCTTGGTTGGTCTATGTCATTCTGATTGCCAAAGACCAACTGGTTATCGCATATTAGAATACTGGTGTTTTCTTTATAGTCACCATTAAAAGAAAAAAAAAACGTATCAAAGAGAAATTGATTTTCCAGAAAGGATGCTTGAGATATTCATACAACTCTTATTTTTTTTAAGTTAATAAATCTTTATTGTTCAGATTATTACAATTGTTCCTCTTTTTTCCCCCATAGCTCCCCTCCACCCGGTTCCCACCCCACCCTCTGTCCTTACTCCCCGCCCCAATGTCCTCATCCATAGGTGTACAATTTTTGTCCAGTCTCTTCCTGCACCCCCCTCTCCCTTTTCCCCCGAGAATTGTAAGTCCACTCCCTTTCTATGCCCCTGATTCTATTATATTCACCAGTTTATTCTGTTCATCAGATTTTTTATTCACTTGATTTTTAGATTCACTTGTTGATAGATATGCATTTGTTGTTCATAATTTTTATCTTTACCTTTTGCTTCTTCTTCCTCTTCTTAAATAATACCTTTCAGCATTTCATATAATACTGGTTTGGCGGTGATGAACTTATTTAGTTTTTTCTTATCTGTGAAGCTCTTTATCTGCCCTTTAATTCTGAATGATAGCTTTGCTGGGTAGAGTAATCTTGGTTGTAGGTTCTTGCTATTCATCACTTTGAATATTTCTTGCCACTCCCGTTTGGCCTGCATAGTTTCTGTTGAGAAATCAGCTGACAGTCATATGGGTGCTCCCTTGTAGGTAACTGTTTTTCTCTTGCTGCTTTTAATATTCTCTCTTTGTGTTTTGCTCTTGGCATTTTAATTATGATGTGTCTTGGTGTGGTCCTCTTTGGATTCCTTTTGTTTGGGGTTCTGTGCGCTTCCTGGACTTGTAAGTCTATTTCTTTCACCAGGTAGGGGAAGTTTTCTGTCATTATTTCTTCAGTTAGGTTTTCAGTATCTTGCCCTCTCTCTTCTTCTGGCAACCCATAATTCGGATGTTGGTACGCTTGAAGTTGTCCCAGAGGCTCCTTACACTATCTTCATATTTTTGGATTCTTTTTGCTTTTCCGGTTGAGTGTTTTTTGCTTCTTTGTATTTCAAATCTTTGACTTGATTCTTGTGATCCTCTAGTCCAGTGGTCAGCAAACTGCGGCTCACGAGCCACATGAGGTTCTTTGGCCCCTTGAGAGTGGCTCTTCCACAAAATACCACAGCCTGGGCGAGTCTATTTTGAAGAAGTGGCGTTAGAAGAAGTTTAAGTTTAAAAAATTTGGCTCTCAAAAGAAATTTCAATCGTTGTACTATTGATATTTGGCTCTGTTGACTAATGAGTTTGCCGACCACTGCTCTAGTCTGCTGTTAGATCTCTGTATAATATTTTTTTATTTCAGTCAGGTATGCTTAATTTCTAGTTGGTCCTTTTTCATATCCTCGAGGGTCTCGCTAAATTTATCGGCCTTTTCTAGGAAATTCTTGAAAAACCTTATAACCATGGTTTTGAACTCTATATCCAATCATTTGCTTTCCTCCATTTCTTTCATTTGTGATCTGTTTCTTTGTCTCCGCATTTTGGCTGCTTCCCTGAGTTGACAGAGTGGCTTTGTGTACTAGATGTCCTATAGGGCCTAGTGGCTCAGCCTCCCCAGTTACCTGAGGTGGACACTCTTGGTGCACCCCTTTGTGGGCTGTGTGCACAGTCTTGTTGTAGTTAAGCCTTGATTGTTGTTGGTATCACTGGGAGGAATTGACCTCCAGGCCAATTGGCTGTGAGGATCAGCTCTGTCTATGCTGGGAGAACTTCTGTGCTGGAGACACCCTTATGAGACAAGACTTGCAAAAGCCTCTGTGCTCAGCTTGAATGGGGCGGAGTCTCAGGGCGGAGCAGACAGCATTGGTTTCCCATCAGCCCTGCCCTAATAGGCCCCTGTGTCTCAGTGCCCCGTGGTAATCACTGCAAGCACCTCTGAGAGAAAGCCGCCCTCGAGTTCCACCCTCTGCCAGACAGTCCAGTTCCTCCCCAAATTAGTCTGGGTCCCCAGAGTCTCGCCTGGAACTGGAGTTCAGAGCTCTCGGGAGCTTTTGTCTCTCTCCCGCTTGAGAAAGCCAGCCGCCCACTCAGTTGCCAGTCCTCTCCGCGCACGTCTCAGTACCTCTGCCTCCTGCAGCTCCTCTGAGTCTCAGTGTGCTTTTCTCTTTCCTTCTAGTTGTAGAATTTCCACTCAGCCAGCCTTCCTGTGGTTCTGGATGATGTCCGTTTTGTCTTTTAGTTGTAGCTTTGAAATTGTTGTGCGAGACAGCAGTTTAGGTGTTTACCTATGCCACCATCTTGGTTTCTCCTCATACAACTCTTAAATTTATGTTTCTTTGTGGACATTTCTTCCTTGTTTCATCAGATTTGGCTCGGGATTGGTGAGCACGTGTATTTCCTCAAATTGTGTGCTTACCTTACTGTTCTGAAGCTGGGCAGAAAAACAGGCAAGCAATTCAGTCCAATTTTCTTTTAAGTGTAAAACTTTTCCCGAAGCATTGACAACAAGCAGGCACATGGAGCACTGGGAGGGATTCAGCTATGCAGAGATCATGAGGGGATTGCCAGAGAAAATCGAAATGTTCGTAGGTTCTTAGGAAGAGTTCTGATTGTGTCAAATCCTACATTTCGTGCCAACTTAGAACGCCTTCATGGGGAGGCAGTCCCCTTCCTCACTGAGCCCTTCCTGCCATCAGATGCAGAAGTTTCCCAGGACCAAGTGGCCTCTCCCCTTGGTGTACCACAGGACTCCAGCTACTGGCGTCAGGGCTCTGTGTTCCGTCCATTCTCCCTTGGGGGCAGGTCTGTTTGCTCGTCACACACCCTCCAAAGCCTCCAGGATGACAGGCTCCTACCCAACTTTGCTTTGCTTTGCTTTGCTTTTTCCTTGCGAATTTCACTTCACTGCATCCTTTTCCAAATCATGTATGCCTTCATGTTATTGACAGGATGTTTGGTTCAATGTTTAGGTGGATTGGCAACAAAGAGACAATCAGTTGGCAACTGCAAAAACCTGATACATTTTTCTTCAGTTATTTTTTTATGTGATAATTGAATGGAATTTATGGTTTAATAGAAAACCAAAAGTCCCTGTGTTGAATATAATTACTGTTTTATGTTACTTTTTTTTACTTGAGAGAGAGAGGTAGGGAGAGAGAGCAGGGGGAAAAACACATCGATGCGAGAGTGAAACATCCATCAGTTGCCTCCCTCACGCACCCATACTGGGGATCGAACCTGCAACCTGAGGATGTGCTCTGACTGAGAATTGAACCCACAACCCTCCAGGGAAGGTAATAACACTCCAACCAACTGAGCCACACCAGCCAGGGCATGTAGTGACTGTTTTAAATATGCTTAAATATATTCTATGACATGGTATCCTTCTACACTCTGGAATAGGTTCCATTCTGGAGGCCAGGGCCTGGAGGGGCTTGGTCTGGTGGTGGAAGCACAGTGTCTGGGGGTCTGAGCTCTCGTGTCCTCATCCTTGGTTGGTCATTTTAGCCTCAGAAACTCACATTCCACCTCATTTTTCCATTTTTTCATACATAAAAGAGGGAATATTTATCTACCTACCTCATAAGGGTGTTGTGAAGAATACTTAGAGTTCTCAAAGTGCTTTGACCCTTGATAACTAGTATTAGCACAAAGGAGAACTGTGCACGCCCAGGAACAGGCTGTGGTGGAGGAGGTGGAGGCAGCTTAGGAACACAACAGCAATAACTCGCCAAGCAAAGAATACCATCATTCTTCATCACTTAGTGAACATGGGAGTTTTTCCTTCAAAGGTCTATGTACAACTCTTTTCAATTATCAGCTTTTTAATGAGAAAATTAACTCCTTTCATACAGAGAAGCTTCGTAGATAATGACAATCTTCCTCTGAGCCAAACTGAATTTTACAAAATATTTCATTAAACGTGTCCAGAAAACTGGGCTCCTTCTGAGGCCTAAGGAGTCTGCATGCCTGATCCCACGCTATGTTTTTCAGGATGCATGCATGATTCTCTGGTTCAATAGTAATGATTGCCATGTCGTGGTCTGGAACCCGCTATCAGGAGGGGAAAAAATTGAATAGATATTATTCAAATCAGATTTGTGCGTTGTTTACAGTGTGATTCTCTTTCATCCCTAAGGTGACACATCTCTCCCTTTACAACCCTTTAACAGTGTAACGCCTTATTTCTGCCTGGAACTCCTGAGTTGATGCATTTTCCAGATTATAAATATTTTAAATATTTCATACAAGTGTTTACACCGGGCTTCAGCTACACATTGATACACACGTGTACTTGCACGGACATAGATAGGAATAAAATTAAAGGACAAAGGGTGGGAAAACCACCACAGACACCATCCTGGACAACTTCCTCCCAAAGTCACATGTTTTCTTTTTACTTAAGTGTGTGCTAAATAACATGATTTGTCCATATTGAGTCATGGAGGCGATATTTTAAAGTAAAAATACACCCAGGAACTATACTAACAATACAGAAAACGTTTTAATGCTGTGACTTCATGGAGCAAAGTTGTGCATGAATATTGTCATTGTGCCCTTACTTAATGATTATATTCCTTTGCAAAACTAACTTGCAGGCTCTTGAAAATAAAAAATAAGGTTTCAGAAAGTTTATCTCGGTAAGAGGGTTAAAAAATCACTTTGTACCTGGAGCTGACAACACATCCACGTTCAACAATCTTCTGGATTCCAAAATTCTGTTGCCAGTGGTAGGTCAAAGGCTTAAAATTTCAGATTGCTCACACATTTCTAATGCATGGTACTAAGCTTTCTGAAGCATGAATTTAACCCAAGCAATTATCTGATCCATTAACAAAAATTTGTGTCACTGCACCAGACTTAGTTAAATATTCTTTTTTCTAGACTCCAAATATGAGTATAGAAGTGAGTCGAAATAATGTGGGCTTCTTTCCCCCCCCCGCCCCCCCCCCCCCCCCCCCCCGCCGCCCAGGTACCATCATCAACACTTTTCCAACCAAAAGTGCAGCTGAATATCCTTTGCTACAGAGGGAAATATCTATGTCTTTCCTTTGTTTTTACACAAGACAACTGAAATTGACTAGATGTGAGGGCCTGGGAATAAGAACAGGTGTGGCAGCTTTTCAGGTGGACTGGCCCGGATGAGAGAAGGGCAGTGGGGAGAATGTATCACTGGGAGATTTTTCCATAAGGGTGCAAAACAGAATCTAACAGTGTTAGAGCTGGACAGTTCTTTAAAATGGTAGAATCTAAGTTCTAGAGGAAAAAAATAGGAGGATACAACATGCTATTAGATATAACCTATATATCTAATTACTGGGGAAAAGGACATTTGAATGCCCCATACATTTTATTCTTTTTAAGGTTTTCCAGCCCACATGAAAATTTCCAGTCTTGCCTGAAAACCAGAGACTCTTGAAAACTATTTTTTAACAAAGATAAATGTGATATACTGCTATGGACCAGCCATTATGTAAATCATCACGTGTGATGCTTTTTTAGATGTTGCTATCAACTTTCATGGCTACTTCCAGTTAACATTCTATCCCTAAACAAGTGGTAAAAACACATGAAAAAGTCTCATTTGCTCAAAAAAGAATGTTTTCCATCTTTTTTATATCCATATTGCTATCATAAAACTCCTTTCATGTCTGGATGGTATGAGATAGCTGAAAGACAAAGCTTTTGGTTGATTGCTCATGAAAGCTCTCAGCTAACGCCTCTCTTTAGTAAAGGGGGCAAGCAGAAAAGAGAGGACCTTGGGTGGAGAACTTTGCCGCTGCCAAATTGTTTCTGCTGTTCTTTTCAGTTCCCAGATGAGATGATGATGAATATGCAAATTGGGTTTTTCCCTTTCTCAGAACAAAGAGGGTAACCAATGAGCCAGTGTCCCTCCCACTTTGAAACCAAATAGTACATTGAATTTAGGGCTAACAAAAATATTGTAAAAGCAAGAGCAAAAATTGTCCTTCCTATGGATACTTTTCTCAATTTTTATTAAATTCTTCTTACAGTTTAGATCAGAAATTTCTAGTAATGATAGCTAATGCCACTTTGTTATAGCTCCAATGCAGAAATGGTGAAAGCATGAGTTGCTAACAAAATCACTGGGGATACAGACTTCCTTTGTACTGATCAAGCGAATTGGAAACAAATATTACTATCACTAATGTTCTGGCTTAATTAATAACATCTCATAGAAAAATAGAAGCATTTATACCATTGCACAGTATAAACCTGCTTTCAAATGACAACGATTTTTGCTACTGACGTTTGTCCTTCATTCTCCAGTTATTTTAAGTAAATAAGTTTCACATCTAACTACCTCAGCTAGTGTTGTTTAATTTAGAAACATGAAATCATGCACTTTGTAACCTACAAGTTTTTCATTTAAAATTCCAAAAGGATACTTGGTGCAAAGCAATTTTCAAAAACGTGTGTATAACCTAAGCAACTCAACCTCAGGAGGTTGCACTTCACTTTGTCGTTTGTTTCTGTTGGATTCGGGGTAAAAAAAATCCTCATTTCCACTCAACACCAAGAGAAGCTGCTCTATATTTGCTTAATTTGCCTTAAACATATTGTGCTCCTTTCCCTGTTCAATTTTTCTTTTTTCATTTGAAACCTATCTCTGAAAAAGAAACTGTAACAGGTGGCAGATGAACAGCAGACTTAAGAGAATGGACCGATGGTTTCTCAGTCCCCTGTTGTCAGCTCTCTGCATGACATTCTGATTGCCATTCCTGTGCTTCTCTCTTCCCCGTGACCATTACAGAAATCAGGTCTGAGAGACCCCGTGTGTGTGTGTGTGTGTGTGTGTGTGTGTGTGTGTGTGTGTGTGTGTGTGTGTGAACCGTGTGACATTCCCCCCACTACAAGCACAGTGCCTGGACCCGAATGACAACCTTGGCAGCTCCTGTGCTTTTACTTTGTGAACATTGTACAAATGTATTTGGCCTTTTATTTGAAATGAAGAATTAAACTAGTTATTATTTTTTTCCTTCCTGTAAATATATATATTTAAACTCCATGTATCCAAGCATCCCTTTAGCATTCAGATTATAAGAGTGTCTTCATTGGCTGGAGGCCGCTGCCTCGGGGCCGCGGTCCCATGTGCTCTAGTGGACAGCACAGTGTGTGGAGTATTTGATGTTCTGCAGTACCATCGTTCTTTTGGTCTGTTAAGTAAGTTGCAATTTGTGATGAAATGAAGTGGAAAGTAGTGCTTCATAATGAACAAGTTTCCTTGGTTACATGATTTTTCTTGTAAAACTTTTAAAAAAGAAGAAAAAACTTGAAATTTTATATATTTGGATTTTGTAGATTTTTTTTATTTTATTGCAACACAAGGTACCAAAATCATTAAATAAAGTACACTGTGGTCATTTTAACAGAAGTCTGCGTTCTTTATTCTTTTAGGAATAAAGTTTAGGAAGAGAGCAGGGCATTGTGGGGGTAAGATGGGAAGATAGGAGGAGAAAGCCATATCACGGGCATGGCTCAAGACAATGTGATTTTGCCAAAACCGGTTTGGCTCACTGGATAGAGCGTCGGCCTGTGGACTGGGGAATCCCAGGTTCGATTCCGGTCAGGGGCACGTGGCTTGGTTGCGGGCACATCCCCAGTGGGAGGTGTGCAGGAGGCAGCTGATCGATGTTTCTCTCTCATCGATGTTTCTGACTCTCTATCCCTCTCCCTTCCTCTCTGTAAAAAATCAATAAAATATATTAAAAAAAAAAGACAATGTGATTTGAAACCTTAAAATTAATAGAGCTGAGATCTGTCAAGTCGGAAATAAATTTAAATTATATAGATTTCTAGGATATGTTTCATTTATTTTGTTTCTGAAAAGTGTCAAGAATGTTTGTCTAGAACCACTATTAAAACAAACAGATGTTTCGGATTGTAGAGAGGCTTAAAAATACAAATAATTTGTTTAAACATTAATAAAAGGAAAAAATGTCAGCGAACACAAGCACTGTTTTTAAAAATGATGTGGCTAAGTGCCTGATTTTTTTACAAAAATGCTTTATGTAACTGTTTTTTCTTAAAATATTTTTGTTGTTGTTGTTGTCCTACTGGTTTATAAAAGCCTTCCTTTATAAAATGTTAAAAGGAACCAATAGCATGAGCTCTGACTATATATGTACAAACTACTATGGATAACAAATAGGAACAGATAAAGAAAACTGTTGGAACAAAGAAATGAAATTTTTTTAAAGAATGTTTCCTTTTTAGAGAAATTTATTAGAGTTTTCCTTTTTTCTGACTATAATAGTAACACTTGCTAAATGTAAAAATATTTGAAGCTCACCATTTTGATGTGCTTCTTTTCAGTTCTTTTTGTAAGCATTTATATTTTTTACATTGTGGTTTTAACAATTTTTTAAAAATTACAAGCATTTGATATGCATGTTATCAGGGTTATAAATATTAATAAAACACATTTTTTCTGAAAGAAGACAGTCAAGTAGGGAAATTAGTCCAGGTACACTAACTATTATAGTATTTGGTGGTAAAAGCAAAAGTAGGAGATCTGTGCAGACTGTTCCGGGAGCATCTAACATAGCCTGTAAGGGTGTGGGTGGGGGAGGGAGCCTCAGTCCTAAAATGAGTGGATAAAACAGAGTCCCCACCCGACCCTGGATGAACCAAAGGCATGAACAAAACATAAATTTATACTGTGTTGAGCTACTGTTATTTTGCAGTATTTGTTACAGCAGGTAACCTTTCCTGACTTTGCAAGGAGCATTTCAGAGATCAATGATGGTACAATTAGCTGAAGAAGGAGTGTAATTAGACCACTCTCTCTACTGAAGTTCAAAAATTAGTAAGAAAAGAAATGGCCCTTTGTCTATATTTTCATATGTTCTCTACAATGAGTGGGTCTTGTTATTGTAATCTGAAAACAGATAAAATGTATATTTAAGGAGAAATATTTTAAAAAGAAAACCACATCATATCCCTGAATTAGAAAACGTAATTTGGTAAGGAATGCAATTTGCCCCTAAGTGATCTGGAAACATAATACAACTCCAAACAAAGCCACAAAGATATTTTATAAAACTTAACAAAATGATTATAAAGTTTATAGAAAGAATAAAAATATTAGAATAACCAAGTATTTTGTCTTCAAATAAAAGTATTGACAGAATTTTGCCTTCCCAACCTATTATAAGTTACATACTATTATAAGTTACATAAGGGTATACTATCAGCACAAGAATATATGAACAAGTCCAGAAATAGAATCTCTTTGGAACGACCAGTCACTATAATGTGCACTGACCACCAGGGGGCAGACGCTCAGCCAGAAGCTGGGCTCATGGCTGGCGAGCGCAGCGGTAGTGGCGAGAGCCTCTCCCTCCTCAGCAGCAGTGCTAAGGATGTCCAGCTGATGGCTCCCAGACTGCAAGAGGGCACAGGCCGGGCTGAGTGCACAAATTTCATACATCGGGCCTCCAGTAAAGATATAACTGCAACAAAAACAAAAAAAATACAATTGCAAAAAGAATATATCAATATCACCTGAGATGGGAAATATTTCCTAAATTTTATTCCAAATTTGAAAGAGAGAGAGAGGAGGAAAAGAGAAAGGGAAGAAGGGAGAGAGGGAGAGAGAAATTATAATTGATAAGGAAGTAGGCTAAGTAGATATGTATATATATATTTCTATTACTGTCCATTAAAGAGAATCAGAACTGTCCAAAAATCAACTGAAAAAATATTGAACCTACTCGATTGAATGAATATCCTAAAATGTATATACAAAGATGTTTATAACAGGAAACATTAGAAATAACTGAAAAATAAACAGTAAGAAACAAACATCATTCTTATAATGAAACAGTCTCTAACAATTCAAAATAATACTTTAAAAGTAACTTTATTGCATTAAATAACAATATTAATTGTTAAAACTTCATTTTGAAAGTAAAGAACAAAGAAACAAGTGTCTTGGTAAACCATAAACAAAAATGCATTAATACATGCTTCAGCCAATGGGACGTGGCAGAGGTGTGGCTCTGCCAGGCCCAGGCCTCTCCTCCCTCCTGGCACTTGGCTCCCATATTGATAGGAAGCCCCAGTAGCCTCGTGGAGGAGGGTGATGGCCCAGCCCCCTGAGTCAGCATATTCCAAAGTGGATCCACCTGCCCAGGTTGAGCCACCCAGGCAATGCCACAGGCCCCAGATATGAGCTGTCTCTGCCAAATCCTGTCCACAGTGCAAAACCAAGAGCAAATAAATGTTGTTTTAAACTAAAAAAATAAATAAATAAAAAATGCAGTAGTACATTAGAATATCAAGCTAATAATGGTATAATGAGCAAAGAATATTGAAAGGAAGACGAATTGGCTTTAGCTAAATATGCAGCTGCCTGAGAATAGTCTTGTCTGACACACCGGTCGATCAGTGAGTATGCAATTGGCAACTATAATAGGTGTGAATTGAATTTATTTGACAGACTTTTGAGAAAGATGTAATCGTGCAGAGGAGCAGTTGAAAGCTGCTCTGAAGAATTTGTTCCTAGAGTGATTGGGTCTAGAGAGACTTTAAAAAAAAAGTGATTGGGTCCAGAGCAACTTTTTAAAAAGTCTGCATTTTTCAGATAATGAAAGTAAGGGCTAAAATGAGAGGTGATGAGAAATGGCCATCTTGAACATGCATGCCAAAAACCAAGACGGCTGAAGGAGTCTTGCAAAGAAACCACCTGGGGTTAATCAATAGCGTCAAAAGTTTCACAGCACCTACTATATGCAATAGGGTTGCAGCTGACTAAGAGGATCAAAAACCAGCAACTACCTAAACAATTTAATTGAATCAGTGCTGTCTTTAAATCCTACCCATTTCCAGGTAATTTCCTTACTATTTCTCTATTATGACCAAGCCTGCCAAGTCTCTTGTTCTGTCCTGACCCTTCACATAAGAGATGCCCTGGCTGCCTTACTATCTCACAGACAAACCAATAGACATACCCTCTCGCCCTCCTCCTGTGTGCGGAGCAGCTACAGTGTTTGGACAGGTTCAAGCCTTGGACTGATGAGAGGGCACAGTCCTCTCATTGCCACGTGCAAGTCCCAGCTTGAAGGGCAGTGCCCCCCCAGCACAATTATAGCCAACAGCTGTAGTTGTAAGTTTGAACCTATGGTCCGAACACGTGGCCCACGTGCCTGAGTGATGTGGGCTTGATAGAGTTCAGGTGCATGTAATTGAGTAGGATCAAAACCCACAAGAATGTTGTAAACATCTTGACCACGCCCTTACTTTGCCTCCTGGCATCTGCTATAAAATAAAGACACGGCTTATGGACGCGGTCGCTGTCTCTCAGAGAAGCAACGTCCCACCGAGACCCAGCTTTCATTCTCTTGTCTGTCTTTTCTAAGCCTTTCACCAACCCCACTCAGGGTCACCCTTGGCCGTGCCGGCCCGGCACACTCCTGAAAATCAAAATCTATCTGTATTTACAGCCATCCTTGCCACTGTCTCCAAGAGACATTCCTATGGCCTTTCCTAAGGTATAGCTTGCACCTGTGTTTTTAAATTCCATCAGTTTTTACTTTGTTTATAAGACATCACTTCATCTACTCTCCCCTGTCTTTCGTATCTTTCCTGAGGTTATTTTCATGCTGTGCACCATAGTGCTGCAATCCACCGAGACAAAACCAAAAACCTTGTCTCATCGCCCCTCTCTCCTCCAGTCCTCTCCCTTTTGTTCTTCTTGAATAAAGAATTTGCAAATTTAACAGGATTCATTCAAAAGCAAAAAAAAAGTGTGGATTCCTTCAGAGTAGGGATTATGTCATGAATTTTTTCAATGAAGTGAAGAGATGAATATAACTGTAGACAAATTTTAACACATTGGAAGCTCACTTATTTAAAGGGTGGATGGTGGTTTGGGTGAAGGCAGAGCTGCTGTAAGAAAGCAGGGGATACGGTGGCTATGACTGTAATAAATAGCAGACGTTACTGCTGCTAAATTCACTCTCCAAAATATAAGTTGCTCGTTCTCAAGTTCAATGGCCCTTTTTCCTACTACTTGACTTTTCTGGCTGCATTTGATGTGTGCATGTTAAAGACTTTGGGTTTTTAAATCCTTATGTTTGTGGGGGTTTTTTTAATCCTTTATTTCTGTTCTTCACTACCAACTCTACTCTGAGAATTCCTAACCCGATGCTCCTAAACCTGATCTGAGCTCCCTCAATACTGAAGGCACAGGCCCCAAAGTTCATCCTAAGCTCTGTGTACTAGGAGTGTCCGACCCAGAGTCTGCTAGGTCTAAGCAAAACTGTTTTGGGGCAGTCTACATGGGCATGTTTGTGTCACATAATAGCCAGTGGTCGGCAAACTCAGTCAACAGAGCCAAATATCAACAGTACAACGATTGAAATTTCTTTTGAGAGCCAAATTTTTTAAACTTCTTCTAACGCCACTTCTTCAAAATAGACTCATCCAGGCCGTGGTATTTTGTGGAAGAGCCACACTCAAGGGTCCAAAGAGCCGCAGTTTGCCGATCACTGGCCTACCCAGTCACATTCCACTGGGTAAGAGCACCACTTCCTATAACGTTCCAAGCACTTGCCTTTTGGTAGTGATATGGCGTTGAACAAGACCCACATGGTTTCTGCCCAATGCACTCACAATCTAATAGCACAGAGACAATTGGCACCAAATGCAATAAAGATGCATGCCTGAGAAACTGAACCAGCGGTGACCTAGTGTAGATGGATGAGCTATGTCAGTCTACAATGTAATCCACAACAAACCCGCCTCAGCAATGCAAGAAAACCAACATCTAGGATTTCTTCTCCGCGGGTCTCAACACCTAGACAGGTGCAATGGGGACTATAAAGATGCATGAGAGCCTACCAGAGGCTCAGAGGACTATGGGAAAGACAAACTTGTATTGGGGCGCAGCTACAGTGTTTGGACAGGTTCAAGTCTTGGACTAACGAGAGGGCACAGTCCTCTCATGGCCACGTGCAAGTCCCAGCTTGGAGGGCAGAGCCCTCCCAGCACAGTTATAGCCAACAGCTGTAGTTGTAAGCTTGATCCTGTGGTCCGAACACGTGGTCCCACATGCCAAAGTGATATAGGCTGCAAGTAAACAAAGCTTGATCAGGTGCATGTAATTGAGTAGGATCGAAACCCACGAGAATGTTGTAAACATCTTGACCACGCCCTTACTTTGCCTCCTGGCATCTGCTATAAAATAAAGATACAGCCTGTAGTCCATGGCGCTGTCTCCCCATCAGGGAACAGCGTCCTACCGAGACCCAGCTTTCATTCTCTTGTCTGTCTTTTCTAAGCCTTTCAGCCGCCCCCACTCAGGGTCACTGAACCTGGCTGAGCTGGCGCAGCACATAAGGCGCCCTGGGGCTGAGTATGCCATGGCCGTGCCAGCCCGCCACACTTGTACACAAGCAAACCTAATGCAGGGTCTACTGTAATCTGTGTACAACACAGATAGCAACAAATGCTATAGAACTGGGAAGGAAGAAACGAATGATGACTGGCAGATCTGGAATATGCTGTTGAAAGAGATGTTTTGTGCAAGGTCTTAGGGGTAAGAAATATCTCATCAAAGGGAGTAGAATATTTTTTAAAATCTTTATTGTCGAAAGGATTACATATGTCCTCTTTTTCCCCCCGTTGACCCCTTCTAGCCTGCACCCACTCCCCACCCCAGGCCTTCACCACCCTATTTTCTGTGTCCATGGTTATGTATATAAGCAAAGAAGTTCTTTGGTTGATATCTTCCCACCCATCTACCTATCCCCGCCTTCCCTCTGAGATTTGAAAGTCTGTTCCATGCTTTTCTATGTCTCTGGATCTACTTTGTTCATCAGTTTATTTTGTTCATTAGATTCCACATATGAGTGAGAAAGAGAAAGAAAAGGGGTAGAATTTTGACATATGGGAAAAAATATGACTTTTGGTTTTTCACTAAGGTTTAAAACTATAAGGAAAACTAGTTTTAGTGCCGTTAATAGTGTTAAGGTATCACCACCCAATGGTTCTTATTTACAGACCAGGATAATAACTTCCCTTTCAAAAAAGTCTGCTTGGTAAAGGTTTTGGTTGACTTAAAATAGAGGTTTGCCCTTTTTCTTTTTCTTAGACACTTTTGTTCAAATAAAACTCTATTTGAAACAGCAGAGCCCCTTCCCCAGCTTCTTCCTCATACCCTCTCCCTCCCCACTGTAGCTCCCAGCACAATATGAAAACCAGTAATATAAATAAAAACTTATTGCACAGCTAGAGGCTCAGGCACAAACACTAACATTGCCTTAGGTGTAGATAGGAACATTCCCCAGAGCTCATACCCTAATGCCGTGGTCGGCAAACTGCGGCTCGCGAGCCACATGTGGCTCTTTGGCCCCTTGAGTGTGGCTCTTCCACAAAATACCACGGCCTGGGCGAGTCATTTTGGAGACGTGGGGTTAGAAGAAGTTTAAGTGTAAAAAATTTGGCTCTCAAAAGAAATTTCAATCGTTGTACTGTTGATATTTGGCTCTGTTGACTACTGAGTTTGCCGACCACGGCCCTAATGCACTTCTGAAAACAGCATGTGTTACCGAAGGTGGCACACAGGTGGTGGATGTTACTTGTCAGTAAAAATGAGCTCTTCTTTGAATGTGCATCTTGCATTCTGAGTAGGAGTTCTTACTTGGCTTCCGGGACTGAATTCTGAGATTATTAGGACCCTGGTGTTGTACCCACCCAAGGTGATCAGCCGGGCTTGGCCTACATTCAACCATGGAGGCAGCACTTCCCTTTGAGGCTATCCTATCAGAGAGAAGGTCCTAGTTAGTTCTGACAGTGGAATTATTGAAAGCGCCAGTAAACATGGGAAAGGAAAACTGGCAGCCATTATAAGGAAGTGAGTATCAAAGCACACTATCAGAGGGAATGGCAGAAAGGTTAAGCATGTTCTTGCCTACAAAGATACCTTGCAAAAGTAAATACCTGGGCGGCCTAGGCCTTTGCAAGTGAGCAGAAGCCCGAGGAAATGCAAACCGGTCCCTTTGCTTGCTCAGAGCCCCACAGGGGTCCTTCGTGCCAGGGGGGAAAACAGTGGGGCTGTGCCCATCCTCAGTGGCTCAGTGGTTGAGCATGGAACTATGAACCAGGAGGTCACAGTTCGGAGTCCGGGTCAGGGCATATATACCCGGGTTGCAGGCTTGATCCCAAATTGATCCTGTACGAGGCAGCCCATCAATGATTCTCTCTCATTGTTAATGTTTCTTTCTCTCTCTCCCTCTCTTTTCCCCTCTGAAATCAATAAAGATACATTTAAAACAACAGTGGGGCTGCAAGTAACAGTTCAGTCTTTCTCCTCTAAAAACATTTCACTTCACCTTTACTGAGAATTTACTATGCGTGTGTGAATACCACGACAGTTACTACTTCTGTCACATCCATTCTTACCAGGCCTTCCCCAAATTTGATGACCACAGTGGCCCTTTCATGGCTTCTTTGTCCATCTTTCTCTTCTCCTTCCTGCTTCCTTTATTCTTTTTCCTTGGTTTCATTTCCTTTTGTCACCTCTGGAACTTTCTCCATTAAATTACTCTATGTTGCACCTATGACCTTTCCCCTAGGCCTAAGAGAATTATGCTTCTGTCTTATTTTAAAAGTTTCCTTTAGCCCTAGCCAGTTTGGCTAGTGGGTAGAGCTTCAGCCTGTGGACTGAAAGGTCCCGGGTTCAATTCCCATCAAGGGCACGTGCCTGAGTTGTGGGCTTGACCTCCAGTAGGGGGCATGCAGGAGGCAGCCAATCAACAATTCTCTCTCATCATTGATTTTTTTTTTCTCCCTCTCCCTTCCTCTCTGAAATCAATAAAAGTATTTTTTTAATGTCTTATTTTCTGTAGAAGTGTCTACACAGGCAGGTATTTGTTTGCTCTTCACATCTTTTTATTTTCTTTCTTAGAAGTGTGCTGGCATTTCTCACTAATCAGCTGCAATTGTTCTGAAGAATTCGCTCACTATATTTACATGTTTGCAGCTGCAGCAAAACCTGCATGCTTTGGGATTTTTCAGATTGCTTCCCATACTTAATTATTGTGCAAGATATAAAAGCTGCACCTGGTTTTAGAGTTGTAAATATCTTAGTGAATGTGATTTTAGAAACGAGAAGATATATTTGGGCTTAATGGAGGTCCCTAGATGATATCATTACCTTCCATAAAATTGTCCTCAGCAGAGCGGTCATAATTTCTTTAGGGTTAAAACACCCTATAAATCTCTCTGTGCCAGGGAAGGTTTTTTTATACCATTGTCCAGTGCCATCTATATATATAAAAAGCCAGTGACCAGAACACCAAAACGACCTGAACGACCAGTCACTATGATGGCCCACTGAGGCCAGCAAACCAGCCCAATCAGGGGATGGGGCTGGTCAACCTCCTGTAGCCCTTCCCCCTGGCCGGCCCTGCCTCCAATGGGCTCCCACCACCCCAATAGGCCCGCAGCCCCTCCCCCTGGCCGACCCCACCCCTGATCACCTCCCCACACCATTTGGGGGCAGGGCCAGCCGGCCCACTGCCCACAGCTCCTCCCATGGCCAGCCCTGCCCCCAATCAGCCCCCCACCCCAAAAAGAGGCAAGGCCTGCCTGCCAATCGCCCTCAGCCCCTCCCCCAGCCAGCCCAGCCCTGATGGGCCCAATCAGGGCAGGCTGGCCGGCCAACCTTCTGCCGTCTCCTCCTCCTGACAGGCCGAGCCCTGATGGCCCAATTGGAGCTGGGCTGGCCGGACCCTACCAGTGCACGAATTCATACACTGGGCCTCTAGTATCACTATAATTGCTGTATTTTATTATTAGTTGTTGTTAATCTCTTACTGTGCTGCCTAAGTTATAAACACAACTTTATCATGGGTTGTATGTATAGGAGAAAACATAGTATATATAGGGTTCAGTACTATCTGCAGTTTCAGGCATCCACTGGGGGTCTTAGGACACATTTCCCATGGGTAAAGGGGAACTAGTGTATTGAATTTAATCATTATAGTTGGGAGGTAAAGGGATTAAAACTTGAATACATTTATAAGTGCATTTCCTTATTTATGCACTAAGATTTGAAATGTGTGACTGAAAAAGACTTGCCCTTTATTTTAATATTATAAACAATGTTGCTATCCCTGCAGAAATTTCTGCATATTTGTTCAATCTTGTTTCACTTACAAATGTTTGGTAGAGGTTAAATTTTGGACGGGCCGTATTTAGTTGAGGTAAAGGCCTTGACTGTTTCTTTAATAGTTTCACTGACATTGTCCTTTGGGGATTTATCCAGCTGACAGTGACCATGAAAATGTTATAATAGCAGGGGCTGGGCAGGTCATTTTTCCTGTGGGAGGTCTATGGCAGTGAGGACAGCTATTTTTGTCACTAAATGTGTTAAAGTTACAATTATGGTAAGTAGGGAGTTGACGGGCTTACTTCGACCTTAGGTGATAGAATGACCAGTAATGATGATGAATCTACAACCTTCCAACACAGAAAATCATTCCTTAATAGGCATTTAATTCACCTTTGGTTGTATTATTAAATTTTCTTGGGAAATTTTCTCCATATTCCAGGACTATTACAAGACCATTTCTATCTCTTATGATAATACACTACAAGAAACTTTTATTAGATGAATGTATTAAGTATCCTTAGTGAAATTCTGAGATTAAAACTAATTATTCATATACCTTTGACCTAATTAGCTATGGATAACCTAAGCTAAGGTGTTCAAAAGAAAAAGGTGTATCTATCTGCTTTGGATATTTTCTATACATTTTCTTTGTTGTTGTTGTTAAACCTCACCTGAGAATATTTTTCCATAGGTTTTTAGACAGAGTGGAAGGGAGAGGAAGACACACACACACACACACACACACACACACACACAGAGAGAGAGAGAGAGAGAGAGAGAGAGAGAGAGAGGCATTGATGTGAGACACATCAATGGGTTGCCACCCACACACACCCTGACCAGGCCAAGGAACAAACTTTCACTGGACTCGAACCCCAGACCCTTGTCTGTGGTTTGACACTCTAACCACTGAGCCAAACAGAGTGAGGCTTTCCTATACATTTTCATTCCTCCTCCTGCATGCCTCAGGTGACACAACTGCATTTATACTCTCCTTGGGTGACAGACCCCAGACCTTGAGACATACAATGAGGAAGAGCCAAATGGACTGGAAAGAGTCATGGCAAATGAACAAAAACTGTCCTTTCAGGGAAGATTCTTAACATTATCATGGAGTCATTATGAAATATTTCTGAGAGGACTCTCAGCACTGACCAGTAATAGCCTCAGCAAATTTTCTGAAGTCAGATTATCTGTGTTCAAATCCTGGCTTTATCATTTCTTCTCTGTGCAACTTTCAGCAAGTTATTTAACATCTCTGACTCCTAGATGTTATTCTTTCATCGTCAGTTAATGGGGATGTTAATAATCCTGACCTCACAGGGTGTTTGGGCTGAATTCTGTACCTCAAAATTTGTATTTTGCAGTCTTAACACCCAGTGCTTCAGAATCTATCTATGTGGAGACAGGGCCTTCAACGAGGTGATAATTTAAAACGCAGCTATTAGTGTGAGCCCTAATCCGATCTGACTGGTATCCTCATCAGAAAAGGAAATGTGAACACACTGAGGGACACCAGCGATGAGCACACAGAGGAAAGACCATTTAAGGACATTGCAACAAGGCAATCGTCTTCAAGCCCAGGAGAGAGGCCTCAAAGACACCAACCCTAACCTTGACCTCTAGCCTCTAGGACTGTGAGGAAATAAATCTCTGTTGTTTAAGTCACCCTGTTATGACAGCTCTTACAAACTAATATACAAGGTATCGTGATGACTAATAGAAGTTTATGAGTTTCACTATTATTTGGTTTATAAGATTTATATTTTTACTTCTTGCTTCTATGTTCTAAATCTATCATAAACATGAGGTAAAATTCTAATTAAATCATCCTACTCCGCCAATGTTCATGTGTCCTCTGCAAGCCACTTACCATCTCTGAGTTTCAGTTTCCACATCCATAAAAGAAGGAGATGGCATTCTTTAATCTCTAAGAAAATCACGTTCATCTAAAATAGTGATTTGAATGGATTCAGGTTTGAGGAAAGAAGCTACTCTAAGAAGTACGATTTGGCTCCAGCAACAAGCAATTAGGCCTGGGCTAGGAGAGGAGCAGAAAGAGTGATTGTCCCCCTGACGGGCCAGCTCAGGGAGGGGCCTCTGACACCCGCTCAGAGCCTGCAGCTCCCCACCCCCGCCACCCCCGGTCTAAGGGAGACAAATAAAAGAGGCTGCACAATATATTCTACTCAGCCAAAGAAAGAAAAAAAAAACAATTTGGGGTTGAGCAGAGTGAATGATATTTCATTAGACAATCCCCAAATGACGCCAAATATCAAAAAGGAACCGTAGCCTAAATAAATAAATAAAAAGACTTGAAAATTAATTTAGGAGTCATAGCTAGCATTTTAGGAACAGAAAGACATAGAATAAGAGACAAGAGAATGTGGAGAACAGATGAAAAACAGCATTTTATAAATAGCCGTGATGTGCAGAGCACGGACTTAATATCCAATATACTTACCTCTGGCTGCATATCTCGACTTCTTCCTGGAATAAAATGTATTATTGGAAAATGGGGCATAAAAAATGGCTCAAATGAAGGAAAGATAAATGCATTTGGTTTACATTTTAGCACATTTTAAACTGCCTTTCAAATAAATAAAAATAATTAGCACAGATACATGTCACCCAAGTAATGAGGATTGCACGCTGAAATTAAATTTTTTTACCCTGGAAGATCAGCATGGGCCCTTTTAGAAGCTGTCTCCTCTTAGCTGTCTGTAAATATTCTAATTTTTTCTGTACAGTGAGTATGCATTTGGGAAATCTTATTCCCCAAGCAAACTCTCAGAGGGGTCCACTTGCAAACTTCTGCTCCCTCACCGCAGAGAAAAATATAACGTTATCGCAAGGCCTAGCAGTCATTGCTGGGGAATCAATTACTCCAGAGACGTCTCATTCTCCTTCCCTCACTGCCCAGAGCACAATTGCTGCTAAACGGAAATGAAGCTAAGCTCCAGCTCTCTCCAGATGGTTTAGGGTATTTTATCAATGGGAAAAATGAAAACTAGGGATAAAAATGTGTGTAACTCATATAAAACGTATGTGTTACCCTTACTAATTTGGGTAAAGAAAAAACATTCTAGAGTGCCATTTTTATGCTTCAACTCTTGCTAACTTACTAAGTAGGCTTTAAATGAAGGCAAAATCTAACAGAATTTCATATCTGGTACATTTTTCTTTCAGCAATTCTCCTTTTTTAATATGTTTTTATTGATTTCAGGAAGAGGGATAGAAAGATAGTAACATCAATGATGAAAGAGAATCATTGATCAGCTGCCTCCTGCACTCCCCACACTGGGAATCGAGCCCACAACCCAGGCACGTGCCCTGACCAGGAATCGAACTGTGACCTCCTGGTTCATAGGTCAATACTCAACCACTGAACCACAGGCACATTTTTCTTTAATATGAGCATTTCGTGGAAACCTTAAAGGGGAGGGACTGATGTCTCCCCCCTCTTATTTCAAAAACAAAAACCCCTCCTAATGATTCTAGAGGCAGTGACACATTATGGAGTAGAAAAAAGAGTCAACTGAGAAACAAAAGATGAAGGCTTTCATCCTTTGCCACCAATTTTAGCCAAGTCACTTAAATTCCAAAAAAAAATCAGTTTCCTCAACTATCAAGTGACAAGTTAGTCTCTAGGAGCCCTTCTGACTCTAATATTCTCAATCCTTGAGCAACTGTATATTGCTCTCTAACTATATTTGTCTCCCTCCAAGCTTCCCCTTGGAAACTTAATCAGGTGCCCCGTTAACCAGAGGCCCTGAGCTCTGCACCAGGCTGTGCAAAGCACAGCATCTTCCCTACCTACAAGCAAATTGGAGCTTAAAGGCAGCTCTTGAGTCCTTGCATCCAGAAATCCCAGCGGAGTTATCAATGCACTTAATGTGTACACATGTACGTCATCTGTGTGAAGTTCGCTTTTAGGAAAGAATTGCAGGATTATCGTGCAAAAATAAGGAAAATTCTGAAAACGAGAACATGAGGGTGATCTAGCCCTGCAACAAAGTATTAGTGGTACAAATGATTAACAGAACAGTACTGGGGTATGGATGGATAGGGAGACTGACACAGAAGAGCAAGTCCAGAAGTAAATCCATATAGAGATGAGCATTTAGCTAGGAACAAGAGAGGCTCTGCATATGAGTATGGGTGTGTGGGGGGAGACAAGATGGACATCTCCATCAACAAGAGCTTTTGGGGGGGAAATAATTCAGATCTCTCTCTCTTGACACCAAAATAAACTCCAGATGCCCAACAGATTTCAACTTTTTTTAAACAAAATGAAACCTTTATAAGAGGATTAGAAGGAATCTTGGGAGACCGTCTTATTATTGCAAAGTGGGAAAAGCCTCTGAAATAAAGACTCAGAGTTTCAGAAGCCATTTAAAAAGGGGAGAAGGGACTTGACCACATTATTTTTTTTTCAGATGTCTATACTCAAACAAAAACCCTAAAGTTAAAAATATATATTTCTAGGTCTTCTACCCTTGAGTAAGACAAAAACATCCTTGTTTTGTGATAGAACTGAGGCTCATGGAATTTAGCTCAAGAGATAGACCTAGGACTCTGGTCCCTCTGTGAAAAGGGATGACCGTGGAGCTCCTTCCGAGGTTGTTGTTGGGATAACATGCAATAATGCATGACACAGAGTGTTCATGCTGAGTGTGAAGTAACTAGTAGGAGCTCACTGCTCACGGGTTGTCTCTGCTCCACCTGCCAATGTCGATACAGCACAAGGAGAGGTGCTTTGAGGGTGGAGAAAAGAAGAAATAACACTCGGCTGGGAAATCAAGAAAGGCTCCTGAGGACAAAGCATGGGACCGACAATGAGAGAAGGAAACCTCAGGGCACAGGCCCACTAGAAAGCACGTCACACCTGCAGACAGGTGCCATGGAGCCCCGTGGGAGCCATGGCGGGTTCGCTGTCAGGACTGCCCCAGATCCAGCCATTTGTCCTGCAATGGCCTGTCTCCCTTTGCAAGTGGGAAGTCTTTGCCTTTGCAGTATATATTTGGTTTCTAAATTGTGCACATGTGTGGGCTCACCACAGTAAAATCTGTGCCAACTAAATGTCAGCTATGCAATTAGTCAGTTTTATGTAATTCCAGGATATTAGAGCTGAAACACTAAAAAATAATCACTACCACTTATTTGGCACCTATTCTGTGTCAGGCACTATACCTGACATTTTATATCCATATTCAATCAAATATTTATGGCGTACCCCTATGGCCCATTGGTATCACAAGTGCTGGGGATAGTCCCTGACTCTGTAGCTCTCAGAGCTCAGTGGGGTATGTGGACCAGTAAACAGACAACTATAACACAGTATGATATATGGGTGCTGAGTTGGGGACATGCCTTGGGCTCAGAGGACACTTCCAATAGGAGGTGCTCCATGCTGAGGGCTGACAGAGGAAGAGCAAGAGGAGGGCAATAAGGTGCCCTCAACAGAGCAAGATTGCAGCTGAAAGGGAGCCCAGGAGACCTAAGAAGTCAAAGAGCCTTCAGCTGGCAGGAACAGCGGGTTCGGGGTGGGGAGGAGAGAATAAGGCTGGAGAGGGCATAAAGGCCTGGGACGTCCAGGTTTCCTCTTAAGAGCAGTGGGAAGCTACCAAAACATTGTTTAAAAAAATATTCAAAGTTGTGTTTTTGAAGGATCACTCTGGCTGCAGAGTAAATAATAGGGGCGGGGGAAGGGGGGCGGGGGGACAGAGTAGTCCCGAGGTCAGGGAGAAATGAGTCATTGAGACTGGTAAGGATGGGGTTAGGGATGGGGTTTGTGAGGAAAGAGAAAGAGCTTGAGCAAGTAGGTATATGTAAGGACAGGACATACCAGATGGGCAAGATTCAGTGGATCCTCGCCGTTACATTACAAAGTAAAAATGTTATTCCCATCTTACCCATGGGAAAAAAACAAACAAACAAAAAACAAGGCTCAGAGGGGTTAAGCTAAAAGTTCAAGATCACACAGTGGGGAGGAGGATCCAAGATGGCGGCGTAGGTAAACACCTAAACTGCTGCCTCGCACAACAATTTCAAAACAACAACTAAAAGACAAAACGTCTATCACCCAGAACCACGGGAAAGCTGGCTGAGTGGAAGTTCTACAACTAGAAGGAAAGAGCAAACAGCATTGAGGGGTGCACAAGCGCGGAAAAGCTGAGGTACGGAGACGCGCGAATCGGGAGCACTGCTGTTTTCAACCCGAAGGGAGACAAGCCCCCGATTACTCCGAACTCCAGTTTCTGGGGAGACGCGGGGGACCCAAACTCCTACGGGGAGAAGCTGGACTGTCTGCTGTGGGGTCGGAAACTGAGGGAGGCTTGCTTGCAGGGCTGCGCGCAGGAATAATTGTTTACTGTGCTGGGGCGCGGGACGCGGGGACAGGGTCGGAGACGCAGAGCCAACTTCTGGCAGCCATCGCTGTTTGCCACGCCCTAGCCTAGTCACGAACTGAGACCCCGCCCCGCACAACCTACAAACCCACCCAAGCTCCAAGCAGCGGCTTTAGCATATGAATGGCCTGCCCTATTGCAGCTTAACCTAGCAAACTTGCAGCCCGGGTCAGACAGCTCCAAAACCTCCAAACCCCAAGCAAAGAGGAGAAAACTGTAGTTCTCGCTGTAGCGCCTGCTGGGTGGCCTCAGACAGTAGTTGACCTGCACCCCATTGGAGATCCAGAAGCCAGTATACCTAGTGGTCAGTGTGAGACACCAGATTTCAACTCCTCACATCCATAAGTGACATATTCAAGAGGCAGACTCAGTGAGCACCAAAGCCCCACTGAAACAAGTCCTGCACCATAAGCGTGTCTCCAGTGCATCAGTTCTTCCATTATAGACACAGCGGGTCCTCACAGCCAATTGGCCTGGAGGTCAATGTCTCCCAGTGTACCAACAGCAATCAAGGCTTAACTACACCAAGACTTTGCACTCAGCCCACAAAGGGGTGTACCAAAGGCGTCCACCTCAAGTGATTGGGGAGGCTGAGCTACTGGCCCCTATAGGTCACCTACCACACAAAGCCACTCCATCAACACAAGGAAGCAGCAAAATGCGGAGACCAAGAAACATGTCACGAATGAGAGAAATGGAAGAAAGCAAACTACTGGATGACATAGAGTTCAGAACCACATTTATAAGGTTACTCAAGAATCTTCTAAAAACCGCTGAGGAACTTAGTGAGACCTTTAAGGATCTTAATGAGAATACCAAAAAAAATGGAAAAGGACTAGTCAGAAATTAAGCATACACTGTCTGAAATAAAGAATATACAAAAACTCAACTGTAGATCAACATACCCCAAGAATCAAACCAAAGATCTGAAATATGAGAAAACAAAAAACACCCAACCAGAAAAACAAAAAGAAAAAAGAATCCAAAAATATGAAGATAGTGTAAGGAGCCTCTGGGACAACTTTAAGCGTACCAACATCCAAATTTTTGGGGTGCCAGAAGAAGACAGCAAAATATTGAAAACCTATTAGAAGAAATAATGACAGAAAACTTTCCCTACCTGGTGAAAGAAATAGACTTACAAGTTCAGGAAGCACACAGAACCCCAAACAAGAGGAATCCAAAGAGGACCACACCAAGACACATCATAATTAAAATGCCAAGGGCAAAAGACAAAGAGAGAATCTTAAAAGCAGCAAGAGAAATACGGTTAGTTACCTACAAGGGAGCACCCATACGACTGTCAGCTGATTTCTCAGCAGAAACTATGCAGGCCAGAAGGGAGTGGCAAGAAATATTCAAAGTGATGAACAGCAAGAACCTACAACCAAGATTACTCTACCCAGCAAAGCTATCATTCAGAGTTGAAGGTCAGATAAAGAGCTTCACAGACAAGAAAAAGCTAAAGGAGTTCATCACCACCAAACCAGGATTACATGAAATGCTGAAGGGTGTTCTTTAAGAAGAGGAAGAAGAAGAAAAAGGTAAAGATAAAAATTATGAACAACAAAGTGACATCAAATACATACCTACCAACAAGTGAATCTAAAAATCAAGTGAATAAAAAATCTGAAGAACAGAATGGACTGGTGAATATAATAGAATCAGGGACATAGAAAGGGAGTGGACTGACAATTCTCAGGGGGTAGGGGGTATGAGGGGTGCGGGAAGAGATTGGACAGCTTACACCTATGGATGAAGACAGTGGCGGGGAGTAAGGGCATGGGGTGGGGTGGGGAATCAGGTGGAGGGAAGCTATGAGGGGAAAAAAGAGGAACACCTGTAATAATCTGAACAATAAAGATTTATTTAAAAAAAATAAAAAATAAAATAAATAAAATAAAATCAAGCACAAGAGTAAAATTTATTAAAAATAAAAAAGAAATTGATATAGGTCCAGGTGCCATTGTTATTCACAAAAAAAAAAAAAAAAAAAAAAAAAAAAGATCACACAGTGGACAAACAGAGTTAACATCCTTTCTGCTTCACCCTGCTGAAAATACCATTCCAGGCTCCCTGGCTCAACCTCTTCCTCTGATTGGGAGGTAGGAGGAATATGGGGAGTGGGGGGGTGTTGGGGCGCGGCTACAGAGTTTGGACAGGTTCAAGCCTCGGACTAATGAGAGGGCACAGTCCTCTTGTGGCCACATGCAAGTCCCAGCTTGGAGGGCAGAGCCCTCCCATCACAGTTATAGCCAACAGCTGTAGTTGTAAGCTTGAACCTGTGGTCCCAACACGTGGCCCCATGTGCCTGAGTGATAGAGTTCAGGAGCATGTAGTTGAGTAGGATCGAACCCCACCAGAATGTTGTAAACATCTTGACCACGCCTTACTTTGCCTCGTGGAAATCTGGCTATAAAATAAAGACACGGCTTGTGGGCGCTGGTGCTTTCTCCCTTCATTCATTCTCATCTCAGGAAGCAGCGTCCCACCGAGACCCAGCTTTCATTCTCTTGTCTGTCTTTTCTAAGCCTTTCAGCCGCCCCTACTCAGGGTCACCCTTGGCCATGCGGGCACAGCACAGGGGTGCATATCACTCATCCAACTTTGCACTAAGCTGCTGGAAAGCAGGCCTCCCTGGAGCCTGAGTTCCCTAGCTCCCAGAAGTACTATAGCGTCCCTGAGATATCATTCGTCACCGGTGCTTTCCCCTGTAACAGAAGAGATGGGGCTGCCGTGGGCAGCCTGGAGAGTCAAGGGCATTCCCTGGAATGAGTCATAGTTACAGGTGCAGCATGAGGGATGTTGGGATTCCCCAACCACATCTCTCTAGGCTCCGTCATATCCAAACATCCCATCAGTCACTGAGATGTACTGAGTATCTCTCTATTAAATGCCTGTGCTGATTCCAGTCTCCTGACAGCAGATGGCCCAGGACACAGCCAGGTTTCCTCTGAACTTGCTTCTTTGCTGCATCACGCTAACAACTAACAATAGGTCTGAAACCTAGTCTCCCCTGGGCTGTGAGGCAAATGACGTGTACCCTTCCACTTACCCTTGACCATGAGGAGGGGTACGATTTAAGAACTAGAAGCTTTGGAAATGGACAGATTATGCTCATTTCCTGGTTTTGCCACCCCTAACCCAGTGACCTTAGTTTAGGCAAGTTCTTAAAATTAGGCAAGTTCCTAAAATGGAGTAATATGTTATATAATTTTTAAAATGTCTCCTAGGGCTTTTCACATAGCAAACATTAATAAATGGTGGCTATTATAGTTATTAATCTACACTAAGTACATTTAAATACTCCAAATATTTACATGCCATCATTTTATATTATTACATGCATCACGACTTGTATTAATCACGATAGAATCGACAGCTTTGAAAGGGAAAAGGCGATCACAAAGCACCTGAGGGAAGACGTGTGCCCCTCCCTTTCTCTGGCCTTGGTGTGGTGGGTGGAGAGGCTGAGGTTCGGTGTGGGGAAGGTCTAGTTGTTCTCCAGGCTATGACCTTCCAGAACCTCGTCTGCTTCCCAGGCCTCACAACCCAGTGTTCTTTCCAATTCCATCCCCCAGCCAATCACTCTGTGGGTAGATGCCTCCCTAGTCTTGCCTCTCCCTGGTAGGACCGAGTCCTGGGACTATAAAAACTCAGTTCTGGTCTTTTAGATCTCTCTCTGCAGGAAAGGTTAAGCAGTGGGCTACAGGGACAAGCTCAGTAGGCAATCCCATGACCTCGTCAAGTTTCTACACTCTTTAAGCCTCTGTTTACCCATCTGTAAAAGGGGCTCATAATGAACTCACAAGATGGTGCTGAGTACTAAACACAAAAATCCTAAGGCTGTTCTCCAGACCTAACGTGTATTCCTTGAATGTTAACTAGTCTTATTGGTGTATCTAATCTCCTTTAGCAGGTTTGTGTTTCAGAAGAGCAGAAGACGGTGAGGTTTTTATTATGCATTTTTAAAACGGAAATAACTTCTTAATGCTGATATTCTTTTTCTACTAAATGAAGCCAAGGAACTTTCACTCCACATTACTGGAACTTCCCACTTCTCATAAAGCCTAGCCAATGTAGCCTCCCCTTTGCAGGCTGCAGCAGTGCAGGGCGCGCAGCGAAAGACATGCCAGGTCATCCAGCCTCGCACATAATGCGGGCTTCATAAAGACTTCCTGAATAAGGAGGCAAACCAGTGCATAGATTTAAAACAGTGAGACACAGAGAAATGAAACAATTCAGCCAAGATCAGGGACCTCTTCCGTAACAAGGCCAGGACTAAAATACATGATCTAATATATTTAGTTTGATATTTAGCCCTGTCTCTAACTAGCTCATCAATTCTTGGCTCCAAAACCCACAGTCAGAAGAAAATGGAAATGGGACAATGCATTTCCTTTAGCATCAATTACTTTGTTATCTCTAAGCACTATTTAGTTGTTTCCATGGCTCCTGGAGAACATTGACTTTTTGATCTGAAGTAGATCTTAATTCTCTCTGTCCTTTTTCTAAAACAAATGTAACCATTTCCTTGCTCTAGTATTTCTCTTACAATCCGCAATAAGCCCTTGAAAATCGCTTACGTGAACACGTGCTATCATTTATCTGTGTTTTGTTCAGTGGTTGGAGAACTGCTTATGAAGACAGTTTTTGTAATATTCATTTTTTATTTCTTTGAGCTCTAACTTATTGCCTCCTCTGCCCCTGATCATTTTCATAACTGTCTCGGGCCTCCTTCATCAGTTCTTCTGTATTTTGCAAGCATTCCACGTGTGTCCTAAATTGTTCTTCATCCCCCGTCGCTGCCAGATGGGTTTCTACGGTTCCCTTATACCTTTGTTATAAATGCTAGCTTTATTTCTATAGTCAATCTTTCTAACTCCTTTTGTATGTTTAGACAGATGTGGTTTCGCTCTGTCGCCCTGAAATGATGAATGGACCAGGATGAGTTGATATTTCCCTAACAAGACAACTTACTCTTTTTGTAGGATTAATTTGGAAATCCTTGAACCATGTCCATGAAACAATGGGCAAAATTGAATTAAGCAGTTCCACTGTTTTAGCAATTTTTTCCCCTTCATTTATTCCCATCTTCAGAAAGTTAAAAGTGAGGTATTTACCTGTTACTGAAACTAAATTATTTTCCTGATTATACCAGAGTCTTCTTTATTTAATTATTTTGTTTTAAATCCTTGGGATCTCTCTAGAAATACACAGGTAGTGAGGTCCAAGCCTTGAAGCTGCAACTGCAAACATGGTGAACCAGTGGCTTCCGCTCCCCTCGCCACCTGGGCACTCTACCAGGACTGAATGCTGTAAGAACTGGGCGTAGCCCATGTTCATGGAGTTGTGATGGAGGCCAACAGCCTCTCTGAGAGACCTACCTGAGAGGAGTGGATTTATCAAAAGTGGTCCCCAGTTTTTTAAGATGAGAAAAAACAAAAGGACTAGCAAGTTTGGTTTGGCATATATTGAGATTGAGAGCTTGTGGGAAAGCCGAGTGGGGGAAATTGGACATGGGTGTGAGGCTCAGGATAGAGATGTGGTGGACATTTGGAATGCCAATCAATTATGACATAGAGAATGATTGAAACCAAAGGAGAGATGCCGAGAGAGAGAGAGAGAGAGAAGGCCTATGAAAGCCCTCTGAGAACCATCAATATTTCTTTAAGGAATGCATGTTCCAATGGAAATAAAAAAAATATGAAAATTAGAGGTAAAATCAGAAGAATGTGCTATCACAGAGAAAAAGAGAAGAAAATGAATCAAGAAAGAGAGCATTGCTAACAATGACAAATGCTGTAGGAAGATAAAGTAAGATAAGGACCAAAAAGTACCCATTGGATTTTTATTGATATATTTCACATATCAAAAACCTCACCATTTTAAGGTTTACAATTCGGTGGTTTTTATTATTCACAAGGTTGTGCAACCATCACCACACTCTAATTCCAAAACATTTCCATTGGGATGAAAGGAAACCCAGACCTGTTGGCATTCAGTTCCCAGTCCCCGGTCTCCTCAGTCCCTGGCAACCACTTTCTATCTTGATGACTTGGCTTATTCTGGTTGTTTCATATAAATGGAATCATACCCTATGTGGCCCTTTGTGTCAGGCCTTATCTATTTGGCATATTTTTAGGATTCATCCATGCAGCAGTATATATCAGTACATCAGTTTTTTATGGCTGAATAATACTCCATTGTACACCAACTGACTATTAAAGCAAGGTTGTTCCCTTGCTCTCAAAAATATGTGAAAACACTTCAGAGGGGTAGATAAGTCCTCTTCCGTGGGCTCTATTTCAGCTAACTGTTGTGGGAACCCCTGCCCTCTACTGCCTGTTAAAGTGGAGTCCACGAAGCCATGTTTATCACTAGCCACATAAATAACAAAGATAGAAGACCATAAGAGGAATTGGAGACTTCAAGGGCATATATAATATGTACATATATTGTTTATGTTTTTATATATTGCACATTATCCTGTGGACAGATTTGTTTGGTTGCTTCTAATTTGGAGTTATTATGAATAAAACTGCTACTACAATGCAGATATAAGTCTTTTCATGAACATATGTTCTAATTTCCCTTGATTAATACCTAACAGTAGAATTGCTGCATCATAGATAGTGGTACATTTAATTTTGAAAGAAATTGGCACAAGGTTTTCTAAAGAATTTGCATGAAGGCATCCTCCCACAGCAAAGTAAGATAGTTCTAGTTGTTCCACTTCTTCATTAACACAGAATGTGGCTTCTACCCACTCCGCCCCACCAAACAAAGCCTGCTGAAATTTTTTATTGGGACACCATGCATGCTTATTACAATACTAGGGGCCCAGTGCTTGAATTCATGCATGTTGAAAGGAACTGTGGGCTGCGAGGCTGCAGTAGGCACAGGGGTGGGTCTCGGCCCATCCTCCAGGCCCCCACCCAGGCCCTCCTGCTGTGGCTCCTGGTCCCCTATCTGCCGGCAGCCCCGCTCCCGCCCCCGCCACCACCACTCTCATGCACTGACAGTGCCGGCCCCCCTCACACCCTCTGATGGCACGGAGCAATTGGGGCCGGCGCCAGCAGTGGGTGCAAGCAGGGCCGGTGCCATCAGCATGTGGGAGCAGCAGCTGCTGCCCCAATAGCCCCTCAGGAGCAGGGGGAGGTGGAATAGCCTGCAGGGGCAATCGGGGCCGGCAGCCACCGCTTGCACCCGCTGATGGTGCTGAGCGATCAGGACCAGCACCAGGCACCAGCAGCGGGTGCGAACGGCAGCTCTGGCATGGGCTGTGGGTGTGAGCGGGGCCAGCGCTGGCAGCAGATGCGAGTGCCAGGCGGGACCATGGCACACGGGGGCAAAGAATTTTCAGTAACCACCGGAGGCTTGCCCCAATGACAGCGACCAGTGCCCCACCTTGGTCTGGCGCCTCCCACTCACCTGCTCCACCATCCCGCTGCAGCCAACACCCGTCATGTTCCACACACGCCCCCAGGTGGTCAGCGCACGTCATAGCAACTGGTTGTTCAGTTGTTTGGTTGTTCCAGTTGTTCCACAGTTTGGTCTATTTGCATATTAGCCTTTTATTACATAGGATTATTGACTATATCCCCTATGCTGAACTATATATTCTGTGACTATTTTTTAGGTACAAATTTGTACTTCTTAATGCTTCACCTTTTTCACCCATCCTCCCACCCCCAATGCCTTCTGGCAACCATCAGTCTGTTCTCTGCATCTATGAGTCTGTTTCTGTTTTGTTTGTTCGTTCTTTAGATTTCTCATATAAGTGAAATCATACAGTATTTGTCTTTCTCTGTCTGACTTATTTCACATAAAATAATACCCTCTAGGTCCATCCATGTTTGTTTGTTTTTGGTGTTGATTTGTATGAGTTCTTTATAAGTTTTGGATATTAACCCCTTATGAGATGTATCATTAATGAATATCTTCTTCCATTCAGTAGGTTGTCTTTTAGTTTTGCTGATGGTTTCCTTTGCTGTGCAAAAACATTTTAATTTGATGTCATCTTGTTTTTTTCATTTTTTTCTTTTGTTTCTCTTGCCCCAGGAGACATATCAGAACAAAATTATTGCCAAGAGAAATATCAAAAAGTACTACATTTAAGTCTTTAATCCATTTTGAGTTTATTCTTGTATATGTTGTATGGAGGTGGTCTAGTTTCATTTTTTGCATATAGCTGTCCAATTTTTCCAACACCATTTATTAAAAAGACTAAGCACACCAACTGAAGAAATATTACAGTATTGTGGAAGGTCATGTTCTGTCTACTAATAGCATCAGGCTAGAAGATTCCCTGATGGGGGTAAGCGAAAAATAAATAAAGATGAGAGGTTTGTGAATTGTCTGTCTTCTGGGATGTGAGTACAACTGTCACTTAGTAATGAACTTGACTTCTCCGCTGCTGGGATGCTCCAAACAAAGAGTGATTACTGCATGTCACTTGGCACTAAGTTTAAAGCAGAAACATAAACACTTCTGAATTTTTTATAACTTGTGACTTTGGGGAAAACCATGGATCATAAGAAAAGCAGATTATTTTAAGATTTATTTTTAAAAGAACTGTGCCAGTCATGCCCTGGGTTCAGTACAGACTTGGCTGTATTTCCCATGGATTTTCCAGAAGAGACCGGGGCATGGTCTGAATGTTATGATGGCCTCAGGCACTGCAATAGCTTCAACCTTCAAAGAAATGTTCAATTTTGTTCAGAGTATTTCACTTAGTAAGTTACTAAAGTAGAGAAGTTGAAATATACATTTTGGACAGACTTTACAGCAACAAAGAGAGTGTGTAGGATAATCTGGTAACTGAGATAATTTCACCAAAACATCTCAGTTCTTCCACCTTCTGCCCATTATTTTTTTTCTTTCTAATATATTTTATTGATATTTTACAGAGAGGAGGGGAGAGGGATAGAGAGTTAGAAACATCAATGAGAGAGAAACATTGGTCAGCTGCCCCCTGCACACTCCCCACCAGGTTGTGCCCACAACCAAGACACATGCCCTTGACCGGAATCGAACCCGGGACCCCTGTGTCTGCAGGCCGACGCTCTATCCACTGAGCCAAACCGGTCAGGGCCTGCCCATTATTTTTTTTATTTTTTTTTAAATATATTTTATATTTTACAGAGAGGAAGGGAGAGGGATAGAGAGCTAGAAACATCGATGAGAGAGAAACATCGATCAGCTGCCTCCTGCACACCTCCCACTGGGGATGTGCCCGCAACCAAGGTACATGCCCTTGACCGGAATCGAACCCGGGACCCTTCATTCCGCAGGCCGACGCTCTATCCACTGAGCCAAACCGGTTTCGGCCCTGCCCATTATTTTTTAAGCAAAGGAAAGTAAAATGTCTACATGGACAAAAGGTGAACAATCCTAACTTGTTGGTGGTCCTTATTTCATTGCGGACAGGCTCTGCTGAGCAAGGTTCTCTCCTCCTCCAGGTGTCATAGGGCATCGGGCTCTGCTACAATTACTGATGTGTAGCCAACATTTCCAATATTGCTTTGGTAGAGCTGTATTTATTACATATCATACGTTTATTTATTCATTTACAACAAACATCTTTTGAGTAGGCACTCTGGAGATAGCTAAATGCGCAAAACACAGATGGGCACACAGTCCAAATGAGGACCTAGGTTTACAGTCAGAAACACTTCAGTTCGCAGGGATGAGCAAGTACAAAGATCTGTGGGTGCACAGAGACTGTGCAAACTAATGGTGTTACTCAGGGCTGTGAATGAGGCGTCATGAGGCAAAATGTCACAGAAAGTTATTTGGGTTGGGTCTTGAACAACATGGGAAGTTCTTCAGATTTACGGGAAAGTAGCACCAGCCCATTCCCACCAGGGAAAGTCCTCCCATCTTTGTGTTCTTCTGTTTCTCCTGGGCCAATGGTGATAGCTGTCCACATGCCTTGCCTGCTTAGTGCTCATTTTACCTCTTCTCAATGGCAATACCCTCTTGCAATAGGAAGGATGGAGATGACAACCACTGGGAGATACTGGGAGATGGCTGTGGCTCCTCACAGCCATAGGGATGCTCTGTGGGCCACAGGCTAAGAATACAGCCATTAGCGTCCAGCTTTTTGTTCAGAACCCTGTAACCTGAAAAGAATCCAAGGAGCTAGCAACATTTCAGAGACCTCCCAGTAGGTCACAAGACAGGCAAAATAGCAACTCCTCCTTTTTGTATGTAACTTATGGTTATTGAGGAAGACTTCCCAGGATGTTAGAACAGGGCATGTCTTCAGAGGTCTGCAAGTTTCTCTAATAAAACATAGACCCTGCTCCATGAAGATATCTTCTAGAAGAGCTTATATATTTTTATTTTTCATGTACCCAAATGTTAGTTCACATAATTTGTTAAGATCCCTGTCTTCTGGGTATTCAGTATAGCTGGCTCCTTAGGTCACTCAGACCCTTTTGGCTCACTGAGAATGTCTAGCTGATAGAATCTTTGGTCAGTTTTATTTATTTATTTTTTAATGTATTTTTATTGATTTCGGAGAGGAAGGGAGAGGGAGAGAGATAGAGGCATCATTGATGAGAGAGAATCATTGATCAGCTACCTCCTGCACACCCCACATTGGGGATTGAGCCCACAATCTGGGCATATGCCCTGAATGGTAATTGAACCGTGATCTCCTGGTTCATAGGTCAATGCTCAACCCCTGAGCCATGCCATCCAGGCTCGTCGGTCAATTTACATATAAGAAAGATGCCTGGGAAACAAAGCCCTGGGAGCTGTGGTGGAAGACAGGAAAGAGGTGATGGGTGGAGGGACAGAAATTAGCATTACTCCGTCCTCAGGGTCCTTGCACTTACTGTTCCCTCTGTCTGTGCTGCTCTTCCCTGAGTCTCTTCAAAGCTGGCTCCTTTTCACCCTTGGCTTCATCTTCAGGAAAGCCTTCCCTGACCACCAGCACTCCCACTGTGCCCCCAAATGAGTCCTTGTCCATAACCCTGTTTCAACCATAGCATCTATAATAATAAAAGTGTAATATGCTTATTAGACCAACATCCTTCCAGACGACCTTCCAGACGAAGCTGGGGCTGCAAAGGAAGCCCGGGCCCAGGTGCCTGCCGGCGACCGGAGGGAAACCCGGGTCCCTGGTGCCAGAGGGAAGCCGATGCTGGCAGCCGGGGGAAGGAAGGCCTACTCTTGCATGAATTTCGTGCATCGGGCCTCTAGTCATTTTATAATGATCTTGGTTTTTATTGGTAAACTACTTTTCAGTCTATGTCTCCCATTAGATTATAAATTCCTAGGGGGCAGAAAAATGTGTCTGTCTTTTTCACTGCTAAACATGGAGTTTCTAGGAAAGTGTCTGGCACATGGTATGGGTACAGTTGATACTTGATACACAGTGCAATTCAATGAAACAGGCGGGAGCCTGGGGGGGAGGAACATCAGGCCTCCCGCCACGCGTGGTGAAGCTGGCCTTGCGGGGGAGGACAATTTCTATAAATGAATTTTTATTCCCAAAGTAACTCACAGCCCTTACGCTCTGATGTCGAAGTTACATAAATATTAACCAGGAGAAGTAATTGGAGGAAGAGGAAGAGAAGCCTGTTCTTGATAACACTTCTCATCTCCGCCGGATGGTTCCTGCTCTGTGGACTTACCGGTTAAAGTTTTATTTCGTAGAACATTTGAAGATAACCTGAGTCTGCCAAGTACAAAATAATATGAAGTTAATCTAAGGGATGGGGGGATTACTATAATTTTAAGAACCATGATAATGTAACATGAACATGGCATTAAAGTACCGTCACAGAAGTTATTTTGGAGAGAACACCACGAGGACTAATGAAGGTTAAACTTGAATTCTGTTACAAGCACAACTTTTGAAACCCTGAAGCAAATACTAATCTGTTAATGCACACATTGCCAAAGGGAATGAAATGTGAGTTAAAGGGGCCTGGCTTTAGGAAAAATACAAGTTTCACCCTCCTCTTGGAAATAAGAGCTTCTAAAGGGTTTCCTTTTATCAGCCTCCTCTCTGGTGTGAGCACTCAGCTCCTGCTTAGATAAAACGAGAGTAATATGCATTCATCGAAGGATGTCTGCATCTCTGGGCGTCACCATTCCAGACAGCCTGCTTTGAAGTTGCCTTTTCTGAATGTTCGCTTGTGGATGAAATTTGGCATGTTTAGAGGAGGGGAAGCATTATAATATATGCAGCTGATTCTTCAGCTTGGAAGTGATTAAGTGAACTGAAACTAATTCAGGGCTCTATTTTACATTTTTGGCAAACGAGCAAATATGCAGATTCGCCCCAAACAGATGTGCCTGCCAGTTACCCCAGCAGAAATTCCAGAAGCTGAGGTTCATTGAGCTAGTGCTCCAATTAGTGAGAACATCGTAACAAGTATATAATTATTCTGAAACCTGTTGAGCTTTCATCTGCTATCAATTTTATCTCATTTACACCCAATTCAGGCTGAACTTGAAGTGAACTCTATTATTTTAAAAGGAGTTCTGAGATTGGCACAACTTTCGTGTCTCGCACGTGCTTCAGGGCTGTAGTCAGGAAATTGGAGTGGCCATGATTTGTAATCAGGTGAGGGCTCCTCTGTAAATTTCCCAATGAAAAACGTGAGTTCCAACGAAGAGGTGGTAGGTAACTTGATAAATACTTTGTACTGTCATTCAGCCCATTCACACAGTTAATGGTCATTCACAATGTGCTGGGCACTGTAATGGGGATGGAGGTGCTAAAATGTGGTTTCTGTGGCTGGGAAACAGACTGGTAGAGGAAGTAGAGCAATCCAGGCGGATTACAACGCAGTGCCCCTCGGTGCGCAGAAGAGGGGAAAAGGAACTGGATTTGGGGAGAGCTCTGAAGATTCAGCGACCAGCTACACCTGGAGAGGCCCAGGAAGGCTTCCCAGAGGAAGGGATATCTGATCAGAGTCTTGAAGGGTAAAAAAAATTCTCCAGGGGAAAGAATGCTGCGAAAGGGAGAACTCCACGTCAAAGAGACACATGCAAGGACAAGGCCCCTGAGTGGGCAGGACATGTTTCAGAGATAATGAGAATTCAATGGGAAAAAGATGTAAAATTTAGGAGAGAAAAAAAAAAAAAAGACGAGAACAAGAGTTCCCAAACTTCTTGGTTTATTGCAACCTCTGTATCTCAGTAATCTTTTTCGTGCATCTGTGAGCCCAAAAGAAATAACCAAAGAAGAAACCAAACAAAACGTGGTTTTATTTCATTCTTAAATAAAGTTCATTAGTTAATTGGGGAATGTGTATATCAGCTGGGTATCACACAACTTTTCAAACCGTTAAATCAGATTGAACAAGGCCACCCTCACTTCCTGTCCACATTGATTTTCATGTAGTACTTGCTTTTTATCAGAACTACTGCCAAAATCTCAGCTTCACAAAGATATTATTTTAACAGAATGTATCACTACCTTATGCTGAAACTGTAACCTATCCTTAACTAGTACTACCTAGTTTTGAGTACCTTGAACTTGAATTATGAAACATTCCTGCAGTGCCTTCTGATTTCCTTACCATACCCAACAGCACCTCAGAGCTCAGTTTAAAAATCACTAGGCTAGTGATTAGGTTGAAGTCAAACCATAAATGACCTTAGGAAACATTTCTGAAATACAATTGTGATATGGCCATGACAATGAATCATCAACTGGCAATGCCTTTGACTAAATTTCTAAAGGTGATTTGAAAATATGTAGATGAGACAAGCAAATAAACACTTTCTCTTCACATCCTGATGCATAATAAAGTAAATAGAGATTCTTTTTTCTTTTTTAAAAATACTTTTTTATTGATTTCAGAGAGGAAGGGAGAGGGAGAGAGATAGAAAACATCAATGATGAGGGGGAATCTTTGATTGGCTATCTCCTGCACATCCTCCACGGGGGATCGAGCCTGCAACCAGGGCATGTGCTCTGACTGGGAATCAAACTGTGACCTCCTAGTTCATAGGTCAACGCTCAACCACTGAGCCACACCAGCTGGGGTAGAGATTCTTTTATTTCTTACTCCCAATCCTCAATGGCTTCTGGACTAGCCAGAAAAATGGTAAGGTCCAGCATAATTGGATCTTGACTAGCCTAGCCATCAGTATTTGGTCAGCTAAAATAAACTCTCAATAACATGCACTTTAAAAAATAGCAATCTTGCCCTAGCTGGTTTGGCTCAGTGGATAGAGCACTGGCCTATGGACTGAAAGGTCCCAGGTTCAATTCTGGTCATGGGCATGTACCTTGGTTGCAGGCTCTATCCCTGGCCCCAACGCTGCGTATGGGAGGCAACCAATTGGTGGGTCTCTCTCACATCAATTTTCTCTCTCTCTCTGTTTCTATGTTTCCATTCCACTCTCTCTAAAAAAAAAATCATTGAAAAAAAATATCCTTGGGTAAGGATTAACAAATTTATAACTTGTTCACTAGCAGCATTATTCATGATAGCCAAAAAGTGAAAACAACTCAAATGTCTAGCAACTGATGAATGGATAAACAAAATATGACAAAGGTACAGTGGGATATTGTTTAGCAATTAAAAGGAATTAAATACATGCTACCACATGGAAGAACCTTTAAAACACGTTGAGTGAAAGAATCCACACACAAAGGACCACATGTTGTAGGATTCCATTCACATAAAAATGTCTGTAATAGACAAATTAGATTAATCCATAAAGACAAAAATAATTATCAGGGGCTGAAAAGCAGGAGGAGTGGGAGTGACTGCTAGTGGGCATAAGGTTTCTTTTAAAGGTGATAAAGATATTCTGGCCTGGCTGTGGTTGCTCAGTGGTTGAGCATTTACCTATGAACCAGGAGGTCACAGTTCGATTCCCAGTCAGAGCACATACCTAGGTTGCAGGCTCAATCCCCAGTGGGAGGCATACAGGAGACAGCCAATTGATGATTCTCTCTCATCATTGATGTTTCTATATCTCTCTCCCTCTCGCTTCCTTTCTGAAATTAATAAAAAATTTATATATTTTTAAAAGATATTCTGGAATTATATAGTGGTAATGGTTGCCTGACTCTGAGAATATACTTTAAAAAAAACCTGTGAATTGTATACTTCAAGAGTCAACTTTATGGCATATGAATTATATCTCTAGAGGGAAAATCAGAGTGGCATCAGTTGCCCCCATTCTCCACTCCAAAGTCAAGGATTCACTCCTGTCTCTATAGGATGACAGTGGAAGTGTTATTAACTGTTCCTCTTTGGACAGGACAGCTACTGACCCCTAAATTTACAGGTGATTATATTCTGGGAGAAAATAACAGGCTATAGATAGGATTAAGGCCTTATCTGAATTAGCAACCCGTGTCCACCATCACACTGCTCCTCCTTCCTGCCACACCCCCTGCAGTTTTCCTGACTTTCTCTGTAGTGTGGGAAAACTCACCTCACTTAAGCTCCATGCAGTAGGGAGTAACCAACACAGCTGATTAAAATCTCTATTTTTCAGGCATGTGCCCCTGTCAGAATCCTGACTTCAGTATTGTTCTATAGTTCTGTACCCTGTTACCATGGAGGGAACGGTGAGACCTAGCAAGGGTAAACTTGATTGGCCCTGTTTCAAAATATCAAAAGAAAGAGCTTGTTATTCAGCAGGACTGTTACAACAAGTGACACTAAACCATAACACTAAAATCTTCACCTCACACCTTTAGTCACAAATTACAATCTAATTACCCATAATGAGGACTCTAGGACCCTATTCCTCTTTCTTCCAATTACTTTTAATATTTCAGAAAAGTTCCTTGATATTTTTAGACCTTTATTGCACCATCTGGGAAAAAGAGATAACATTGTTTTTATTGGTTAGTATTCATAAAGCAACAGTAACTATACTGAAAAAAGAAAAACTAAGGAATAACTACAAGGTCAACGTACATGAAACACCCAATCCGTGGCATGACTTGTGCAGGATTCCAGTCATGTATCATCCTCACTTCATCCCTTCCTCTAGCATATGGAGGAGACGCACCTTCCCACTGAATTATGGCAGGACCCTCCAAAGGGACTTGGGTACATTTGCACTAGGGGGCAAGGTGATCTCTTGAGGTGCATCAGGAAAATGCTAGAACATCATTTCTTGTGATACGTATCTTTATCGTATCCTTTGTTAATGTTTATATTTTATTCTTAAACTTATATTTCCATTCTATTTCTGCCATCAGATTTTATTCAAATTTAATATACATTTTATGTTTGAAAGCTTTTTTATTGATTATCCTAAATGAACGAAAATTAAAATTTCAAGCTGGTTATTTCCTATGAATCAAAAAGCTTACAATTATTTAAAAAATTGTATAGATTGAATTATCATTACAATTGTTAGTAGCATACCACTAAGAAAAATGATCAAGTCCTATATAATAAAAGCCTAATATGCTAAGCGTCCAGTCGTCCGGTTGGCCATTCAACCAATCAAAGCATAATATGCTAGCCCTCACCAGTTTGGCTCAGTGAATAGAGCATCAGCATGTGGACCAAAGGGTCCCAGGTTCAATTCCAGTCAAGGGCACATGCCTGGGTTGCAGGCTCAATCCCCAGAAGGGGGCATGCAGGAGGCTTCCAATCAATGATTCTATTTCATCATTGATGTTTCTCTCTCTCCCTCCTCCCTTCCTCTCTAAAATCAATAAAAAATATATATTTTTAAAAAGCATAATATGCTAATGATATGCTAAGGCTGCTCGCTATGACATGCACTGACCACCAGAGGGCAGATGCTCCAACCAGTAGGTTAGCTTGCTGCCAGGGTCCGGCCAATCAGGACAGAGCGAGATGGGCCTGACACACTGGAGCCCTCCTGCAGTCCCTCCCCAGCTGGCCAACCTCCTGCATCCCTCCTTGGCTCTGATCGTACACTGATGGGGTCCCTCGGCCTGGCCTGCACCTTCTCGCAATCCAGGCTGAGGGACACCCCCCCCAAGTGCATGAATATTGTGCACTGGGCCTCTAGTATTACATAAAAAACTAAAAGAGAAATTGGAAATTTCATCTTAAAAGATATTGCAGTTCTTTTACTGATGAGTTTCTATATTTTTATTTTTTTAATATATTTTTATTGATTTCAGAGAGGAAGGAAGAGGGAGAGAGAGAGATAGAAACATCAATGATGAGAGAGAATCATTGATTGGCTGCCTCCTGCACATTCCCTACTGGGGAATCAAGCCCACAACCAGGGCACGTGCCCTTGACCGGAATCAAACCTGGGATCCTTCAGTCTGCAGGCCAATGCTCTATCCACTGAGCCAAACCGGCTAGGGCAGTGGTCGGCAAACTGCGGCTCACGAGCCACATGCTGCTCTTTGGCCCCTTGAGTGTGGCTCTTCCACAAAATACCACGCGCGGGCGTGCACGTACAGTGCGATTGAAACTTGGTGGCCCACGCGCAAAAGTCGGTTTTCGGCTCTCAAAAGAAATTTCAATCGTTGTACTGTTGATATTTGGTTCTGTTGACTAATGTGTTTGCCAACCACTGACCTACACTATAGGCAGATCAACTGGTCTGCAAGTTGAGGTTTACCTTTAAATTTAAACTCCATACTCACATAACATGGAATGCCTTCTGCATTCCCATACCTCCAACTCCCCCAACACTCTGGCTCAAGTAGCCACTGGCTGGGGAGAAGAGAGAGGTACTGAGCCACTACCTGACAACTGTTGGAGAGTGGCCAATGAACAATACTCTGTGGCAAGGTAGCCCAAGGTCATTTAAGGACAGGTGTGTCTAATGACCACTGTTAAGTGGTTTGGGATTCTGCCTGTAAAATACTCTCTGTCTCCCCCAACTCTTCCTAAAATCTGCCACACACAGTGCATCCCAAGAGAGAACTTGTAGAAATCAGCTCCACTTGAGTCAGCACAAAGCAGAGAGAAGAGACCAGCTGAAGAAGAGAGACAGGGAGAAGTTCAAGAACCACATGAAGGAGAAACTTCAAACCAACATTGACTGTGGGAGCAAAAGCCTCCAAGAATCTGCAGAGACCTTAGGAAAACATTGTTTTTCACCCAGAGTGTAAAACAAGAGCTTGAATTAATCTTGTCTTTATCACAGAGAACTGGACACCTTCAGCTAAAAGCTTAGTCAGTCAGGGTAAATTAACACCTGAACGAAGAGTGCAGAGACAACCAAAGTCCCATAGCCACTGGGATCTTACCAATGCCTGAACCAAGGGTTTGGTTCCGAGACATGTACCCAAAGCTTCCTACTCTGCCACCTACCCTCTGATGACCTGGTGAAGTCATTGCCATCTCTACGGCTCGGTGTCCTTGACTGTATTAATACACCTTGCTCATTCATTCCTTGTGAAGATTAAGTAAGATCATGTCTGCAGCACATTGTTCACAGTCACTGCCAGCTATCATTACTATTGGTTCTGTTCTTGTATTCTCTGCTTAAAGAGTGTATGTCCAGATTTTCTTTATACACCTTCTAGAATTCACCACTCATTCATTCAGCAAATATTTATCAGGTGCCTTTTACATGCAGAGCACAAGGAAAATAATTAACTTTATATATTATTGTTTTATTTATTCGTTACTGAATTTATAAATTCACTCCTAAAGTATTTAAAGAATCAGAAGTGTATGTTGAATAATTTAAATGTTTTACCCCAAAGACTAAAGAAATGATGGCAAAGGGAGAATTGGTGTCACAGAAGGAGATTAAAACAAGGAAAGGTAACATCTAGAAATATATGCCATAATGACATGCACTGTTAGTTATTAAAAGTGGACCATGCCACCCTGACCAGTGTGGTTCAGTTGGTTGGCCATCCTCCCATGTGCTGAGGGGTTGCTGCTGGTTGGATTCCCAGTCAGGGCCTATGCCCAGGTACAGCTGGATCCTCAGTAGGGGGCGTGCAGGAGGCAGCCACTCGATGTTTTGCTCTTGGACGGATGTTTCTCTCTTCCTCCCCCTTCCTCTCTCTCTAAAAATAAATTAAAATCTTAAAAAAAGGGGGGGGGGCACGCATTTAATGCTAAATTGCCAAGTTGCCAAAACAAAGCCAAAAACCTGCTCACAGCATTCACATTGCCCATATGGAACAACGTTTACTTACTTGAGAGGCTACAGCTGTCAGTAGCAGCAAGCAGAACTAAGGAACATTATCCCAGGTGACATTGAATGATGCGCTATGAACTGACACAGTGGATGACATCTCAAGGAGTATTTCTACAATAGCTACAACAATATAGCATTTCTATTTTTTAATTTTATTTTTTCATCACCTTTTACCTCCTCTATGCCCTCTTCCACCTTCACCCATCCACTCCACCTCTGCAATCACCACACCATTGTCTATGTCCATGAGTTCTCTCTTTTTTAAAAAAAAAAAATATATATTTTTATTGATTTTTTTAGAGAGAGGGGAAGGGAGAGGGAGAAAGAGAGAGAAACATCGATGTGAGAGCAAACACTGATCAGCTGCCTACTGCACACTCCTTACTGGGGAGCAAGCCTGAAACCCAGGCATGTTCCCTGAATGGGAATCCAACCAGCGACCTCTTAGTGCACCAGGCCGATGCCTGACCAACTGAGCCCCACTGGCCAGGACTCTTTTTCTTTCTGCTCAATCCCTTCCACCTTCCCCTCCCCTCCCCACCCCCCCACACCCCCAACATAAAGCTGTCGGCTTCCTCTCTATGAGTGTGTCTCTATTTTTATAGCATTTCTATTTAAAGATTAAAATAAATATTAAAGTAAAAATGTAACTGGAAACTTCTTCTGCAACACAATGGAGAATAAAAGGGGGGACAGTCCTGGCCAAAGAGGGGAGTTAAGAATTCCTGTTGCTCCCGCTCCAGCCAGGGAGCAGCCACAGTGATAGTGGAAAGCAGCCACGCTGCTCCATCCACCAGCATTCACAGTGATGATGGAGAACAGATGGGGGCTGCGCAACAGCTGTGGCTCCTCAGAAAATTTGATGATTTCTCTACACATCTGTTTCTTCCCAGGTCTCTGAAGGCTTCGCGCCAGAACACAATTTAGTAAAAATGACTCTGCGATCTGGCTTGGCCCCAGGTAGATCCACAATGTAGAGAGCATGGCGTCTCAGTTCAGCGAGTAACACTGCTCATTTAATCGCAGGCTTCTTTGCCCCATTCCAGAGATTCAGATTTCAGAGCTGCACAGTAGGGCCAGGGCCTTAGCATTTTTAGGGAGCTCCTCGGTGATTCCATGCTGATGGCCCGTGGGCCATACTTTGTGAAGGATGGATGAACTATACATCCTTCAGTGAAACCCAGCTCTGCAGACAAGCAGGTTAAGTTCAGGGTTGTATTTGCTGACAAGAGCCAGAGTACATAGTCTTGCTGCAGGTTTTTAATAGATTTGAATCATCTCATAAAAGTCAAGAACATAATCAGACTATGTCAGACTAGAAGATGGATAAGGAAGAATATTCCTAAGTTAAAGTCAACATTCCTTCAAAGCAGAGTAATGTGTGTGCTTCAAAGCTGGGTCCCAAAAGTCCACACTGGAAGACATCATTGATAGCATTTTGGCCTGGGAAAAAAATAAAAGGCACTTATAAATGACCCGCCTTTGCCTTGAATAATAAAAATCTCAATGGTGTACCCATGAAACAATTCATTTTAGGCAGTGTTCTGGTAAAACTTCCAGATCACAAGTCGTTGGAAAACGACTGAGTTATATAAATGAGTTAATACTACTGCACATAACTGTTGACTATCAGCCAATTGAATGTTGAAGGGCACTTCCTGTAAATGTTGCTCTAAAATATGTTAAAGTAGTTGGCTTTAAACCATTGTTTCTGACAGTATTCACAAAGCACAAGCACTCTGGTGACTACTTCTACTGGTGACTATAAACCCACATCTTCAGCAAACAGAGCCATAGGAGGTGATCCTAACTCACCTAAAAGCAGTTTGAATCATGAATGCCCATTTTTTATGAGAGGTATGAAAGGAAAGCAAAATACGTTCCTCTGAAAATACTTATACTTATCTAATCTCTCCGCAGACTGTCTTTCCTGCTGCTTTTGAACCTCACAATAGTATTAATTTACAAGTTTTGTGTACACATGAGAACTGGGATATATACTCAGTTCATGTGACTTAGTTCTGACGAGTGCCTAGCCGAAATCAAAGGCGACAAAGACTGTGCACAATCTAGTCCCTCACCGACTTCTCCATAACAATTAACAGTGGAATACACGTTCTCAAAGCCCACCTATTAGACTGAGAAACACAACTGTCAGTTTGTCAAGGAACAACTGCTATATTTAGACGGAATGCCTCACATGGGCCAGTAATTTAGGGGAGGAAAGAATTTTCTTGTTTAAATATGGGACAGACCAGTGTGTTCATAAGTCGAATCAGATGAAAGAAAAGGGTCAGAACATTGGGGTCCAGGACTCCCCCACTGCTCTAGCCACAATAGGTCTTATTTTATCTGTTTTCTTTGGCTGTTCTTCCAGGGAAGATTCCATCTAGGAAAAAAGTTTTCTTGTCAAGAGTTTAAACATAACTTAGAAGAATTATCCTGTGTACAAGCAGAGAGGACACTCCAACAGAGTTGGTATGAATAAACAAATTCACCATCTATATATATAAAAGGCTAAGCCACTGTCCTACCATCTGACTGGTAGCTATGATGCACAATGACCACCAGGAGGCAGATGCTCAACGCAGGAGCTGCTGAGCTGTGGTGACTTGGCAGTGGTGGTTCTTGGGTGACACACCCTGGAACCAGAGAGGAGGGAGACTGATTCCAGGGTGAATCACCCGAGAACCGCCCTCTTGTAATCCAGGACCCCTTGGGGGATGTTGGAGAGCTGGTTTTGGGCCGATCCCCACAGGCCAGGCCGAGGGACCCCACCTACCGAAGGGATCCCACTTACTCCGCAGATGCCCCAGTGCTGCCCCAGGTACAGCTAGCCGGGGAGGGACCGTGGGAGGTTGGCTCCAGGGCATGTCCGGACTGTCTTGCCCAGTCCCACCCCACAGGCCACCTTCTAATTAATTTCCTTTCAATGTGCACAAATCCATGCACCAGGGCACTAGTCAATTATAACAGACCATGAGGAATTTGGGTGGTTGGAAGTATTCATCAGCTGTTTTAATTACTTTTCGTGTCTAAATATATTAATGAGGAAGCATTATCAGACCAAGTAAAGGAGGTGTGTGCAAAGTCCAGGGCACTTTGTTCCCTGGGTTATAAAACTGCTTGGAACCCCTGCTGAGACGCCAGTTTCTCTTCCCACGGATCCTTTCAGCTGTGTGGACGTCTCTGCCGAAACACAGCCACCGGCAATAAAGAACGAAGCTCAGATTGCCTGAGTAAATCCCCTAAAATCTGGGAAAACAGAAGACAACAGCCAGAATAAACACCATGACCATCCCCATTTGAAAGCTTACTTTATTTAGACCCACCCCTTGGTTTACTGGCCACTGTAAGAGAGGCAGGCAGGGATGGATGACATGCTAGTTGGTACAATACAGCTTCTGGGACAGACTTGTTGGTGTTTCCTGCCTCCCTCACCTTCCACCTAAAATTCTGGGGGCATTGAGGCTCCCTGTAATATGTTGCCAGTGTTTATTTTTTCTTCGTACACTCATAAACCTAGGGATCGGGGTGAGGGATGCTCACTGGACTCTCCTCATAAGACTTCCCTTCCCTCTCAGCTATCCCAAGTCCACGTAGACAAATTGGGAGCAGGGAGCTTCAAATTGCAAAAGATATTGAAATGTATTCCATGGTTTGGGGAAGGGGTGGGGTGGAGGAGATAAAATGGTATAAATGAATTTATTTACTAAATCAACTCCTTTGCTTCCTCAGAGCCAGGTAAGCAGCCCACCAAGAAATCATTGCATCTTTGCATGGCAGCTAAGCTCTAGCTTTGAACTCGGACACGCTGAGTTCAAATTCCACCTGATGGACTAATTGTGTGACCTTGGGCAAATTACTTGTCTCTCTCTTTTTATTTATTTTTTTATTTTTAAATATATTTTTATTGATTTCAGAGAGGAAGGGAGAGGGAGAGAGAGAGAGAAACATCAATGATGAGAGAGAATCATTGATCAGCTGCCTCCTGCACGTCCCACACTGGGGATCGAGCCTGCAACCTGGAACAGAACCATGACCTCCTGCTTCATAGGCAACACTCAACCACTGGCCACACCGGCAGGGCTCTCTTTCTTTATTTTCAATCATTTCTTTTTTTATTGAATTCATTGGAGTGACATTGGTTAATCTCTTGACATCTACATTTTCACATCCAAGGAGCTGGAGCGAATATAACAGCCACCTCAGAGGGTGGATGTGAGGGCTCCATGACAGTAGGTGTGTTAATGCACTTAGCCAAGTGTCTGGCACACACATGGTCCTCTGCTCTCAGATGGGACAAAGGAGACCTCCATGGTCTGCCCTGTAGGAAGGCGGCGGGGGGGGGGGGGGGGGGGGGGCGGGGAGGGGCAGGGCACCTGGCCCTCTCTGCCATCTCTCTTTCATGCACTCATCCTCCGAAAAACCTTGTGAAAATATTGGAGACGAATCTGCAGTAAGAGAAACCAAGAGGTGTGTGCCCAGCAGCTCCGCTGCACGAGAGCAGGCGCCTTGCCTTTCGTGCGGACAATGCCACCCAGCGTTTCAGTGTAGGAGATGCTGATTGTCACTAGTCCTGAGCCTGACTTTGTGCTAGTGCTTTGAGCATGGCTTTTATTTGCCATATTCTGATGCTTTGACATCTGGCATCTTCCGGAATCTGGAGGGACTGCCCCTCCCAACTCACCTGCCAGTGCACTTTTCAAAAGCAAACCAACCAATTTAGAGCCCTGTATGTCAGCTGCCTCCTTAGTCATGTTCTCACACTCTGAGCCATTCTCTGTGAGTCCTAATCACCCCAGGCCCAGATACCAGACAACCAAGAACAGCCCCTAGGCCCCCAAGCACCCTGAAATTATCAAACCAGCCAGTCCTAGGCCTGTTTTCCCTGCCTAGCCTGTTCCGGCCCTTGGAAACCATATTAAAGGCTCTGGTCCACTGTTCCCTTCCTGTTCTCTCTGCCCCCTGGCTGAGCCCACTTCTTCCTGTGCTCCCCATGTGGCCCTGCGTGGCATGGAGTGCCCCCTCCTCCTGGGAACTGTGCGTGACAAACTATCTTTTCAATGGTGACCATCTCCTGGTCTGTTGGCCTCACCATACCTAAGTAATAATAAAACCGATATGAAGACAGCTGGGCACTGGGAATTTAAATGAGAAAAAGACAGCTCCTCGGGACATTCCACACCCAGCCAGCCCGTCAGCTAGCCTGAGCTGGTTCCCAGAGGGTACAACAGCATCAATAGACTGTCTCTCAAGTGTACTGTGGGTCATCTCGGGATTCTCTACCTGGGAGAATGTACACCTGCCCCACTTCCTCCGCTGTAGCGGAATCTTGCAGTGGAGATGAGAGCTGGTCCACACTCATTGAGGCTCCCTGCCAGGTGCACATGCTCACCACACAAGGCATCATGGTTGTGAGGAGACCCTGAGGCTGGCCTCCTAAGAGAGGCCAAAGGTCAGCAAAGACTCAGGAAATGCTAATCAATTACGCATGGCCTGGTGCTCTCTACTCGAACTTCTTTTTTATCTAGTACTAGAGGCCCGATGCACGAAATTCGTGCAAGAGTAGGCCTTCCTTCCCCTGGCTACTGGCACCAGCTTCCCTCTGGCACCCAGGACCCAGGCTTCCCTCCAGCCACTGGCAAGGACGTCCAGTCTAATTAGCATGTTACACTTTTATTATTATAGATTTAAGCCCTTTAATATGATGATCAATAAATCTTCTGGTTCAGAGAAATTGCAGAATGAGGAGAGAGTCAAAGAGAGACAGAGAGAGGAGGGGGAGGAAAAGGGAGAGAGCAAAGCAAGGAGGGAGGGAAGGCAAAGGAAAAAAGAAGGGAGGAAAGAAGGCTAAGAGAATTACAGAAGAGTAGGAAGTAGTTTGATAGGGGAAAGAATTTTTAAAGCTTACTTTGAAGAAAATTAATGTGTTAGGCCGAAACCGGTTTGGCTCAGTGGATAGAGCATCGGCCTGCGGACTGAAGGGTCCCGGGTTCGATTCCGGTCAAGGGCATGTACCTTGGTTGCGGGCACATCCCCAGTAGGGGGCGTGCAGGAGGCAGCTGATCGATGTTTCTCTCATCGATGTTTCTAGCTCTCTGTCCCTCTCCCTTCCTCTCTGTAAAATATCAATAAAATATAATGTGTTAGGTTAGCAGGGCTGCCATAACAAAATACCACACACTTGGTGGCTTAGACAACAGAAATGCATTTCTCCCAATTCTGGAGGCTAGAAGTCCCAGATGAAGGTGTCGGCAGCTTTGTATCTCCCGAGGCCTCCCTCTAGATAGCCTCCTTCTCGCTGCTGTGTCCTCAATACTCTTCTCTCAGCGGGTGCGCATCCCTGGTGACCCTCCTACAGGAAAAGGAAATGTTTGTGTCCAGATCTCTTCTTATAAGGACAGCAATTACATTGGATTAAGGCCCACTTTAATGTCTTATTTTAACATAATCACTTCTTTAAAGACCCTACTCCAAATATGGTAACATTCTGATGTACTGGGGGTTAGAGCTTCAAGACATGAATTTTGAGGGGACACAATTTAGCCCATAGTAATTAGTAACTTTAACCACGAGGCAGGTATATTGACAGATGGCCTGGGTTTGGTTCCAGCTTCAGCCATTTACAAGTTGTGTGAACTTTTGGCAAATTTCTTACATTCTCGGTGCCTCGTTTCCCTCATCTGTAAAAATGGAGATAATAGCATCTACCTTATAGAGATTTTTATGAGGATAAAAAAGGCAGGTAGAGCTCTGGCTGGTATGGGTCCATTGGCTGAGCGTCATCCTGTGTACCAAAGGGCTGCCAGTTAGATTCCTGGTCAGGGCACATGCCTGAGTTTCGGGTTTGATCCCCAGTATGGGGCGTGCAGGAGACAGCTGATCAATGTTTTGCTCTCACATTGATGTTCCTCCCTCTCTCTCCCTCTCCCTTCCCCTCTCTCTAAAAACCATTTTTAAAAATCTTTTAAAACAAAGGCATGTAAAGCAGAGACAGGCACTTGTTCAGATCAGAAAATGCTACTATCATTATAAGAATTATTATGTCAATGGAATTTACTCTGCACTCAGTGAGTCGGATCACTTACACTGTGCAGCTGAGTAAAAGCCACATTGTGAAATAAAAGAAAACTCCAAATAAGCTAAAATGTCAGTTTATATCAGAAACACATTTATGTTATTTGGAATATACAGAAAGGTACAATTTTAAGTAATAAAAATCAGTTTGTCTTGCATTCATTTAATAAATGTTGAACAACAGCCCAGCCAGAGTGGCTCAGTGGTTGAGCATCAACCTATGAACCAGGAGGTCATGGTATGATTCCCGGTCGAGGGACATGCCCAGGTTGTGGACTCGATCCCCAGTAGGGGGCATGCAGGAGGCAGCCAATCAATGATTCTCTCTCATCATTGATGTTTCTATCTCATTCTCTTTCTCTCTCCTCCTCTCTGAAATCAATAAAAATATATTATTTAAAAATAAAATAAATGTTGAACAACATGTAAAGATTATCAACTTGGAGGAAGCAATGTTATTAGCCCTTAGCAGGGTCTCTGTCTCACTCCAGTAAATGTATGTGATTGTTTTTCCCAAAAGCCTTGGGGACATTCACTAATCCAACCAAGCAAGGTGTTTGGCATAATATCGAGGAGGCTGGACTAGAATATATGTGTAACTAACAAGTTAAGTGTGCTGGGCATAATTATGAAAGCACTGGGATACAGACGGGGACACTTAGCATGGAGCCTGGATAATAAGACATTTGAGAAAGAGAATTTGCAGGCCTTTATCCAGCACCATCAAATGTGCAGCCATTGCATCTGTGGACAGAAGTCTCCCTATCACTAGAGAGCTCTGCCAAGACATGTTCACCTGATCTCACTCCAACCCAAAAAGTGGCTCCAGTGTTTCTGGAATTTATAATCTTCAAAAAGATATTTAAATTCTCTGTGTTTTCCATTTCTTCAGCTGTCAAACAGAAATGATAATATCTTCTTTGCAAGGCCGTTGTGAAAATTAACAAAAATAGAAATCACTCAGCAATGGCAGGTCTTTTTACTGTTACTGTAATCATTATTCATCTCTCTTTGCCCTGTTTCTGTATCTGGAAACATCTTGTGGATTATGAAGTTAGCTTGCAGAGACACAGACACCATGACGTAGAGCACCCTGTCCATCAGACACAAATATTCTGGTCTCTGTTGCAAACTAGTAAATTAGCTTACTGGTGTACATGCTAGACTCTTATGAGTTTGGTTAGGTCAGTGAGTCTGATCAGTCTGGAACAGTAGTAAAACTAAAGCATATGTAAAATGGAGGATCCCACTCTAGAACGTCATCTTATGGTACCACCATCATCCTAAGGCTGGCCACCAGATGGTACTGCCCTATCCCAGTCCTCAACTTGCAACATATGAAGCTTGGAAAGTCAAGGGTTTGAGGTAAAACCATTAATTTTCCATAAAACTCAGACTATTTGGTGAGACCAGGAAAAGGAAACAGTTATAATGCTTTTATTTTAAAATACTTTTAAAGTGTAGCATATAATTTGATTCTGATATCAACTTCATGGATGTAGAGAGGACAGTGAACCACTGTCTTTTTTATTAAAATAAAAACTAAAATTTTGATAAGTTAAAAGTCTTGCCCCAAAAGATACAGACTTCCAGTAATAAAATAAATAAGTCATGAGGATATAAAGTACAGACAGCATGGTGAATATAGTTAATAATACTGTATTGCAAAATAAAGTTGCTAAGAGAGATCTTAAAAATTCTCATTACAAGGAAAAAATTTATAACTATGTGTGGTGATAGATGTTAACTAGACTTATCATGGTGATCAGTTTGCAACATATACAAATATCAAATCATTGAACACCTGAAACTAATATAAAGTTATATTTTAATTATAACCTCAATATAAAATCTACACTAATAAAAGAGAAACATGCAAATTGACCATACCTTCATGATGCCCACCAGCCAATCAGGAGTGAGTATGCAAATTAACCCAACAAAGATGGTGGGTTAATTTGCATACATAGGCGCCAAGTGGCCAAACCGCTCCAGCAGCTCTGGGCCTCTGGGCAGCATGGGAAGGCAGAAAGGTGGCTCCGGGCTGGAGCGAAGGTGGTGCCAGCAGCCAGGGGAAGGAAGGCCCATTCTTGCACGAATCTTCGTGCATCGGGCCACTAGTAAATAAATGAAAGTCTTGCCCCCAATTATGCAGTTGTTATCAGGTGGAGTCAGAATTTATACAAATCACTCCACTAGAACCTCCTGCAAAATAATTCAGGGTTACATTCATACAAGACTTAGCCAACTTTTACTTTTTAAGAGATATTTATCAAAAACTATTTCTTCTTTTTTAAATGCTTTTATTGATTTTAGAGAGAGGAAGGGAGAAGGGGGGAGAGATAGAAACATCAATGATGAGAGAGAGTCATTGATTGGCTGCCTCCTGCACATTCCACCTGGGCATGTGCCCTGATCGTGAATCGAACCATGACCTTCTCATTCATAGGTTGACACTCAACCACTGAGCCACACTAGCCAGACAGCCAACTTTTTTAATTCTCCCTTTTTAGAGGAAATCTTTCCCTTGCAATTGTTTTTAATAATGCAGTAAAACGTTTTAATGGCCAATGGGACGTTATATTGAAAAAAAGAGTAGGGAGAGCAACATATATTATGGTAAATTGGAAAAATTAGGCTGAACTCTTGACCTTACAAAGATATTCTAGCAATGGCTGGGTAGTTCTTACTGAACCAATCTTCCCACAAATAACAACTATAAACGCTGGATGAACTATAAAAACAACTACCTGAAGACACTAAAGAACAAACAAAAGCAGGAAGACAGATACTGGGAGGGGATGGAAACAAGGGAGAAGGGAAGACCCTGAGTGTTTCTCATTTTAATGGTTTTGATCTGAGGGGAGGTCCCAGTCTGTATCATAGGCTAGACCTGGGATTTTAAAAGTTTGTTGTTTGGTTTTGTTATGTTTTATTTCATTTTCAAGTCTTATTGGCTTGAAGAATTTGAGAACTGGGATTGGGCAGAACTAGCAACTGAAAAATGAGGAGAAACATCTCAAAAGAGAGAGCTAGAGAATCAAGTTCTGTGTTATAAACATGGCCCAGACTCTTCGCCAACCTCTGAATCATACTTGCACAGCCAGTCCAGGCTGGAGTGCAACAGGGAAGACTTTGTAGTTGAGGTTCAACAAGTTAATGGCCAGCCAAAACCAAGTGTCAATGCTTTTTGTAGTAACATAGCAGAATACACAATCGGTATAATATCTTACTCACAATATCCAGGACAGATTCCAAAATTATTTGATATAAAAAAAGCAGAAAAACATTTAAACTTTAAAACATTGCATGCTGAAAGGACCATCAGCAAATACTAACTCTGTGATGACCCAGAGGTTCATCTATAGATAAAGATTTTAAAGCAACTGTGATGATTGTGCTCTAGGACATCAAAAATTAAAATAAAAGTAACTCATCATTAATGCAAAGAGAGAAAATTTAGGCAGAGCAATAGAAACCATAAAAAGAAAGAAGAACCAAATGGAAATTCTATGACTGAAAAGGGTCATACTTGAAACCGAAAATTCTCTGGGTAAGTGTAAGAGCAGGTTAAGGGTGTCAGAATAAAAATAAAAGATTAAAATATGAATTATTCAATATGTAAAAGAGAAAAAAATCATTTAAAAAGTCAACAGAACCTCAGGGAACTATGACATCCCTAGAGGAAAGCAGGAGTTTGCAAGTCATCAATACTAGTGCTCATACATAATTGTCTCGAGATGATCTGTTAGCCAAATGTCCCAAAGATGGAATTGTCCCTTATTCATGTTAGAAGAAAACTCTGAATAACCGTATTAAATAGAATGCATACAACCCCCAAACTTCCAGTAATACTAAGAAATCAAGTCATAATGGCAAGATAAGCTTGATAAAGCAGGCCAAGTGAAAGTAATACATATAATTTCTTGGAAATACATGAAGCTTCAAGAACTAAAAGCCCCCTGAAAGACGTGGACTGGAAAGTCTCATTGATGTAGAAGAAAAACTTAATTATGAAAAGAGGCTCAGATTTAAAACTTTGGATGGCACAAGAGAGGCAGAGTCCTGATCAAGAACCGCTTTCTTGATAACCAGGCTCTGCAACCTCGGCTGGCCGAAGGAGGTATTCTTTTCCAGGCGGGTCTTGTAAAACTCTGCAACTCTAGAAAGACAATCCTAGAAAAACATAAGAAATCAATCAACCTACAGCTTTGCCTCATTTGTAATCAGTCCTGAAATCATTGCTGTGCTCTGCGCATCTCTTCTGCTTTTTAAGGTGTTTGAAGCATTAGATGAATGAGATTTGTGATTGTATTTAATGTTTAAAAGAGTCTGATTAAATAAGTTTGCAACTGATGCTTAAGCATTGGAGTCATTTAACTTGTTGAATGCATAAGTTTTGATTTATTAATCTAAGTAGCATGTAAATACTTAGAGGAATATTAATCATTTATGCTTAATGTTTGAAGGAATTTTAATCATTTAGATAAATTACAACATTAACAAAATGAACATTAAACAAAATATAAATAGTTGCTAGTGTTACTTACTGCTTGAGGTACTTTTATTCATGGAGAAGAAACCAGTCAACAATTTTTTACAAAGTTCTATAGCAATTGTGGACAAAACCTAGAAGGAAATTGATATTTTTATGTGCATTTCCATAATATCACATTGTACATTTCTCAAATTCCAACTAAAGATATTTCTGACTTTAGTGTTCTAACTTTCATTTTCAAAAGATCCAATTTAATCTAGTGCTGACCTGAAAATAATATATTGTCTCAACAACTAGAGCTACAGATTCAGGAAAAAGATCATTTTTGCATTCCTGGCTGTGATTCATACCCCACAAGAACTATGCTTGATATTCTATCTTTTTTTTTTTGAATGTCCATATCTAAGCTCATCTGTCAGACTGGCAAGGGGTCCACACACAAAGTAATAACTAAGTTTTAGCAAAAATAGATACCAAAACAAGAGGCCGAAAAGACAAATCCTTCAAACTGGCTGCAAATGTTATTTCTCCCTGCACCAACCGTTTTGTTTTGTTTTTTTTTCATAATTCTTTTATATGTATTTATTCATTTTAAGAATACTGTAATTAATTAATTGATGCCCTATCCAAAAGTGACTGATAAGTGAGGAATTATTTTAGCATTAGACAATTATAAATATTAAGATGACTTAGTTACATATATGAATTTACTAGGCTCATTATTCCTTTTTATGGTCAAATTGCCCTCTGTAGATGCTTCCTGTGTTTTTTTGCAGATGACTCTGATAATGTTTTAAATTGTGGTAAAATACACAGAGCATGAAATGTACCCTCTTAGCCATTTTTAAGTGTACAGTTCAGAGGCATTTAGCACATTCATATTGTTGTGCAAGCACCACCACCCTCTCCAGAACCCTTTTCGACTTCCAAAACGGAAACTCTACATCCATTAAACATTAACTCCCAACTCTCTCCCCCAACCCCAAACCATGCCCAGCTCCTTGCAACCACCATTCTACTTTCTGTTGCTGAATTTGACTACTCTAGTTACCTCATATAAGTAGAATTATAGAATATTTGTTTTTTGGGGACTGTATTATTTTACTTGACATAATGTCTTCAAAGTTAATTCATGTTGCAGCATACATCAGAATTCCATTGCTTTTTTAGGACAAATAATGTTTTATTTGTAGTATGCACCACATTTTTTAATCCATTCATTCATCAATGGACACTTGGGTTGCTTCCACCTTTTAGTGGTTGTGAATGATGCTGCTATGAATATGAGTGCACTAATATCTATTTGAGTACTAGACTTATGGGGGGACATCATTTTGTAATTTATATAAATATCTAACCACTGTGCTATATGCCTGAAACAAACATAAAATAATATTGACTGTCAAAAAAAACCACCAACATTAGCCCTAACTGGTTTGGCTCAGTGGATAGAGCATTGGCCTGCAGACTGAAACGTCACAGGTTCGATTCCGGTCAAGGGCATGTACCTTGGTGGTGGGCACATCCCCAGTAGGAGGTGTGCTAGAGGCAGCTGATCAATGTTTCTCTCTCATTGATGTTTCTAGCTCTCTAGCCCTCTCCCTTCCTCTCTGAAAAAAAATCAATAAAATATATATATTTTTAAAAAAAAACACCACTTTAAGTCCTTATATCCAATTCTTCTATGTATGGATCCAGAAATGGAATTGCTGAATCATACAGTAATTCTGCTTATTTTCCAAGGAACCACCATACTGTTTTCCATAGCAGCTACACCATTTTACATTCCCACTAGAAGTATAGAGGGTTCCAATTTCCCCACATCCTCACCAACACTTGTTATTTTCAGGTGGTGCTTTAAAAAAAAAAAAAGAAGAAGAAGAAGCTATCCTGAAAGGTAATTTTTGCATCCTGGCTGAGATTTATGTCCCACAAAAAAAACATGTTTGATGTTCAATCATTTCTGTTGGCTGTCCATTTCTGAGCTCATCTGTCAGGCTGCCAAGGGCCCACACATGCGGAAATGGCCAGTGACTGCTTCATGGGTGTAGGGAAGAAACGGTCTTAGAACTAGATAGAGATGCTGCCTGCACAACACTGTACATTTATTACTAAAAGCCACTTAATACACACTTTAAAGTAGCTAATGGTTATATTTGTGCTACGTAAGTGTACCTCAATTGAAACCAAAAAATCTGTGGACTGGGGAAAAAAAGAATAGATGGATGAGAAAGAGAGCTTTTGAGAAAAAAGAATTCCAGGCCAGACGTGTGAGGTAGCAAAGAGAAGTGATACCGCTAGTAAAGTGTATCAGACCTTCAGTGTTTCCTTCTATTTCACACTGAGGTGAGGGGGTTAGAAAGGCATAAATTACTGCTTCAAGATCCTTCCAAATTTCTCTCAATTTAACTTCAGATATTTGGGACTAAAAGGGAAACCAAAAATCAAACAGCCAATAACTTAACTGTATACACCCCAAAAGCGAAGTGTTAAACAATAATAATTACCGGCAGGAGGTCACTGTAGCCTCTATCAGATCCAGGTCACTTGTTTTGTGGGACTGAAGCCTCGTGGCTTCCATGGCTTAAATAAAATTTTCTCACCAGAATTTGATCAGTGCTTCCCCTGTCAAGGAATCAAAGTGATTAAACAACAACAAGTATCATTTTTGCCTAACAGTTAGGCAAAATGTTAAGATTACTAATAGCTGGTATTGGTAATGTGTGAAGCAGCATACTCTCATGCTGAGATGGTAGCAGTACAAATAAGATACAAATATCTAGGCCCTAGACTCTAGGGAGTAATCTGGCAATATGTAATCAAGTTTTTAATAGGCATGCTGTTTACCCAGCAATCTGACTTCTGTGAATTTATCCTAAGGAAGTACCTGGAAAGGCATACAAAGTTATATGTATAAGTATGTTCATTATGGTGTTATTCATAATAGTGAGAGACTGGAAAGCGTATTTTTTCAATTTTCAATAGAGAACTCATTAAATAAATTACAGCACAGCCACGCACTAGATTGCTCCTATGCAGATTTAAAAATAATCATGAAGATCAATATTCATTATAAGAAAAAATATTCATATATCCATATGTTACATTTAAAAAAAAGAAATTACAAGACAGCATTTTTTAATATATGCATGAAAAAAACATAGCAAGGCACCCATCAAAATGTTAATAAGCTTTCTCTCTGGGTGGGGGCAAATTTTCATTTTTACTTTACACCTTTTTCTATTGTCTGGATTTATTTCTATTAATGTGTTATTTTTATTACAATAAAAAATAAAGTTATGTTTATTTTGAGAAGCAGTCTAGGAAAGAAAATATATGAGTGAAAAAAGATTTTTAACAAAAAAACCCTTCCAGGACAAAGGTACTGGTGGACTTGGCCTGGGTTGGATGTCCAAGCTGAACCAATGGGTCCTGGCCACTGGTTGCCTCCACTGTCAATCAAGACTCCTCTCAAAGATGGAGGCTTACCCATCATGAGCCAGGTAGCCACCCCAATTTTTGTGTATTATGCAACTTCAGCAAGTTTATCAACGCCCTGAGGGCAATTCTTAGACCTTTAGGTTTAGACAAGGAACTCTAATTGAGGATACACATTAAAAATACTTAGAAGTGCCCTGGTTGGTGTTGCTAAGTGGTTAGCGTCTGCATGCACACCGAAGGGTCATGGGCGGGCATATGAGTTTCAGGTTCAATCCTGGCCCAGTTGGGGCACGTGCTGGAGGCAAGCCAGTATATGTGTCTCTCTCACATTGATGTTTCCCTCTCTCTTCCCCTCTCTCTCTCCCCTCTACTCTCTTTAAAAATCAATGGGAAAAAACATTCTTGGGTGAAGATTAACAAAAACAAAACAGAAAACACTCATAAGCTAAAAAAAAAAAAAAAAAAATCCTACCACCACCAAGCCCCCAACATTCTGATTTAATTAGTTGAGGGTAAGGCCCAGGAATAATCACTTCAGATGATTCAAATATGTAACCAGCACTGAGAAACAATGGTTTGGGCCCAGTGTGAGACATTTTTGCTCTGGAATTAGCCTCTCTGTAATCTAGAACACAGATTCTCAAACATGGGGGAGAAGTTAGAAATGCAAATTCCCTGGCATCGACCCAGATATTCTGATTTAGTAGGTTTGGGGTGGGGCCCAGGAACTTGAATTTCTAACAAGTACAATGCAGGTGATTCTGACTTTGGAGTGGAAAAAGCAGGCAGACAGCCTTAACCAAGTGACCAAGTTGGCCTCACCATTATTAGGAGGAAGGGACCTCGGTGGCTAATGCTAGCTGCACCGAGAAAAACTAAACAGCGCTTCAGTTTAGCAGAACTCCTGCCATAAATGCATTGCCTAAATTAATTACGAGGAAATATCAAGATCAAACAAATCACATTTTACAAATAAAAAAGAAAATCCCAATTCAACAGGCTCTCAACAAAGGAAGATCCCTTTATCGTGAGGTGGGACAGGTTCAGGTTTACCCAATTTACCATTTCATCATCTGTTTCTGCACATTTTCATTCAGCCACCCTTTGCCTGTCAGTTTAGCTTCCCTGTGGTTGGGAGACAGTGGCCATGACTCCTGTTTTATGTTCCAGACACAACAATGGGCAAGGGAGATAAGGAGCTATTTCTTCTGCTATTTATCACTCTTAAGCAGTGAGGAAAGTGTTTTAACTAAAAGGCCCAAATAGAGTTAGCCTCCGGGGTTTTTGGCCCAAGTTGGGTCACATGCCAACTCCTAAACAAATCTCTGACAGAAAGAAGGGGATGCCCTATTCAGCGACCCTCTGGGTGCCATGCGGTCACCCAACCAAAATGTGACTCTTCAGCAAAAAAAGAAACAGGAATGGATGCTTCAAGATAGTCAGTGGACCTCCAAGGTCAAGGCCGGAAGGTTAGATGCAACTTGGAAGGTTAGATGATTCATTCAAAGGACACTTGTAGGGGAACTAGGATGACCCTGGGGGAAAGTTTGGGGCACGAGATTATACATTGTGCAACTGGAAGTCAGTAGACAGCAGCAGTTAAGACACATGAATGATGCTATAAGCACAAGATAGGAACCTGAAAATAAGCTTTTGTTTGGTTAAAATGGAAATACAATGGCCTTGAAGTGGTAACAGGCATGGCAATGTGAAATGCATAAAAAAATCTTCTAATCTATCTTTTTCATAAAAGCTGACAACATCCTCAATGGTAGTAAGTAGGAAAGGGAGATGAGAGAATACATGCTCAACTAATGTAGATGAGGGAAAATGAAGTTTTCCTGGGAGAAATGGATGGAATGTATCTTTTATGTAGTATTACCCTTTTTTTAAAAAACAAAACAAAAACACTCTTTGGGATTCACAACATCCCTGTTAGTCTATGACAGTGCTTTGTCACCTTGAGGACTAAGAAACTTAATCAATACCATGCTCACCTGATTTAAGACCAATTATTCTTTTCAATTGTAAACACACATGAAATACAATTGTTCATCTCCAAATGTTATCCTGCACAGATTTCATAAAATCTATTTAATTGTATCCTGGAACATGTAAAAGACAGACCTCTTTATAGCATTTCATAATGGCAGTATCAATCAATAAAAATAAACAATTCCTGGATTCGATTTGCAGAGTGCTCAGTACAATAATTTTTACAGAGAAAATCTCTTTGTTTTGTCTACATTCCAGACTCAGCATAGTCCTGAGCATCAGTTTTTAGGGAAATCAAGTTCTTTTGATTTATCAATAAAGAAAAACATTTGAGAACTGATGCTAATTTTTCAGCTAGTACAACATGTAGCTTGGGATTTAAATACTTCGGTGCATTTTTAAGCACAAGTCTTCTTGGGCTTCCTAGTTGCTGGTGCCCACATTGGACTGTCTGTCCCTCTTCCAGCCAGTTAACAGTCACTTATACTATTTTTGATCTAGTGTGCACCCTCAACCACCTCATCTATTTAGCTCTCACATTCAGGGCCATGAACCACCTGCCTTAATCACCAGACCCGGGTACTAGGCACTATGAATATCCCCTATGCCCCAGAGACCACCAAAGCTATTCAAACCTGCTTACCCTGCCTTATCTGTTCCTTCTCGAAGAAACCACAGTCAAACAAACAAACAAACAAAAACAACAACAAAAGAAAAACTCAAAAGACTCTTGCCCAAATTTCCTTACCCCCAACCCTTGACTGATCCTGGTGCTTCCCCTGGTGGCCCTGCCTGGTGTGGTGTCCTCTTCCCCTTGAGATCTGTGAGTCACAACCTATCTTTTCTATGGCAATTGTCTTCTGATCTCTTCTGGTTGGCCTCACCATACCTGAATAATAATAAAGCTACAAGCTAATAAAGTTAACCTAATTGACATACAAATAACACTTCATTCAAGGCTGAGTTAAAATTCTTTACAAGTGCTCATAGAATGTTTACTAGCCAATATTGACCATATTCTGGACCATAAAACAAATTTCAAATGATTGAAATTATTCAAGTATGTTCACTGACCATGGTGAAATTAAGCTTAGAAATCAACTAGAAAGAATAAAAAAGAGAAAACCCTTAAACGTTGGAAAATTAAGCAATATATTTTTAAGCTACCAAGCAATATATGTCTAAGTTATCCTAGTATTAAAGAAGAAAATAAAAAAAGACAAGAAAGCATATACAATTAAATATATTTTAATTTAATGATAAAAGAATGACATTAAAATATATGAGATGCTACTTAGAAAGTAGCACTTAGTAAGAAATTTATGACTTTTTATTGAGGTATAATTGACAGGTGACATTTTATTAGTTTCAGGTGTACAATATAATGATTTGATATTTGTATACAACTCAAAATGATTACCACAAAAAGTCTAGTTACTATTCATCACTATACATAATCACATTTTTTTCTTGTGATAAGAACTTTATTTTTTGTGAGGAGAACTTTTAAGATTTATTCTTAGCAACATTCATAAGCTAGAAAATAAAGGCCAAAAAATCAACAACTTAGGTATCCAGTTCAAGAAGTTATAAAAACAATAAGTAAAACCTTAGAAAGTAGAAAAAAGGAAATAACATTTGAGCAGAAAATGTTGGAAAAGAAGGTAAACATAAAAGAAGAAAATCAACAACAAAAAGAAGCCTGCAGGTGTTGGCAAACTACAGCTCTCTGGCCCAATCCAGCCAACACCTCTTTTAATGTGGGCCATGAACTAAAAATTATTTTCACATTTTTAAATATTTGCAGGGGAAAAAATCAAAAGGAAAATAATATTTTGTGACATGTAAAATTCAAATTGCAGTGTCCATAAATATAGTTTTACTTGAACATAGCAATGCTCATATATTTACATGTCGCTTATGGCTGCTTTCAGAATACAGTGGTAGAGTTGAGTAGCAGCAGCAGAGACTGTATAGCCTGCAAAGCCTAATATATTTTCTGAATATTTTCTATCTGGCTTTGTACAGAAAAAGTTTTCTGACCCCTGGCATATAACAATGCATGGACATGTAATAGGTACTTAAAATATACCTGCTGATTAAAAAGTTGTCAAATGAGTGAACAAGCAACCGATCAATTTGCAGACTTTGAAACCTCATTGTATTAGGGCAGTCTGTAGTCTACAACATCAAAAATATTTATAGTAAAAGGGCTACCTTTACACAAGAAGCTTGATAATCTGTTCTGTAATACCAAGGCAAAAAGAGAGAAACAAAGAAACAGAAAGATTAGGGAGACAAAGAGATTTAGAGACACAAAAAGAGAGTGAAAAAGTACTAACTATCAATAGCAAGTATGAAAAGGATGATAATCCTACAAATCCTGCAAGATATTATGAACAACTTCATGACAATAATTTGAAATTTTAGAGAAATGGAAAATTTTCTATAAAAACATAACATCAAAATTTTCCAAGAAGTAATAGAAAATCTCACCAAGAAGAGAAACCATATCTCTTACAGTAAATAAATTTATAAGTAAAAATCTTTCACAAAGAAAACTCTAAGACCAGATGGCCTAATTGGTAAGTTCTTCCATTTGCTTCAGAACTAGCAATAATATAGAAATTCTTGCAGAGTCTAAAAAAGCTCATTTTTATAAGTTTTATGAGCCAGTACTTATAAGCCCTTGATATGAACATCTGAATAAAACATTACAAGAAAGAAAAATAATTACAGAAAAATTTATATATACATTTTAATTACTTTTGGATAAATGACATATTTTACAATTAAAATTTAAAATACCTGAAAACAAAAACAGAAAAATAATTTCTTTTGTTGTTGTTGTTGTTGTTAATCCTCACTGGAGAACATCTTTCCATTGATTTTTAGAGAGAGTGGAAGGGAGGGGATAAAGAGAGAAACATCAGTGTGAGAGAGACACATTGATTGGTTGTCTGCTGCACATACCCCAACCAGGACCAGAGATCAAACCTGCAACCTAGATTCGTGCCCTTGACCAGAATGGAACCTGGGACCCTTCAGTCCGCCGATGTGAACCAAACTGGCTAGGGCAGGAAAATAATTTCTTAAAAATAAAATACATAAAATTTCAAATTAAAATAAACCATTAAATACCTAGCTCAAAGAATAAAAAACTAAACAAGTATCAAAAATATTGCAAGAGATGAGTAAAATGACACTACCAAAGAGAAAAACAGATGCATGTAAAGCAATCAGAACCAAAATGGCATCAAATATAAGAGAAAAAATAAGTTCTAGAAGATAATATAAGATGATTTAAAAATTCTGAGAATGATTTTCATTATAGAACTAGAGGCCTGGTGCATGAAATTCGTGCACGGTGGTGGTGGTGGGGGCGGGGAATCCCCTCAGCCCAGCTTGCACCCTCTCCAATCCGGACCCCTCAGGGGATCTCCAACTGCTGGTTTAGGCCCCATCCCCGGGATTGGGCCTAAACCAGCAGTCAGACATCCCTCTCACAATCCAGTACTGCTGGCTCCTAACTGCTCACCTGCTTGCCTGCCTGATCACCCCTAACTGCCTCTGCCTGCTGGCCTGATTGCCCCTAACTTCCCCCCCTGCCAGCCTGGCTGCCCCCAACTGCCCCCCTGCCAGCCTGGTCACTCCATGCAGCCTGCTGTTTGGTTGTTTGGTCGTCCCTCACTAACCCCCCCCTGCTGGCCTGGTCACCCCATGCAGCCTGCTGTTCTGTTGTTACTGTGAGGGCATCCTGACCAATTTGCATATTACTCTTTTATTAGTATAGATTCTATGCCCAGGTAATTTACTAAACAAGTATGACATTGCTCAAAAGCTTAAACATGTACCTCTCATGCAACCTTTCCCAGGAAACTACTAGAGGACCTGTCTCACCAAAAGTGGGCATAAGCCAAGAAAAAGGAAGAATGGGACCCCGGAAGCAGAGATCCAAAGGAGAAAAGTAAAAGGAATTCCTAAGAGACACAGCAGGGTTAGAGAAACTGTGCCAGACTGCAACAGATGTACAGAAGGCTCCAGCAGAGTTAACACAAGGATAAGAGTGGAGCAAATAAAAACTGGCTGATGTGCTCAATTATAAACGCTGTCCTGGCTGGTTTTACAGCTTTGCAGAAAATTTTGGTGAAGAATTATTAGGACCCAAATAAAAGTAACCAAATAAAAAATTACTAATTGGGCAGGGGAATGGAGAAGTCTGTTCAGGAAAGGAAATGTAATCATAGTACACTAAATGGATCAGCTGCAAGCATATTTGCATAGTTGTAATAATACTGAGTACTAATTTAACCCCAAATGGTGATGAATCAGTGGGAAGAATAGGGATAGAGAGGTATGGGGCATAGTGGATGTAAATGAACTAAATGGCTAGCTTTCTTATTAGGAAATCAGTAGATAAATCTGGAAGTAGTGGTATATAAGCATGTTATTTAGAGGTAAATGCCAGGAGCAGCTAGAACGGAAAGTTTGTCTGGAGTGGGTGGTGGGGCGGGGGGGAAGGGGAGGACAGAGGACTGCTACTTTTTATTATAAGCTTTATTCAGCACAGGTTCTACTTTGATTTTTATGAAAATTAGATTTAAAAAAGAATGAGAGTGTACTTGTACTTCCACAAATTAATAGATACCCAATTTCAAAGGCAAAGAGTATGGAGCTTATACTAGTATATATACTAGAGGCCCGAAGCATGAAATTCATGCAAGAGTAGGCCTTCCTTCCCCCGGCTGCCGGCACTGGCTTTCCTCTGTCACCCGGGACCTGGACTTCCCTCGCAGCCCCAGCTTCATCCAGGTCATCCGGAAGGATGTCTGGTCTAATTAGCATATTATGCTTTTATTATTATAGATATTGTTGAGAATTCTCTTCCTTTATTGAACAAGAAGCCAAAAACAGCTTTGTGTTGGAGAATTTTTTTGAGAGACAGAGTAACATGTAGCTTTTTGAAATGGTGAGATTAGGGTAAGTAAATAGTTGCTGTCAGGTAAATTAAATGAGATGACCAAACAGAAAAATATTTCACAAATACTGATTTATGATTTAAAACAGTACCACAAAGCCACCCATAACGCCAAATAACCCTAACACCACAAACCCAATGTGTAGAAGTCAACATGTGCAACATGGAAGAGATATGTAAATTCACATCTATTCTCTTGGTTACATTCACATAAACAGGCAACATCTCTGAACATGAAAAATAATATAAAGACAACAATGGACACTTGCCACGTCCATTCAACATAATGTCAGATCTACCCACGGATCAAGAATAGAAATTGATATACAGGACATTATTGAGACAACTGAAATTTAAATCCAGTCTTTGGATCAGGGGATACTATTATATGAAAGATAAATTTCCTGATTTTGGTCATTGTTCTATTAATGAATGGCCTATAGTTTAGGGGCACGTTGTCTGCAATTTACTAATAGATGATTCAGAAGAAAGATATTATAGAAATATATGTGGAGAGAGATAGGACAAGAGAAATGCAGAGAATAAAACAAATGTACGGTAACAATTGCTGAAACTGGGTGCAGAATATATGGGAGTACTATGCAACTTTTCTGTAAATCTGAAATTGTTTCAAAATGAAATAGTCTTAAAAAGAGTATGAAAGATTTCCCATAAAAATGTGCCACGTTCATGCTTCTGGAGAGTCATAGGTTCCATCAGATTCTAACTTGTAAACACTCCCTTCAAAAAGGGTCAAGAACACCCCTTTCCCATTATTATTTATATTTCTATATTTAGTCATATTCTCTCATCCTTCTAACTAGGGTTTAAATTCAAATAGCCATGAAAAAGATCTTATATTAGTCTGAGTACCAAAGAACAAAGTAAGGTTTTAAATAAGCAATAAAACTTAGTGTAAAAACAAAAACTTTTGCTGCGTTATCAATGAATGCTGTTCTTTCTTGTTAAAACCCAATAGTTACTCAAAAACAGTATCTCATTCATTTTGTAATAATTTATTCTGGAAATGTGTACCAATTTTAAACAAACACTGCTCACTGCTACAAGAAAAAAACTTCAAAGAATCATTGACTCTTTTCATTAAAAATGAAATTAAAATATATTTTTACATTAAAAGTAAGGTTTATTCATTCTGGCTGAGATACATCAATTTGACTGTGAGTGAGAAATAAATCAGTTTAAAATAAGAAAATGTCACATAAATTTTCATAAGAAAATGAACTGCAATTCAGCTTTATATTTATTTTTATGTTGCTTAATTTTATATATATTACACATATCATACATACATACTTGTTATACAAAAATACACAAAAATTCAAGTACATAGTTTAATATCTAAAAAAGGGAAAGGGAGATATTGCATTGGATTTCTGGTACTATTTTGTTTAAATACTTTTATAATTCAGATTTCAAGGAAACAACAAATCAAAAGCCACCAATTTTTCAGAAAGCTTTGTGTTCACATAAATTCATCATTCAAGTATATTTTTATTGAAACAATAAACTATTTGACTGGTTGCAAAGTCAAATGAATAAGTCATGATATTAAGCAAAAGCAGAGCTTTCTCTAACTCTGCTTTCATCAGCCTAGCATCCCTCTGACATATAAAATGCAGAGTATGACAGTGACTTTTAACCTGCAAGCGGCTTTAAGCTGGACACTATTAATGCCATATTATAGGGCTGACAATGTTACAGATTCTTATTAAAAGCAATTAGAAATTTTACTTTTACTTTTTTATTCAATTTGAAAAACAGTACATCTTTTTCACTGTGGTTGGCAACTTGACGTTATACCTGAAGGAATAATTTAAACATCCTATGACAAAACATATACATAAACTTCTGAAAGATCTTGGTCTTAAATTCAATTACAATTTCAATTCTAGTTACCAAGCAAATACAAAGAATTTTCTATTAACCATAGTATTAACATGTTTTTTAAAAAGTAAATTGTTTTTTGTGTTTTTTAATTAAATTTTTTTAATGTTGACACTATTGCAGATGTCCCCCATTTTGCCCCCCTTTGCCCACCTCCACTCATTCCCGCCTCCCCCTCCCTTTTCACCACACTATTGTCTGTGTCCATAGGGTATGCATGTATGTTCTTTAGCTAACACCTTCACCTTCTTCATCCAGTCATCCTCCCCGCTGGCATTGTTGAGGCACAAAAACATTATGTGACTTGCCCAAGGTCATGGAAGGAATGAAAGGCAGATAAAAGCATTCTTTTTCTAGCTTAAGTATCTGCACTAACCCTAGGTTATACCATCTTGCAAAATTAGCTCAGTACAACAGATACAGAAAGTAGATACATTATTTAGTAATGGTTGTTTAACCTAAATTGCTATTAAACCTAACTCTAATAATCTATATGTTTATCATACATTATTAGGAATTTATAAGACGAAACATGATCATTTTCTGAATTGTTAGGCATGTAATGAGTTATTGTTTAAATATGATATAACTGCATAAAACAAAATGTATAATACAATTTTAAACAAGTTCAACAAAAGATGCTTTTAACATGATTTTTACAAAAATACTAATTATGAAACCTACAAAATTTAAGACAGTACCACAGACACAAACATAATAATATAAATATATTAAATCGTCTTCTAGTGGCTGTTTTGACTTTTATGAAAACGTTCTAACAAAGCACTCATAATGTTTCCTGGTATTCTTTGGTGCTTATCAATCAAAGCTTGAACAGCATTCTTCGTCTATTAAGAAAACAAAAGAAAAGCCATTATTCTTTTAGTTCTCAAAACAGATCTTCTATTTTGTAAAGATTTTAATGTACTACTACTTTCAAGAAGTCCTCCCTAATTTAGCACCCATCTCTCTTCAGAATTAATGGTTTCCGTCTTAGTACACCCATAGTATATTTCTTATACTTATTTTATTATGCTTGAATTACAGTATTGTCCAAATGAATATTTTCTACACCAGAGATACATCTCAGCATTTCTCCAGCATTGAGCACAGCAATGCCTTGCACTCAAGAAACACTTTTTTAAATAACTAAGGAAAAAAATCAGAAAAAAAAATTTTCTAATAGCCAAATGAAGTTTCACTCGTTTCCACCCATTAATAAACTGTTGTACATTTTTCCTTTGTTATCATACACACCAAAAAATTATATCAGGCAATGAAAAATGAAAAAGTGAGGAAAACTTTGAATGAATGAGCTGATATACTTTGGTTCATTACCTAAATTTCTAGACAGTTTAACAGGAATTTAAATTAAGTCTTAACAATTAGGATATAAGAAGAAATCTAAAACTATTTGTTTCCCATTCATGACAAATTTCAACAATTTTCACTTTGAAATTAGTTGTGGCTATCTAAAAAAATGTTTTATGCACATGCATACATGCTTCCTTTTAGATGCTAACCTTCCAATGAGCCTTGTTTACACAAATCTGAAACTTCCTCTCTGATTAAATATAATACACCCTTATCCCAAAGACGTATTTTAAAAACATGCCTCTCTAAACCACAAATTTTCATAACTCAGTAAAATGAGAACTATTTCATATAATTATTATAAGGATGAAATGAAATTGAAACCATGTCTTCAAGTATTTGGCACAGTGACTAACACACAGCTTATGTTCTGTGAAGTATATTTTAAATTTTTATACACTTATTCAAAAAATATCAGGTGCTTTGGAAGCTATAACATCAATGAAACGAGTCTCGAGTCTCAAATCTCAAGGAGCTTATACATTAACAAGCATAATCAAATACAAAGTAATTAAAATCTTAAGACCATTTGTGATGTGTCATCTGAAATGTGAAAAAGTATTTGTTTGTTTGTTTTTAAATGTTCTTATTGATTTTAGAGAGAGAGGAAGGGAGAGGGAAACATCGTTTGGCTGCCTCCTGCATGCCCCCTACTGGGGATGGAGCATACAACCTGAGTGGGAACGGAACCAGCAACCTCTCAGTGCAAGGGATGACACCCAACCAACTGAGCCACACCGGCCAGGGCGAAGGAAAATATATGGAAGTTCAGACTTGTGAGCCCATTTGGTGGGCAACAACCAGAAAAAGTAATGAGGTACTGTTTGGTCTGAGTTTCCACAGACCAGTAAGATTTCAATAACAGTGAAGGAAAAAGCATGAGGAAAAGGACCACAGGAAAGCAGCTGTTGAAGGAAGGGCGAGTTAGTGGGTTTGGCTAGAGTTTTGCAAGAGGAAAAGGTTCTAGAGATCAGTTGCACAACAATGTAAGTATATTTAACCCTACTGAACCATACACTTAAATTCAAAATGGTTAAGTTGATAAATTTTATGTTATATATTTATCACAAATTTAAAAACTTTAAAAAAATCAAGCTATGTATACAATAGGCTGATATAAAAGTCATAACACATTCATCCCGTTTTCTAGATGATTCAATATGACATTTATTGCTTTTTATGTTATTTCATACCCTCTGAAAAGTATAATAGCAAACTGAGTGGTCTTATCTCATCTTCCTTGATCTTTTTGCAGGAATGGATGTTACTGATCTTTCCCATTTTTTTAAAAACCTCGCCTGCTGACTTCTCTCACACAAATTTACTTGTTCTACGTCTCTGCTATTTCTCTTTGAGCCAGCTTTGGTTGTTTTCCACGGCCTGTTCCTTAAATGTTACATCCTCTACAGTCTGTCCTCAGTCCTCTTCTTTCTCTCTCTAAACTGTTCTGTAAAGCTCATGGCTTCAGTAATTATCTCAATGCAAATAACTTCTAAATCTTCATCACCAATTCTGACTTGCCCAAACTTCAGTAAAACCTAAGTATATAAAAATATGCATAGATATCCTGCAAGTAACTACAGAATTAGCTTTCGGGCCTGATGCGTTCTATCTCTGTAAAATCCCTCAAATCTGTATCTTACTCTACCTTTCAAATAGGTAAGATCATTATCTAACTCATTCATTCATCAAACTTTTAGTGAGATCTAATTACATACCTAACACTGTACTAGGAACTAGAGACACAAAAATTCATAGCATAACCTCTGCTCTTTAAAAGAGCCCTTTAATTTTTATGCATCTAAGTCATCACAATTGCTAGTATCATCATAAACCACTGTAGAGGAAGAGATTACCTATCTGCTTGCTTTGGCCAAAAACAATTGAAGTGCAAGTGATATGAGCCACTTCCAAGCAGAGGCCTATTCCAAATTGATATGTGTTTAATAAACAAATCCCCTCGTCTGTATTTAAGGGCCTAAAAATGTAGCTCCTACTTGCTTTTCCAGTTTTATTGATCAAAATGTATCCACTAAGCTAGTCTATTCCACAGATGTTATTAAGTGTTATTCAAGGAAAAACAGGGACAGGGTTTTGGTAGAATGAGAGTTGAAAATGCTCTTTGAAACAAAGCTAAATAGACCACTTATTGCAAGCCTTCTTAGAATCTTTAATATGTTAATGTGCTTTGCAAAATTCCTAACGGGGAATTAGGCAGTCACTCCCCACCTTGCTGTTCTAACCACATGGGACTGCTGCACACTGTTGGTACATGCAGTCAGCTTGCTCCTACCACTGCTGCTTTGTTCATACTCTGCCTCCTGCCCCAAGTCTGCATGTCTAGGACATGCCCACTTTCAAGACCCACTTCAAATGCCCTCATTCTAGAAAGCGTTCCCATTTTTTCCCTCACAAAGCAATCCCTTTCCCCTTTGACCTTCATACTAGTATCACTGAAATTTAGCCTCCATATTGCTTCTAGTAATCTTTCTAAATGCAAACCTATTACATCACTCATCTTCCTTAAATAGCTCTCCTGCTTTCTGTGAACAAATCAAGGATAAGCCATCATAGTCCAGGACCTTCCTAAATTTCTAGCCTCATCTCCTAAAATATTCCTTCTAGCTATACCAGACCACCTTCAACTCCCCAAAGTTCGGGCTATTTTATGTTGTCATCCCTTTATACATTCCATTTCCTCTACCTCATTATTCCTTGTCCAGTTAATCCCTTCATGTCTTTCCAAATAGAATTCAAGCATCACCTCCCTTGAAGTGTTCCTGATCTCATTCAGATACCTTTCCTTTGTGCTTCCATAATACCTGAGCACAGTAGTTCTCAACCAGGGTTGACTTTATGCCCCAGGTGACATATGGCAATGTCTATAGACATTTTCTTAATTGTCACATTTTAGAATAGAAGCTCTTTGTAGTGAGGGACTGTCCTGGGAAGTGCAGGATGGTTATCACCATCCTCGACCTCTACTCACTAGATGCCAGTAGCACCACCACTTCCCAAGCCTGGTCCATTGTGACAATGAAAAATGTCTCCAGATTGGCAAATGCGCCCTGGGGAGGAAATCACCACTGATCTAGAGCATACTTGTAAAATAAATTTAAAAATAATTAATTAATTTTAATATAATAATTGAAAGTCAAAAAATCTATACAAGGACTAAGAAAGAATTACCTTTTCGGCTAATTCTTCTGCTGTTAACTTTGGATCATATGGAATGGGATCACCTAAGTAGGTACGAAACTTCACTGGAAAACCTCCATATATTGGAGCAAATGGATAGCGGAATTTTTCATAAAGCCACCTAAATAACCCTGTTTTAAACAAAATCATTTTAATTGGTTACAAATTCTGAACATGTAATTGTAAACTCTCAATTATGTAAGATTTAGAGGAAAATGGCAAATAATATCATCTCTTGGAAATTAAAATTTTTTTAAAGATGAGCTTTTCATCAGTTGTAACAAATGTGCAAGATGTTAATAGAAAAATCTGGAGGGTGATGAGGGGGTTTATGGGTACACTCTGTACTTTCTGTTCGATTTTCCTGTAAACTTAAAAATTCTCGAAAAAACAAGGTCTATTAATATTTTAAAATGAGCTTTTAAAAATATGAGGATTTTAAAGGCAAACCAAGTACTATTATTACAAAATAAAAGATAAAGACTGAACCCAAAACCAGGAGCTAAAAAGTCTAGAGACTCAAAAATATGTGATTTACATGAAAAAAGAAAAAATGTAAGCATAAAATAAATTCTCATAAACATGAGACTAAAATGCATCAATAAACAAGGTAAAGACTAAAACATTATTGTAAATTAGGAAAAATGTAACAAAGCAAAGAATTACTATTGGTAATGATCAATATAAAATTTAGCAAGATAAAAGTGGCAATAATGCAAAATAAACTGACAAAATTTAAGGCTAAGTTTAAAAAAAAATAAATCCAAGAAAGTCAAGCGACATGTAACACATAATGATGAGTTGTACTGGAATTTGAAAACACTGTTTATATATATAAAAAAACAGAACACACCATAAGACGCAAAGTAATACTAAGATCACTAGGCACTAATTTTTGAGATATTCAACTATTAAAGTAAAAAACGATAAAAAGTAATAAGAAAGAATTTTAAAACCACTTTGCATTTAAAGAAGTAAAATTAGGGAAACTTCTGGTATGCAACTTAAATTCTGAAGAAATGATCTGAGAGAAAATTAGAAGAAATAATTCCACAACAAAAATTAAACATCTCATCAACCTGCCTTTCCACTTTAAATTTGAGGGGGGAAAAAAAGACCTATAAAATGTAATGGAATACCAACAATACGTCAATGTTGGACATAAAAGAAACAACCGAAGTTTAAAGTTCTTCAGGAGGGGATTTGTATGTGGATATAAACACTAACAATATAGTGCTAGGGATTTAAAATAACAATCAACCAAATGCAATACATAAAGCATAGGGTATAAAAACAAACTGAAATTTTCAAAAGAAAAAGAAAACGAGACACTGCAGGAAAAAGCATATCTAATTATCACTCCTATAACTAGATTCAGAGCTTATTTTGCTACCAATAAGTTGAAGGTCGGCAAAAAGAAGTAAATGTATCATGGTTCAAAATACTTTAAAAACAAATTTAAAAAGTAAAAGAAAAGTAACAGCTGATGTGGCTTAGTGATTGAGTGTCGACCCATGAACCAAGAGGTCACTGGTTCAATCCCCGGTCAGGGAACATGCCTGGGTTGTGGGCTCGATCCCCAGAGGGGAAGGCAGCCAATAGATCTCTCACATCGATGCTTCTATCTCTCTATCCCTCTCCCTTTCTCTCTCTCTAAAAATCAATAAAAACATATTTTTTAAAAAGTAACAGAAATAAACCAAGGCAAATTATATCTTCTTTGGTTGTTCATCTTACTTCAATATTATTGTCATTCATTTTTAAAGCTGCAACTTCTTCAGGGGTGAGGTAAGAAGATAGTCTAAGTTATATGTAAATTTCTCCTAACCTTAAACAACATGTTTCAACAAAAGTAAGTAAGTGATTTTCTTGGTAATTTTAAAAAGTCAGTGACAAATAAGCTTTAGTATGTACATAAGACAAAAACCTAACATCTAAGAGCTGCCATTACTTAAAACATTATCATTTAGTCTTTAAGTAGAAAAACATCTAAATGGAAAAAAATCTAAATTTTGAAACTACAGAGTTCAAAGCCCAAATATTTAAAATATTATATTATAGAAGTAAAAAACAAAAATAAAATATTGTTATAAATATTACACTATCATTAGAAAAACCAAATGAACCAGAACTTACTTGTTCCTCCAAGTGATCTAAATCCTTCACGAATATTTTGTGTAAACATAGGAATAATGGGCTAAAGAGAAAATTTGGATTAAAAAGTAAATATATTAATCTATTCAATGTCTCCATTGAGTAACTAATGAAAACTTTTGAGGATCTGTTTAAGATTAAAATAAGGTTCTTTTAAAATAAAGGTATACTTTTATCACTAGTGTGATTTATCAGACTAAACTTGGTCATTTGTAGAAATATAAATTAGAAACACTACCCTCTAGTGGTAATATATAATATTTACTTTACCAACTTTCCTATTCATTCCACATAAATCCTTAATACTCAAAGATTATAATAATCATTAATTTAATTAAATAAAATAAATGTGGGAAATCAAACTGGTTCCAGGTGGCTACTGAATAGTATGTTCGCTGAGGAAAGTTACAAGACAGAGATTGTCTCTACCGGAAAATTTATATAAATTTAAATGACAGAAATTAGTAAAACACCATTTATTTTTGTGAGTGTATTAAATATAAAAATGTTCAACATCAATGAAAAGTATAACACCACAAAAAAGGAAAAGCATATATATGAAAGAATTCTTCACATCATTAATTTTAGAGAATTTCTTCTTACAAGTTCAAGGTTTTCATTTTTCTATGAATATCAATAATTAAGTATAATTTTTAAAATGAAGACCTTAACTAGATGTCATAAAACAATGGGTGAAGTAGCAAAGGAGCATATGAGAAGGGTACGCCACCATAGAGCTAAAGCAGATAAAAAATTGAACACCTGCCTTGCTGAGCAGGACCTGAGATATTTAAATAAGCTGACATTTAAAAAGCCATTCCTATTCAGCTTTGGGAAGTGGTAAAATATGGTGGACTGCAGGAAAGAGAGTAGGTATAGCTTTCTTCATAGAACTTACTACCTCACATTTAACTAACTGATCTTTTATTTACTATATCTCTCCCCTCTCCCAGAACTCCTAATAGCACACACATTGTTTTGTTCACTTCTGTATCCCTAGCACCTAGAACATAAATGTCAGATATAGGCAGCAGGAATATTAAAAACAGTTAGGAAAGAGAGAAGTCAGGTAAAGAAAAGCAGTCAGGTGAAGGCCTTAAAATTCAATGGAGTTAATTCACAAAGCAAGCACATAAGACAAAGTACATTGACGCTTTTGTAAAACATTCAGATTTCAATGTAGATGACCATCACTAGTGTAAAATAAAATGAAAGCTAAAATCTTAATGTTGTAAATAGTTATGACTTTAGAAATAAGAACTTAAAATGCCTAAGGAACAGAAAACTTTCAGCCCATATATTCACCACTGTGCCTTGTCTGCTGGATTCATGTCTACTGACTGACATGAACCCCAAAGTTTGTATTGAAGTATGCATTATTTAAACACACTTCAGGGGACACATCATCCTTTAAATACCTAACTCTCCAGAAGCTGAACATTTCCAGAACCTACTGAACAGAGAAAGACTGCCTGGAAGGCTCAGTATTCCAGGCTATATTTTGGGCATGTTGTTCCCAAATTTGCCTGCAAGCTAAAGCCTTTAAGCTACAAACATCGCTTTATTAGAACCTGATATTGTAGTACAATCATTCATTCCTTTCCTTGTGCACACTTTATATACAACGTAGTCGCAAAAGTAACCTACCATTACATTCTGTTTACATGTATACATGTGTCTCTGTATGTATGTGTATGCATACATGTGCAAGAGAAAGAAAATGTGTATTTTGTTAAAATTATTCTTGAAGAATCAGCTTCACATTGTCTTGGAGTCCTAACTTTGCCACTAAAAAAGTGGGAACCACTAAACAAGTTACTTACCATGTCAAAGTCTGTTTTTTTCGTGTTAAAAATGGGGCTAACTAGCATTTGTTCTAATAAAATTACTTTTATGTATTATTTCAACCTATTAAAAAATCTTTATTATCCTATCTCAAAGATTTTTTTAATAGGTTGAAATAATACATAAAAATAATTTTATTAGAACAAATGTTATTTTCTTTTATATCTGTTATTTGTTTTCCAACTAAAGTAAATGGGCTAATTTTCCCCAACTTATTTAGATACTAGAGGCCTGGTGCATGAAATTCATGCACTGGGGGGTGGGGAGGGTCCCTCAGCCGGGCCTGCACCCTCTCGCAGTCCAGGAGCCCTTGGAGGATGTCCCACTGCCACGGAGGGGGGAGAGGCTCCTGCCACCGCCACTGCCTTCACCAGCCATGAGCCCAGCTCAGGGCTTCTGGCTGAGCCGTGCTCCCCCTGTGGGAGTGCACTGACCACCAGGGGGCAGCTCCTGCATTGTCTTCCCCCTGGTGGTCAGTGGGTGTCACAGTGACCAGTTGTTCTGCTGTTCAGTCAGTTTGCATATTAGCCTTTTATTATATAGGATGAAGTTACCTAAAAATTCTTACCCGTCATAATTCTCAGGAATTCACAAAATAAGAGTGATTTATATTATATAAAAAAGCTGCAACTTTCAGATGAACCTTAAATATTTTCTAACAAATATTTTGTGAGCTTGCATTGATGATCTAGACTTTTTAACTTTAATTTCTGTTACTATGTCACAATTGAAATGTATTTAATCCTGCAACAACAGTCTTAAATCTTTGGTCACAGTTTATGATAATTCTGTGAGACTATGAAGAGGTTTTCCAGAAGGGATACTTGTGAATTTACAATGATATCACTAAAAGATTTTCCTCAGGTATGGGCAAGTGCCCTCTAATCTCAAGGTAAGAAGGCTCACTGTGAAATGCCATCAGTGATGGCAACAGCACCAGCTGCCTGCAGTCCTGAACTGTGTGCTCTGCTCTGCTTCTGCCCTGCTGTATGACCGGGTCCCTCCATCCCTTCATCTCTCTGTGCCTGAGTTTCCTCAGCTGCAACACTGGAGTAATCACATATGTCACCTACTTACTATAGAGGAGTACCACCATAAAGCCTTTGAAAGCACTATAAAAGGTTGGGGTGGTATACAAGATTAATCAAATTTACAATGCTCTTTTGTAAATCAGCAATGTTAAAGATTTTTGTTTATTTATAAACTTGTAAAAGGCTGTTTATTAAATTTTCTCAAATTTCATATAAAATCCTTAACTAAATTATCTAGACTATCTTAATTAATTTTTTAGAAACTCTTTCAAGGATTGGAATCTGAGTCCCTTTCTCTATATTATTTCTTTCTTTTGGGCCTTCTTCCATGCAATGTCCTTTAAAACTAAACTTAAGGATGAGAAATTAGAATCCCATGATCAATGTCATTTTTATCTTAAACCTTAGAAGAAATAATTCTTTTAAAATATAAACTTAAAAAGTAAACTATGTTTGATTAGATTTTAGCTTTTATTATTGCTTAAAAATACATTACATATCCTTAAATTTTGTACAAGTGTGCATATATCCTTTTGTATTCTATATTATTCAGGTAGTCTAAGGTTTTGTTTTCTACATCAGTACTTACGACTTTTTGGAAAATAAAATTGCTATAAATTAATTTTCTATATCACTAATACTATTAATATAAAATAAAATTCAAAAGGCTCCTTTTAGTGTTGATTAACAATGTTTTAAAAATAAATTTAACAAATACAAGTAGCCTACTAAATGCCTGTCAGTGTACTAGGAACTCAGAATATAAAAAGATGGCCTTGTCCTCAGAGAGTTTATAATCTACTGTAGGACAACAGTATTTAAATTTGTATGTTGTGTATTATTAAACACTTGGGCAAGTACATTAACTGTTATACTGGGACCACATTACTAAAGTACTATACAGCAATAACTTACTTCTAGAAGTTACATATACATACGTACAAGAGAGAATAGAGCTCAATGCATTTATTTATTACAATCCTAAAATTAAAAACTATCGAGAAAATTTCCACTCTTTTCAAATACTAGTCTTGGGTTAGAATGAATTATCCATTAGCTTTTTCTTTTTATTCAGTAGTCTGTATTTGCAAGATGAATAGGCAAGCTAAAGGTGTACGCTGGTCTCTTTATGTGGCAGAATGGGTATATTAAAAAACTAAAATGTGAAAGTACTGGCAGCTGTCTCTAGCTAATCGGTTGGCCTAGAAAAAGAACACACCTTGTCCAAGATACTATTACTTGTTTTTCTCACTGACAATCTAAAATTAAAACAAACAGAAAACAAAGAAGAAACCATTCCATGAATAATAAATGTTTCATAAGACAAAGTACAATATGGAGACCAAAAGGCTGAGAAATACTTTCTAAAGCAAAAGAAAAAAATAAAATAGTATTCACATTCTTCAGCCTATTAAGTAGAATAATTACAGCGAATCCCAGAACATCTAACTTTACTGACAAATTCATTTTTAAAGTCTTTTAAAAAGATCTAAATATCACCAACACCTATTTGTCATTTTTTATTCATACTACTAGATAGCTGATCACATTTCTTGATAAGAAATGATTAGTCATTTATTATTTGAGTCCTTTTGTAATATAAATTGATCACAGATAAAAGAATTGCAATGAAACCAACCAACAACCATCACTGACATATGCCAACTCAATCGTACAAAAGTATTAAAATACATAGAAGTGGACTGATTATTACTTATGAAAACAAGTATAACTAAAGAAATACAAAGAATTTTACAAATCTGATTAAAAGATGCTGGATTTTGAAATGTAAAATAAAATTTTGCTGAATATTTGCCAAATTTCCAGATTGAATTTTTCAGATGGTTTCCCATCTACAGGAACAGTTCTCTACTGTTACACTTTAAGAGTTATATACACTAACTTAAAGTACTGCAATGACAGTATCTAAATTCTTATATACTTTGGCTCACTATTTAAGCATTTATTATAAATACAACCTAGCTTTACTTTAATAATTAGCTTTATACAACTCACCACTTCTGCATCAATTGCAACCTGAGCGAAGCCTTTACGATTACCCCATATGATGTTGTAGGTTTCATCACTAATTAGGGCTTCTCGAACTCCACCTGGTGAAATAGCTAACAAGTGACCACTCCTCAGAATTTCAACACATTTTTCTCTTGGTCCATGTAGAGCACAAAATACATCAAGTAATAAACTAAACCCTGTAAGAAACATTAGCATGAATATATATCTTAAGTATTTCTTGTCCAATTCTTCAAGAGCAAATATCTTCACAACCTATAAAATGTGCTATCTATACTTAAATCAGTAAATTCTTTTTAACTTTTTAAAAATCAACAAGAACTCTCAAAGTTAACATAAGATTAATATTGCTGGTAAAATAATAGCTTCATCTTATACATCACCTACTATTGATGACCTCTTAGTGATCACCTACTACTCTGGCTACTTTACATATTCAAATTTTTAATTAAAACTCACAAAAACCTTGGAAAACAGTGATTCTTGTCCTTATTTTACAGAAGAGGAAAAGTTGGCTCAGAGTGTAAGTAACTTGCTCAAATTCACACACCAAGCAAATGGCAGGGCAGAGATTCCGGTCCAGGTATATCTAACCCAAGTTCCTTCCACTAGCATCTCAGGGCTAAAAACTATCTACAGCATTTATTAAAGCAATCAGAAATAATATCCTATCAGCAGTCACAAATCTAATCTTCCATTAAACCTATAAGAAAGACTCACTCAAGAGCATGTGAATCTGACTATGCTTAGCCCTACCAAAATTGGCAAGCCATAATAAAATCTACTGAAATTAAAAGTTAGATGATGCTAATCCCAAGAAAATTTTATGTCAATAATAATAGCAAAATCATTAAGAGTTTTTACTAAAGTGAGTGTTTGACTTAGGAACAGCTAATTGCAGGTCCTAATATTATACAATTTAAAAAATTACAACTATTTATAGATGAAAATATAATCCTGTTAAGTAATTAAATATTTTAAGCAAATCCTAAACTGAAACTTTAGAGGACTGATGATAGTATACATTATTCCTTGAAAATGGAAAATGAAATGAGTAGTAAAAACTATGCATACTAATCAACCTTCTCATAGGTTTAAGGATCTGATACAAGATTATAAATATTATTAAAATTGAAACAATTTTCATGCTACATTACATTAAAAGCCCACTGATTTAATTAGAAGCAATATCATAATAAATGAATGAACAAGGGAGGTTTCCTGAATGATAAGATTATAAAGGGGGAAAGTATTTTAAAAGCCAAATGCTAAATAAAAATATTCACTTTCTATTACAGATAAGAAGAAAAAAATGGAAGTACCCTAATGTTTCATAAGAGAAAACTAAGTAATTAAATATTTTAGTCATCCATTAAAACTATTCTTTACTTAAAAAATTATTCTTTTTTAAACTGTTTTTTATAAATGGTAAAATGTTAATGCTAACATTAAAATATTTTTTTAAAAGAACGAAGTTGTTTGCATAATACGTGAATATGTGAATTAAGAATGAAACAAAATAAATTGAAAGACTAACTGGTTATATTAGAGTAGCAAGATTACTAGTATAATGATGTTTTTTTCTCTAATTTTCAAATTTTACTATAAAGTGATATTATTTTCTAAATAAAAACCTTTGATAGTCTATTTAGTTTATACACAAAATACAAATGAAAATGACTGCCCTAGCTGGTTTGGATCAGTGGATAAAGCATCGGCCTGCAGATTGAACCATCCCAGGTTGGATTCCGGTCAAAGGCACATGCCCAAGGTTACAGGTTCAATCCCCTAGGGCCGTGGTCGGCAAACTGCGGCTCGCAAGCCACATGCGGCTCTTTGGCCCCTTGAGTGTGGCTCTTCCACAAAATACCATGGCCTGGGCGAGTCTATTTTGAAGAAGTGGCGTTAGAAGAAATTTAAGTTTAAAAAATTTGGCTCTCAAAAGAAATTTCAATCGTTGTGCTGTTGATATTTGGCTCTGTTGACTAATGAGTTTGCCGACCACTGCCCTAGGGGGCATGCAGAAGGCAGCCAATCAATGATTCTCTCTCATCATTGATGTTTCTATCTCTCTCTCCCTCTCCCTTCCTCTCTGAAATCAATAAAAATATATATTTAAAAAAATACAAATGTCTTTTTAGTGACATAAGGATACCCAAAACATTAACCATGTCTATGAAAGGCATTGAGTAGACTGTTATTTAATTCACTGTTTGGTGTTTGTCTGTCTGGTTGATAGATCACTTTTTTTTTTTTTAATTATTTCAGAGAATAAACTATAAACTTTTTGGCTTGTTTCTGGTGATTTAATAACAGACGAAAATAAGATTAAATCTCAATGAATTTTACAGAGATTTTTAAAAGAGAATTCTATTGTGTTTGAGAACATTTGGTTAATTAATTTTTTTAAAAGGTACAAAGCCTTTATGAACAGATTAAAAAGAATATGGTCCTCAATGCTAAGTTATAAGTCTACCAAATATAAAGTCAAGAAGTATGATAAAAAAACATAATAGCCCTGACTGGTTTGGCTCAGTGGATAGAGCGTCAGCCTGTGGACTGAAGGGTCCCTGGTTCGATTCTGGTCAAGGACATGTACCTTGGTTGTGGGCACATCCCCAGTAGGGGGTGTGTAAGAGGCAGCTGATCGATGTTTCTCTCTCATCGATGTTTCTAACTCTCTATCCCTCTCCCTTCCTCTCTGTAAAAAAATCAATAAAATATATTTTAAAAAAAACATAATAGACTCTCTGGACCAAATTATACATTATTTAGCAAAAGTTATAATTTAATTTTTAAAAGTAAAAATTCAGGATTTAACTTTGAAAAATTAGGACTAAACACCTGATAATAAAGAAAGAGATCAGATAAGCTTTTGGCCATAATGAGGATAGCTCCCAAATTGGAGTTCCAACTGTGTAAACTAAAAAGGCAGAAAGCTTTTCCAAATGATACCAGAGAGCTCAAAGATACAGACTATCCCATAATTTGACTGTGTTAATTAACATTATGAACAGTGAAAGTTTACCTGGAATTTTAAAGACAAAGTGGTCAGCTACTACTCGGCAAGTTCTGCCTTTTTGGATAAAAATTTTAGCCATGAAGTAATAAAAATCTATGGGAATAGCTCCATGATAAAAAATTATAAGTGCTGGTCCTTCTGGTATTTTTTCCATTCCATGAACTTCATAACCTGTTAGAAAGATAAAATGCAAATACTTAAAATATGCTTATTATTAAATATACATTAGGGAGAAAACAAAGCAAAAGAGTGATCAGAAATTTGAACTGGATGTTAAGAAAACATCTCTCCAATAATACAAGTAAAATTAGAGAACAAGGGTGTCAGCAAGGGAAGCAAATGACAGGATTTGTAAAAGGGTGGTGGACGTGAGGAAAGGAATGAGACTCTTCTAATTTAATCTCAGTTCAAGGTTGGCTTCCCAACAGTACCTTTTTCTTCTCCACCAGTTATAGAGATTAATCTGCCTACTGTCCTTCACACTGTTACCAAACACCAATACATTTTTTATGGCAATCCTGTACTGTTGGTGGATTGTGAGGAATATTAGAGTAAGCTCCACCTATGTTTCAGAGGAAAATACTCTGAGTATTTTATCATAGGAGTTGGGAACTGATACTCCAAGGAGCATGTGAAATGTGATCATGGCTCTAGGAATAAGATCTGCTTTTTCTTCCCATCTTACCAGTCAGGTCACAGGCTCAGCAGGTCCTAGCAAAAAGAAAAAAAGCCTACTGAACAAATGGGTCAATGAAGGCATCAAATAAAAAACAATACCTTGAGACAATCGAAAATGAAAATGCAACATATTTGCCCTGGCCCAGGAGGCTCAGTTGGTTGGAGCATCATCCCATACACTAAAGGGCGGTGGGTTTAATTTCCGGTCAGGGTACATACCGGTCAGGTTGTGGGTTTGATCTCTGATAGGGGCATGTATGGAAGGCAACCGATCAATGTTTCATTGTCACATCTGTATTTCTCTCTCTCCCTCTCCTTTATTCTCTTTCTTAAAAAAAAAAAAAATCAATAAAAGCATGTCCTCGGGAGAGGATTAAAAAAAGAGAAATGCAACATACTAAAACTGAATAAGAAGCAGCAAAAGCAGTTCTAAGAAGGGAGTTTATAGCAATAAATGCCTACCTCAAGAAACGAGAAAAATTTCAAATAAACAACTTAACTTTATGCCTCAAGGAACTGGGGGGGGGGGGGGGGGGCGGGGAAACAGATCAAAGAAACCCCAACGTTAGTAAATGTTAGAATAGATCAAAATGGAAATAAAAGAAATAAACACTAAAAAGATAATAGAAAAGATCAATGAAATCAAGATCTGTTTTCTTGAAAAAACAAACAAGATTAACACTGTTAACCAAATACCAATACATTTTCTTGACTAGACTCACCAAGAAAAAAAGGTTCAAATAAAATCAGATGAAAGAGGATTCTTCACAACTGATACCACAAAAATACAAAAAATGAATAATTACATGCCAACAAATTGGACAACCTAAGAGAAATGGATAAATTCTAAGGAACATAAAACCTTCTAAGAAAATGAAAGAGGATTCATCACAACTGATACCACAGAAATACAAACAATAAACAATTATATGCCAACAAATTGGACAACCTAGAAGAAATAGATAAATTCCAAGAAACATACAACTTTCTAAGACTATCATAGAGAAACAGAAAATCTGAATAGACTGGTTATTAGTAAGGAGATAGAATCTGTAATCAAAAACCTCCCAATAAACAACAGTCCAGGCCAAGATGGCTTCACTGATGAATATTACCAAACATTCAAAGAATTAATACCATTCTTCTCAAAGACTTCTAAAAAAAGAAGAGGAGGAAACACTTCAAAACTCATCTTACAAAGTGAACATTACCCTGACACCAAAATCAAGCAAGAATACCACAAGGAAAGAAAATTACAGGCCAATATCCATAAGGAACATAAGTCAAAAAATCCTCAACAAAATATTAGCATACCAAATTCAACAATAAATTGAAAGGGTCATACACCATGATCAAGTGGGATTTATTCCAAGATGTGAGGATGGTTCAACATTCACAACTCAATCAACATGTTTAAGCCACATTAACAATATGAACAGTAAAATCATATGATCATCTGTAGAGATGCTGAAAAAGCATTTGACAAAATTCAATATCCATTTATGACAAAAACTTTTAACAAAGTGGGTATGAAGGGAATGTGCCTCAAAATAATAAAGACCATATATGACAAGCACAGAGGAAACATATTCAACAGTGAAAAACTGAAAGTTTTTCCTCTAAGATCAGAAACTAAATAAGGATGCCCAATCTCACCACTTTCATTCAACACAGTACTGGAAGCCTTAGCCAGAGCAGTAAGTAGAAATAAAACGTATCCAAATTGTTAAGGAAGAAGTAAAACTGTCACTATTTGCAGATTACATGATGTTATATATAGAAAACCCTAAAAAAATCCACCAAAAAACAACACTGTTAGAACTAATAAATTCAGTAAAACTGCATACAAAATCAATATACAAATATCTCTTGCATTTCCATATATTAGTAATAAACTATTAGAAAAAGAAATTAAGAAAAAAATCCCATTTACAATTGTATCAAAAAGAATACCTAGGAATAAATGTAACCAAGAAAGTTAAAGACCTGCACACTGAAAACTATGACAATGAAAGAAACTGAAAAAGACACAAGTGGAAAAATATTCTAAATTCATGGATGGGAATATGTAATATTATTTACATGTCCACACTATCCAAAATAATCTAGAGATTCAATGCAATTTAATTGCATTTTTCACTTAAATAGGACAATCCTAAAATTTGTTTAAAACCACAAAAGACCCTGAATAGGCAAAACAATTTAAGAAAGAACAAAGCTGGAAGCATTATGCTCCCTGATTTCAAACTATCTGACAAAGCTGTAGTAATCAAAACAGTATGGTATTGATTGATATTTAAAAAAAAAAAAAAAAAACACAAAAAAAAACGATAAATCAATAGAAGAGACTAGAAAGCCCAGAAATAAGCCCACACTTATATGGTCAATTAATTTACGGCAAAGAATCCAAGAATATACAATGGGGAAAGGACAATCTCTTCAATAAATGGTGTTGGAAAAACTAGAGAGACATATGCAAAAGAATGAGACTGGACTACTAGCCTATACCACGTTCAAAATTAACTAAAAATCTATTAAATAGTTAAATGTGAGACCTAAAACCATAAAACTCCTAGAACAAACCATAAGCAGTAAGCTTCTTGACATCAATCTTGAAAATGTGGTGATCATTTCTCATATGTATAAATATCAAATCATGATGTTGTACACCTGAAAATAATGTTATATGTCAATTATACCTCAAAAAAGAAAAAAATTATAAAGTAATATATAACTTAAGATGTTTTTGTTATTATTTTTTCATGTCATAAAAGGAACACCATTTTTGGCTGATACTCCATCCAATTAAATAAAATTGTTTTGGAAGAGGAAGGAAGGAACGAAGGAACGAAGGAAGGAAGGGAGGAAAGAAAAAAGCAAGCATCCAGAGGCCAAGAGCATTATTAAGCTCAAAGAAAAAGGAAAGGTAAAAAGAAAATTTCCTTGACTATAGCAGAAAAGGGAAGGAAGTTCCTACAGCCATACACTGCCCCACACAGAACAGCTCTCCCAAGGATTGCTGCTCACATGTCAGAGACAAAAGAAGAATCCAGAATATGGAAATCTGAAACTTTTAGTCTGTTTCTTTCCCTTAAGGTTTTATCCGTTTGCTTTGCTAAGAAACAAGCATTCAAATAAAGATTTCAGTATAAATTTTAGTACAGGAAATTCATTTTATAGTAGTTTATAAGGTCTTCACCAAACAGATTAAATTAAGAGTGGTGACTGATTCTAGTATTGAAAGCATGAACTACTTGATAATAACTCAAGTGGACTCAAGACAATGATTAAGAATTTTTTAGCCGAAACCGGTTTGGCTCAGTGGATAGAGCGTCGGCCTGCGGACTGAAGGGTCCCGGGTTCGATTCCGGTCAAGGGCATGTACCTTGGTTGCGGGCACATCCCCAGTGGGAGGTGTGCAGGAGGCAGCTGATCGATGTTTCTCTCTCATCGATGTTTCTAACTCTCTCTCCCTCTCCCTTCCTCTCTGTAAAATATCAATAAAATATATTTAAAAAAAAAAAAAAGAATTTTTTAAAATTTTTTAATTATAGTTGACATTTAATATATTAGTTTCAGGTCAAGAGAACAAAAGTTTGTAAAAATTAAATTTAGTGATATTTCAAGATTTCATGTTTTTGTTTTTTTAACATTTCTTTCCAATTACCTAATACTAATTCAAGTTAATTCAATTTATTTTAAGCTTGACAGAACAATCACTAAGGTTATCTGAAGTTACCAAAAGGATCAACTGTTTCATCAGATACATTTTCTGAGAAATAAAGAATACTTCTTTGAGGGATTCTATACAAAATATTTTTGAGATTCTTCCTTGCTTTCAGAATATTTTTTTAAAATAATTAAGAAACAATTGAACTACTTACAAAGTTTCAGGTTCAATTCCTGTTTGGGCACATAACTATTTGATACCTAGTCAGGGTTCATCAGGAGGCAATCGATTGTCACACACTCTCTCTCTTTTGCGCTCTCTCTCTCTCTCTCTCTCCCCCACTCCCTCCCTCTTTTTCTCTATACCAAATCATCTGATTGAAAGCAGAAAAGTTTAGTTAATCAATTCAATTCTTGACAGAAACTATAGTTTACCATAGTGCCATTAACATAAAGTCCAAATATTATTTAACTGTGTCTCACTCTTAAAGCACAAATGGATCATACCACTCCTGGCTCAGAAAGCATTAGTGGATTATCACTTTAGTCCAACAAGTGATAATTGCCCATCAAGTGATACTATTCAGATTCTTTCATGAATAATATGGACCAATGATGGCTCCCTAACTATGCTTTTCCACCTTAGTGCTTCTGTTCATCTAACTAGAGCACTTCTGTTCAGCTAAATAGAGCACTTCTGGTCCAATGTTTCCCTGTGTAGCAGAAGTAGAAATCTTAGGGTACTTTAACTCCTCCTCTCTCAGACTCTACATTCACCTGGTCACCAACTTCAATGCAAAAACTCTCTTAAATATACCACACTTTCTTCCCAATGTTAGTTTCAATGTGTAGCCCCATAGTCTCCTGCCTATACTACACCAATCCTGAGGGAATCTGATGAGCAAGAGATGCTCAGAGAAAGCAATCACAAAGGTAATTATGGTCAATGTTCATCCAACCACTGTCCAGGGAGGAGGAGCCTCAATATGCAGATTTTGAGTAGTCTGGACTCCATTAAAAAGAGCATACTATTCTGGGGTGAATATGGCTCTGATGTGATGTTGTTAAATAAAATTTATTACCTCCCCTGCAGTGACCCAATGCTCACTAAGCACTCTCCTGATTTTTTGGTTTTCCATGTAGCTTAGCCCACAGAGAGAGCATCTGATGGCTATATTGGAGCTCAAGTAGTCTCATCTCCATAGCAGTATTTATTATGTAAAGGTGTTAACCTGCTACTGGCTGAGACATCAGCAGAATGAATTCAGATAAGAATAATCTCCTCCTGAGATAAATACCTTCTAAATTTGTCATAAAAAAAAACCCTACACACTTCTCAGCCAGGTGGCTCAGTTGGTTGAGCATTGTCCCACCCACCAAAAAGTTTCAGGTTCAATTCCTGTTTGGGCACATAACTATTTGATACCTAGTCAGGGTTCATCAGGAGGCAATCGATTGTCACACATTCTCTCTCTTTTGCGCTCTCTCTCTCTCTCTCTCCCCCACTCCCTCCCTCTTTTTCTCTAGAATCAATGAATCCTTGGGTGAAGATTAATAAAATAAATTATACACATTATGGTAAATTTTAGGTGACTATTATTTTATTTTTATTTTTGACACATTTTCTTACAATGAACATTTATATTAGTTAAAAATTCCTTTGAAGATTCTTTAAAAAGCATGATTAAAACTGACGATACCAATACAAAATCCAAATATGCACATAAATGCCTTTTATACAATATATGTCACTAAAGAACAGGATAAAGAAAATCATTTTAAAAGTATCATTTATCGCCCTCGTTGGTTTGGCCCAGTGGATAGAGTGTCAGCCTGTGGACTGAGGGGTCCCAGGTTTGATTCCAGTCAAGGGCACATGCCCGGGTTGCGGGCTCATCCCCAGTAAGGGGGAGTGCAGGAGGCAGCCAATCAATGATTCTCTCTCATCATTGATGTTTCTATCTCTCTCTCCCTTTTCCTTCCTCTCTGAAAGCAATAAAAAAAATTTTAAAGTATCATTTATCTAATAAAAATGTTATAATAAAACATTAAAACAGTAAGAACTATATATATACATTTTTTTTGGCATCCCTGGTAGGCTTGAAAGGTATATACATTTTAACCTCCTCTGAGTCATAAGTGCATATTTTAAAGTACTTCAATAATTAAATAAGATACCTCAAAATTAGATATTCTGCTACAAAATAAGTTCAGCACTTGAAGTTATCCAAATTAAACCATGTCTCCTAAAATATAAATAAATTTCAACTATTCCTTACAAAGTATGTTATCCTGAGCTACGGGGGGAGGAGGTACTAGGGGGGGTGCAGGGGCGTGTATATATGTGGGAGGGAGATAAATATTCCTAATGAGTATTGTAAATGACACCACTGAATTTTTGTATCACTGTTTTAAAGACAATGAACAATAGCAGTCTACCTAGATGCAGTCTCTGCAGGCACACACATGGAATGCTGAAGTATTGCCTTGCCTCATGTTAAACAACCATCAGAGAGTATGAGAGTTGTACTGACTAACAAGAGCATTAGTATAAATGAGTAAATGTTAGGAACTTAATTCATCAAAGACATATGGTTACTGTTTGCAAACCTGCTGAATACCACTACTTTTGACCCTGAATCCCCAATCTGGGACAAACTTACCATACAGCACAGATCACAAAAGCACACATCTTAGAGCCTGACATCTGAGGTTGCATTCTGGCTCTTCCTCCTAGCTTCCTAGGGTGCCTTGGGAAAATAACAACCTCTCTGCTTCCTCATGGCAAAACTATAAAATGGAGGTAACAGAACCTATCTATTATGTTATCCTCTATAATAAAAAGCTAATATGCAAATCGACCAAACTGCAGAACAACCGGTCGCTATGACATGCACTGACTACCAGGGGGCAGATGCTCAATGCAAGAGCTGCTCCCTGGTGGTCAGTGTGCTCCCACAGGGGGAGCGCCACTCAGCCAGAAGCCGGGCTCACGGCTCGCCTCCACGGCAGCGCTAAGTATGTCCAACTGCCAGCTTAGGCCCACCATCAGTTGGACATCCCCCGAGAGCTCCCGGACTGAGAGAGGCTGCAGGCCGGGCTGAGGGACCCCCCCACCTCATTCCCCCCAAGCCCAGTGCACGAATTTCGTGTATCAGGCCTCTAGTAAGGTATAAAAGAATTAATGCATGTTAAGCATTTTACAGTGTATGGAATATTTACGTGCTCAAAAAAAATTTTGTAAGAATGTATATAGTATTAAAATGACAACACATTAACATAATAAGCATGTCACTGGTGATCTTTGGTAAGAGCAGCTTTATACTTATATATATTCTTAAGTGTCTATTTTTTTTATTAAGTATAGTTGACATATATTAGCTTCAGGTGATCTGACATTTATATTCCTTAGAATGATCACCACCTCAGGTGTCTATTTGAAAATCTGTGCTTCCTCCATATCTTTCTGTGAAAACACTTTTGATGCTCAACAACATGATATACAGGGCACATCTTTGTTAGCAGCCTATTGAACCTTCTTTATTTTTGTATAGTCCAAAACAAAAGAGACCAACAAATAAGGTAAAAACTGATAGAGAAAAACACCAAGTTCTTGAAAACAGGCCATTAGAGGGCAATTTTCATGACAGCCAAATGAAGAACCACCAACCATTAAATGCACATCACATTTTCTGAAATAACAAAGAAAAAATTTCAGGTCTCCAGAAAAAAAAATGAATATCCTGGAGATAAACGCACTGCTATCTCATTTATTGAGAAAGATATAATGACCTCTGAAATGAATCATACCTAATAAGGTAAGTTATACAAATTATATTTAGTATTCATTTTTAAAATATCTCTACACTGGGAAAGTCAAACCTATTTTAAACAATAGGAATTAAATGGAACTAAATACTAAATAATTAAAGTATTTTCAAAACAGTTTTCTATAATATTTTAAATAGTCTCTTACTCTTTTAGATGTCTTAACTATAAATTTTTATACTTCAGCTTATAGTAATGGTCTAACTGCTATGTAGTTCTTGAATGGACACTAATGTATTTGGGAAAAATCATTTTAAAACGTATACATGAACAATGCATGCAAATAGATAAGAAATAGTAAATATCCCTTCCATTATATTTTTCAGTATCTTCTCAATCAATAAAATGGAATGATCTCATTTCCATGCCACAAACACGAACAGCAACACATAGAGATCAATGCAATCTTGCTTACCATGCCAAACTGCTGCATGTCCATCCCACAGAGTTGCTACTGTCTTCCTTGCGCCATCCCATAAATTATGAGAATAGGCTTCTTTTAATACGTTCTTCCTCTTATAAATGTGTAAGAAAATAATAGTAAGGTAGAGAAGAAAAATAGTAAAGTAAGGAAGTATTAAAAGTATTAGTGGTGTAAAAACCCATAAGAGATAGTTTGCAAAATTCAAATAGTCCTCCAATTGTTCCACGCCAAACCATTCTTCAAATATGTGAATCAGACAACTCAAATAGGGCATAGAGTCCTGTCCTGTACAGGTTTGATTTTTGTCTATCATTTTTCTTTAGGTGAATATGACAAATTCAGTTTCTTTCTTCATTATCATGACAAGTCTTTAATTTTGCCACTAGAAGGGAAAAATAATCCAATGTTATTATTTTCATAGCTAAAAAGTTAAATGTTTTAGTCTATATAAATACTATATAGTCATTTCTACCAAAAATGAGTTGATTGTTGCAGATTTAAATGTGAAAATGATAAGGTGTCATTTGTCCACTCAGAAAGTGTGTCAGGTTTAGCTTTTGAAATAACTCACAAGTTATAACTGAGAGAGGGAAATAAGGCTGATGAAGAATGAAACTTCAGATTGATCTTAATAATTTGACTTTTACCTTAAGTAGATCATACTGAATGTTTGTATCTTACACCAGGTTATGTTGAAATAATGCTATTCTTCACAAAAGGTAACATTAATATCTGATTCAATAAAAGTAACTCACATCTTTAGAAAATTATGACATGCATTTTTGGATATTATCTTTTATATGCAGGTTTATAGAAAAGCTGTCTTTTCCTTTGGCGTTATGTAATAATAAAATTTTATCAGTATCATTTTTATCTTCTAAAAATTATCTTAAATCTTAAATGACTGAAAATCTAGCCATACAATTATTTTATGTTACTCTCTAAATCTGTCAGTTAACTTACCAGAAATTAGATAAATATCTTGTCCCAAGCTTCTTTGTATGTATTCTGGAAAACAATATATAAATGGGAAAAAATATGATTTTTAAAAAGATAATCAATATTAGAGTTATAATTCCCATACAATAAGAGACACGCACAAACAAATATGAATACAAATAGATAAGAAATAGTAAATATCCCACACTAGTGTATCACAATTAAAAATTATACTCACTCAATTATGCTTTAGTGAGGACACCTCTATATACTGTCTACACGTTGTTTACTTCCCACCTGAGACTTTTTTTTTTTTTTAATTCAGAGCTCAGAGCTATGAAAAACTTTGCTTCTTCGGAAAAAAGAGTATGAAGTTTAGATTTGTAATTGACCATGCTTTTTTTTCAATAAATTTGCCAGATAATAAGCTGGTCAAACATGATGTTCAATGATACATTTATATTAGCCCTTATGATCATGTTCTCCCATTTTTTTCTGATTCTATTCTTAGAGGTATTTTGTCATTATTCCATACAACATCATCATAATGAAAATAATCTCAAATCCCTTGGGGATGAGGCAGGAAATAAATGAGATGGAGGAGGGAGACAGAGATACAAAAGCAATTAAACGCTGTCTTTATGCCAAGATTATCTTGCTAACTGTCTTATTAGCAGGGCATGCACTTTGACTTGTTCTTCATGAGATGTCTAATTTCTTTGTAAGCATTTATTTGTGAAAAATCTGGACCTATCATGGTAACAGAAGTAAACACAGCACACATTAAGACTGGGCTCATCCTGGCCAGGTAGCTCAGTTGATTCGAGAATCATCCCAATACACCAAGGTTGTGGGTTTGATACCCAGTCAGGGCACAGACAAGAAACAACTAGCCCTAGCAGGTTTGGCTTAGTGGATAGAGCATAGGCCTGCAAACGGAAGGGTGACAGATTCAATTCCGGTCAAGGGCAGGTACCTCAGTTGCAGGATCAGTGATCCTCAGCCCCATGGCATGTAAGGGAGGCAACCAATCAATATGTCTCTCTCACATGGATGTTTTTTTCTCTCTCCTTCCCTTCTACTCTCTCTAAAAATCAATGGAAAAAATCCTCAGGTGAGTTTTAACAAAACAAAACAAACAAAAAAAGAAAGAAAGAAAAGAAACAACTAATGAATGCATAAATAAGTGGAACAACCAATCGGTATGTTTCTCTCTCAAAATAAGTAAAACATTTTAAAAAATACAGTGGGCTTTGTTTACGTCAGATTCTAATTAATCCATCTAAAGAGTTAAATCACTATAATTACCAGTGTTTGATCATTTAGAATGTTAACATAGAAAAGCATTTTTTTTTAAATTAGAGTTTTCCCCATTAGGATGGCTATAATTTTTAAAAAATGGAAAAGAACAAGTGTTGGTGATGATGTGAAGAAATTAGAACTTTCACACATTGCTGGTGGGATGTAAATGTTGCAACCACTGTGGAAATTGGTTTGACAGCTCCTCAAAAAGCTGTTACCCCAGAGTTACCAAATGACCCAGCAATTCTAGTCCTAGGTATATATCCAAGAGGACTGAAAACATATTCACATAAAAATCTTTATATGAATGTTGACAGCAGCATCATTCATAACAGCTAAAAAGTGGAAATAAACCAAGTGTCATCCATCAATTGATGAACAGATAAAGAAAGTGTGCTATACCATATAAGAGAATACTATTCAGGTATGAAAAAGTAATGAATTACTGGCTCATGCTACAATATGCATGAACCTTGATAATATTATAATAAGTAAAAAATAGTCACACACTAAGGGCCACATTTTGTATGATTCCATTTATATAAAACTAGAGGCCCAGTGCACAAATTTATGCACGGAGGGGCGGGGGGGGGGAGGGGACATAGGAGGTTGGCAGCGGAGAGGGACGCAGGAGGTTGGCTGCTGGCCCTTGGCCTCCCAGAGAAAGGGACCACATCCAACGCCACCCACCCACCCCCGGTTCCCCGTCCCAGCCTAGGCCCGAAGGCCCCGGCGGGGTCGGGAGAGGAGGCGATGGTCGCCGGGCTGGGCACGGAAAGAACGGACGCCAGACTCCGATCCTGCCCTTGGTGCCCCGCCACCACGTGGTTCCCCACCTCCCCCTCCTCCTTCCCTCACTGCTGTGCCACCACCATGGTGGGCGGGTGGCCCCAGGGAAGGAAGAGAATGGGAGCAAGACAAACCCTTGTGTCGAGGGCTGACTTTCAATAGATCACAGCAAGGGAGCTGTTCTGCTGCATACGAAATCCCGACTCAGAATCAGGTCTCTATGAATGGTTTAGTACCAGGGGCCGATGGGGGCCAGCTGGCAGGGGGGCGGGGCCAGGGGAGGTTGGCTTTGGGAGCGCACTGACCACCAGGGGGCAGCTCCTGCATTGAGCATCTGTCCCCTGGTGGTCAATGTGCGTCATAGTAACTGGTGGATCGGTCATTGTGGTCGTTCAGTCGTAATGGTCGCTTAGGCTTTTATATAGATAGATACCTAGAACAGGCTAATCCACAGAGACAGAAAGATTAGTGTTTGGTTGCCAGGTGCTGGTGGAGGGAGCAATGAGAACTGACTGCTAATGGAAACAGAGGTATCTTCTGGAGATAGTGAAAATGTTCCAATAGTAGTGATGATTGTACAACCTTGTGAATTTACTAAAAAACCACTGAGGTGTATGCATTTTATAATGATGAATGTTACAGTGAATTATACCTCAATAGAAAAAGAACTTTTAGATATCCTATATAATAAAAGGCTAATATGCAAATTGTCCCTTTGGGAGTTCAACCACCCGCTATGATGTGCACTGACCATAGTGGGTGGCGCAGAATGAAGGAAGGCCCCGACCGGCAGCCGGCAGCCGGGGGAAGGAAGGCCCCGATCAACCCTGATCACCAGCCAGGCCTGGGGACCCTACCTGTGTACAAATTTTGTGCACTGTGCCTCTAGTTATTAATAAATTAAAATTTATGATAGCCTCTCAAATATGTTAGAAGCTTTTCTTATGCCTAAAAACCAATCATTTTGATGATCTGAAATACAATTAATACAACTGCTCCTAATAATCTAGTCTCATTTCTGATTTTTAATAGGATTGCAAAATCTTATAATTTTAAAGTCTCTCCCAACCCAAATTGGTAATCGAACTACACCTCTTATCCTCAACCACATTCTGATTTATCACACATACTAACGCACACAGAAAAAGAAAGAGGAACAGGGCATAGGCAGACATCCGGTGCGAGTTTACAGGGAAACCTGCATGAGATAAAGCAGTGCTTTAATAGTGCCCCAGGTCTGGGTGCAAGAACCTCCACAAAGGGTTGTCCTTGATTCCAATTTAAACCCTTCCAGAACAGAAAACTCAAAAGGTGTCCCATTCCTTCTTTAAAACCACCCATTGAAGTACTAAAAAGATCTTCCTTATACATTCCTCACTGTAACTTTTCCCTACTGGACCCAGTTCTGTACTGTAGAACCTCTTCCATTAGACAACCTCTTAAGTTTCAGGAAAGCTATCATGAGCTGTGAAATCCCCTTTTCTAGTCGGCATCCTTAATTCTTTCAGCCATATTTCAGATGTTGGTTTCATAGCCTTTCACCACTCAGGCTACTTCCTGATATTGAGAGGAGAGAGAAAAATATACAGCAGGGTAAGAATATGGAGATCTATAGTAGGCAAGACGGTACAATGGGGTAGAGGGACACTATGTTACATAGGTAGTCTGGGAAGGCCTCTATAAAAGTACATTTAAGCAGAGACCTCAGGAAGTAAGGAAACAACCCATGTGGGTATTAGAAAGAGAATTCCTGACTAAATGAACAGTAAGTACAAAGGATGTAGGCTTGGTGCGGTCTGCCGAGCAGCAAGGTAGGCTAAAGAAGCATGACAGGGAGAGCAGTCAGAAATGGGCAGAGAGAACTTGTAGAACTTTATCTAAGGGAGATGAAGAAGACATCCGAAGAGTGAGATTGCCTGATGGGTTTTAAATGACTGCTGAGTTAAGAATATACTATACAGGCAGAAATAGGAAGTTATTGCAATAACTGAGATGAGTGATGAAAGTGGCTTAGACAGTGTGGCAGAGTGAAGGTCATAAGAGATAATCCAGTTCTGGATATATTTTGAAGATAAAGCCAAGAGGATTTGCTGATGAATAGATATAGAATATGAGTGAGAAAGAGAAGTCTGGGAGGACAACACAGTTTTTGGGCAACATGGATTTGTGTCCTGGGAGGCACTGCCACTTACTGTGTGACATAGACAAGTTACTTCATATCCCTGCCTCAGTTTCTCCATTTATAAAATGGGGGTAATAACAGTACCTACCTAATAAGACTGTTATGAAGATTGTATATTAAAAAGCTGAGAAGAGTGCCTTCCAATAAGCACTAAATAAATATTGCTATCATCAGCTTACTTGTGAAAGATGGGAGTGCAGAAAGAACAGGTTTGGGGGTGGGATGAAGATCCGGAATTCAGTTTTGAACATGTTAAGATTCTTCTGGACATCCGAGCAATGACATTAAATAGGCAGCTGGATATACACAGAGTGCAGCAGGAAGATAGGGACTCCAGAACTATATCTAGGAATTGGCAACATATAGACAGTATTGAAAACCATGAAACTAAATATCCCTCTAGGGAGTAATTATAAAATAAAATTTCCATGACTGAGCCATGAGGCACTCAACATTTTAGAATTTGGCAAGACAAGGAGGAACCAGCATCCTCCTTCCAGGAGTGGCGTCCTGGATGTGAAAGTAAGAAAGTGTTTCAAGAAGAAAGGAGTACTCAGCTGTTTCAAATGATGCTAAGAAGTCCAAGAATAATTGATCAATGGATTTTACAATAAAGAGGCATTGGAAAGTCCTGATAAGAAATGTTTTGATACAGTGGGGATGAAAGTTAGCTGGAATAAGTTCAAGAAAAAATGGGAGGGAATAAATTGGGAAGATAGCAAATACGGTCAACTCTTCAGAGGAATACTGTTAGAAAGGTACAGAGAAACAAGTGGATATCTAGAGAGTAATGCGGATCAAGTCTGTTGTTTTAAGATGAAAGAAAATACAGCAGTTTTTAACACCAATGACAATGCATCAGTGAGAGAGTGAGAAGTGGATGATGCAGAAGAGAACTGTTGGGTCCAGTACTAGGCTAGGTCAGAGAGGATAGAATATAATGTACAAGAAAGGGGGTGGCCCAGAGAAGACCTACATAATTGGGTTATTACTTTATTTACTCAACAAATACTTATCAAAGCAGTGGTTGTGCTAGACACCATTGTAAACGCTAGGCTCAATAAGTAAACCAAATAGACGGTTATATGAGAAAACATACGTAAAGCACTTAGAACAATATGACTCACACATAGTTGGCACCACCTAAAAAATGCTAGCCAGCTATAGAAAGATCAGAACTGCCCTAGCCTGCTGGGCTCAGTGAATAGAGCATCAGCCTGCAGACTAAAGGGTCCCAGGTTCGATTCCGGCCAAGGTACATACCTGGGTTGCGGGCTCGATCCCCATAGGGGGCGGCAGGAGGCGGCTGATCAATGATTCTCTCTCATCATTGATGTTTCTATCTCTCCTTCTCCCTTCCTCTCTGAAATCAATTAATATATATATGTATATATATTAATATATATATATATATATATATATATATATATATACACACACACACAGAGAGAGAGAGAGAGAGAGAGAGAGAGAGAGAGAGAGAGAGAGGGATCAGAACTGTGTTCATCCACATCTTCACTTTCTTAATGTTTTTTAAAATGATTTTAGGGAAAGAGGGAGAGAGAAACATCAATCGGTTGCCTCCTGCACACCTGGTGGGAATCGAGCCACAACCTGGGCATGTGCCCTGACTGGAAATTGAACCAGCAACCTTTCGGTGCATGGGACGATGCTCAACCAACTGAGCCACATATCTTTAACAAAAATGTGGGCCCAGCCAGCGTGGCTCAGTGGTAGATGTGCAACATTTTGGGGATAAGGATATCTGTATCTATAATTTACCTCCTTGAGTCACTAAATAAACACATCTCTAATATCAAAGTAAGGCAGCAGTAAGGATATGGGAATAGACATTTAATTTAAAAATTAATCTTCTCTTTCCATTCACTAGTAAATGGGACCAAAACATCAGCGATGTTCTAAATGTCTGGATTTTACCTCAGTTTTTATATATTCTAAAGCAGCAATTTTCAAGCTTTTTCATCTCAGGGCAAACAAACTAATTACTAAAATTCTGGAGCACACCAAAAATTGTATTTTTTGCAGATCTGACCAAAAAATAGGTATACAGTCATTTTGATTCATTCACACAAGGCACTATTGTTGCGTTGGCTGTTAAGGAAAAGAGGTCAGTGCCCCTGACTACATAGTCAGGTATTGTATGTTTTAAAAATGCTTGCAGCACACCGGTTGAACATAGCTGTGCTGAAGAAATGCCAATGCCACCTAGGCATTAGTAGCACAGACCAAGTCCTAAGTGCTCCACCAGCCTTCAAGCCCCCACATGCTTCCCGGAGGAAGCTGCCTGGGCAGTCTCAACCAACACCCCACACCAGACACCAACTGCTTTTGACAAATCTGGCAACGGCGTTCCAGTTTTTTACATCCTGATTATGCGCACGTGCATTTTTCATGGTAATCAGCAGCTTGAGCGCAGAGACTTGGTTCACAGACTGCAAACCCGAGGGACCCAGACAGTGCCGGGCGCGTACAAAGTATGTACCCACTCAAACTATTAATACCACACGTGTGAGGTCTGATTTAGTCCTTTCATTTATTTTTTTCACTAGTCCAAGGAAGCAGGTACTATTCATCAGATGATCACAATGAGGACCCAAAAAATGTGAAGTCGCTCGCCCGGGTCACACACGTAGTAAAAGGGGCATAAACCAGGATGCCAAGCCCGACTTTGTCGAAGGCGAGCACTCTTAACCACTCACTGCCCACGCGGCCTCTCAACCACACTCTGATCACCACGAGCTTTTATGCACAATAAAGTCGATTCAGATCCCAGAATCAGAGAAGTCACTGGGCACGCCCAGAGGCCTCTAGTGAGGCTGGAGACGCCGCGCCCCATCACTACCACTGAGCACGCCGAGCTGGGTGGTTTTGAGCGCTGGGGGAGATGCGGAGCGGGGTGAATGAGTTTGTAGTGGCCCAGACAGGGCCTCCCCTCCCGGCCACTCCAGTGCCGGAGCCGAACGCCAGGCCGGCGGTAAGCAAACCCGCCCGCGCGCCCCATCCGCGGACTCGGGGCGCCCCGGGGAGACCAGATGCGCGGCCTCGCCTCTTTGCAGCTCCGCGAGACAGTCGGCACCCGGGCGCCCGGCCGGGAGGAGCCCGGGGAGACCAAGGCGGGGATCGACGCACCTCGGGGGGAAGAGGGGAGAGGCGGCTCGACCTCACTCTCGAACAGTAGCGCAGCTCTTCGGTGGCTCAGTGGCTGAAGGCAGCGAAGAAGTTTGAGCGGCCGATTTCCCGCGAGCAACCCTGTGAGGAAAAACCTAAAAAGTAGCTACAACCCCGGCAGCCTTGAGTGTGACCCCGCCCGTCGGCCCGCCCCTTCCGGTGGCCACCCGAGCCACTTCCGGCGGCGTCTTCCTACCTTGCTCCGCAGTCCCCAGCTTGGTCCCAACCCCTCACCCCATCGGCGTGCCGGGCGGCCTTCTTTCGGTCTCCAGGACCCTGCCGAGGCCCGGAAGGCGGTCCCGCCCCGTGTACCGCAGGGCTGTCTCCTCTGAGGAGTAAAATGTGCTGCGAGAAGTGGAGCCACGTGGCCGAAATGTTTCTCTTTATTGAAGACCTGGAGGAGGATTATAAGATCCTTTGCCTCTGTTCCCGGGCATTTGTAGAGTAAGTAAAAACTTTGCTCTCCCTTTGCACGATTATTTCCCAGAAATGTAGGTGATGCAGACTAGTTGTAATGGGTCCCTGGAACCACGGCCAGAAAGAGTATTTGACTCTTGGGCAAGATGATGTTTTAGAAAAAGGGGAGCCCTGCCTGGCGTGGCTCAGTGGTTGAACATCGACCTATGAACCAGGTGGTCTCGGTTCCATGCGGGTCAGGTCACATGCCCCGGTGTGGGCTCCATCGCCAGTAGGGGGCGTGCAGAAGGCAGCCCATTCATCATGATTCTCATTGATGTTTCTCTCTCTCTCTCCCTCTCCTTTCCAATCTCTGGAGTTAATAAAAACATGAAAAAAAAGAAAAAGTGGGGGGGGGGGGAATCCACAGACTTTACAGAGTAATGGCCTCTGCCATTAAGTGTATGAGTAAATCTGTGTAGGCTGTAATGAAAAAATGTGATAGTTGATATATGTCATTTTATATTTATAAACTGGGGGGACATTTTAAAATTGGGGGAAAGTGAAGTGTAAAATGAAATCCCGTTAGTGGATATGACATCACAAGGTAAAGGTTTAAAGATAAGTAATTTGTTTTGGATAACGTCTTTTTTAAAACCTTGAGATTTATTAAATCACCAATTCACATAAACATAACTTGTGAGGTAAAAGATTTAACTATAATTACATTCGTTTTTGAGCTCTCTTCTATTTTGGGAAAATATTTGTTTTGGGTAAAAATTGCTGTACCTGTAAGATAGCTAGTGGGGGGAGAGGGGGAAATGCCTAAAGAATTGGATTCTGGAGATGGTTTTCTTTATATTAGACTAGAGGCCCAGTGCACAAAACTTGTGCATGGGGAGGGCGGGCCCTCAGCCCAACCTGCACCCTCTGCAATCCGGGACATCCCTCTCACAATCCGGGACCACTGGCTCCTAATCTCTCACCCCAAACTGCCTTTGCGTTCGGCCTGATCGCCCCTACTGCCCCCGCTGCCGGCCGGGTCACCCCCAACTGCCCCCTCCTTGCCGGCCTGGTTGCTCCTAACTGCCCCCCCGCTAGCCTAGTCACCCCGTACTGCCCCCCTTGCTGGCCTGGTTGCCCCCAACTGCCCCCCCTGCCAGCCTGGTCGCCCCTCACGGCCTCCCTGCCGGCCTGTTCGCCCCATGCAGCCTGCTTGTTCAGTCATTTAGTCATCCCTCCCTAACCCCCCTGCCGGCCTGGTCATAGGCAGCCATCTTTGTGAGGGCATGACGGTCAATTTGCATATTACCTCTTTATTATATAGGATGTGTGAGTTCATATCTAAAACAGGTATATTTACCATAATCATCTCACAGGCCTACTGCTAGATTCAACTTGTGGAAGTGAATTTTATGTGAGATATTTTTTCTTTTTAATATATCTTACTGATTTTTTTTAACAGAGAGGAAGGGAGAGGTATAGAGAGTTAGAAACATCAATCAGCTGAGGTACATGCCCTTGACCGGAATCGAACCTGGGACCCTTCAGTCCGCAGGCTGACGCTCTATCCACTGAGCCAAGCCGGTTAGGACATGTGAGAGACTTTTAATATAGTTTAATGTAGCAGAGTTTTAGTTTAAAGTTATTCTTACTATTCATCATGTGTTTTTGTGAAGTAATCTGAAAATTAGTCCAAAAAGAAATGGAAAACTATGTTAAGTTTAATGTGAAAAGTATGGATGTTTTTGTATTTATGTATGCATATATTCATTCAATGAATACTTTTTGTGCTCCTTTGTATTAGGTACTAGTAGGCACTGGGGTACAAGACACAACCTTTCCTTACTCATTTTGACTTTACTTACTGGCAAAGGAGATCAATATTAAGAAAACTGTTACATAATCCTTTGGTTAGTTAAAGTTACAAGTGCTATGGGAGGGAAGTTCAGGATGCTATGATAGCAAAAACCTAACCTTAAGGTTTAAAGGATAAGTGGAAATAAACTGGGGGTATGTTTGAGTGGGCGGAAGCATTCCTGCAAGCAGAACTCTGTAAAATCCTGAGGGAGCACAAGAAAGCTCATGAAACTGAAACAAAGTGACTGGCACAGAAAGAAGATAGAGTTGGTGAGATAGGCAGTGTAAAAACATGGAGGACTTTGTGGAAGAATGGGTCAGATTTGCATTTTTGAAGATTACCCCGGGGTAATCAGCAGCACCTGGGGGATGGCTCAAAGGAGGGGACCCATATAATCATTTTTCAGGCTACAAATTCTGGTGACTTCGATAAAGATTGGTGGCAGTGGAAATGCAAAATGGAGAAAAACTGTTGAGATTAAGGGGTTGGAATGGATGTGAGGGAATGAAGGAAAGAAATAGGATGAGAAAGAGAATAGGTCGAGGGTAACTCCCTTGCTGAAATGATGGCATGGTAGAAAGTTGCTTGTGCTATAAATACCATGCTTTAATTATTTATTTTTTAAGTGATTAATTTTTAAATAATTTCAAACTTACAAAAACAGTTCAAAGAACTCCCATATTCCCTTCACCCAGATTCACTAACTCTCCATAACACACACACACACACACACACCATCATTAGTGTTTTTCTGGACCATTTGAGAACAAGCTGCAGATGTGACTATCACTACTAAATACTTCATTGTGTATTTCCCCAAAGCTAGTATATCCTACACAACTACTATAGTCATTGAGACTAAATTGTTTTATCTTGATTTATGTTTCAGTTTGCTAAAATATTTAAAATAAGTACTTCCTTTTATGTTAGTCTCCAAAACAATCTTTGCTCGGACCATGAATATCTTGTCTACTAGGCAATGAATATTTTGGCTTATTTGCAGATGGACTATGGCTTGCATGTGGATTTTATATATGTATCAGACAAATCTTTCCATATTTATGCTTCCCTTTTACAGCAAATTTAGAGAGCATTTCATTGTTTGTGCATCATAAGGATGATTAGGTTCTTCTCCCAATATCCAGAATACCACTTATTTTAATAATTAGTTATGCCCTGGCCAGTGAGCTACGTGGTTAGGGCACCGACCCACACTCCACAGTGTCTTGGGTTTGATTCCCAGTCAAGGGCACATACCTGGGTGGCATGTTCAGTCCCTGGCCCTGCGGGAGGCAACTAATCAATGTGTCTCTCTTACCTGGATATCTCTTTCTTTCTCATCCTCTTCTCACCCTCTCTCCCTCCCTTCCACTCTCTCTAAAAATCAATGGAAAAAATATCTCCAGGTGAGTATTAACAAAAATAATAATTAGGAGTTATAATTATAAATGCTTGCCACAATACTAAATGTTTTACAGATACTGTCAATCCTTATAACAACCCCATGAGATAGGCATTATTATTTCTATATTACAAATTAGGAAAATATATTAGCATATTATTTTTCTATCCTTAACCCTTTTATTAATTAATCTATGTTGCTTTGAATTTGTTTCTTCTCTAAACCTTTAATTTTTTTCAATACTAACTGTTCAATTTGCTTTACAGAGATCGAAAATTGTGCAATTTGGGATTAAAAGGCTACTATGTTAAAGGCAATGACAACAGTGCAGGTAATACAGTATAAACTATATAATACTTTTTTGCTAAAAATTAACCATAACACTGTATTCATTATAATTCGTTATAAATACTGTATTAATTTCTTAGCATAAAATATCATGTGACAAAAATATTCTGTAATCATAGACAGTCATTTTTTATTATAGCATGGTTCTAGAATCCCTATCAGAGCATAAATTTTCTTTTCTTATAGCAAACTCCTATATGGAGTTGAGGTAGCCTCTTTTGCCCCATGTAGCATTCCTTCCTGAGTTGTCACCATTAGATAAAAGCAACCTGAAATTTGAGGCTTTGAAAAGTAGAGAACATACAGTTTCTAAAGCAGAATTTTATTGTTTTAAAAGCTGAACTGAGGTATGTTAAAAATTTTCCGGATTTTATTTGAGCATACGTTCATTCAAATTGGGCAGCACCTAACCAAAGGTGGTTAGGAGCACTCCAAGGATGAACTAGAAGCGTAATTATAGAGGAGATGCAGAAACAAAACAATCCAGTTGTGATGGAAGTACCCGTGAGAGGCCATAACTCTCACCTCTCTTATTAGCTCCTAAAATAACTCCACAAATCATCCTTTTAACCCACTGATCTAGTGCAGTAATATTGCAGAGAAGGAATATCAGAATGTAATAATTTGCCTCATGGGTACTCTGCTGTGTTCCTTTTTATAGCCTCAGTGCTTTGCACAATGCCCAGCACAAAGGAGATGCTCAAGAAGTATAAGTTGAATGGGCAGCTAAATGGACACTGGTAGGCAGAGCCAGACTAGAAACTGTCTCTTTATTCTTAGTTGGCCATATTTTACTAGTCCATCAATTCCCCTTTCCCTCCTCCCCCCCTTAAAAATTATACACCTTTGGGCAAGGCATGTAATAACTCTCAGGTTTTCTTCATTAAAATGATAATAAAACCTGCATCTAAATTTTTTCTAAAGTTAACAAATGCTATCTACAGGAGACCAAGCTACAGAAGAGGAGGAAAGTTGTAATTTCCATGGCAATAAAGAATCATGTGATAGCAGAGGCACAGACCTAGATGAAAGTGAACTTGATTCAGAGACTGAACTCATGAGAAGTATGGGACTGCCACTTCAATTTGGTGGGATGTCTGCACATAAGAATTTTGAGGTAAGTATTCACTTACTTTTATTTATTAGTTTTCTCTGTAAAATCACGTGGGATTTTTTTTATCCAAAATCTAATACATTTATTAATTAGAGCACTCCATCTTTTTTTTAATGTACATATTTATAAATTAACCAAAACTGTAAGTTGTGATGTGTCCCACATGTGATTTTCTTCTCTTGGGAACTTGGGTAGTAAGATTCACTTGTTTGTGTAACTGAAAGCCCAGGGTAATGGTAGTGGGGGTGGGGTGGGGGAGCGCAGAGATTGAGGCTATTTTGTTTAATTTAATGTCAAAATAGATTTGGGTTCTACTTTCTCTTTTAGTTTATGAAGTGGATTTTGTATTCAAGTTATTTTTCTTATGCAGGTGTCTATGAATACTAGAAATAAAATTAAAATTAAAAAGAAAAAGAAAAAACATCAAAAGAAGTACTTAGATGAGATGATAAGAGAATCTTGGAGACAAGAATATGAAGAAGATGACATTTTGGCCTCAGATGATCCATCTTCAGTTGAACAGGATGAGAATACCAGAACACATAAACTTCAACCCAAAACAGACATTGAAACTGAAAGCCTTTCTATTGAAAATACATTATCTCCAAAGCTAGAAATTACAGAGAAATGGGAAAAGTACTGGAATGAATATGGTGGCGGACTACTATGGCAAAGCTGGCAAGAAAAACATTCAGATCAAACACTGTGTTCCGAACCTTGGAACGTTCCTGATACCAAGGAAGAATGGGAACAACATTATAGTCAACTTTATTGGTATTATTTGGAACAATTTAAGTATTGGGAAGCTCAGGGTTGGACTTTTGATGCCTCACAAAGCTGTGGTACAAGTATGTGTGGGTCTAAAACAGAAGTTGACAACGAGAAAGATGAAAATTGCATGAAAGCAGACTTACTTTCTTTTCCATCTTCATCAATAGGTTGTCAAAGCTCTAATTCAAGTGAAAAAGATCATAATGAACTACTTGATGGAATTAGTAATATATGTCTGAATTCAGGGAAACTAGAAGAGAGCCAGTTAGAGTCATCTCTAAGTTCTGATGGCCATCAGTGGCTAAGTGAAGTTAACAGCAGAAGAGAATGCCCTTCTTCAGGCCAAAGTGAACCATGTAATGGAGGAGCCAAGGAAAGCAACTTGTCAGGGAACAGCGCAAATCAACCAGCTCAGGGTAAGGCTGACCAATATTTATCCTATTAAATAACAGTTAATTAAATGAACCTATTAAGAAAAATAACACTAATCCTTTATGGTAGAGTTAAGTAGTGCAAACTACATTTTATAGTGTACTGAAATTATTCAGTCCATCTTATTTTTATATCACAAGTTGTTTATTACCCTTTTATATATAAATAAAAAAGAATATTTTCAGAGAGTTCTCAAAAGTATCATTCCTTTCTCTTATACCTAGGTGGCCAGTGAATTAAAACTTGGAAATCCCTTTCTAATTAAATTACAACTCTAATTTAGAGTGAGCTTGGAATGTCCAAGTTTCTCTAGAACAAATGAGTTTCTAAGGCATGTTAAAGAGTGGTTGAGAGCACATGTTTGACATTAGGCCAATCTGAATGAGAGTCATATCTGGAATTCAGTTGGGACAATGAAGTCTTGCTAGAAAGAATTTGAACAGGGCATGATGTTCATTTATAACTAGAAAGGTTGATTTCAGGACTCTCATAAAATACTCAGGATAAGGAACTTGGTTGATTCCTGCCTAAGTGATTATAAAAAAAAATTCATCATCATGCAGACTGGTGCTACTGTAAAGACTAAAGAAAGCCAATAAAAGGAGTGTGTTAAAAAAAGTTACAATAAGGTGGTTAAGAATGCTCTTGCTAGGGAGAAGGGTCCTACCAATTGATGGCACCAGAAAAATGGAAATTTTTATAACTTTTGGGTTATCTTGGCATCCTTGATATTTTGTACTAAAAAGTCTGGTTCATAGGAATTTACTTCTCATACTTATTCCTATACTAGAGGCCCAGTGAACGAAATTTGTGCGGGGGGGTGGGGGTGTCCCTCAGCCCAGCCTGCACCCTCTTCAATCTGGAATCCCTTTCAAAATCCAGGACTGCAGCTCCCAACCGCTCGCCTGCCTGCCTGCCTGATTGCCCCTAACTGCTTCTGCCTGCCAGCCTGATCACCCCCTAACCACTCCCTGCCAGCCTGATCAATGCCTAACTGCTCCCCTGCCGGCCCAATTGCCCCTAACTGCCCTCCCCTGCTGGCCTGGTTGTCCCTAACTGCCCTCCCCTGCAGGCCTGGTCACCCCCAACTGCCCTCCCTTGCCATCCTGGTCATATCTAACTGCCCTCCCCTGCAGACCTGGTCCCCCCCCCCAACTGCCCTCCCCTGCTGGCCCGGTCACCCCTAACTGACCTCCCCTGCCAGCCTGGTCCCCCCCAACTACTGTCCCCTGCTGGCCATCTTGTGGCAGCCATCTTTGACCACATGGGGGTGGCCATCTTGTGTGAGGGCATGAGGGTCAATTTGCATATTACCTCTTTATTATATAGGATATATAGGATAGGATGACCTGCTTTGTTCATCCCAGGTCACTGATATTCATCTAATTGAGAGTTACTAAAGAACCCTATCCATTTTTTTATTTCTTTTCTCTGTACTCTTGAAATGGAGCTTAACTTTAGTGCAATATTCTCATTCCTTTTGATTTTGCTGTTGTTATCCTTTTTATGTGATTATCTTATATTAATCTTGGATATTCTTCAAACCTCACAGATTCTACCTTCTCTTGCCTATTTCCTAAACTATGTGTATAAATTGACCATTTCTATTGCCTGTTCCCTATGTATATAATTGCCCATTTCTGTAATTAGCTCCAGTGTGACTGCCATCAGGATCAAATTAAGAATTCTAGATTTTAATTTGTTTTAGATACTTGCTTGAGATCAAAACATAAGGTAAACAGGGTGAGGCAAAATAGGCTTATAGTCAGTCATTCATATGGAAAATAATACAATGATTAATAAATAATAATAAAAGGGTAAACTGTGTTTTGTGTACTCACAATTATAAACCTACTTTTGCCCTACCCTGCATATTGCATTTTTTTATGTTTTCTGCTGTTTGTGGTTGGGTGTTCTCCTGAAATAGTCTGCCCCCACATAGTCAAAGCTTCCCACTGTCTACATTGCAGACACCTCTCCATCTCTATTCTCACCCACCTACTTTGTTCCAGTCTGAAAAAATAGAGAACAAAGACAGACATGTACCTCAGTTGGAGCCACAAAAAGTTATACTCTTTTTAAGTGGTGGTGTTTATCTTTGTTACGTCCATTATTACTTTAAGAGCTGTGTTAGAGACAATTAAATGTATTTACTTCTTAAGAAAGAGAACTTTTTAATCAATGTGATCATGACATCTTTCGAGTCATTTAGATTAAAATTTCATCAAAATGTGGTAGCTAATAGCTATGACAAAGGTAACTTTGTGGAATAATTTGTGTGGAGTTAGATAGCTATCAGGAAAAAGCAGTTTTTGTTCACTTTTTAAAGTCATATGTTACAATCTATTTTATTGATTTTTTACAGAGAGGAAAGGAGAGGGATAGAGAGTTAGAAACATCGATGAGAGAGAAACATCGATCAGCTGCCTCCTGCACACCCCCCACTGGGGACGTGCCCGCAACCAAGGTACATGCCCTTGACCGGAATCGAACCTGGGACCTTTCAGTCCGCAGGCCGACGCTCTATCCACTGAGCCAAACCGGTTTCGGCAGTTTTTGTTCACTTTTTAAGTAGCTGAATCATGGAAACTTTTAAACATTAATAGACATAGCTCCAATTTTTTTTTTATGTTCAGATCCTGCATATAGATACACAGACCAGGTAGATGTGGTGTGACACTTTGTCTTATGTACATGCACAGTTCATTGCAGGAAAGACACTGAAATATTTTGATTGCCTTTGTAAATGGCAGGAGAGTTGTCAAACCAAGGGGAGACATCCACAGTAATAATCTGCCTCTTTAGATTCACAGAAGTCTTCAGAAGCAAACACAATCCAAGAAAGACCACCTCCTAACAAGATTGATGGAGATGAGAGTGAAGAAGATCCACCTGAACGTAAGCCAAGCAAACTCAAGAGGAGGCAAGTTGCATGGTACCTTTCTTTCTGGAATGTGTTAGCATAAGCCACTCTTTCCACTAGTGAGTAGCTATCGAGTGCTTGTGACATTTCAGCACTGTGAGAAGAGACAAGACCCTGGGCTTTGGAGCATGGTCAAATCCCAACTCTGCCTCTTCAATTCTGCCACAATTTCTTATCTATAAAGTGGAACTGATGCCTCTTCTGTGAGATCATTGGGAAGCTGGAACTAGCATATAATATCCTATATAAGAAAAAGGTAGTATGCAAATTGACCGTCACGTCCTCACAAGATGGCTGCCTATGACCAGGCTGGCAGGGGAGTTCATGAGGGACGACCAAACGACTGAACAAGCAGGCTGCGTGGGGCGACCAGGCCGACGGGGGTTGGTGAGGGATGACCAAATGACTGAACAGCAAGCGGCAGGGGGCGACCAGGCCGACGGGGTTAGTGAGGGATGACCAAACAACTGAACAAGCAGGCTGTGTGGTGCAATCAGGCCGGCACGCAAAGATAGTGAGGGATGATCAGGTTGGCAGGGGCGGGCAGTTAGGGGCGACCAGGCAGGCAGGCAGGCAGATGAGTAATTAGGAGCCAGCGATCCAGGATTGTGAGAGGGATGTCCGACTGCCAGTTTAGGTCTGATCCCCGGGATCGGGCCTAAATCAGCAGTCGGACATCACCCAAGGGGTCCCAGATTGGAGAGGGTGTAGGCTGGGCTGAGGGCCCCCCCCCCCCCCCCACACACACACACACACACACACACACACACTGCACAAATTTCGTGCACCAGGCCTCTAGTACTAGTATATTAGTAGCTATCAAGGAATGGTAGCTATTAACTAGTAATATATAAGTAAGTACAGTCTATTTTTCTAAGGAAGTTCTAATGTCTTTTTCCCAAAAGTCTGGGAATAATTACAGGATTTTATTGCTAAAATGCTCCTCAGATACATCAAATCTAGTGCTCTCATTCTATATCGATAGGAATACTAAGACAAAACAAAGATAAATACTTTGCCCAGAGTTATGTAGAGGTAATGGCAGCTCCAAAACTAGAGCCCAGTCCATCTCCTTCGAAGACAGGACTATTTCTAGTGTACCACTGATACATGTAATTAAACAAGTAGAGAATAATGTCAGGTAAAATATGGTCAAATGCTAATGCTGTGAAATACAAGAAAAGGATGGACATTACAGAATTTGGATGTTAGCTGGGCACATTTCATTCCTATGACAGGATATGAAGTGCTCCACATAAGACTTCTGTGTTCCATATAGTTTCTAGAAAAACAGTAAGCACGCTTTAGAGGCTCAGCAACTAGTACATAAAAGCATATCTCTCTTTGTTCCTTCTGCGTGGTAGACATTGCATGTTAATTCCTCCATTAGTTCTTGATAGTTCCTGAAGGCAGACTGTATGTACTTATATTCCTGGAACCTAATAGGTCCTCCATAAACGTTCAGTGAGCATAATTTCATTTGTAAGAATAATCTCTCACCATTTCTGTTTACTCATTACTGTTGCTCAGGTAGTAGGGAGTATTAGAATTATCTCCCATAAATGGATGATCCTGAGTTACTTAATACCACTTGTATCACAACCTGATTCTTCTTAACAATATTTTTTTTCTTTTGTAATTTTTTGGTTGGGTTGATATTTTTCAAATGTTTCCTTGTTTGTTTTTCAGAAAAGCCTCTGGAGAAAACACTCCAGGAGATTAGTTTAAGGCTGCAGCTTTTAACTGGTATTTTTTCAAAGGAAGATGGAGAGATACCGTGTTCAGGAATAGAGATAATTACTTGACAGGGTTTAAGTTTTGAGTGCTTATTACTGTGTTCCAAATACTGCTTGGTACTTTTTCTCATTCGGAAAATACTGATTAAGATACTGTTTTTCCTGTTTTCCTGGGTTTTTGAATTATGGTCCATAGTTGTAAAGGGAAAGTTTGCATAGGTTGACTATATGTGCTTTTGATATTTGCCTGAACAGGTGGGCTCTGGAGATAATGGCTTATCACCTTTTGTTTATTTGTTTAGCCATGAGCTGGACATTGATGAAAACCCAGATTCAGACTTTGATGACAATGGTTTCCTTCTAGGATTCAACCATGGCTCCGGACAAAAGTAATTATACATAAATGCTGTTGTCCTTAAATCTTAACCCCTTTGGCTATCTTAAAGCTCTCTGATATTCAGATAGCTAATGAGTATGTAGCTTATGTCATTTGAGATGTTGCAGTTAAAACACTAGCCTTTCTTGTTTGTAAGAATTATAGTCATCACCATACCTTTGATGTAGTCACATGTATTAACTCAATTGCACTTCAAAGCAGTCCAGTGTTGTTATTCCAATTTATAAATAAAGCAACTGCAGCTTGCAGGTTTTGACTCAGTCACGATCACATCATTTCTTAGAATGAGTTCAAGCCCAGCTTTTGAGATTCTAAGCGTGGCTCTCTTCACCTAGTGTCTCACATAACTCTGTCTACATCTGAAGTTTGTAGCAAACATGCCATGAAAAGTTCCAATCTGCAGTAACCATTTTTCTTTTTTACTGTGAAAGTAGTAAAACTCAAAAACAGAAATAACAAGAGTGAAAATCTTTTCTTCAAATCATTCCCCAGAGATAATGTAATAGTTGGCATATATCCTTCCTAATTTTTCATGTATGTTTTTATGACTATGTACATATACACACATTACTCCCTTTTTATAAAACACAAAAAACCATCCTACACATAGTCTGCAGCTTGCTTTTTTTCCGTAAACAATGAGACATCAACAGTCTGCCTTATCAGTACATTTACCTAGTCCTTTCAGGAGGGCCTTGTGTTTAATTGACCATCCTGTATGTATAGCCAGGTTGCTTCCTAAGACCTACTTTATGTCTTTGAAGTACCCCCAGCTTGTTGCATGTACTAATAGTTCATTCCTTCTTATTGCTAAGTAGTATGCCATTATATAGATGTACCATAGTTTGTTGAACCATTATCTGTTGAAAGACATTTGGATTATGTGTGGTATTTTGTTATGACAAATAAAGCTGCTTTGAACTTTGGTGTACAGAAAGTATTAGTGTTCTCTGGGATTCAGTGCCCAAGCATTACATGTAAGGAAATTGAAGAGTTTATTGCCTTTGACATGGATACTGAACTGAGTAAAGCACAGTAAAGACCTACCATTTTGCTATTTCTTTATTACATTATAATAAATAGCAAAATGGTAGGTTCTGCTTTCTACTCTACTTATATCTGTTGATATTTCCAACTTTAGTGTTTCACATTTACTTGAGAATTAACATACATACAAAGCTAGACCTTAAACTGCATTTTAAACTTTATTTCATAATTTAGGAAAATGAAATTACAGTAATGGCTGCTAATAGAAAAATAGTGAAAGTTGTTAGTTTTATTTTATTTTCATTTAAAGAAACAAACTCATGAAACTTAAGATTTGAGTCAACTTCTTTTGATTTGGTCCCAGATATGGTGGAATTTCACATTTCAGTCATAGACGGGTCAGATATCTACAGAAGAATGTGAAGTATAAGTCCAAGTTCTTGGACATGAGAAGACAAATAAATTTGAAAAATAAACACATTTTCTTTACTGAAGACACAGAAAAAACATGTTTTAAGAAAAGCAAAACTTTGAGTAAGGTATGTATAGATTTTGTTTTTTATTTACAGATAGAATTTCATTTTGTGAGCTTGGCTCCTTAAAGTTTTTGTTTTCAAATGGTAACCCTGTTTGTACCAAATATAAGGGTACTTGAGATTCTTTTCTACTTGTTTTCTAAAGACATGTATTATGTGAAATAAATTTGGAAAAGATTAAGTTGGGGATAATATGAAAAGGGGATATTTTGAAAGCTACAAAGTAGTAGAGAGTCTGGGAAGATAAATAGATAAAATTGCCTTGTGTATGTAGTAACAGACGATGGAAATTGCTCATCTGTTTTAGGCTAAATAAGACCCCAGAAGTCCAGTGTCTGATACAACTTTTGTAGTAATCCTTAATTTTGAGGTCACCTAAAGGTGATCGATTAAACTTTGTGCTAACAAGTTCATCCTAATGACATGAGACTCAAGGCTAATTTGGTGATTCACATTGTTAACTAGAATAGTCACATCCCCTGTCTTGGACTTCGCTGTATTTGTCCAACTACCTGGAAAACAAGAGTAATTAAAATTGCTTTTGCTTGGTTTTAATGAGTGATTCTTACCCATTATAAAAAAAAAGAAACACTTTCTACTGAGCAGAACCTTGTATAAGCCGCATCTCCAGCAGTTCTTTTAAGTCAACAGAACAAAATCTCAGATCCCATATATTTGTTTTTCCCCTACTGTACATTACCCTTCTTAACTTCCGTATTCTTCCAAAACATACTACAGTTTTATAGCTGGTTTTATTTTTAATGTATTTCAGATTGTTTGGCTGCTGGTGATATTTTAGTATTTTAGTGACCCTAGTTATGTCTGGAACAGATTTCCAGTATCGGTTCAATTGATCCTATAGGAATTTTTTACTGTATTAGATGTGATAGCCCCCATATACAGTATTCATCTGTAGATGAAGAGCAGAAACATAACTGCTAAGTTTTACCCTCGGGGTGGGTGGGGAGGGGAGGGGAAGAGGCTGTTGTGTCCTTAGATATCTGATTGATGTATAGGCACAGTCCTCTCGAAGGAAGATTCTGGGTTGTTGTCCATGCCCATCTTCTGTCTACCACTCTTGTTCTAATTTCCTAACTTTTAGGAAGGTCATGAAGATCTGTTATGAAGAATGTTTTTGTTACAGAAGATAACAAGAAAGTATATATCATCTGATCTTAAGCCTTATTAACATTTCATAGAAGAAACTTAATTTATAGGAATCATTTTACTGACTCTACTGCTTCAGTAAAAGGCAGTTCGCATCCTTTCCAAGATAGCACTGCCTTTATTCTTATAGACACAAAATCTTGTTAGAGTTCATCTTTGTTGCTGAGTACCACTTAACATGGATAATAGCCTGGGTCTTGCAGAAAAACTAAAATTAGTGACTCAACAATGGGTAGGTACATTTGTAATGGTAACGTCACATAGTACAGTTATATTGTTAGAAGCCTTTATGGAAAGCTATTGTAAAAGTTCAACTTTATCCTCTTAATGTTAATGGATTATAGAAAGATCATAATCTTGTGTGTGATCTGATATTTTCTTCCTTTTAAAGAAGTCTTTAATAAGGTCATGGTATGTCCAGACAAGAAAGTGCAATTAGCTTGGAATTACTTGTTCACATTAGCTGTATGATACAGTGTACTTACCAGAGCTAATACTTGTGATGCAGCTTGTCAATCAGGTCACAAATGGTAAAGCAGGTAGAAATATTCTGTGTAATTGGAATTGGTTCATGCTCGTAACATCTTACAATTTCAGGTAGAAAAATTTCTAAAATGGGTTAACGAACCAATGGATGAGGAAGCATCACAGGAGTCAGTTTCTCATGATGATGTGCAAGACGCTTGCACAAGCAGTGATTCAGAGGAACAGAGAGAGTCTGTTACCAAAGAGGATAAGCCACTGGAGATGAGCAATCCAGAGCCTGCAGAGGGTCATGCCATATCTTCAGCTGGTGAACCTGAGACAGAAAAAAATGAAGGGGACAGCACCATAGCAGCTGTCACAGATAAGGAGGATTGTGTTGCTCAGGATATACCAGATTCTCTTCAGGTGGAAACTGAAGGTAAAAGTAAATATGCTTCAACTTGCTGGTGGGTTTAAATACATTTTTTAAATGTTTTTCCCTAGTTTTCACTTACGAGTTATCTATACCTAAGGATTCACTGCTATTTATTTTTAAGTTGAGAGAAGGCATGTTAAGTAAATGTGCTAATGGCTGTGGTTTGGCACCCAGAGTTCATGTCCCTCTTGACCAAACAGGCATGGTAAAATCAAAGGTAAAGCATATGGCAAAACTGTGTTTGAGTACGTCTATCTATGCCATTCAGATTGGTTTCTGCCAGTACACTCTGTCCCAGGGCCTATAGGTGGCCAGACCATTTTATCCCTATTGAAATTTAGTATTGCCCTGGTTTTTTTTTGTGTGTGTGTGTGTTTTTTTTTAATATATATATTTTATTGATATTTTACAGAGAGGAAGGGAGAGGTATAGAGAGCTAGAAACATCGATGAGAGAGAAACATCGATCAGCTGCCTCCTGCACACCTCCCACTGGGGATGTGCCCGCAACCAAGGTACATGCCCTTGACCGGAATCGAACCCGGGACCCTTCAGTCCGCAGGCCGACGCTCTATCCACTGAGCCAAACCGGTTTCGGCTCTTGTTTTTGTTTTGATCATTCTTTTTTATTTTGTTATTTTTGTAGCATTTGTGCATAGTGGTAATTTGTTTTTGGATGGTGCATTGACATAAAGCATTTACAGTAGTATTTGAAATAATACTCAGTTTTATAGATGAGTTATTTCAGGCTTGCCTAATGAAACAGTTATATTTATTGTGATGATTTCTTCCTTAGGAATGAATGAGATTTTCTTCTGTTGAATGGAGCTAGTGACCCCTGTTTTCATTTTCTTTAATTTTGTATTAAGGAAAATAGCTAATTTGAATCTTGTTGGGGGAGGGGGAGCTGGTAATGGACCTATGATAACTGTGTCACATACTTCCTTGACTTTCTAAACAGCATACTTAAGGTAGTTAAATTATTTTATTAAGCAACTTTTTTGTTGTACAAGTTTTTTAATGTACAACTGGTGTTCATGTAGCATGTGCAGATTTCTGAAATGCTTTCATGTGCCTTATTCTCAATCTGTAAAGTACCCAATGAAGTAGGTGGAATTAGCTCCATTCTGTAAATGTGGAAAGTAAAAATAAAGCCCAGAGAAATTAAGAAATTTGTTTGAGGTCACATAGCCATAATGAGGACTCAGTACCAAGTTGTCTGATTCCTAAATCCCATTTTCCCACGCTACCCTAATTCCCTATCACACTTGTCACGATGTTGGTAGTTTTCACCTGGGATGGTACCACCATCTCAGGGGCATTTGGAAGATGGTGGTTGTTAAATGACCTGGGGAGTTTTGGCATTTAGTACTTTGGATTACTTTATGTTGCACAATAAGTTTTGTTCACTCAAAATGTTAGTGTTCCCTCTCTTGAGAAGCTTGCTGCACTTGGCTATTGATGAGACCATTAGCTACTTGCAATGACCAGATGGCTATAGTAAGACATGGTCCTATCTTTGAGGACCATTCAGATGTGATAGAGCTTTATTTGTCAACATCATTTTGTGTCATTATATTTAGCTATGAAAACACTCCTAATCTCAGAACTGAAACCAAATAAGCAAACTAAAAAATTGTTTAAGAAAAAGCCAGTCTCTGAATGAGATATTTTTCTATTAAATGGAGCTAGTGACCCCTGTTTCAATTTCTCAGAGGCGCTATGACTTCTAGGTCATGGCCGGGTTCAAAGAATGGGTCTAGCTGAGAGTTGGAGTTAATTGGTCCTTGGGAAATTTTATTTTAAAGAAGGGAAGGGAAATGTTTGGATTTCTATGATTCACCAATGAAGCAGAGTCTTACCTAACAGAAGTAATAGCTTATATACCTGTAATAGTATAATATCTCCTAACAATCCTGTGAAGCAAATAGGTATAATACTACTCAGTCATTTATTCCTTTTGAGAAATTAAAAGTTGGCACTTTGAGAGCCTGCATTAGTTGTCCAAGCTTGGGAGCCAGTAAGTAGCAAACTAGAGGCTGTAATCTAACGTCAGTGCTCTTTCCACGTACCCTCCTGCTTCTCCCAGTGTGTGATTGCACACATGTTCTGGAGTTCAGTCTCACATTATGATTATTTGATATGGCTGCACTTTTAGATAAATTCACCTGTGATTTCCTTTTTTCATAGTATGCATCTCTGTTCTTTATATTCTTTTATTATAGCTGAAATTAAAAAGAAGAAGAAGAAGAAAAACAAGAACAGGAAGGTAATCAGTCTGCCTCCTGAAATAGCTGCTGTTCCTGAGCTGGCAAAATACTGGGCCCAGAGGTACCGGCTCTTCTCCCGTTTTGATGATGGAATTAAATTGGACAAAGGTAGAGTTACATATAATTTTGAAATAATCTTAAACTTATGGAAAAGTTGTAGGAGTAGCAGGAAATTTCTGTATCTCCTTTACCCAGACTCAGATGTTTCTTAACATTTTGCCACATTTGCTTTATCGTTTTGGTGTGTGTGTGAGTGTGTTTCTGATCCAGTTGCCCCTATTCCTTAATACTTGAGTGTGTATTTTCTAAGAACAAAGGATTTGTTTATGTAACAGTGGTAAATTTTAACATTGTTACAGTATTGTAATCTACAGTCCATACTCCAGTTTTATCCATTATTCTAATTAATGTCCTTTATAGCATTTTTTTTCCTTCCAACATAGAGTCGTGTATTGCAGTTAGTTTCATGTTTTTTTGGTTTTCTTTAATCTGGAATAGTTGCTCAGCCTTTTTTTATCTTTCAGGAACTTGATGGTTCCCAAAGAATAACAGCCAGTTAATGTCCACAGTGTCTCTTAATTTGGGTATATGTGTGTTTTTAAAACTTCGGACTCAGGTTTAATCTATATTTAGGAATTGATAGATTATTAAACAGAACATCTGATGAAGAAATATCTAGTGCAGAAACATGTAATGAATTGACACTGGAAACTTTGAATTCTTTTTCAAGTTTTCCTGCCCTTAACTTTGAACAGCTTACTTAACTCAATTCTGAAAATTGATGTTTATTTTCATATTAGAACTACTTAAATTAGGTGTTAATTAACTGTCAAAATCAGGAATTCTTGATCACTGGTGGAATTTCAGGGGTCTGTGAACCTCTTGTAATTATTTACAAAAAAATTACATATTTAAAAAAGTGCAGAGGAGTTTGTTAGGAGAAATATGACTAGATAAAAGCTTTTAATTCTGTAAAAGTAGTTAATATTTTTATTATTCCATCAATGAGGAGCCATTTAAAGTTTTGGTAAAGAAAAGAAACAGGAAATTTGGTGCATCATTTTGTTCAGAGAAATATCTTCCTTAAAAATGTGAATTTCTCCTATTGGGAAAGAAGGAGGGCATTATCCTCTTCCCTCTGGAGTGGTCACGGGACATGGGACCTCATTTCTGAAAATTATGAGGATTCTGCTATTCCTGCAGCTTTGCGGCCTTTTGCTGTCAGCTCCTTGCTTTTCCTGGCCCTTTAGAAATGTTTGAATTTTTCCAAAGTGTCCAGTACAAGTCTGGTTCATGGGTTCCCCATTAGGAATGAAGTCATTGGGAAACTGTGGAATTTGGGTAGTTGGCCAATTAGAATGGCTGACTTTACATTTTCCATAGCAGGTACTCAGTAGTTAATTCTTCAGACATAAAAATAGGAATTGCATTCAGTTATTGGTGATATATTGCAAAAGAATCAGGCCAGAATTAAAATAGTTGCTTTCTTTGGGAATGGGAATGCTGCTGTTCCTTTTTATAATAAGCTTTGTAGAACTTTTCTTTAAAACTAGGTTATTTATAGTGTTTTGAAAAGAGAGACAAGGTTGGGGTTTTTTAAGTATATATTATATAGTAATGATTGTTATGTTTATGCTTGGCTCAGCTTCTTGAAATTGAACATCTTAGCAGAAATACTCTTTCTTCGCAGAGGGCTGGTTCTCAGTTACACCTGAGAAGATTGCTGAACACATTGCTGGCCGGGTCAGTCAGTCCTTCGAGTGCGACATTGTAGTGGATGCATTTTGTGGAGTCGGAGGAAATACCATTCAGTTTGCCTTAACTGGAAAGAGAGGTAATTAGCCATCAATGGAAGAAAAGTAAATTATATTCAGTTTATTCAGTAAATGTTTCATTTTCCTTCAATTTATCTTTGCTGACATTTAATATATAAATAATTTAATGCCAAATATTTAAAATAATAATAGCTAGCATATATTAAGCATACACTTTGTATCACACAGGTGTAAGTGCTTAGTGTGTATTAATTTAGTCAACAATCTTGTGAAGTGTATCTTTTACTATCTGCCTTTTACAGATAAACAAATAGAGATGAAGTTTGTTAGAACCAAGATTATAACATTATATAAAAATATTTAAATGGGGAGACTATTCTTTAGAAGAAGAGTAGACAGGGAATCCCAACTTTGTCATTCACTACTGTTATGGACATCACTTAACCTTAATTTAAAGGTGACATGAACTTGAGATATCCTCTGTGATAACCTTTCACCTTTAACATTCTGTGACACTAAACATCTTTTAAATATTAGATCATCCTCAGGATAGCTTGACTTTGGAATCACAAAAAAGAAACTCTCCATTACTATATATCTGTCAGGAATTGTGTCGAGTAGGTAATATGTGTGCTGATTCTCAAAGAAGAGGGGCTTCGGGAAATTGAACAGTCTGCCCGCATTGACATAGCTGAGTCATGAAGCCAGGACTTTAAAGTGCAGAATAATGTGACATTTTAGGGGCCTAAGTCATATTCTGAATATGCTTTCCGGCTACCCCAATATCTTTATATTCTATAGATAGCTTCCATTTTAGTCAATTTCAGTTGAGTCTCATTAACATACATAACGTTTTTATTGTTAACTAGGAAAGCATATGATTCTGAAAAGGATAATATAAACGCTAGGAAGTGATGAAGTGAAACTCAGCATTGGTTTTTAAGACGAGTGCTGATGAACTGTGGCCCTTATGCAATCACTCCTATGCTCCAGAGCAGTGGTCGGCAAACCACGGCTCTGTTGACTAATGAGTTTGCCGACCACTGCTCCAGAGCATGACATTTGCTGACTTTACATAGTCTCCTAAGAGAAAGCTGTTCTCATATTTACTAGAATAGTTATTATTTTCTTGTTTTCCCTGAATTCACTGTTTACCCTTATTACCCCTATCTTCACTCAGGTAGTTGCTCTCTGAGCATATAGCCAACTGAACGCTTCATTTCCTAGTTAATGTACAAACACAACAGGAAAGCACTACCACCTCTTTCCAGGAACAAGTAAAGACAAATAACTGTTCATGTAGTCTACATTCTAAACTTAGAGAATTCTCAAAGTTTTGTGTTTTGCTGTTTCTTAAAGATTTCTTTTTCCCTTTCCAGTAGTTCCGTATCAGTGCTGCCCAAAAGAATTTTCTGTGACGATGGAAATGTTCTATGTCTGCACTGTCCCAGTGTGGTAGCCACTAGTCACAAGAAGCTATTGAGCATTTGAAATGTGGCATTGTGACTGAGGATCTAAATTCTTAATATTATTTAATTTTAATAATTTAAAGGTAATAGCCACATGTGGCTGGTGGCTACCTTTATTCGACAGTGCAGTTCTAATATAATACCATCCAACATTTGTCAGCATTTCAGTTATGTGAGCAAATTGAATGCTTGCATTCTGTTAGGCCTGAAAATAAAGTCTGCCTTCAAAGGAAGTCATAAAAACATGAATATTAATTAAATGTATTTGATGTTGTAAGTCATTTTTTCTGTTGAATTTTTGGTGTTGTCAGCATATCTCTCCATCTGTCTCTACTATCAGTGTAGCAGATTGAGCAGCTGAAAAGGACGTTTTTATCTTTTTCCTTATAAATATGAATGTTAGTTTATATGGAACAGGAAAAAATAGCATATAAATGCATGATTTTGCAAGATATAATTTGTGCTTGTATTCATTGTTCAAGTGCATTCTTTCTCAAAAGTGTTAATAAATTTTGAAACCACCATGTTCTGGAAAACAGCTGTTTCCTTCATGACCATGGTGTATGCATCAGGGTTCCACTTAGCCCTTCCAGGTACCAAATAGTGCCACTGGTGCATGCACATGTGCACTCACTGCAAAATGTAAGTGAGCTAAATTTAACTTACGTTTGCATTGCTAATTATGAAATTGAAGTAAATTAAGTGAAAGCCGATTTGATGAAAACATAAGGTTGTCTATTCCTTCTACCTAAAATGTCCCATTAAACATCATCAGCAGACTTTCTTACCTTTCTTAAGTTGACAAAAGAGGTTTGCCAACATTTGTTTTATTTTGCTTTTCTGTAGAAGCTATCAAATTTGGTGGTTGTCTCATTTTGAGGAGATTGGTCTTTTATGAAATCTTGGCATCTATAGGCTTTATACTATCAAGGACCTTTCCAAGTGTTTGATACTCAGCCTGTACCTCGCACAGAACACAGTGCTGACCACCTATTTGGCTCTCAGTAGATACTTGCTAGCAACTATCTAGTATATAAGGCCAAATCTCGCTTAGTCTATAAAAAAATACTCTTGTACATTAAATAAATACACTGATCAGAAGATGAAGTATTTTACTAATACTAACTGCTAATCAATATCATTTGACTCATCTTTCCTGATCCCATTTTTAGTGATTGCCATTGATATTGATCCTGTTAAGATTGATCTTGCTCGCAATAATGCAGAAGTGTATGGGATAGCAGACAAAGTCGAGTTTATCTGCGGAGACTTCCTGCTGCTGGCTCCTCAGTTAAAGGCCGACGTGGTGTTCCTCAGCCCCCCTTGGGGAGGGCCAGACTACGCGACTGCAGAGACCTTCGACATTAGGACAATGATGTCTCCTGATGGATATCCTTTGAAAGTCCTAAGAGTTTACTCAAACAGTGGTTGTGTAGAGGAAGGGGTGTGTGTGTGTTTGAGAGAGAAATTCGTGAAGAGGAGAGAAGCTAATAGCATTTAATAGATCCTAGTTTGTTTTACATAAAAGACAGGTGTGTAAAAGTTAACTGGTGATGGATCTCCAAAAGTTATAGCAAATGTGAAGTATATTCCTTTGGTTACTCTCCACTGTTACTGTTACAAAACAAGAACTAGAGAGCATTGATTGTTTGGAATTATTGTCTGGAAATAGGGAATTTCCTGGAGACCTGTCCTTAAAGTCTGGGTGACTATCCCTTAGCTATTCTTCCACTCACACTTTTGCTAATTCTCTGTGTGTCTTCACATTTTTCCTGTTACTCTTCCAAGATACTGAAGCAAGCTCTTATGTCATAAAGAATAGCATTTATATTATTTGTCCCTTTATCTCTGTTCCCCAGAGGAATCGTCCCTTTCACTCTAACAGGACACATGTTCCTAAATTGCTAATTAAAGTTTAGAATATGGACTACATGAACAGTTATTTGTCTTCACTTATTACTGGAAAGAGGTGGTATGGTGCTTTCCTGTTCTGTTTATACATTAGGGAAGGACAGGAAGAGAAAGAGTGTTGTGTATTTTCTGACTTTGTTGCCTACCACTAGGATAAATGAAAAATAGGTTTAAATTCTGCCCTGGCCAGGGGTGGCTCAATTGGTTAGAATGTTGTCCCCTCCACTAAAAAAATAATAAAAAAGGTTACAGGTTCGATTTCCAGTAAGGACACATTCGTAGGATGAAGCTTTGATCTCCCATCACAGTGTGTACAGGAGGCAACCCATGTTTCTCTTCCCCTGCCCCCTTTCTTTCTTTAAAAAAAAATCAGTAAAAAAAAAAAACATATCCTTGGGTGAGGGTTAAAAAATGGGCCTTAGCCCATGTGGCTCAGTTGGTTGAAGTGTCATCCCATACACCACCTAAACTGCTGCCTCGCACAACAATTTCAAAACTACAACTAAAAGACAAAATGGACATCATCCAGAACCACAGGAAGGCTGGCTGAGTGGAAATTCTGCAACTGGAAGGAAAGAGAAGAGCACACTGAGACTCAGAGGAACTGCAGAAGGCAGAGGTACCGAGGCGCATGTGCAGAGAGGGCTGGCAACTGAGTATGCGGCTGGCTTTCTCAAGCGGAAGGGAGACCAAAGCTCCTAACGGCTCTGAACTCCAGTTCCGGGCGAGACTCTGGGGACCTGTCTGTCAGTGGGCGAAACTCAAGGGCGGCTTTCTCTCAGAGGTGCTTGCAGCGATTACCACGGGACACTGAGACCCAGGGGCCTCTTAGGGCAGGGCTGATGGGAAGCCAAGGCTGTCTGCTCCGCCCTGAGACTCCGCCCCATCCAAGCAAGCACAGAGGCTTTTGCAAGTCTTGTCTCATAAGGGTGTCTCCAGCACAGAAGTTCTCCCAGCATAGACACAGCTGATCCTCACAGCCAATTGGCCTGGAGGTCAATTCCTCCCAGTGATACCAACATCAAGGCTTAACTACAACAAGACTGTGCACACAGCCCACAAAGGGGTCCACCAAGAGTGTCCACCGCAGGTAACTGGGGAGGCTGAGCCACTGGGCCCTATAGGACACCTAGCACACAAATCCTCTCTATCAACTCAGGGAAGAAGCCAAAATGCGGAGACAAAGAAACAGATCACAAATTAAAGAAATGGAGGAAAACAAATGACTGGATATAGAGTTCAAAAACCACGGTTATAAGGTTTTTCAAGAATTTTCTAGAAAAGGCCGATAAATTTAGTGAGATCCTCACGGATATGAAAAAGGTCCAACTAGAAATTAAGCATACACTGACTGAAATAAAAAATAATATACAGAGATTCAACAGCAGACTAGAGGATTGCAAGAACCAAGTCAAAGATTTGAAATACAAAGAAGCAAAAAACACCCAACCGGAAAAGCAAAAAGCAAAAAGAATCCAAAAATATGAAGATAGTGTAAGGATCCTCTGGGACAACTTCAAGCATACCAACATCAGAATTATGGGGGTGCCAGAAGAAGAGAGAGCTAGATACTGAAAACCTATTTGAAGAAATGACCGAAAACTTCCCCCACCTGGTGAAAGAAATAGACTTACAAGTCCAGGAAGCACACAGAACCCCAAACAAAAGGAATCCAAAGAGGACCACACCAAGACACATCATAATTAAAATGCCAAGAGCAAAAGACAAAGAGAGAATATTAAAAGCAGCAAGAGAAAAAGTTAATTATCTACAAGGGAGCACCCATACGATTGTCAGCTGATTTCTCAACAGAAACTATGCAGGCCAGACGGGAGTGGCAAGAAATATTCAAAGTGATGAATAGCAAGAACCTACAACCTAGATTACTCTACCCAGCAAAGCTATCATTCAGAATTGAAGGGCAGATAAAGAGCTTCACAGATAAGAAAAAGCTAAAGGAGTTCATCACTGCCAAACCAGTATTATATGAAATGCTGAAAGGTATTCTTTAAGAAGAGGAAGAAGAAGAAAAAGGTAAAGATAAAAATTATGAACAACAAATACATATCTATCAACAAGTGAATCTAAAAATCAAGTGAATAAAAATCTGATGAACAGAATAAACTGGTGAATATAATAGAATCAGGGGCATAGAAAGGGAGTGGACTAACAATTTTCGGGGGTATAGGGGGTAGGGGGTGCGGGAAGAGATTGGACAAAAATCGTACACCTATGGATGAGGACAGTGGGGGGGGGGCGGGGTTAAGGGCAGAGAGTGGGGTGGGAACCGGGTGGAGGGGAGCTATGGGGGGAAAAAGAGGAACAATTGTAATAATCTGAACAATAAAGATTTATTTTAAAAAAATAAAATACATTTGGGTTATAAGTGAAGAACTTAATCTCTTGTCAGAAATTAACTGCTGTTTTTGTCACTTTTCCTTAACTGTTGTCCACCTTTGAAATTTTCAGACTTTCTCAGAAGATCACTAATAACATTGTTTATTTTCTTCCAAGAAATGCTGATATTGACCAGGTAAGCCATTACTGGAAAACTTCTATGAGCCTTTGGCATAACTGTTACAAAAGAATGGGTAAAAAATAGATCCAGTGAATTGTTGTGATTGAGAATGTGTTTATAAGAAGTCCCTGACTTCTTTCCTATTACTAGAAAACTGGGAGTGTTTGCCAGGTAAATCCATACCTATTTCATTCTCTCCTTCTCCACTGTTCCTGGCATACATACACAGAAACAGCATGCTGGGCTTTTAATTATACATCCTGAAAGAATGACTAAATGTGTTGTGTTCATATTCGCACAACTAAATTAGTCACGATCTGTCTCTACTTACCCTACCTTGAGAACAGAAATTTCAGGTATTCCTAAAAATAGTCACCTAAATAGAAATATAGACAGATAAAATCTTAATTTAGCCAGGATCAATTCAACTATTGTTTTGGAGGATAGGACACTTGACTAACATTAAAATGTCTTTATTCAGTTCTTACCATAAGCATTTATTTTAATCGCGTGTTTTTTTCCCTAGTAGAATTGGATCTAGTATAACTGCCTCATAAAGATCTGATGATATCTTTATTTCATGCTTTTGTTGAATTTTTCATAAACACTTACTACATACTGCCTTGTGCTATACATCTGTTAAATCTTTTGTCTTTCATATTTTGAAAAAAAATTTTACTACAATGTTGCTAGGTGTGAGTTTGTTCTTTATCTCCTGATTGATACTCTGAGAACTGACCCTATCAGTCTGAGCTTTTTCATCTTATTCTAGAGAAATTATCTCTTTAGTTGTTCAACTATATTCTCCTTACCATCTTGTTTCCTTTTTCTGAGACATCAACTATATTTTCTAGTGTTCTGTCTCCTTTTTCTTTCTGAGAGATTACCTCAATCTGGTCTTCCAGCTAGCTAGTTCATTCTTCAGATATATACAGTCTAGCATCCATCTAATCATATTCTTTATACTTAATTATTTCTGCATCTTTGCTTTCATTTGCATTCTAATATTATTATTTAAAAGTTTAAATTCTTAACCTATTTTATCCTTTCTGCATACAGCTTAATAGAATTTATAATCCAGCTTGTTTTCCTTCCATGAAATACTTGTGACCCCCAGATATCTTCTGGGTATTGGCAATTCTCAAGTAATGCAAAAGGATAAAGGACAGGCCAGGATCCAGGGAGTGTCAAGCTGGCTGCACTTTAGAATCACCAGGGACACTTGTAGAAAAACTGACTATGCAATCCCCACCCCAGAAATTGATGTAATCGTTTTTAAAGCTCCCTTCGTCCATTGTCATGTATAGCTTGTGTCAGCCCAGTGATAACTTCAAGGGATGCAGGTGGGAAAGCTCAGGTTGCTGATCCAAGCACCACAGATTGCACTCACTTATCACAAAACACTCTCAAGACATAGCTTCCCACTGACACCCTTTCGGAGTGGCTGGACAAAAGCAGCATTTAAAGATTGTACTCTTTAATCTTAGAGTGTAATTCATCAGCTCTAGGGATTCAGAGAAAGAGGCATGAGAAGGCAGCTGCCAGGGTTAGTTCCCACCTGTTTCAGCTTCTCACAACAAAACGTCTTTATAGACTGCCCTAACTTTACTCCTGAACATGGACCAGAGTTCACAGTCTCTGCAAGAGAGGCAGCATACACTGTTTAGACAAGGCAAAGGTAATGGATAGGGAGGAGCCAAAGCAGGTCAAGTTTCTTGTTTGCCTTCTTCCTGTTTTACCGTCCCACAGGACCGACCTTCAGTCCTCTAGATACACATATTCACGCCATCCTGGGTCTCCATAACTATTTTTTGTTTGGTGCTTTCCCCCTATTGTCTCCAGAGATACCTTATAGGAGTCAACAGTCATGCTAGTTCAGCATCTTCCTAGATTGTGCGCAACTAGTAATAATAAATAATGCCTTCTCATAAGAAAGGTAGAGCTTAAATACTCTGGCTTTCTGGTGGATGGTGTCAGGAAAGGCCCTGGATGATATAGCATGTAAACTGGACTTTAAAGTTAAAGATTGTAGGAGTTGAGGAGAAGGTGGCAAGACTGTCAATGACATGGAAGTGAGAATATGTGGGTAATGTTTAGGTAATGGGCTAAAAAAAGAGAGTAAGAGTCAGACAGACTGGAGTTTAGTCTCAGCCTTGTACTCACTGGCTTTCGGTGATAGTTTTGAGGAATAAATGCAATCAGTGAGTAAAGCACTTATCATAGTACCTCTAACTCATAGATCCTCAGTGAAGTCTTGTGTCTGTTACTTAGAAGATACTATTATAAAACTGTGGAAAGAATGTAAATGTTACTAAGATTTTGAATAGGACCAACATGAAAAAATGGTATGTTTTCTATAAAGGAAAGAATAGATAGCTTTAATATTTCTGAAATGATAGAATTTAATTTATAAGCATACATCTCAGAACATAGATTTTTCTCTTCCTCCTATCAGCAACCAGATATACTTGCTTATACTGCACATATTCTCATGTCAATTTGCTATATTTTCCCATCTTTGGTTTATCTGTTAGTCTTTGAAACACTGATTCTTGGCTCTGTCTGCAAATTAGAATTACCTGAGTGTAGTTTTTTTTTTTTAGTAATAATGATAAAACGTACATAAAATTTACAATAAGTTGTTTTTAAACATACAGTTCCGTGTCATTGAATACATTCACATTGTTGTGCAACCATCACCATTATCTCAGGACTTTACCTCATCTTCCCAAACTGAAACTATGTCCTTTAAACACTAAATTCCCAATAGCCCCCACCAACCTGTCCCTAACAACCACCATTCTACTTTCTGTTTCTATAAAGTTTTGACTACTCTAGGTAACTCGTGTAAGTGGAATCATAAATATTTGTCCTTTTGTGTCTAGCTTATTTCGCTTAGCATAATCTCCTAAAGGTTCATTCTTATTACAGCCTGTACTAGAATTTCCTTCCTTTTTAAGGCTGAGTAATATTCCATTGTTTGTAGATACTACATTTTGCCCATTCATTCATCAATGGGCATTTTGGGTTGTTTCTATCTTTTTGCTGTTGCTAATAATGCTGTTGTGAACATGGGTATACAAATACCTATTCTAGTCTCTGCTTTCATTTCTTTTGGGCATATACTTAGGAGAGGAATTGCTAGATCGTAAGGTAATTCTGTATTAAGTTTTTTGAGGAATCAGCATACTGTTCTCCACAGCGCATTCCCACCAGCGATTCAAAAGGGACCCAACTTCTCCACATTCTTGCTAATGCTTGTTATTTTCTGGTGGTGATTGTTTGCTAATGGCCATCCTAATGCACATGAAATGTTATCTCGTTGTGGTTTTGACTTGCATTTCCCTAGTGACTAGTGATGTTGACCATCTTTCCATGTGCATGTATTCTGGATGTTAATCCCTTATCAGATATGCGTTTTGCCAGTATTTTCTCCTATTCCATAGGTTGCCTTTTTATTCTCTTGATAGTGTTCTTTGTCTCACAAAACTTTTTGATTTTGAGGAAGTTCTGTTTTATCTGTGTATTGCCTGTGCTTTTGATGTCTTATCCAAGAAATCCTTGTCAAATTCATTGTTGTTTTCTTCTAGGAGTTTTACAGTTTTAGCTAAGTAGCTTTTTAAAACTACTGATAACCTGATCTACTGGGAAAGATTCTCTCTAATTTATTTTCTGGGATGAGGCCCAAGCATACATTCTTTAAAACTCCCTGAGTGATTGTAATGTGCTCCCAGAGTTGAGATTCTCTGGGTTAAGAGAAGAGTAAATAAAAGTTAACAAGCCTGAGCTCTTACTCTGTGGATTAGAAGATGAAATTAGATCTTGCAGCCTGTCATCTGTTTATGAGCCAGTGTGGGTAAACATTAGGCCTCTCAAATACTATATGCCGTGCCAGTTACAAGAAAAAGCACTGCTCCTTGCTTCATGCACTTTTATAACAAATTTGATATTAAACCTAATAATATCTGCTACTCATATCTGAGACTCAGAACTGCATTCTAGATTCTCAGAGAAGGTTGAACCCATTGATTCCATAATTCTTATTTTTCTCATGTAAATATTATGCTCTATAACTAGTCTCATAAGAGGTTATGTGATTTTTATATTAAATATTAGATGGATTGATTTGGATACTTGAATGACAATAGGAAATTTACTGTTTCTTATAAAAGTTACAGTAAGTAAACTTTTTTCTAAATTAACACTAACCCAGAAGTTAACTTTTTCTCTTTAACTGGTATTTTTCATTTACTTCCAAAAGCCTGCCAGAATTATGGTTGGTAGTTCATTCACGTTTCCTACCTCTAGAGGGAGTAATGACACTAGGGTTTAATCACAAGGAACAACAACAGCCTGTAATTATTGGAATCCAGAGTCTAGGTCAGTGGGCGGCAAACTCATTAGTCAACAGAGCTGCAAACCGCGGATGCGGCTCGCGAGCCGCAGTTTGCCGACCACTGCACTAGACAATAATAAAAGTAAAAAAGGAAACTTGAGCGTTATATTATTTGGTACTGAATTAGGATCAAATTATAGTGGGAAGTTAATTTGTCTTTTTTTAAATGAAGAAATTTTATATGTATTTTTTAAATAAGAGAAGAAACATTACTACAAGATTGAGAGAGAGCAAAGATACAGAAAAGTAAACTTTTTGTTAAGGAACATTTAGAATTTTACAACAACCTAAATTTAAAAGTGGGCCAGGTATCAAAGCTTATGTGTCTGCTGTTTAAAATTCAGGCTGCATTTTCTCCATAGAAATGTCTATAAAGACCACTAATTTCCCATGTAGGGAGATTTGTACCCTGGATAGTATTTAGGGAGGTTACACTGAGTATGGATGCTATAAATATAATTTGTCAATCTTTCCATATAGGAGATGAGTCTAATTCTTTTCTGTATCTTGTAAAATATTTTTCTAGATTCCCCTATTACCTTTATCTCTTATTCCCTTTATCTGTTTGAGGGTTATTCCAGGACATCTATCTCCTGTTATCTAAACTTTCACTATCAAACTCAAGCACTGAATGATTTAGAAATCCTTTTGTAATCAGCTCTTTGAATGGAAGTTATATCTACCTAAAAACACTATAGAAATTTGGGAACTAATTAGATTCAATTCAGAGAACCCAATCTGGCTTTCCTTAATTAAATCACTGTTTAAAGGAATGGGAGAATAGTACACTTAGGCTATATCTTAACTCATAGAAAAATTATTGTGAAATATTCTTTAGATATACTAGTCAAAATGCCTTTTATTAGTTAAAGACAAATTTATTTTTGCCCTTGTGGAAAATCATTGACATAGAGATGATAAAACGGAAAATAAAATAATCATTCCTAGCCCTGGCTCGATTGGAGCATCGTCCTGCACCAAAAGTTTGCAGGTTCGATTCCCTATCAGGGCACATACCTAGGTTGCCGGTTTGATCCCAGTCTGTGAGCCCATACGGGACGCAATCAATCGATATTTCTCTCTCTCTCCCCCCCTTCTCTCCCCCCTTTTTTTTTCTCTCTCCCCCCCTTCCTCCCTCCCTCCCAAAAAACATTCTCAAGTGAGGATTAAAATAATTTTAAAAATGTTTTCCTAACAATTGTCATTCTGAGACTGGTTGACTATTTTTAATTTCTAGTTTTACTTTATTACATTTTTTATTAGCAAATAGTGGAATGTACTCATGCTTTTGATCATTATAAGAGGTACTGTGTTTGACTTCTATTGTTTTTTATTTCTGTTGATAAATAGCCATCTCTTGTTTCCCTTTACTGGCGGGGTTGATGTTGACATGGTTACTGCATTGATGGAACAACTTTTTTCTTTTAAGAATACCATAGAATGACCTGTTGTTTCTTCCCTATTTCTCTATCTGTGGCTTCTTTTCTACGAGGAAGTTGAAATGCTTTAAAATACACCCTCATTGGGAATGCACAATAAATTTTTCCTCTCGTATATTATGTGTAATACCACCTTTCAGCTTCCCAGCCAACTAGACCAACAGCAGATCTCTTTGAGAAATACATTACAGTTTTACCGATTCCAGAGTTCATTATGGAAAGCAGGTCTCCTGTTATTGTGGCATCTTTGTTGAAAACTCCGTGTTCTGTTCAGTGACTCCAGGGCTTCTCATGTATTCTTTCCCTTATTCCTCACTGCTCCCTGGATATAACTCATGTCTGGTGATGTAATGATGGGTTAGAACAGTGGTCGGCCAACTGCGGCTCGCGAGCCACATGCAGCTCACGAGCCGCGGTTTGCCGCTCTGTTGACTAATGAGTTTGCCGACCACTGGGTTAGAAGGTAATATATTTGCGAGTTAATAGACCCAGGTTGGGTGAAAAAATGGGCTAATACAAAATGTTATCTATATAGAAACTTAGATAAAGCTTTGCTAGTTTGAAGCTTCCTGTTGATGTTAACTCTGTAGAGGTGCAGAGGGAGTGGTGCTTTTAGCTTCCTAATAAAGGGGTTGGTTACTGTATTCTAGTGGGCCTCAAAAAGAGCAATCTGTTTTACCCCAATAAAAAGGAGGGGGAGTAAAATATCACACACACACACACACACACACACACACACACACACACGAGCAAAAGGTTAAAGAGGTGGTCCAGGTTGGAAGAAAAGCAAGAGACCAGTTAGAAAAGGAAAAGGTAGTAGCAGAGACTAGAACTTGTGGGAGTATATCTGTCTTGCTCTTTGATGGGTTATTCCTAGTACCATGTAGCAGGCTCTCAGTAAATATTGTTGAATGAATGAGAGGGTAAGATGCCAAAGATAAAGTGAACAGGACAAAAATGTTCAGGAAAGTGACTTACTCTTTAAATTTCTATCTTGCCGAAACCGGTTTGGCTCAGTGGATAGAGCGTCGGCCTGCGGACTGAAGGGTCCCGGGTTCGATTCCGGTCAAGGGCATGTGCCTTGGTTGCGGGCATATCCCCAGTGGGGGGTGTGCAGGAGGCAGCTGATCGATGTTTCTCTCTCATCGATGTTTCTAGCTTTCTGTCCCTCTCCCTTCCTCTCTGTAAAATATCAATAAAAATATATTTAAAAAAAAAAATTTCTATCTTAATAAACCTGATATTTGGGTAGGGTGTGTTTGTTTTCTCTTCCTCTGAGTTCTTTAGGTTCTGCCATTGGAGAGATTGGGTCAAATGCAGTAACATATCATGTGATCTTTCCCATAACGTCACAGTGTCTGAAGCAACAGGTATTTCTGCCAATAAATAGTGCATTAATACCTGGAAAGTAAGAGTGAACATTTGAGACGCCTCATTATTTGAAGGATTGGAATAAAAAGCCAAGTCATCTTACTATTTGATGAAACATATGAATGAAGGATTTATTTTGAAATCATGTTTGTGTATATGTGACTTTCTTCTGTTCCTTTTTTTTTTTTTTAGGTGGCATCCTTAGCTGGGCCTGGAGGGCAAGTGGAAATAGAACAAAACTTTCTTAATAATAAACTGAAGACAATCACTGCTTATTTTGGGAACCTGATTCGAAAACCAGTCTCTGAATCATAACTGTGAGATGGTACAAGGACAGAAAGATCATGTAGCAGTCAGACATTATTCAGAGACAATTGAAATTTCTTTCTCTATTCACTGATCTATTAAACCCATGGTCTTACATCACCATATAAAATGGAAAGTTACAGAAGATTAATGAATATTAATGAAGTACTTAGAGATCTTTAAATAATATTAACTGTGTGTTATACACTAGAGGCCCAATGCACAAAGATTCATGCAAGAATGGGCCTTCCTTCCCCTGGCTGCCAGCACCGCCTTCACTCTGGCCGAAGCCGCCTTTTCGCTCCAGCCTGGAGGGGCTGGGGCACTGCAGAACGCTTGGTGCCTGCACATGCAAATTAACCCTCCATCTTTGTTGGGTTGATTTGCATAGTCACTCCGGTTTGGCTGGTGGGTGTCACAAAGGTACAGTCAATTTGCATTTTACTCTTTTATTAATGTAGATTAGGATAGTAAGTGTCTGATAGGGAAAAGGTAGGCTTTCTCTTATACTTAATGTCAGTCAGCATGTGTGTGTGTATATATGTGTCTATGTTTTTTAAAAAGATTTTATATTTTTTGGTTTAATATCTTTGTGTGTGTGTGTGTAAACATCAATTGTGTTATGTTTAATAAAGAGGAGATACAAAGAAAACAATGAATGAGTTATAGAGTATCCACCCATTTAATAACCGTTGTTGAAATAAATAATGTTATACTTTTAGGGATAGAAACATAAACAGTACAGAATGGTACAAAATGAAAAGTAAAATTCTGCCACCCCCTTCCACTACCCTTCCTTCATCTATCTAAAGATAACAGTATTTTAAATTCCTTTGGAGGACAGAAAGGAATTGCAATAGACTCTGATACACTTTTTCCCCTCATTGATGCACTGCCCGCTTCCTTCCCCACCCCCCACCCCCCGCCACCTTTTTTTTTTTCTTACTGTATTTTTTACTAGTATATCCTGGAGAACTGTCATGTCAGTACATACATACGCTCTACCTTGTTCCTTTTGTTAGCCATCTTGTATTTCATCTCCTGAATAAACTAATTTACCCAGTTTCCTATGAATGGAAACTTGGGCTGTTTTGAGGTTTTTTGCAATTATCAACTGTTCTGGGCTGCGAGTAGATTGCATGTTTTCTTCTATTTCCCCACTCTGGACATCATCAAGCACTTTAATTTTTGCCACCATCTGTGTCAGAAAAATGGTATCTTACTGTTTGTGTTTCCATAATTATGAATGAGATTTTATAATATTTTCATACACTTGGTCTTTTTAAAATAGATTTCCCCTTTTAAACTGAATGCACCTATCTTTTATTAATTTTTTATTTTTTGTTTTTGCCATACATAAAGTTTTCAATTTTATTAGTCTTTTTTCTTTGCTGCGTTTGGGCTTATGCCCTTTAGAAAGATCTTATCCACTCCCAGAATATAAATACATTTATCGCAATCTTTTTTCCAGAACTTGGTTTTCATGTCTTTGCTCCACTTGGAATTTGCTTTTATTTTATAAAGTTGGTGTTTTTAAAATTTCTATTACAAAAAGAATGTGAAATATATTTTGTAATAAGCTTTATATTTTTTTCTATTAAAATGGCAAAGAAAGGAGGAAGAATATGTGTTCCTTTGTTATTCATCTAAAAATTGTGTTCATTCATTTTTACAAGTAGGTGAAGAGACAGGACTTTCTGGCTGTTGGGGATCTGAGATCTTTATCTTTTAATAATACAAGTGTGTTAAGCATTAAACAGAACATGGTTTGGGCTAGGATGGAGCTGGAGGAATTGGAATAAATTGGGGGAATTTCCAGTAAGTACTGGAAAAAAAATAACTATGAAGTCAAAAACATCTTTGTTGGAGAATAAAGAAGCAATACTAATTTTAGTCTCTTGAAATTTTACAAGGTAGGCCTGGTTACCTTGCAATACAGTAGCAATTGCACTGGTTATTAAAGATTAATTTTTAATTGCAACATCAAAATCTGTCAATGTTCTGTTTTTAGAATTTTTCATCAGGTAGCATTAGTGTATATATCATAAACATGTCACCATTTTTAAAATAATGTAGGCATTGGTCATGAACAGTTAGTTCTACCTGTGGCCTCTAGAACTCAAATGTGACCTTACTTAGCCACTTGTTTTTGCCAGTTAACCTTTTATGCAGACACTTTTTCTGCAATTCATTTTCCTATTTGTATGTTATTACTATTTAAATTAGTCTTCCTGAACATAGATGTAACTGATTTATAGATTACTAGTGCTCAAAATAAACTTTATTATGCAACCCTGCATTTAAATCAAATCTTACCAAGAAGCCAAATATGCAAAATGGATACAAAGTGAAGCCCCTAGAACTACTTAGGATAAAACAAGTGAAGAAGCTAGCAGTCCTTGTTCTAGTCCAACTCTTACCTTGTTAAACCTTTTAAAGCCATTTTTATAAAATAAACTAGAGGCCCACTGCACAAAATTCGTGCATGGGGGGGAAGGGTCCCTCAGCTCAGCCTGCACCCTCTCCAATCCGGGACCCTTCGTGGGATGTCCGACTGTCCATTTAGGCCCGATCCCAGGGATCGGTCCTAAACCAGCCGTTGGACATCCCTCTCACAATCCTGAACCACTGGCTCCTAACCTGCCTGCCAGCCTGATCACCCCTAACCGCCTCTGCCTGCCGGCCTGGTCGCCCCTAACTGCCCCCCTGCCAGCCTGGCCACCCCCAAGTGCCCACCCACCTCCCCCCGCCGCTGGCCTGGTCTCCCCTCACTGTCCCCCCCCCCCCCCCCCCACCGACCTGGTCGCCCCACGCAGCCTGTTCAGTTGTCCATCTGGTTGTTTTGGTCGTGAGGGCCCCTGGCTTTTTATATATATGGGTATATATTTTAACAATTTAAATCCAAAGTGAACAAACAAAAGAGTTTACAGATCAAAAAAACTGAAGTCCTAGAAAACTAAGTAATTTGTCCAAGTTTAAAGAGCAATTAAGTGTAGCTGAGATTAAAACCCAAGTACTCTGTCCAGAATTACTGTGCTCTTCTGCAAATGAGATTTAACAAACGGAATCTTCTGTGAGTTAGATCTACGAGGATAGAGGTGAGTCTACAAATAGAGTCTCCTTTGCTGTGCCTCAGTTTGTCCATCTGAAAGACATACTAATAACATGTACACACATAGGGTGATCATGAGAATTATGCGAATTAATGTTTGTAAAGTGCCCTGTGTATCTGGCATGTGGTAAAGTGTAGCTAGTATTGGTTGTTATTATTCTTAAGGAAAAATGAGAGATCAAAGAAGGTTTTCATGATTAAAAACAAACTGGATATAGAAAGAATGTGTCTCAACATGATAAGGGCCATATATGACAAGCCCACAGGTAACATCAAATTCAACAGTGAAAAGCTGAAATCTTTTCCTTTATGACCAGAAACAAGACAAGGATGCCCACTCTAACCATTTTTATTCAACATAGTACTGGAAGTCCTAGCCAGAACAATTAGGCAAGAGAATTAAAAGGCATTCAAATCAGAAAGGAAGAAGTGAAACTATATTTGCAGGTGTCATAATATATATAGAAAATCCTTAAAGGCTCCACAAAAAAGCTGTTAAAACTAATAAACATTCAGTGAAGTTGTAGGATGCAGTTTCAATACATAAAAATCAGTGGCCTTTCTATACAATAATAAACTATCAGAAAAATCAAGATGATAATCTTATTTACAATTCCATCAAAAAGAATAAAATACTTGGGACTAATTTATTTTTAATTTATCTTTATTGAAAATATTACATATGTCCCATTTTTTTCCTATTGACTCCCTCCACCCTGCCCCTGCCCATTCCTCAGGCCTTCACACTATTGTCTGTGCCCATAGGTCTAATTTTTTTTTAAATATGTTTTTATTAATTTTAGAAGGGAAGGGAAAGAGAGAAACAAAGATGAGTGATCTGCTGCCTCCTGCACACCCTCTGCTGGGGATCAGGCCTGCAACCTGGGCATGTGCCCTGACCAGGAATCCAACCTGCAACCTCTCAATGCTGGGATGATGCTCAACCAACTGAACCACACTGGCCAGGGCCCCGGGACTAAATTTAACCAAAGAGGTGAAAGACCTATACACTGGAAACTAGAAGACATTGATAAAATAAATTGAAGACACAAATACATGGAAAGATATTCCATGCTTAAGTGTCCATACTACACAAAGCAATATACAGATTCAATGCAAACCCTATCACAATTCCAATGGCATTCTTCAGAGAAATAAAGTAAGTAATTCTAAAATTTGTATGGAACCACAAAAGACCCTAAATAGGCAAAGCAATCTTGAGAAAAAAAATCAGTTAAAGTGTTACTAACTTTAAAGTACTACAAGGCTATAGTAATCAAAACTATACTATTGGTATAAAAACAGACACATAAAAAATGGAACAAAATAAGAGCTCAAAAATAAAACCCACAAATATGGTCAATTAATTTATGGCAAAGAACTCAACAATATATAATGGGAAAGGATTGTCTCTTCAATAAATGCTGATGGTAAAACTGAATAGCTGGACCATTATCTTACACCATATCAAAAAATAATCAACTCAAAATAGATTGAAGACCTAGATATAATACCTGAAATCATAAAATTCCTGGAAGAAAACAGGAGGCTCGCTCCTTAGCCTTATTCTTGACCTCATTTTTTTATTTTTTTATTTTACACCAAAAGCAAAAATAAACAAGCGTGACTACATCAAACTAAAAAGTTACTGTATGGCAAAGAAAACCATCAACAAAATGAAAAGGCAACCTACAGAATAGGAGAAAATATTTACAAATCACTTATATGATAAGAAGATAATATCCAAAGTCTATAAAGGACCTTCTTAAGAATTTTGTGAATTTTCTTCTTTTTGCAAATGGGTAAAGTTAGAGGCATGAATGTTAAGAGTTATTATGTCTTCTTGTGCCTAACCCTAAAACCTTCATCTTCTTGATCATATTGTTTTCATCATAAACAATTGTCCAGCCCTAACCGGTTTGGCTCAGTGGATAGAGCATCAGCCTGCAGACTGAAAGGTCCCAGGTTCGATTCCGGTCAAGGGCATGTACCTTGGTTGCAGGCACATCCCCAGTAGGAGGTGTGCAGGAGGCAGCTGATCCATGTTTCTCTCTCATCAATGTTTCTAAGTCTCTATCCCTCTCCCTTCCTCTCTGTAAAAAATCAATAAAATATATTTAAAAAAAAAAAAAAGAATTGTCTATATTGGGCTTGTGGTCATAAGACGGTAACATGATCCAATTTGGGCAAGTCATTCAGTATCTCTGACACTCTGGTCACTAATATGAAAATAATTTCTGGCTTCACAAAATAATTGGGAGGATAAATTAGTAGACAGTTAGTGCAGTGGTTGAAGGTCTTAGAATCATTCATACCTGTGTTTATAACCCAATGTCTCTCTGAACCTCCTGTAACTATAAAATGGGGCTGAGCAGATCTCAAAGGATTGTTGTAGGGTTTAAAGTACTTAGCACTGCTCCAGACACTGCACTGCCTCAAAACAGAAGAGCCATCATGCGATGTTGATGATAATGATGCTGTCGGTGTTGCAAAAGTCCTAAGAAAATACAGGTTCTTATTTCTGTTACTTCCTAAACAAGTCTTAAAAACAGGATTTAAAATCCACTTAAACAACTAGGATTCCATCAACGGTAATTATGGCCTCACTCCATGAAACACTCATGAGCGAGCTCCCCGACCTGGAAGTCTGCTGGTTTCCACTCAGAGTGGGAGAGTTCCCAGGCGCACTCACCATGCCGTGTCCTTAAGTATAAATGAGAGAAGATTCATCAGCACATGCTACTGCCTTTTCAGTTTCACTACCGGAAAAGCCTGCTTGGATGGAAAGATTTTATTAGCTATGCTTTCTGCCTTTGAGGCTGGTTAGCACTGTAAGCAGGTGTTTTTTTCATTCAAAACATGTGGGCCCTTGACGAAAGCCATCATGCAGTAAGTATCCAGTGCAACGGGGAGTGGTGGGGAACACAATGCTAGACTTGTCTGGCCATAGCCAGTCTCTAGAAATCATTAAAACAAGGAAGTTTCACTCCCTGTCTGATATACCTCATCTTACTTCTGTGAACCATTCGTCCTCCAGTTTCCTATACCTAACCAAAGGAGAGTGGTGAATATTCGAAATTTCTCAGTTCTGCTGGGTCAAGGGTCAGCAAACTGGCCCACGAGCCCAATCTGGCCCACCTCCTTTTGTGTATGACCTGTCAGATAAGAATGGTTTGTACATTTAAGAAGGAAAGTATTCTATTTTCTGACACATGAAAATGAAATAAAATTCACATTCCCATGTCTACAAATAAAGCTTTATTGGAACACAGCACTCCATTTACACATTGTTATGGCTGTTTTTGAGCTACAAGGGCAGAGTTTCACTATTAGTTGGGAAGTTCCCATTCCATTCAGTTTAACGGAATTAAATTTAAAAATAATATGGCAAATTCTGATTTTCCACTAGTGCTGTATGTCAAAAATTAATTTCGGAATTTAATCTGTAAATATTTAGGAATTAACCCAAACAAATGAGGGGAAACCATGACAAAAATATTGTACTTAATCTTTATTCTGTGAACTAAGTATTCACTCCTTATCCCATGACTGTGTTTGAAATATTTATTCAAAAAGAAACACAGTTGTTGTAGAATAGGCATTAAGCTGAAATTGATACTGTAGAAAATGAAATTATAGAGTCTTCAGCTAAATTATTCAAGATTTTAGCAGAAGGTATTGAAATAATTCCCTTAATTCTCTGTTTTACTTTTGTGGCAAGGCAGCCTAGATAATGCTGACTAGATAGAAGCCTACCTAGAATGTCAAAGGCTTTTCTTTACAAGACTCTGGATGCTTACCGAGCTCCAGGCTCCAGGGCTGCATTAGCCTTTCATTTTGCTGCTCCTTCCTTCTACCTGTGTCCCCTTCCAGCGGAACCAGTCACTGGTGTGTGTGTGTGTGTGTGTGTGTGTGTGTGTGTGTGTGTGTGTGTGTAAGAGCCACACCAGCTCAGTAGCTGAGTATCATCCTGATGACTTAGCACCAGAAGCAAGCCAGGAATGTTATTATAGGTCCAGAGAGCCAAAAACTTGGCTTGTACTACAAAACGTCAAGCTTTAAAAGTAAGAATTCAAATGCAAAGTTAACACTCATATTATAGATGTTCATTGTAGTGCTCTTTTGAGTACAGAGCTGTAAACAGCCTGGGTCTCCAAAACAGTGGGTTTTTAAATAGATTGTGGTACATACATGTAGAGAAATACTATTTAGAACTATGTAGGACTGTTGTAAAAATACTATGTAAAACCCAATAGAGACGTTCAGTACAGCCAGTGGGGCAATCTGGTAGAACTGGATGTATTGATATATTGACCCACTCAAGTTTCCAGTGTAAGAACCACCTCCTCTATAAAGAGGTTCTACACCACCAAGCTTCCTGTGATCTCTCCTGCCCACAGTTCTGCATTTATTATCCAATGCTGCTGTTACCATGGTCCCCTTATAATCAAAGTCTCCACAGCCTGCGGAGGCTCCCCATTCCAAAGTAATAAGGAAAGAAGAGAAGAGAAAGATTAAAATAATTAAAATGCAACAAACTTAATTACTGTTTTTCACAAGGAAAGTCATTTATTCAAATGATTATTGGAAAGTTTTCATTTTACTCAAATATTTTATACAAGACCCTGTAGACATGAAAATAAACCAGGAGTTGTTGAACTTATCTAACTAGAAGATAGCTAAATAGCACTCATTTGCAAGCAGCCTATCACCAAAAGAACCAGAGGTGGATTTGCATATTTGGGTCTGTCTGAGCCTTCTCGAAGAAGTCCCTTTGTGGCTCATCAAGGATTCTCCCCTGGCAGTACATGGACCCCTAGTCTACAGCATTTATTTGGCAAATGTTATGGTCTGAAATGTGTCCCCCAAAATTCATATGTTGAAGTATTAGTACCCAGGACCTGAGAATGTGGCTGTACTTGGGGAGAGGGTCTTTAAAGATGTAATTAAATTAAAATGAGGTCCTTAGGGTGGGCCTCAATCCAAAAGGACTAGTGTCCTTATAAGAAACTATTGGGCCCGAATGGCATGGCTTAGTGGTTGGGCATTGACCTATGAACCAGGAGGTCATAGTTTGATTCCCGGTCAGGGCACATGCCCAGATTGTGCCCTGAGGGGCATGCGGGAGGCAGCCATTCAATGATTCTCTCTCATCATTGATGTTTCTGTCTCTCTCTCCCTCTCCCTCTCTGAAATCAATTAAAATATTTTCTTCTTAAAAAAGAAACTATTACAACACAGATTCACACTGAGGCAAGAGCATGTGAAGACCCAGGGAAAGGAAGGCCACCTCCTAGACAAGGAGAGGAGACTCAGAAGAAAACTGCTGACACCTTATAACCTCCAGAACTGTGAGAAAATTAATTTCTGTTGTTTAAAAGTCCATCAGTCAGTGGTACTCTGTTATGTCAGCCCTTAGCAAACTAGTACAGTAATTAATCTTTCATTAGGGAGAGAGATCTCTTCCATTGCTCTTTTATAATTTGACATGAGTACCATTTAAAAACCTCTAATTTGTTTGTGTGTTTTTTCCCAACTAGATAGTAAGATTCTTGAGGGAATTTCAACCCCAACCTATTCAGCTCAGTGTCCTTGTAGAACTTTTTTATTGACCTACTTGAATAACAAAATGTGTGACTTGATTTTGTGAAAAAGAAGAAGTGAGAAAAGAGAGGGAAAACGTTGGTTTGGGTAGTGATTCTTTCAGTTCATAGTAAATCAACGAATGAACGAGTGCTTTAAGGCTTTACAAAGTGATTTTCTTGGACCTCCTCTCACTTACTCTTACAATAGTCCAGGAGAGCAGCGCCGCTATTGGTTACACTTGACAGATAAGGAAACTGAGCTCAGAGCCACCCCACAGCGTGGTGGAGGGGCCAGAGCAGGGGAGGAGTTCTCGGGCGTAGGCTGAGGGAACTGAGGAACCCCTCAACTGGGTGACCACACTCACCAAACTCACCCACACCCTCCCTGCAAACCAAAGGAGACGGATCTCCAAGACTTGCCTTTCTCAGCTGAGCCCTTTGTAAGATTCAGAACATTGGGCTAGCGAGGGTGAGGAGTGTGTGTGTGTGTGTGTGTGTGTGTGTGTGTGTGTGTGTGTGTTCGCGCGCGCGTGAGCGTGCGCGCACCGGTAAGGAAATCTAGCTCTGGTGCTGATACTGTGCACTTACTGCAAGTTCGCAAAGGTTTCTCGGGGCAGTTTTTTCTTGTTCCATTTGTGGTTTTCCGGCCACGGTCAGGGTGGCTGTGCACTTAGTCGCATTGCTGAACGCTCTCACTTCTCCATTCCCTGGGCTTCCTCCCCGGGTGACCAGCTGGGTGACAGCTGGCCGGGTCTCTGTAGCCCTGATGAAGCCCTGTAGCAGGGGGGAGTGTTGTTACACCACTTCTGCTCTATCTACATGGTCTGTCCAGCCTTTCTTTGAGGCTGCAAACCTTCTTTTCCCTCGTCACAAACCCAGTAAGCAGGTTGGTAATACTAGTAGCTGCTCAACACAAGGAGCAAGGAAGGATTTATATTCTGATGGAACAGATATTTTTCTCCAATAAATTAGTTAACTAATTGGGAAAATGGATTAAAATTAGATCACTGACGCTTCGTGGTTGAGCATTGACCTATGAACCAGGAGGTCAGAGTTTGATTCCAGGTCAGGGCACATGTCCAGGTTGCATGCTCCATCCCCAGTGAGGGGCATGCAGGAGGCAGCCGATCAATGTTTCCCTCTCATCATTGATCTTTCTATCTCTCCTTCACTCTCTCTTCCTCTCTGAAATCAATAAAAATATATTTTAAAAAATTAGACCTCTGTCACAGGTCCTGGAATAAGACCTCAGGAGCCCCCCAAGGCACTGGGAAGACCTAACGCCACACCCCTCCCTGCTCCTGGGTGACACAAAATTAAAGCAGCTCTGAATAATACAGGCAGTGCAAGAACCAAGAACGCTCTGACTTCGGTGAGGATAACTTTGATGCTTTTAAAGAGTATCAAGTTCATTATCCCTCTTCCAGTTTTGTTTGGTTTTGTTTTCTTCCTAATTTGGATGAAGCCATTTAATCATTAAATTACCTTTTAGATTTCAAGCTTCAGTCCCTAGGATCTAATATGCACCTTGCAAGTTTCTTAAAAACAAAAATCCAAATCTGTTTTTCAACCTCTAGCTGACAGCTTCCCTTCTCCTTCATAATTAGCGTGCTGCCTGTGTTTCCCTAAGCCAGTCACTTCTCGAAAACACATTGCACACCTATCTAGGTGTATCCGTAATGCAGCAACTCACTGGCCTGAACTTACCGGGCACATTTAACCCTATAACTTGTTGGGACCTTATTTTGACGAAGAGCTGGCTTCCCTCCAGGTAGAGTTGGCAGTTGTCTTTGTGTCCCTAGTGCCTAACCCAGTATCTCCAACAAAGGCGGCCTCATGAAAGGATGCTGAAATGAATGCATCCTCTGAGTGAGATGTCTGTGTGAATGGTGGCTAGTGGGGCTGGAGGGTTATTAAAAAAAAAAAAGATACCTTATCCTTTTCCACTCAGCATCTGTCTCTAAGGTCTGCCTGAGTAGATGCAGAATATTCTACAGATAGAGAAGAGGATGGTATTTTGTATAGTTCGAGTAAACTCTCTCTCTCTGTGAACGTATATCTGAAATGTGCAGAAATGTGCTTTAGGAAGGGATGCCTGCACAGTCTGCAGTGTTAATCTCAGGTCCTCAGTCTGAGCCCAGAGGAATCCAGGGCAGGGTTGGAGAGACAATGAGGGGGACGGTAGTGGCCCCAACTGCCACTCAGATGCTCTTCTCTCGAGAAGCCTCCGATGGCGCCGAGGGAGCAGGTGGAGGCCAGCGATGACAAAGATCATCTGAATGCCTTTTGTGTGGCCACCCCCAGCTCCCAGAGATCTCCCTGATGCCTGTTTTCAGTCTCAGACCCTGGAACAATTTCAAAGGGAAACCCCAGGAGGGTGTCGTGCTCTCCCTCCAAGCTCCCCATTGTGACTCACGGAACAAGGCTCCGTTGTGCCCTGTGAACGTGAACTCAGGACCGAGTTCCGCTGGGCCCAGATAGGGACAGCGCACATCTGATCTTTTCTGGCTTCTGGAACCATGCTCACAGCGCACACTCACGTCTGCGGGTCCCAGTTAATTTTCACCCCAGCAGCTGCGGGCTCTTTGCTGCATCGGAGATTCTCAGCCAGTCGCCAGGGCTCTAAATTGCTGGTTTTCTAAGCAGCACGGATCCCAGCGTCTGGTCTGCTCCCCAGGACACTTGAAATGACTGTCTACGCAGTTTAAGACGTTTTTGCAAATGCCTGGTCTGTCATGAAGTTTGGACAAAAAGGATTTTCTTTCTCAACATGATTACATTTTGTCATTGCTTTTTACATTAAATTACCTACGGTACTATTTTTGATTACTGGAGGAGTGTAGTTATTGCCTTTATTACGGGCAATGATAATCCTGAGTGTTTTAATCTCCAGGCCACCTGGGATCTACTCCTGCTGAATGGCTGGTGAAAGTCATGGTGGTTGCTCTGACCTGCAGGTCGGATTCTTCTATTGTGATTATTGATCTACGCTTTCCTTTTCTTTCCAAAAGTTCGAAATGCACTCTGCACCACGTGGAGGGCAGTCCAGGCATGTGGCTTCTGTAGGCTTTGAGTTACAAACAACACCTTGATGTTGTTGTGTCTTTATCTTCCATCTCGTCATTCATTTGATTCCTTCTAGCCTCATCTGTTTGCAGGCCCCACTTATCTGAGCCCTTAGAAGGTCACTGGTTCTGCTGCCCTCCTGGCCATGTCCACAGAAAATGCTGAAAGAGCTGTGATTGGACAGGACCCTCTGGGCAGGCTCCTTCTTGTGCCTCTGTCTGTGCTTTCCTCGTCACCCAGAGTCCACAGTGCCAGGCCACTGAAACAGAGGGTCCTTGGGACTTTAATTAAATTTAGCATTAAATCCTAGCCCTAGAAATCACCTCTCTCCCTCTCTCTTCCTCCCTCTCTTTCTCCACTCCTCACCCCCAATAAGCAGCAGCCCCACAGCGAGGCAGCAGAAAATAATAACTCGGCCAGGCAATAGTGACACTGTCTGAAACTCTGTCCGAACCTCTGGCAGGCTAAAGATAGCATCTTGGCCTAAGTTATGTTTCAGTTCTGGAGCCCCAAGGTACAACAACTCCTTGGCTACTCTACCATGAGAATGGACAGAGAGATGGTAGAACAGACCTCAGAGCTGGCCTCAGACCTGTAGAAATGATTCATCATCCTTATCAACCAGCTTCCAGCACAAACACAAACCCGCTAACCCACAGTGTCTTATGATTTTGCCCTGCATTATCTGTGACCTACATGATACCGGAGAGTTGGGTTTCCAGCATGAGCTCCCCATCTCTGATTGGCCACTTTAATATTAAACTATTTTTCTTTCTTGCAACTCCTGCTCATGTATTTCTTTGGTCCGGTGCCTGCAGGAGGTGGACTCAAGGAAAAACATTGGGGTTCCATGAACACCACTTCTCCTTGTATTATTCTAAGTACTCCCAGGAGGGATCCAAACAAATGAAATCCCTGGGATTCTACTTAGCTTAACACAGAAGCCTGGCGTTTATAAAACAAAGGGAAGGGCTACTCAAGAAGCAACTACTCAGAGGATGACTATCCACACAACAAGTTTCTGACAGAGCTAATGATACCCCTCTGCTCCCGGGTGTGCCTGGGTCCCAGGGATCATGGCCTCGGCCAGGCCTCCGCGGTCCCCGAGTCTTGGGCACAGAGACATGTTGGCTCGCTGTCTGTTTCAGTCACCAGAGGGCTAGAGCTTTCCCCAAAAAGTGTTGTAAAAAACAGTCCCTCTTATTAATAGTCTAGAGCAGACACACCCCAGAGACAAGGATTACAACACACAGCAAGTAACGATGTCCTTTTCCAAAGGCTTGAAGAAAAGGAAGCTTTTCAGATCCTTTCAAACTTTTATCCCCGGTGTGAAGTTTTGTTTTAAATGCTTGAAAGGCCAGAGTTGTCTTTGTAAACATAATCGGTGCCTCACTAGGTCAGACAAGTGGGATATCTGACCTCTGCCATCACTGTCCACGCCACTCAGGGCTTTGCCAGTCACCTCCGCTTGTCTTCCAGGTGCCCCTCAGGACAGGTTAGCTCACACTTCATGCGTCATATAAAACAAAAACGAGAGATGAGTAAGCCATACAATGCAGTAAGCTCATGCATGCTGAAACAAAAGAGCTTCATTTTAGATTTCTCTGATCATCAAAATTTGGGGTAATTTCTCCCTTTCTCTTTTTCTCCCTTTCTTTTATTCCTGTTTGCTAGTGTTCTTGCACCTGCATAGTACACCTATTGAATAACTCAGCTTTGGTGCCTCAAAGAGTCACGTTCAAAGAATCACATTCCTCAAAACGCTTTAACTTCCTGAATATATTATCTCATTACAGTTTTGTCTTCCATGAATGTAATTACAGTGAGAAAATAATCTCTTCATACGCCTCACCTCACATATGAGGAACTTATTTGTGAGTTTTCCAGTTTTCTCTGTGTAATTTCTAGTTTTATACCATTGTGGTCCGAAAAAATGCTTGACATGATTTTTTCAGTCCTCTTAAATTTATTATGTGTTTTGTGGCCTAACATATGATTTATCTTGGAAAATATTTAATGTGCACTTGAGAAGAATGTGTATTCTGTTGATTTGGATAGAACTTGCTGTAAATATCTAAGCTCATCTGGTCTAATCTGTCATTTATTTAAGGCCGATGTTTCACTGTTATTTTCTATCTGGGTTACCTATCCATTGATGCAAGTTGGGTATTGAAGTCCCCTACTACTATTGTATTGCTGTCTATTTCTCCCTTTAGGCCTGTTAATATTTGCTTTATATATTCAGGTTTTCCTGTGTTGGATGGATAAATATGTACAAATGTTATATCTTCTTATTGGATTAACCCTTTTATCATTATGCAATTCTTTGTCTCTTATTACAGTCTTTGTTTTAAAGTCTATTTTGTCTGATTTAAAACAAATTTGTCCTTGGGGAGAAACTTTGAAACTATGTAAATATCCTGTTTCTCATCTAACTTTCAATTTACAAATCAGCATAAACTTGTGGTTTCTATATTATTCAATAGGTTATGATCTGTTGTTGATAATTCATTTTAATTTGTTTCTCTTATTATTTATTTCATACTGAAATTGACCCAGATCTGGCAAGTGAGAGTCCCTTAAAAGTGGTTTCAGTGCCTTTTGCCAGATGCCATCATTTTTTTGAGTACTTTCTTGCTTTTTGTTCCAACAACATGTTCCAACCTCATCTTGTACTTTCCTTGTTCTAGCCTTGGAATTGAATATTTATCCAAGGAATCCTGTATTTTTTTTAAAGAGGAGAATGGTAGTTAGAAGTCAAGATCTAAGCACTGTGTGTATTCATTTTTATTGGGATAGTGCTTCTCCCCAGCCATCTTCATGAGCAGAATGAGGAAAGAGAAAGATTGTACTTGCACACTCTTACACAGTACATTTATATTTATTTTTCTTTTTTATATATTTTATTGATTTTTTTACAGAGATGAAGGGAGAGGGATAGAGAGTTAGAAACATCAATGAGAGAGAAACATCGATCAGCTACCTCCTGCACACCCCTCACTGGGGATATGCCTGCAACCAAGGTACATGCCCTTGACCAGAATTGAACCTGGGACCCGTTAGTCTACAGGTCAATGCTCTATCCACTGAGCCAAACCGGTTAGGGCTATATTTATTTTCTTTATATATCTCCCTCACGTGTGATTCTGTCATTGGAGATTGAGGTGATAGGGGAGGTGCTGCCATTCAGTTTGGGGTCATGCAGGTTTGGTTCTTTCCTGGTTTATGTTTGTCGGTTGCTTGGTTGGTGTATTAGTCTGCTGGAACTATCCTAAGTAAATGCCCCGGACGGGGTGACTTAAACCCCAGAAATTTATTTTCCCACAGCTGTGGAGGCTGGAAGTCTGAGATCTAGGAGTCAGCAGGGTTGGTTTCTCTCGAGACCTCTCTCCTTGAATTGTACATGGGCTTTCTTCTCCCACGTCATCACACGCTCTTCTCTTGGTCTATGTGTTAGGTCCTAACTTCCTTTTCTTATAAAGACACCAGTCATATCAGGACAGAGCCCAGCCATATGACCTCATTTTAACTTAAATACTTCTTTAAAAGTCCTGTCTCCAAATACAGTCACATTCTCAGCTACTCAAGGTTAGAGAGCTTCAACTTATGAATTGGGGTGGGGGGAGGTACAACTCAGCATGTAACAGTTGACTTACCAGAAAAAATGAGCATGCAATTTCCAAAGGTCTAGATGTCATAAATCAAGGCATGTCAAAACAAATAATAATAAAGATTCTTGAAAGAAAGAAGCCAGCTCATAATTCCCTCTCTTTAGTGGGGAATTTAGTGGGGAAATCCAGTCTACATTGTGCAATGGGTCAAGTCTGCCTTCAGTTCATGACCTCCTTCTATTCTAGGCCATTCCCATAAGTCTGTCGAAATTTATTCTCGACAATATTTGTAAAGCAATTATAGTAAACTTATCATTTTACTTTTCTTATTTAATGTTCTGAAAACATATTTCTAGAACTTATTAATTTATTAAAAATTCATTATTTAAGATTGACCCTCAAGGTAAGCAAAAACAATATTGAGAGGTTTCCAGTTCTCAAAATTTTTATTTTTTTTTCTTTCACCGTATTTTCATTTTTTAATGTCTCAACAAGACCATAAGAGAAAAAGATTTCTTCTTCATTTATTTCCATCTCACTTTTTTCATATTAGTATTTATTAGGCTGAAACTTAATAGCAACATCAAAAGCAACCAGAATGTTAAATTTAGATAAAAAGTAACTTTATCTTATAAAGAATTTTAAAGCTGATTTAATGATTAACCAAATACTTTGTTCCTTTCCTTCCTAGTCTCTCTTTTCTCATTCATGTAGCACAATGTTTGAAAAAGACCAGACCAGAGAATATTCCCTCCCACTTTGGTTTCGGTTTTCTAATAAAGCAGCTTTTGGCTTCTGGATGTTATTTACATAAAGTCACTGAAGAGGTTTATTGTCTCGAGAAGACACCATGCTCACTTGCATTTTATTTTATTATTTTTATTTTAGAAGTAAAGCTCTATTTGCCGATGACGATTAAAAAAAAGAAAAGTCTCGCCCTGACTGGTTTGGCTCAGTGGATAGAGCATCGGCTTGCGGACTGAAAGGTCCCAGGTTCGATTCTGGTCAAGGGCATGTACCTTGGTTGCGGGCACATCCCCAGTAGGGAGTGTGCAGGAGGCAGCTGATCGATGTTTCTCTCTCATCGATGTTTCTAACTCTCTATCCCTCTCCCTTCCTCTCTGTAAAATATCAATAAAATATATTTAAAAAAAAAATAAAATAAAATAAAAAAAATAGAAAAGAAAAGTCTCTTATGCCGAATAACACCAGGGTAATTTATGTTTGTCCTCAGGGAGCTTCCCAGTGTTTTGGTTGAACAAACTCCGGGCGTGGCCATGGACAGTGTAGGGACTCAGGCTTCCAGCTGGGCCGTGTGGGACAAGACTCTTGATCTCGCTGAGATTCTGTTTCCTCTGCCATGAAAATGAGGGTAATAGCACGCAGCAAATATTCAACAATAACTTAGTGTTGCATAATGTGAACATTTGAAAAGATGTGCACAAATACTTTAGCACATTGCCTGAAGGATGCAAAACCTTCTGCAACAATGCTAATTAGTCCAAGAGAAGAATCAAGAAAAAAGGCTGGAGGATAAGAGAAATGGCAAGTTTTATTATTCTTATTTATAGGTATATTAGGTCAAACTCATTAGTCAACAGAGCCAAATATCAACAGGTATTTCTTTTGAGAGCCAAATTCTTTAAACTTAAACTTCTTCTAACACCACTTCTTCAAAATAGACTTGCCCAGGCCGTGGTATTTTGTGGAAGAGCCATACACAAGGGGCCAAAGAGCCACATGTGGCTTGCAAGCCGCAGTTTGCTGACCACTGTATGAGGTGAAAGATTAAGTAATTGGTGTAAGAGCTTAAGTTAAAAATTAGAGGAACTTCAACCCATTTCCTTTGGACAAGCTATCCCATCTAATATATATAAAGAGGTAATATGCAAATTAGGCCAGGATGCCATAATGGTCATGACCAGATCAGGAGGAGGTACCTGGCGCGGGCCCAGATCCTGAGAGAACAACAGACAGGGTGGCCCACATTCAGCCTTGGAGCCAAAGAGAACAACCTGCTGGGGCCAGAGCAGAGACACAAACCCGCAGGGGGTGCGGGTTTGATTCTGATCAAGGGCATGTACCTAGGTTGCAGGCTCCTCCCTGGCTGGGGCCCAGGTCAGGGCTCATGCAGGAGGCAACCAATCGAAGTGTGCCTCTCACATTGATGTCTCTTTCTGTCTTTCCCTCTCTCTTCCATGCTCTCTAAAAATCAATGGAAAAATATCCTCAGGTGAGGATAAAAAAAGAAAGAAAGAAATGTCATATCCTATGAAAGAGACATCTTGAAAATGCCTAAAGAAAGTTGTCATTTTTTCATGGTGAAGGGACTGGAGTCTGTGTTGATGAAAACACCTTGGCGGCTGCGGCGGCTGGCAGTGGCAGCCGCAGCAGGGTGGGGGTGGCGCCACGGGGAGCGGGCCTACGCCATCAGTAGGACATCCCCTGAGGGCTCCCGGACTGTGAGAGGGGGCAGGCTGGGCTGAGGGACCCGCCCCCCCCCCAGTGCATGAATTTCATGCACCGGGCCTCTAGTATCTTTATAATTATATGGTAGATGACATAGATCATCACACTTTCCTTTATTTCATTTTGTGCACTGGACTGACATCCCAACTTTATGCCCAGCCCTTCACCCTAGAGATGCATTTATGATTCCTCCTGAATCTCAGAAAGTCAGTCATCCCTCTCGCCATCACAGTTAAGAAACAGTTTGGGGGGACATGCTCCCTGGGATGGCCAGCGTGTACCTTCCCGTGTGAATAAAAATGCACTGTATTTTCTCCCTGGGATTGTCCTCTTTCCCTCCACCAGCTCCCTGAATCTGTAATGTTGCGAGTTTTACTCCATGCAGACTGAGGCATTCGCACTGTGAGTCTGAATTAGACACAGTAGAAAGAGTTTGAAAAGTGGGAAACAGAACAGTTCCCTTTTCTCTCCCCAATTTATGCATTCCTTGCATTTCTCAGACATTTCTTCTTCCTCTTCTACCTCTTCTCCTTCTCCTTTCATATTATCTATAGAGAATTTCTGGCGAGCTCAATCCTTTATGTGTACTATCTCATTTAATCCTCAAATCAGTCCTACAGAGTCTTGTGCTTTCCATTTTAAAAACCAGAAACCAAGTTTAGTGAGTTAAGTAACTGTCAATCTTGAGCTCTGGCTGAGGGATAACTGAGCCCTTGTCACTGCCAGATGTGACCACTTAGACACTTATTAGTCTCCACACCTTACACTTCCCAACCCAACCACCCAATTCCAATTCCTCAGTCAAAGCCTAGCGCCAGGCAGGAACCCCCGAGCCCCTTCGTGCCATTGCCCCTCCTTGCCCTGCTAACAGTGATCAGCATCTCTCCACTGGTCATTAAATGAAGTCGCAATTGATTGACCTGAGTATTCAAGACCGCACAATGTCTCCAACCCTCCCTGTCTTCTTTATTTTCTAAGCTTCCTTAACTTCTCATGGCTGACCCACTTTTCAAAACTTTCCCCCCAACATTATAAACACACTCTCTCTGTGTCTGTTTCTGTTTCTCACACTCTCTCCACACACACACACCTCTCTACACACACCTCTGCACACATAGACACATGTCTGCAGGCACACAAACCTACCTACAAACATACATTTAACACACACATAAACACATCATTGCATAACCACACATGCATAAACACACAAAAACATCCTTACATACAACACACCCCTACTTACATATCCTTACCCACACACTCCCCGAGCATAAACACATTCTATATACACAAATGTCTTTACACATACTTAGACCCTGCACACATACATACACACTCACACACACACACACACACACACACACACATCTGCATACATATATAGGCCTATATATACACACACATACAAATTCCATTCCTATACACACATACCTGCACGTGCACACACACACCTTACACACACATGCACAACCAGGCCAGTATCTGAATATGAATGAAAAGTGAAAGAAAGTAGGGCTACATTTTATCATTTAACAATCCCAAAGATGGGACTGCGGGGAATGTTCTTTCTTTGTTAAATATGTATCTTTAAATAACGCGCTTTGGCAATAAACGTATACTGAGAAAAGAAATGTAACTGAGAAGTTTTGTGCAGAGGAAACACTTTAGGCAACTGAAATAAGACAGCACGAATAACTGCAATTTAAGAAAGAGGAGGAAGAAGACACCTTTGTGTCTTCGTTCTGTGTCTTTGCTTTGCTTCTTAAAGGCTTATGGCATTGAAAGCTTCATCGCAATGAGAAAGTTGCCATCCCTTTTTATGTGACGCTGCCATTCTTTTCTTTATTATTATTCGATCACCCATAATTTTTTGCAACATAACAGTTTTCCATGGCTCAAGGCTAAAGAGGTTTTTTAATTGAGCAAGTGTATCCTAGCTTTGCAACAACAATGACAAAACAGAGAGATTCAATCAAGAGATATCTTCCTCATACCTTTATTATCAACAACTTAAGAAGGGGGAACTATGGGTGTTTTGAGAAATCAGATATCAGGCTTGACTTGCTGCTGCTTATATGATCTGGCTTCCCATCATCTACATGGCTACGCTAAATTTCTTTCACTTCAAAAAGAATTATAAGAGGATACCATTATACCAGGAACAAATACAGCCTGTTATCCTCAAATCTATGTGTTTAATATTTATGAGGAGTTAAGTACCATGCACAATAAAACCATTTCCGATGTGTCAAGTGTTATAGTGAGTCATGGGTCTGTCTTACCCGATAAATGTAACAGGACATCCTGTAGTTGCTGTGCAGTTTTTCCAATGCTTCTAATTTTTCCTTTCTTCTTTTCCTTCTTCTTTTTGGTTCTGCAGGAGGTGCAAAGGCAATTGAATTTTAACCAAATACTAAAACATGCTATAATTATAGTTGCATTCATGTATAAAAAGATACTACTGGAGAAGTGCTGTATGTAATAACATCCCTGCAGAATAGATTTCTATTTTAGAGCACACATCCCCTTTCTATTGATTTTTATTCATTTGTACTCTCCTCTCCCCTCATTCTCACTTTTGCTGGTGCTTGGTTTTGGCTATTATTTTTTGCTTTTACTGGAAAATAAGGAACCTCTCTGAGAGGATAAAGAACATGCAATTTTACTTTGGTGACATGCTATTTCATACTGAGTTTCCATATCTACTTTGAAATGATTTTATATTTCTTCCTAATAGAATGGTGAAAGAATCATCAAATCAAGCAGACAGTAGCATACTGGGCCACCAGTAAAAGAGTTGAGAATTCACAAAATTATAACAAAATTCAGTGGATATGTATAAAAAGGATGAACAATTAAATTAATAAGTTATTATTGAGGTTTTACTTAAAGAATATAATTCATGGTTTCTTTAGCTAATAACAATGACAATGACCCTTCATAAACATTAACAAATTAAGTTGTATTTGGTCTTCACAAATGTCCTCAAATTTCTTAAGCATTGTATTTCTCACCAGGAAGTTATAATCCAACTCAAGTTAAAATGGAACTCAGGTTATCATCCAAAGGATAAACATATTGTTAGTTGAACGAGATTTTTGTAGATATTAATATATTTACACAAAGGTTATGGTAATTATTCTTTCTCACCACTTACTATCTTGGTGATATTGGGCAAGTTCCTTCAGCCTCTGTGAGCTTACTGTCTTCATCTGCAACTTGCAGGCTAACAATACCAACAGCAAATCATTGTTGAGAGAAGTAAATAAAACAGCCTACAGCAAGCGACCCGCTTAGCACATAATTAAAACGAAGCAAATGTGGGAGGGGAAGTGGAATGCCCACAAGTTCTGGAGTCAAAAAACCCGTGTTTCGTCCTGGAGCCAACAATTTACTATTTTAATATCAGACAAGGACTTTCTCTTCTCTGCCCCTTAATTTTCTTACAGCAAGATGAACCAAAAGTAAGTGTGTGAAACCCCCAGTACACTCCCCCGCTCTTGCTTCGTTTTAATTATCTTTAGCTGTGACATTAAAGTGAAAAATAGTAGCAAAACTTGACCGAGTTTATTGGAGAGAGAAAATAGTGTTATTACCATATATAGATTACTTCATCTTTATGTGAAGAATCTATAAGAAATCTTATAGAAGTCTATAAGAAGAATGGCAGTTCTCCCCAGGATAGATCATAGGTAGCACATACTGAAAATGGGTGATGGCTAAAAGAAAGCTTTGTGTGGCAAATGTGGTACAATCATGTGTACAAAGGGTCAATAATAGTCATAGCTTTCATTTCCTTTTTATCATCAACCCCATAGCTAGTTTATAAACCAACTCAACATCATTCATGTTTCTTCATCAGTGCAATGCAAGGCGTACAAGATGTATAAATTCGTGGAAAAGCTGGAAACAGAGTCTAGGTTTCAGAAAGCCCACCACATGTTTGAATTTCCCTACTTCTTGTCAGCGCTCTGCCAATTACTGTCTTGGACTTAAAACCTGGGCCTGGGCAATTCCAGCCTAAATCCTGCATCTTGTTCCAACAGAGCCTTCTTATTCCTGTTTCCAGATTTATTTACACACATGTCATAACACAGGCCATTGTACACATATATACAATTATTGCCTCTTAACTTCATTTAAGAAATTGTCCTAAAATCTGATTTTTTTCTCAATTTGTCTATAGCCTAAGGTATGTGATTACTATAGCTTCATTAGTTCTTAATTATTTCCTGAGCCCATTTCTTCAGGGCACCTTTCTCTTAGGGTTAAACCAGTAACTGCCAAAGGAATACGTAAAAATTGGCAAATGATCTCTCTGGATTATTTGCACTCTGCCAGGAAGGTGCCTCATTCAGCCATGTACACTAGCAGTGTTCTAAGCTTTTAGGTCCAGATCACAAAACATTCACACGTAAAGGAACTTCAGAAGGTTTAATGTTGGGTTCTAGAGACTGTAAGGTTTTCTTTCTCCCCACTTAACAGATGCATCCAGTTGGACGGGTTTATAAATGTTCAGAATAGTTGGTAAAGGGTTAAGCTCCTTAATACCAGCAATCTTCTTATTAATCCTTTTGTATGCAGATGCCCCTCAAATGATTGTCCTTATTGAAATGGAAAGCTGCTTCTGATCGGCCTAAACAAAAATGTTGCTTTATACTTCTCAGTTAATTGTTCCAGGTCACAATGAATTATTTTCCTAGATAAAATGCCCTAAACTGTGAATGAAAGTCCTCAGAGTGAGTCCTACTGTCAGAAGCATAGAATCTGAAACCTGGAAGTTACTATAGATACCATGCAGGTCAACCTCTAAGTTTAAAAATGAGGAAGTCAGGTTTCATAGCTAAGAAATGGTGAAGCTAGGGCTGAAACGGAGATCTTATCATTCCTATATAATGTTCTTTCTATCAAAGAAAGGTTATTCTTATTGCCCCCCAAAAAAGGTTTTTCAGAGAGTTTAGGCTTTATTCATACATAAAAGCATAACGTTATTTTGTTTATAAAATCATTTTTTTTTACAAATATGTTTTTTATTGATTTTTAGAAAGAGAGGAAGGGAGAGGAAGAGAGAAATAGAAACATGGATGAGAGAGAAACATTGATCGGCTGCCTCCTGCACACCCCCCCGACCAGGGATCAAGCCTGCAACCTGGGTATGTGCCTTGACTGGGAATCACACCGGCAGCCTCCTGGTACATAGGTCGATCCTCAACCACTGAGCCACACTGGCCAGGCTAAAATCAACTTTTAATGCACTGAAGAACTTATTTATCTAACAAACACTTATTGAGCATTTTCACGCCTGGCACTGTGCTAGGCACAGGAATATAAAGGTAACACTGTCCTCAACTTAAAGACGCTCAAGGCCCCTCCTCCCCGGACCTGCCAGTGGCACACTGACTTGGGATGTGGGCATATATCATCTACAGTTGAGCTAGAGGATGGACAGCTGAAGTGACTCATCATCAAACAATGGCCCAGAGACCAAACCAACGGGATGCACCCTGGTTCTGCCTCAGAAGATCTGGGTTGAATCCCAACGCTCCCCACTCACTTGTCAATGTGACTTTGAGCAAGGCTCTTAATTTCTCTGTCACACTTTTCTCCTTTGTAGAATGAGAGCCAGGTCAGTGTGGTTTTCAGGGCTAAGTGACATCGTATGTGTAATGTCCTTTGAACAATACCTAGCACTCAATAAATGTTAGTTACCTTCTCCACTGCTGAAAAGCTAGGGTGGCAATCACATCTACCCTTCCTACCTCTTGTAAGGGCAGACTTCTTGTGAGATTGAATGAAATCATGCATTCTAAAATATTTTTTAAATATTGTAATTATATTTCTTTTACCACTATAATATCATAGCTACCATCTTACTCCATATTTCTTTCCATCTGTGTGGCCCCAACCACCCTACAAAAAAACACGAAGGCCAGAGAAAGTAAGAGGTAGGATAGCTAGTTACCGTGTAACAGTATATAAATTGTTGCTAGGGCTGCTGTAATCAAGTACCACAAACTGGAGGCCTAAACAACAGAAATCTGTCTCAGTTCCTAAGACCAGAAGTGCAAGAGCCAAGTGTGGGCAGGGCTGGTTCCTTCTGAGGCTGTGAGGAAACATCCGTGCCTGCCTCTCTCCTAGCTCCTGGTGGTTTCCTGGCAATATTTGGCATTCCTTGGATTGCAGATGCAGCACTCTGATCTCTGCCTGTATCTTCATATAGCATTCTCCCTGTGTGCAAGCAAATCTATTTTTGTTCAAATTTGCCTTTTTTTTTAAAAAAATAAGGATGGGGTCATATTAAATTGGGGGTCACTCTGAATGACCTCCCAAATGGATCATCTGGAAAGATCCTGTTTCCAAGAAGGGTCTCAGATACTAGAGATGAGCACTTCTGTGTATTTTGGGAGAACACAATTCAACCCATAACAATGACTAATAGTAGATTTTCCCCATGAACCAAAGCAAAATGTTGCCTCACAGTCATAGTAGCATCTGGCTATGTCTTCACCCCCCACCCCAACTGTTACCATTCTAACTCTTCGTTTGTCAGACTTACTCGGCTCACTCAGTATTTCTGCTTATATGCACTGTGCTTAGTGCTTAGAATAACAACAACAAAAGCAAAATGACAGAAACAGACTTGGATCCTCCTTTCTGGAGTTCACTATCCAGCGTAGGCGCTCTATGTAGATGAATAACAATATCAGAATACAGGTACAAAGTGACGATCATTAAGAACTAGAGGTAACTTTCCATAGGATTCCAAGGAGCAAGAGATGCAATGTATCCAAAGAAGGCTATTTGGATGAGGTGGCATTTGAGGGATGGGTAAGAATTGGCCACATGAAGACAGAAGGAAAGGGGGACCGGTGAAAACAAAGACATAAAGTTATCTGTAGGTGTGTCTGAGGATACATAAAAATACCCTCCATGTTCTGTGTACTCAAAGTATTAATCGGGCTTCTGTTCCTTCTTCCACTTCTTTCCCCACCTCATGCCATCACTACTTTATGCAGAGATTAGGAAAACTGGGTCACTTTCAGCCTTTACAGAACTTGTGTGAGCTAGATGTGACTCACTTTATAGATAAGCCAACAGGGTCAGATTGAGTGTAGTTTACCCAGGAATCCAGAAGAGCCTCTTCTGATATCCTTGGGTCATGTAAATGAGCAATTCAGGTTCAACATCATATTAAGTCAGTCAAAACTCTCCTGCTGGGTAGTAAGGTAAATACATACATATAGTCTTAAATTCTAACTTTACTAACATGAGTGTTTCCTCTTGTAATTGTGAATCCTACCCCCGGTCAGATCTGAGGAATCCCTAAGTAAGAACCAAATACTACATTTCATAAGACAGTTGTATTGTTAGGATAGCAGTATTCTTAGAGCTTAACAATAACTTACCTAAATAAACAGGACTTCTGAGGAAGAGACGCACATAAACTATTTAGATCCACAGAAAGACCCACCCAGAGTCCAGAAAACCACACACCCACCCTGGAATGACCTCTGTGTTTAGAGGATGGTGGAGATTTTACTGAGTGACCTGACGAATACTCTGCACTTTCTGGACTTTTTTGGAGGTGGAAATAAGAATGGCAAATGACTACAATGAAGCCATTGAGGTCTACCCTAACACTTTGCCTGGGCATAAGTTATCACCAGCTTGCTGTTTTGACATGCTCTGTGAAGACAAGCCATAGGGTTCATATTAAATCACAGCAACGCCTCTTCACACATCATCCATAGATTCCTACTTCTCATCTTATAGCAACAGTGGCCATGCATGTGCAAGAAATGTTATCAGGCTGGCCCCAAAGACATCTGGAAGAATTCAGTTGATGCTTCCTACCAGGGCAAAGCATAGAAGTCGCCTTTGAGACTAAATTCATTCAAAGGCAGTACAGACAGAAATACCATCCAAGATGGTCATCAAACTAAATACATATATACATGCATGCATACATACATACATAACAATGATACAACATTGGTCAATGCTGATAAACTTAGCAGTGTTATTTACAATAGTCAAGATCTGGAAACAGCCCAAGTGCCCATCAGTAGAGGAGTGGATAAAAAAAAGCTGTGGTAGCCCTAACTGGTTTGGCTCAGTGGATAGAGCATCGGCCTGTGGACTGAAGGGTCCCAGGTTTGATTCCAGTCAAGGGCATGTACCTTGGTTGCGGGCACATCCCCAGTATGTGCAGGAGGCAGCTGATGGATGTTTCTCTCTCATCGATGTTTCTAACTCTCTATCCCTCTCCCTTCCTCTCTGTAAAAAATCAATTAAAAAAAAGATGAATACTTGTTATGTGTCATTGTGCTAATGCAGTTTTTTTAAAAAAAGCTGTGGTACATTTACATAATGGAATACTGCACAACTCCAAAAAAGGAGCTCTTATCTTTTGCAACAGCATGGATGGACCTGGAGATTATTATGCTAAGCAAAATAAGCCAGTCAGAGACAGACAAATACCATATGATCTCACTTACATGTGGAATCTAATGAACAAAATAAACTGTCGATCAAAATAGAACCAGAGGCATGGAAGCATGCAACAGACCGACAGAGGTTAGAGGGGAGGGGTTTGGGAGCAACTGGATGAAAAGAAGGGGAAGGGACCAGCCAAAGAACATATATGCATAACTCATGGACACAGACAACAGTGTGGTGATGGCCAGAGGGGGCAGGGGATGGGTGGAGGTGGGTCAAGGGGAGGTGGGTCAAGGGGGGACATCTGTAATAGTGTCAACAATTTTTAAAAAAGAATGTTACCAGAATATGAAATCATTGTGAATTTTACATGAACATCCTCATCTGGCTCTGTCTTCACCCCCCAGCTGTTACCAAAGTGCTTTTTTGGAAGTGGATTCAGCACGCCTCCTGCTTCCGGCCCTCAGGAGATACTCAGTGAACAGAAACATGGGCTGACTCAGAGAGAGGTGATGGCATTAACCAGACCTCAAAGGGCCCCTGACAGTTCATCGTGAAAGGTTATGACAGACAATCCTGTCAGCACAGACTGACGTAAAGCTCTGGGAAAGAGGCGGGGTTTGTTTACATGCTGTGTAGTACGCAGTGTAGACAGCCAATATGCATCACTTTCATGTGCACGATTTTATTTTATTTTATTTTAATTCCTTTTTTAAATATATTTTATTGATTTGTTACAGAGAGGAAGGAAGAGGGACAGAGAGTCAGAAACATTGATGAGAGAGAAACATCGATCAGCTGCCTCCTGCACACGTCCCACTGGGGATGTGCCCGCAACCAAGGCACATGCCCCCGACCGGAATCGAACCTGGGACCCCTCAGTCCGCAGGCCGACGCTCTATCTACTGAGCCAAACCGGTTAGAGCCATGTGCACGATTTTAAGTGTTTTGCTGTCACATCTATCACAGTGGTCGCAGCTCCGGGAGCCTCAGACGCCCGCTAGCACCATGCAGGAGCAGAGGGCTCCACTAACGTGAGTGGCGGTGTTTTCTCTTTGGTAGCTGGTCCCAAGTGCCTCTCTCAGCATGCTCATCACCTGGGTGCGTGAGTTAGGACACACACACTTTAGTCCCTTCCTGTGCTATGCGGAGCCTCTGAGATTGGGTTTAACTCAAAGCCCCCAAACCAATTTGACCATGAATACCTTTCCATGCACTGGGAATAAAACCCACAACTTAGGTATGTACCCTGACTGGGAATTGAACCCATAACCTTTTGGTGTACAGAATGACACTCCAACCAGCTGAGCCACCCAGCCAGGGCTGCATGCAACTCTCTTAACCATGGAGGTCCTGGATGGTCCTGGGTGATGTTGCTGTTGTTAAGACAGCTGGTTTCCAGGCGGGGGGATGGCAGAGCCCACTGTGAGAGTAGCAGTGGACTGCCAGCATGTGCAGTAGAGAAGAGAACGCATGGAGTGGGGACAGCCCTGTCTCTGAGAAGGGAAAGAACCTCTACTGAGGTCAGCCTCCAGGCCCTGAGCTGGAGGAAGCAGGTGAGCCGGGCTGGAGGCCTGCACCCACGGCTCTGAAACTGGGACCCAGTCCCCTGGGCCAGCCCTCCTCCCAGACCCTCATGTTCCCCTGGTACCTAACTGCCCCAGGTGGCCTTTGCTTTCTGGAAGGGGAGGAGAAGGGGAGCTTCAAAGAGGATGGAATAGAAAACATAACGAGAGAACCTGGAAACACTGCAGCTGAAATTCACTGGCCACACTCCTGTGTGTGTGCCCGGCTCAGCCCGTTTGAGCAGACACCTACCAGTTTTTGAGAGTGGGGTTGACGGCCTCTGCTCAGCCCTGGAGGTGATTGGTGGAGCTGAATCTTCCAGAAGGAATTAAGGTATACAGGCGCCTTTGAAGATCAATGCCTGCAGGAGGCACTTCTGGACTCCGGAGCAGCAGGCTAAGTTTGCCCCAGGGCCAGGGTGTGGGGTGTGCAGATTTCTTCCTGCAGCCCTTTGCTACCCAGCACCTGCCTCCTGAGTGCACTGACTTACATCCCAAAGGCCATCTCCCTTCATGACGTCAGGCACCCCATGACCACTTGCTCCTCATCCAAACTGCCACTCTTAATGCACTTCACTTTAGTAACTCTCCTGCCCGAAATGCCTAGCTTGAGTCTAAGTGTGAGGAAATACCACATAAGCTGCAATTGAGGGAATTCTACAAAATAACTGGTGTGTACTTTTTAAAAAAATAAAATGTCAGTGTTTTGAAGCACAAAAAAGACTGAGGACCTGTCCTAAATGAAGGGGAGACTAAGGAGCTAATGCTGGAAGGCGGAGCATCGCCTTCCTTGACCTCAGCTGGGAATGTGAGCGTGGAGAAACTCAAATTTTCATCGCTGTGCTCATGTTCATGAATGGCTGCGAAAGTGATGTTAAGTATTGATTGTGGGGTTACAAATACATCTTAGTAAGTGAATACTGATGCCATTTCCACTCCTTGCTCCTTCTGTCCTCTTCGGTCACATCCCTCACCTTCTGCAAAGCCTGCTTACCCTGCGAAGGGGCCTTTGTTGATTTGCAACATGCCTCTAATCATTCCATTCTGTGCTCAATTCTCAATAGGAGACAACTGTTGGAGACAACTCAGTCCATCAACCAATGAGCCAATCCATCAATGAAGTATTTTAAAGCACCTAACAGATTTTTTTCCCAAATATTTTTATTGATTTCAGAGATGAAGTGAGAGAGGGAGAGAGAGATAGAAACATCAATGATGAGAGAGAATCATTGATCGGCTGCCTCCTGTACACCCCCCAACTGGGGATCAAGCTCACAACCCAGGTGCCCAGACCTGGAATGGAACCATGACCTCCTGGCTCATAGGTCAATGCTCAACCACTGAGCCACGCTGGCCGGGCCACCTAACAGAATTTGTGAGAGGTACAATGGGAAAGAGCAACGCCTTCCAAACAGGGGTTTACCACCTACTTACTTGAGAGAAAAGTTAACATGCGAAACAAAGGCAGGCAATACTAGAAAGTACCCAAGTCTAGTTTACAATGGATGTTGCCTACATTAAGCGCTCTAGGTGAGTAATGATAAACTAGGATGCTGGGGAGTGAGGAGTCCGAAGCGGTGGAGCTGGGGTCAAGCCAGTTCTGCCTGATGATACTTTGCTCTTTATTTCAAGAGACATTTTACCAAAAAATAAAACACAGGATATTCCAGATGGGTTACATTTTGTGTCCCATTCTTTATTGCCACACACCTTTAGCCAGGAGCCATTGGTAATAGTAGATAATAGTAGATGATTTAGGGCCAATATCTTTGAGAGGTCATTATGAAGAAAAATCCAGGAAATGGGCCCTCAGGCAGGGAATGACTCCATAGGATCGTGACAGATTTCACTCACAGGTTTGCAAACCTTTCCACTCTCTTACCAGTAACAAATGACTGATGTGTGGATTGTTACAAGGTGGCTGGGCTGTGGCTGTAGCCTTCTTAGGTGGGGCCAGCCTCTTAAGGGCATTCCTAATAAAAGGTCTGAAGTGCTTAGCCCTGAGTCTGGTACCCAATGGGCCCCAAGTAAGTGCTGGCTATTATGAACACACAGACCAAGTTTTCCCCAGGGCGCTGTTCACTGTATGTCCTTGTAAGTTCTACAGTGTAGTGCAATGCTGGGACCCCAGAGAGCAGAATCTTGCTGACAAGTGGACATCCATGGAGACTGAGACTAACCTTACATCTTGGATTTGTAAGTGGCATTTACGGACTTGGAGCATGAGCCTGGAGATGCAGTCATTCTTTGGCACAACCGGCACGTGCCAAAACACAATGTTTACATGTGGGATACAAAGACAGTAGAAATGGAAGAATAACAGTGACCATTACTGTGTGCCAGGCACACTGCGAGTCCTTTACAGAAGGCACTTCATCCTCCTGGTGACCCTGCGCGGTAGGCATCCTTACCTCCATTTTCCCGGGGGTGCGGGGGGAAGCCGAAGTTTTGAGGAAACAATTGCCAGGCCATTTACCTCCACAGCCCCTTGCGCCCCCCGCCCCCGCACCCCATCAATACACTGAACATCCCCTTAAGTGTACACTCTTAAGGAGCTTACTCTATACTGATTAAGAATTCAATGAGCTTAGCTTCAACTTGGCGCATCTTACCGTCTCTACAGAACTCTAAGGGATCAGAGTGCGCCCCTTCTGCTTCCAGGGGCACCCCACTTCCTAACACCTTGGAGAGTAGGTTGGAAGACAAGGAAAGGAAACTCAAGAGGTTCGCGGACGCCAAGACTCCAGAGGGTCTCCCTGGAAAATCCTTCTGTCTCTTCAAGGAGAACGCTGGGCCCGAGGCGGCTTCACTTCCCCAAGCTGCACCCGGGGACACCAGGTTTCTTTGCTTGCAAAGCTCTGCGCGACGGCCACACCAAAGATCCAAGCCTTGGGTAGAGGCCAAACGGTCACTTCCCCGCCCCCCGGTGCAGTATGCAAATCCGAGCACCAGGAAGTAGCTGGGACCTCCCGGCCGAGCCCAGCGACAGTCAGTTCCTCTCTCGCCGCGCCAGGCCGCCCGCCGCTCGCTCCTGGCCGTGGCGCCTCCGGGCCCGACGCGCTGCAGCCTCCAGCCCGCACGGCGGGCAGGGCGGCCGCGCCACGCCGGGCCCGAGCCCGCAGCCCCTCGCCGTGCAGGACGTCCTCGCTTCCCGGCCCGCAGCCCCTCTCTCCGCGGGCCCCGCTGGGCCGCCCCGTCGCGTCCCCCGCTCTGAACTCAAGTCACCGTGGAGCGCCGCGGCCACCGCCCCCGCCGATCCGCAACTTCCACCGCGAGCTGGTGAGTCCCAGGCGTGAGAAGGGACGTTACGGTGGACAGAGCGGGGGCCGCGGCTGTGCCACTGGAGGGAGTCCGGGGCTTGGGGTCGGCCCTGGACGTGGGGTCGGTCGGCTCGGACCGCGGGAGCCAGGGGCGCGCGTCGCTCCCTGGCCGCCCTGGCTCCAGGTCCCGCGGTGTGGGCACCAGATGACTTCAGTCTGTGGGTGACCGGACCCGGGGGGAAGGGGGTGGTGAGGAGGCGGGGGCGGGCGGCTCCGCAGGTGTCTCTGCCGCAGGGCCACGCAGAGGTGTGGTGGGAGGGGCGGGGGCGGGCTCACCGCAGGGCCCTCTGGCGGGTACCCGAGGGGAGGGCCGGATGCAGTCCAGCTCCGGCTGATCCCGGAGCGCAGCGGGGAAGCCCCTCTCCACGCGGAGACGGGGCGCGCGCGCGCGGTCGGGATCCTGGCGGGGACCCTGGCGGGGACTCCTCTGGTTGCACAATCTGGGCTCCCCTCTGGGTCCTGGGTCCCCAGAGGCAAGGGGTGGGGCTCGGCCCAGGGCGCTCTCCCAGGCCCGCTGGCAGCTCCTGGGGAGCGCCGGCCGGAGCGTGACGTCGAGGGGCTGCGGCGGAGGCAGCTGGGCACCCTCCCGCTGAGCGAGGCGCCTCTCGGCCTGCAGAGCGACAGTGCGGTGCCTCCGCCTCCAAGAGGAAACGAAAGTTATTTTTAGAATTCAGGGGTTGCCTTTGCTTCGCCTTGGGGGGAGGGTGAGCGTCAGTTCCCACTTCCCTGCGTGCGTTATCTTGACCGACTGTGTCAAGATAATTGTGCGTTTGCAATGTGCCTTCTAATAGCCCGCCTGGCCAGCGATCCTGTGATCATGTCTCCAAATGTGCGTGCGTGTGTGTGCGTGTGTGTGTGTGTGTGTGTATATATTTTTTACCATCCAACTTTTTTACCATCTCAGCAACCCGAGTTGAATGCAGGCCTTGCAAGTTCCTGGGTGTGAACTTGGGCCTATGAGTGAAATTCCCTGTTTGGGTGTCCTTGTCTTTAGGAGAACATATGTACCTCCTGAGCCGTTTATTGCACATAAAGCCCCAAACACGTCCTAGGCATTTCATGAGTGACGCTATTATTTATTGCAATTTATTCTGACCATAAAAAACGAGGCTCCCTGGTTCTTTGCAATTTGATGATTTTTAAATCTGTCTGTTTCAGCCACATGGCCTTATTGGTAAGTCTGCTTAATTTACCAGAGGTTTGCTGTCCCAAAAGCAGGACCAGGAGTCTGGTTCACCCTAAGAGTTAGCCAATAGGGTGTGTGACTGACTTTTGATATGTAGGCTGCCCCCAGCCGGCTGTAGGGATCTGGAGGGCAGGGGTGTCCTCTCTGTACTGGGAACACCTCCAGCAGTGTGGAGTGGAGTAGGCACTGACCTTCAGGCATTTACTAAGCACTCAGAGCCCTTCCCGAGTAAGGTAAGTTCTGCTGGAAAAGGGTGGGATTCAGATAGTGCCCGGATTTTTTTTTTTTTTAATTTCTTTATTGATTTCAGAGAGGAAGGGAGAGGGATAGAGAGATAGAAACATCAATGATGAGAGAGAATCATTGATCAGCTGCCTCCTGCACGCCCCCTACTGGGGATGGAGCCCACACCCGGGCATGTGCCCTTGGCCGGAATCGAACCTGGGACCCTTCAGTCTGCAGGCCTACACTCTATCCACTAAGCCAAACCGGCTATGGCTATAGTGCCGGATTTAATTTGGTGGTAAGGATGTCTCGAGGCTTGAAGAAATATAATTTGATCACATGAGGCTTTTGGTGACTGGGCCTCTATGGAGGCCGAGTAGGGTCATCCTCTTTCTGAGTGAAGGGTGGAGGGCCCTGTGTAAGGGAAAACAGCAGCCAGGAAACCTGAGTTTGGGTCTCGGAGCTGTGGTTTTGGATATGTTACTTGGGACATTAATTCAGCCAGTATTTCCTTTATTACAGTAATCAGAGTTTGAGTATGACTTGGCCCCATGTGTCTAGTCTAATATTAGCAACTACAAGAAAGCTCCATTGACAACAGCTTTATCTGTCTTGTACGGAAACACTAGCCCTGGAGCCTGTCACATAGTTGAGATTGCAGATATAGAAGAAGGAATGGAAGGCAGTCTGCTGGTCCTGCACAAGGCAGAAGGAACAGGGCTGGGGTTCCCAAGGCCTTTGAAGCCTACTGGCCCTCTGTCCTGGTTTCTAACATGAGGATTTGAGGGACTTTTTGGATTGCTAAGTTATCCCAGTGCTAGTGCTCTAAGTGGAAAGCTCCACGCAGGACTGGGGATTCTGCTGTATTACCTGGAGAGGGGGCTTGATCTGCAGTAAAGACATAGACTGCAAAAGTTGTTTGCCCAATCCAAAAAGACCAGACCCACTTTATCTTAGAGTCATCGGTGCTGGAAAGGTATGTGGAGAATTTGTGATATTGCTTGCCCCCTCTCATTCCATGGCATTCTTTTAGCAGCAAAGTAGTTCAATGATTTTCAATGGTTTGCAAATCAATGATTTTCAAAGCCTTTTACAAAATTCCATGATATTTGTATTCAGAAATCAATCACCAAAACATCTGAGTTGCCAGTTGGTTCAAATGCATATATGGAGTTGTCGTTTAATAATTTTAAACTGTATTATCCATAAACCCATACTAATTTTAAGTCTTTATAAATAAGAATACAGTGTGTACACATGCAGAGCATGGAACATTGTTACAGCTCTCTCACTCTGCTGATATCAATGATCCTCAGACATGGATAGTATTACTATTGAAAGATCACCACAATCATTATGGGAGCATTGATCGATGACATGTTAGTCCTCCCTTGGGCACTTCTTGGGCAATGATGGTGCCAAATCTTTTGCTTACCCAGGCTTCTGAAGCCTTCCTGAGCTCTGAATTCATTTGACTCTCCCAGCCCCCCAGGGTTGGCAGGGACAGATATAGAAAAAGAAGTTTGGTGACATGTTCAAGGTCACAGATCTGGTTAAGTGGCACTGTTGGACAGGGTAGGTATATTTTCTAGCTCCAACTTTAGGGCTTCTCCCCCTTTTTTACCTTTGGACCTGTAGTAGGTACTCATTTACTTAAAAGCAAAGAATTATTTTATCATTTAATACACATTTTTATTTATTTATTTTCTAAAATTCTTTTTTTAACAGATGCACCATTTTTTTCTTTATATATATATATATATATATATATATATATATATATATATATATGTATATTTCAGAGAGGAAGGGAGAGAGAGAAACATCAATGATGAGAGAGAATCATTGATTGGCTGCCTCCTACATGCCCCCCCCCCCCGCCCGGGATCAAGCCTGCAACCCGGGCATGTGCCCTGACCAGAATCTAACCACTACCACCCGGTTCATAGGTTGACACTTAACCACTGAGCCACACCAGCCTAATATACATTTTTAAAACAGCATCACAGGTAATTTTCTGCCATCACTTGGTAATTATCTTAACTAACCCCTCAGGACAAATGAGCAGGTGCACCAACTAGGGTTCTTAAGCTGGAATGGAAAGCTGAGCTTCTGTGCTTTCCCCACGGCTTTCTGCCTGGAGAGGGAAGATCTCTGATTCCGGCCAAGGTGGCAGGGCAGTTCCGCTGGCTACCATCCGGTGCTTATCGGTTAATGCAGAAGTGCCCACATAATACTTTGCAAAGGAATTCCCTCCAGTTTGTTCTCAATGAGCCTCCTTACGTGGTTGTTATACAGGGGTGGGCAAAAGTAGGTTTACAGTTGTTCGTATGGAAAATAATACAACAATTAATAAATAATAATACAAGAATAAACTGTTTCACATACTTACAACTGTAAACCTACTTTTGTCCACCCCTGTATCAGTGAGAGCATCATCTAGGGTGAAGCTATAAAGGAGACAGGGCCTATAGGATACACAGTAAAACATGCACCCCATTTGTTGAGCACCTTCTATGAGCAAAGTGCTGTCCCAAGCCCAAGCTCCAATAGATAGATAGACATTGCCTCCATCTTTTAAGATTGCAATGAAGACTAGGACATAGAAGAGGAAGTTGTGTTTTTTTTTGTTTTTGGGTTGTTTTTTTTTTAGTCAGAAATATCGAAAGTTTTCTTACAGCTGCCTAGCTTCCTGATGCTTAAATTCTAAAATGTTGAGTTCACTCTACCATCATTTCTAAAATTTCCTTTGAGTAAGTTCCCATCTGGGGGAGAAGCCCAAGTGTAGAAAATAATGTGGAAATCTGCCAATGGAGGAATTCGAGGTTTGGGAACAGGCCAGTTGAAAGACTGGGACCTTCTTTTAGACATCTTTGGCTTAAGTTAGCTGGAAGAGCTCTCTTGCAATTTAGAATTGCAAGTTGACGTAATTACTTGGGATGATGTGTTAAAAGGCTCGTCCATGCTGCCCTGCAGGGGCCTCTAATGGCCTTTGTCTTTCATCCTTGTACTTCACTTTCCCCGAAGTACTGAATAAGCTGTCAACTTTCCTTCTTTGCCACAAAGCTACTTCTCGAAAGTTGAATTGACATGGTAGGAGTGGACCATATAAGGGAAGAGATTTTCGGTTAGTCTCATTGTAGCTCTGTTCATTTTTTAGAATGCTAAGATATAGAAATTCCATAAAGTTACACAAATAGGGTGCATTTTCAGAATCCATTTGAGAGGGTGTTTCTTAATGCTCTAGGCTCTGCCCTTGTTGAGCTGTAGGACCCTGGGAAGAAGGCTTCATTCCTGTAGCTCCGGGGGTCTTTAAGGTTCATACTTTAAAGTCAGATATTGCTGGGCTGCCGACACTCCCACCTTTCTGTGAACATCTAGAATCACTCTCACTACTCTTTATTGACCATAATCCATGCCAGTCGGAAGCTCTTTGCCGATTGGAAGCTTTTCCCCAAGTCTCCTTCCTCTCTCTATTGGTACACCAGGTGGCTGGGAGCTATCATGGCTGCTTTGGGCCCACTTTTCTGTGCTGGTGAGAGAGCACAGTGAGATTGGAGAGACAGGTCTGGATTCGTTCTGCCCCCAACTAGAGCAATGACATCTTCTTGGTGTTGGGCCTTTGGGTGCCTCCACTCTTCCTGTAAACGTTAGCCCCCCCAGAGGGGAGGGGAATGGAGAAGCTTGTTTTAGAGCCACGTGGGGAGAGGGAGGACCACTTCTGCTTTCCATTGGGAAGCCGTGTCACGGAGAGCAGAACTACAGCGAGAGGCCTGAGAGAGGCCCCAGGGAGGAGGCGGCGAGGAAGTGATACTTCCTCCTGCTTCGAAGGCACCAGGCCTGTCATTTGCCTGCAGCCCCACCTTTCTTACCACCAGCACTGCTTTTTCCGTAGGCTTCTTTCTGCCACCTTCTGCTCTGTTCATTCTGTTTGCCCTTGAGAAAGGGGCAGGCAGGGAGGGGGAGAGAGAAAAAGAATGAATCTAGTCATCAGTGTAGAGCCTTCTCTGGCAAAGCCCATGGTGGCCATGTTTGAGTTTTCGCCAACAGAAGAATGTACATTTTGAAATTCCCCATCATGGAAACCATTGTGAAACTCTTAAGTAGATGTTTTGAAATCCTTTAGTGTGTAGGCAACCTAGTAATTTCATAATCCTAACTACAATGTAGGTGGGGGGCTGTCTTTAATATTACTTAAGCTATAAGCCTGTGGTTAAATTGTTGGGACTGAGCAGTGGCTTTCAAACTCTTTGACCACAAGCCAAATTCCAAAACATATTTGACCTTGTGCTCAAATGCACATTTTTCTGTATGGGAAAAAAAAAAAAAAGCTTAGTGGAAGAGCCCCTCCTCCAGGTTATTGGGAAATGTGATCAGAACAGTCCTTTTGAGACCAGCTTGTGAGATCTGTCAGAATTTAAAGCGTACAGAGGCAGGCCCAGCGATTCCACAAGCTCCAGTTCACGAGGAAGTTTATTAAACAAATACAAATTAAGACAATCTCTACAAAGGAATACCTTGTAGGTATCTTAAAATCGTATTAAATTACACTTACTAATATGAGAGATATTTTTTGAAAGCTGAACCTGAACTGTTAAATAATATATAATACCATTTCCGAAATGAAATATTTATATGTAGGACACAATCTGTAAGCTATGCGTATCACTAATTTTTATACAAAAATTTTAATAGTGAATATTTCTGAGGGATGGGCGAGTGCTGATTTTTTTTCTTAGGTACCTGTTATTTTTTTAATAAAAACGAATGTTACTTACATGACTTTAAAACAGCAGTATAATGAACAAGATGTGGAGCCATCGTGACTGCAGAAGAAATGTAGGCACCATCAGTAAATTTTGGAGTAAAAGTGGCTATTGTGACATCTGTGTGGGTAGAGTTGTAAGCAGACCGCCTCTGGAGGATGTAATGTGCTATGTGTATTGAAAATAGAGGTATTTTCTTTCTTCTTAATCTTTTTAAAAAGTTAGTTTTAGAGAGAGGAAGAGAGAGAGAGAAACATCGATTTGTTCCACTCATTTATGCATTAATTGTTTGCATGCCCTGACTGGGGATGGAACCTGCATACCAGGAGGACACTAACCAATGGAGCTAACTGGCCAGGATTTGTAGGGATATTTTCTTAAAAAACAGTCCACTTCTGGTATTTAGTTGGAGCAGGGATCATTCAGAGGCCAGAGAACTCGGTCTGGCAATGTGGTCAGAAGGCATGGCGGACCCTTGTTCAAGGCATGGAGGATCCTTGTCCAGAACTAAATTTTGGATTTTATCAAATAAACAAAGGGGAATCATTGGAGCCTTTTAGTGGGAAGACTATTTTTCACAGTCAGCTTCTTGCCTAGACTTTTTCATCATCAGGTATTTATGACGGTGATAAATCATGAAGAGACAGACAGTGAGCATGACTTACTGCTTTGAATAGGTGGATGATTAACTGAGGAACCCACAGGGACTTCCACAGAGATTAACACGAGGAACTTGATAAGTGTCCTAAGTGGTATTGATCTTGCCCAAACATTTATCTGTATCTTTTTGATGATGGCAACACTACTGAAGAAGTAAGCAATTTGGAGTTGAGGGCTAAGTTTCTTGGGGTTAGTATTTTCCTCTTTATTTTGAAGGAGATTATGTTGTAAAGCAGCAGCTTACTGTAGTGTTGGAATTCTGCCTTTGCTATATAAAAATAATTTATTAAAAGCAGCACCATTATTAAGAGTGGCAATATTTGGTCAAAATAACATAATTTTCAATTATGCAGGTAATTACTTTGTGTGATCAGATTTAGCATATTTAATATCTACTGTATTTGATGTCTATTATTACTATTTAATAATATTAATAAATCAATTGTTAACATTATTAATAAAATTAATACATGAATAACCAGTGCTGATTATTAATTTTAAATTTGAGAGGCGATAGTATAATATAGTGGAAAGAAAATGGGCTTCCAAGTTAGACAGGTCTGAGTTCCTGCCTAGGCTCCAGTGCTTGTGACTTTAGTTACTTATTCTCACCATTTATCTATAAAAAGCCAGCTACAGGAATGCTGTAATGACCAGAATGACTGGTCGCTATGATGCCCGCTCCGGCCAGCGAACTGGCCCAATTGGGTGTGGGGCCGGCTGTGGGGAAGGGCTGTGGGAGGTTGGCCGGCCAGCCCCACAGGGCTATGATGCCCTCTCCAGCCAGGGGGAGGGGCTGGCCAGCCAACCACCCACAGCCCCTCCCCCTGGCCACTGGCCCCTGATCAGCCCCCACCACCCTGATCAGCCCAAGGCCCCTCACCCCAGCCAGCTCCATCCCCGATTGGGCCCCCCCACCCTGATCAGGGGTAAGGCCTGCAGCTACTGCCCGCAGCCCTTCCCCCCCGGCCAGCCCGGCCCTGATTTGGCCCCGATTGGGGCAGGCCGGCCAGCCAACTTCCCGCTGTCTCCTCTTTCTGACAGGTCCAGCCCCCAACTGCCCCAATTGGGGCCAGGCTGGCTGGACCCCGCCCATGCATGAATTCATGCACTGGGCCTCTAGTTTATTTATAAAATGACTAGAGGCCTGATGCATGCAATTCATGCAAGGGTCTCGGCCCTCGCAGCCTGGCCCACTGATCGTTACAGAAGGTCATTCTGCCATCTGGTCTAATTAGCATATTATATTTATTATGTAGCATATTATCTTTATTATATAGGAATGATAATAATACCCACTCCTCAGGTTTTTGTGGTGGTGATTAACAAAGCTAATATATAACCTCTTAATATTTTTTCTGGAACATTGTAGACATGCAACAAAAGGATTCTGTTTTTACTACTAGACTGTGGGCTTCCCTCTTAGAGGGGAGAAATTCTGTTCATGCCTTCCATCAACAAACATACAGTTGACCCTTGAACAACACGGGTTTGAATGGCATGGGTCTACTTATTTGTGGATTAATAGTATTTTTGATCTGCAGTTAGGAATCCGGGGATAGGGAAGGCCAACTGTATGCATTATTCTGTGTCATGTTATATAAGGGACTTGAGCATCCTCCAGGGGTCCTGGAACCAATCCCTCACAGATATTAATAGGGGTGATTGTAGTTAAATTTTGGGGGAGTCAAAACTTACATGCAGATTTTCAACTGCATAGAGGTCAGCACCCCCACCCCCAGCATTGTTCAAGGGTCGACTGGAGTAAGTAAAATGTTTATAAAATGAAGTAGTCAGGGAAAAGTTCAGAGTCTGGTGGGGGAGTCAATCATAAACCATCCTACTTACCACAGCGTTTGTTTACTAGAGGCTCAGGTGTTTGGTCAGTTGAACTTCTGATCTGCCTACAAGGTACCGGAAATTGCCAGAGGTTACAGGGGTCAACAGGATGGTCTCTGCATCCAAAGATGCTGGAAATAGTGGGGGTATGGAGACATAAACATGGTCTTCAGAGTGTGATCGATGCTGTCCTACAGTACAAAGTGCTCTGCCAGCAGAAGGAAGGGCTGGTGGCCATAGTGAGGACAAGATGCTGGAGCAGAGTCTGGTAGGGGGAGAAGGAATTCTCCCGCTGGAGGCCTTAAGGGAAAGTGCAAAGGTTGTGAAAGAGCCTGGGGATTCCAGAAAGGTGAGGATTCCCCTGGCCTGGGTGACAGGGATGGACTTCGTCCTTAAATAATGAGAGGCTTCGTAATATGGAGAGTGACAGACAAATATAGAAATGGATGCCATCCCTAGCTTCAAATTAATGTTGTCTTATGGTAATCAGTATAATCAAATACACACTGTAAGAGTTGGTTTTTGTCTTTCTGGACCACATTGACTCTTTGAATTGTTTAAAGTGTAATGGATGTCAAATATATATTAAAAAGAAATTTTACCAAATTTAATTCCATAACTGCCTGCTTTTTGGTTTTCAGTTATTTTTAAAGTTTTAAATAAATTAAGATAACCACTATCTGAGGATTTAATTGTAATTTTCCTTAAATTCCTCTCCAAGTCAATAATTTTCAAGAGTATAGTAGACAAATATTTCTGAATGCTTTGGTGAATGTCTCTCAAATGTTGCATTGTTGCTCCAGTTGTAACTTTTTTTTTAATATATATTTTATTGATTTTTTTACAGAGAGCAAGGGAGAGGAATAGAGAGTTAGAAATATCGATGAGAGAGAAACATCGATCAGCTGCCTCCTGCACACCACCTACTGGGGATGTGCCCGCACCCAAGGTACAAGCCCTTGACCGGAATCGAACCTGGGACCCTTGAGTCCGCAGGCCGATGCTCTATCCACTGAGCCAAACCAGTTAGGTCCAGTTGTAACTTTTCAACTAAGGTAGTGCTATTCAATCCAATTGAACAAATGACTTGCCTCCTCTGGTGTCAGGTGTCAACTGCTAGGCTTTTGACATCACCTGTCTACCTGGTACCCAACATTAGCATCATCGAATCTTATAGAAGGAAGAGATTTTGGTGGTGTATTTTACACATAGTCCTTAGCAGGTAGTCACTTTCCCTTGAACATTGGATCCCAAATGTTAGTGTCTACCCCAGGTGATTCTAATGCAGGTGATGGAAGTCACAGTATGAGAAGCACTGTGACAGGGATATTCCTGTTGCCCAAAGTGGCTCATTTCAATTTTTGGATACCTATGGGTATTAGAAAGCTTTTTCTCTCATGCTACACTATTTTATTTCCGTAGTTTCTGCCTGTTGGTTCTAGTTCTGCCCACTGGCCCTCTTTTCATATATCTGAAGCCAGCTACTGTTGGACTGACTAGCCATTCACTGTGGCTGTTAAGTGTGGGATGTACAGGAATATTGTTGACCGCTTCCCACCCAACAACTATTACTCCACTTCTCGTCTTAACAGAACCAGTTTATTTTGGGATTCATTGTCTCCCCTGAAGTTTCAGCAGAAGTCTTCCCCATCTCCATCTATAAGTGGCCCTGACTGAGCAAAAGCTCCTGTTCTTTGGTTTGGACAGTAATCAGTAAAGCAAAGTACTGTTCCAAAGGTGGTCCTAAGATATGAGCAGCAAAGGAGTGGGGGAGGGAGGAGAGAAGGAAAGTTAGGGGTAGATGAAGGTTAAAGAAACAAACAAACAAAAAAACCTTATGTAAGAGTCAAGAATTTAGAAGGAAATACAAGTTATCTTGATTATTAATTTGTAATGCAGAGGGTATGAGGCTGTCTACTCTGTGTTTCTTCTAGTCACACAGTTGGCGTGGCATTAATGCTGATAATTGGGCTTCTGTAACCGTAATTTATTTTTAAATGTGTATTGTGTGTGAGGCTTTGTAGTGAGTGCTTGGGAAGAAACATAAACATTGTTAAGTATGGGGTTCCTTCCCTACAAGAGTTTATTGTACTCTAATCTCTCTGGGCTGTTCACAGCCCAGAAGGCTGACAAATTAATTTGTTGTGGTTGTGGGCGGGACAATACCTTCTTGCTCAGGAGATCCCTGGGCACCTGAATCAGTGCATAGAAACCATTTCCGGTAGGGAGGGAGGCAGTGTGTGGGGTGGTTAGAGCACAGGAAATGAAGTTAATCACATTTGAATCAAATTCCATGTCTGTCCCAACATAGCAATAGGGCAAGGTGCCTCAGGGCCCTATATTTAAACCTCAAATGTTGCGTGTGAGGATTACACGGTGCAATGTGCAATGGATTCAGAGCTAGCCACACGTGAGGCAGATGGCTAGTGGTAGTCATTGTTATTGTTATTATCAAAAGAAAGTTGCATAGGGTAGCTACTGTCAAACAAAACCAAACAGCCACCCAAACAAAAGCAGAAAATAAGTGTTGGTGAGGATGTGGAGAAACTGGAACCCTTGTGCACTGCTAGTGAGAAAGTAAAATGGTACAACTGTTATGGAAAATGGTATGGCAGTTCCTCAAAAAAGCAAACTTAAACATGGCCCTGGCCGAGGTGGCTCAGTTGATTGGCATCATCCCACCCACCAAGAGGTCACCAGTTCTTGGTTGGGGCACATGCCCGGGTTTCGGGCTCAATCTTCAGTAGGGTCGTGCAGAGGTAGCTGATTGATGCTTCTCTCTCCCTTTCTTTTTCTGTCTCTAAAATCAATAAAAACATATTTTAAGAAACTAACGTAGAATTACCATATGATCCAGCAATTCCATTCCTGGATATATACCCCTAAGAATTGAAAGCAGAGTCTCAAAGAGACATTTATATACTGATGTTCATAGCAGCGTTATTCACATTAGCAAAGGGGTAGAAGCAATTCAAGTTTCTATCAATGGATAAATGGATAAACAAAATATGGTGTATCCATACAATGGAATAGTATTCAGCCTTAACAAGGAAGGAGATTTTGACCCATGCTAAAACATGGATGAACCTGGAGAACGGTATGCTAAGAGAAATAAGCGAGCCACAAAAGGACAAACACTGTCTGAATCTCCTTATATGAGGTACTCAGAGTAGTCAAATTCATAGAGACAGAAAGCACAATGGTGGTTGTCAGGGACTGGAGGAGGGGAAAATGGAATTACTGTTTAATGGGTTTACACTTTTAGTTTTGCTACAGAAAAAGAGTTCTGGAGGTGGGTGGTGGTGATGGTTGCACAAGAATATGAGTGCCCTAGTGCCACTGAATTGCACACTTGATGGTTTAGATCTAAATTGATATGCTTTTTTAAATCACAATTTAAGAATGATTTTTTAAAAGTTGCTCAATAAGCAGAAATGTGTACAAGTAGGTGAGAGTGGTCTAGAAGATATTTTATTAAGTTTGATAAATTCCCCTTATTCTGACCTGGGGATTAGCCCATCAAGCTGACTGGTGTTCACTTTTTTGAGGCATAGGGTCTTTATTTAACTGTATCATTTACTACAGGGCCACGTGGATTGATGGCTGACAAGATATTGAAATGACTGTGGTGTGTGTGAGAGACAGTCTGATCACTGAGAATTTTAAAGGTAGAGATTTGTGGATTAGAGAACAAGGAGGAGCTTTCTAACCATCATTGTTGGCTCGAGTATGAAGGGGTCCTTCTCTGTCATTGGAAGTTTGTAAGCACTGTCTAAGTGAATCTCTTACAGGACATTTTAGAAAAAGTTGAATTCATTGGCCCTAAAAGATGCTTTCTGATTTGACAATTCTGTTATTTCTAGCCATGTATACTCACTGATTCTAAATTATAGAATAGGAAAGAATATTTTTGGTGGGGTTAAAGGGGAGTTTTTAAAGAGTTTCCCCAATACTGGTGTTTTTTCCCTTTAATATGAGTATAACATACAAATGGCTAATGACAGAAAGCAGACTAGTCTAACTCAAAGCAAACCATCATGTAACACCCCCAGATCATAAAGCAGAATGGTGCTCACACCCACTGCCCCCCTGGGCACCCCCAAACACTCTCTCTCCTCAAAGGCTCCTACCATCCTGCTCCTAGTTTTAGTTTAGTTTCCAGTGTTGGCGTTGTAATAATAAAGTGTAAGAGATTGAAAAGCAGCACAAAGCCATTTGGTTTGGCAGATAAACAGGTTTTCAGGCTGTGGGTTTGGCTGGCCCAGGCATCTCTGTGTGTTGAATTACTGCAATGCAGGCAGAGACTAGGTCCTTGTCCTGTTTTATACGCTGGTATTCAGGTGCTCAAATTCTCACAGGTGAGCTTGATCAGAGCCTTACTCAAATAGCTTTCATTCAACCATTAGTTAATAAAATTAGATGGCAGTAGCCATCTATAGCTTGTTTTTTTACCCATCTCTGCATAGCTAAGTGTATTTATAAATGCAAATTTGTAAATGTGGGTGTGATAAGGGTGGTTTCCAGTGGCCCACATGTAATCAAACATCCTGCCTGCTGCAGCACACAGAGCCAGTCTGTGCACAGACACGGAAAGTACTGACTGGCTTTGTGCATTCAGTCATGATTTTCCTCAGTCAGGGAGGACTCCCTTTTCTGATGTGAAGGAACACAGCATCTTTATTACTGACTGTTTGTTCTGCCTCATGTAGTTTTGACATTTATTTTTGTTGGGGGTGAGAGAGAGCCATGGTTTGACCTGTGGAATTTATTAATCCATGAAGTAATGCTTCATTTATTCATCATTCAGAAAACATTTCTTGGATCCTCACTGGTCATGAATATGCATGAGTAGGGCTTGCAGTCACATTCATTAGCTCTCAATAGCAGAATTGTTCCGTATATACTCAGGAAGTTAAAATATTTGAAAAACTAAAATGAGGAGTAGACATTTCTATTTCATAGGCAGGATGAACACACACAGGCAGCAGAGTACCGAGGTGTTTCTTTCTGTGAAAAGGTCTCAGTTGTGATCAGATCAAGGTCAGGAATAACTAGGAGGCAGTGACTGCCCACCGCCCCCGTTGAATTTTCCTGAAGCCACAGTTTCTGATGCTTGGCATCTCTGCATTTTCACTGCTGGATGCTACAGATTTGAACAAGGAGCGAATCCTGGGAATGGAGGGAGGAACGGATTAGACCAAGGACCAGAGCAGAGTAATTTTCCCATGAAGATGTGCATGCCTCAGTTGAGAATACCAAAAGAAAAGATGGGAAACAGCTTAGCTGGATTCCTTACTTACCCTGCTGAAGAGCGTAGGGTGTGCGTTAGAAACGTAGGGGAGCTGGTAAGAAGCACGTGGCTCCGGATGAACACTGGGTGTCTGCGAGCAGTGTAATGCAGTCACTAATGAAGAGTCAGGCTTTAAGCCATGCTCTGTCATGTACTAGTCTTGGGGGCGGGCGGCATTAGATGAAGTTCCTTAAGCTCACCTGGCCACATTTTCCTAATCCATAAGACAGTAATAATAACGTGCCTGTCTCACATCTCACCCAGTTGTTGCAAGGATTAAGTGAGGTAATATCCCTGAGAGATATTGGAGAAATCTAACTCAAGACACACTTTGGACTATGTTTTGGGTTCAACTTTAGTACCTTTTGCCTTTTCTTGAGATGGAGGGTCCCTGCCCCCTTCCACATTCATGGTACCCCTGGACTGTTTTGATTGGATTCATTTATACCTCACCCCAAGTCCTGGGTAACACTGAGTCTTGGTGTACATATCAGATGCAGATTCATTCTTTATAAAATGTTGCAGAAGGCAAGGGAATATATTTTCTTTTTAAAAAAATATATTTTATTGATTTTTTACAGAGAGGAAGGGGGAGGGATAGAGAGTCAGAAACATCGATGAGAGAGAAACATTGATCAGCTGCCTCCTGCATACCTCCCACTGTGCCCGCAACCAAGGTACATGCCCTTGACCGGAATCGAACCTGGGACCTTTCAGTCTGCAGGCCGACGCTCTATCCACTGAGCCAAACCGGTCAGGGTGGGAATATATTTTCTTTTATTAGTAGGCAATCCTTAAGCATGAGAGGTGAAGCAATTAAGAAAAAAACTAGTTTTATAGATCAAGAAACAGTGAATAAAAACCTTGCCTAATTTGGTAGAGCTGTGTCCCCAGGCTCCCTGGCTTCCAGGTAAATATCCCCCTCTCCCCCCATCCTCCACCCTCAGGGAAATAATTGCAGTCTGATTTACTGGATGGAGAGCCGTGCACAGACTGGAGAGCTCACTTTCTGCAGGCTCCACGTCCACGTGTATCCTCTGATTGACCTCATAGCAATCCTGGCCAATTTTCTCCTGACAAGGAGATGAGGAGCAAACATTAGTACATTAGAGTTTTGATTCATGTGACTCTTATCATGCCACATAAGTGACAATTCAGGTTATCGATTCGGGAAAGTAACGTTTTCGCTATTATATCTTAGATAGTACTCTCCCCCCTCTTCAATACAATAATAAATGACACTGTGCTTAAGGTCTTACTAAGTTAAAAACACCCTGAGATCAGGAACTAGCTTTTCAGATGCTGAACACACCTCTAACTTCACCTGTGGCACTTACAAGGGCCTTGACTGCACCCCGAGTTCTAACAACAGTCCAACTGGTGGTCCCCACTGTCTCTCTCTCGTATTGGCTTCCTCTACCTTGGTTTCTCCCCTAGTTTAATGGAAAACCTACTGCTTAATATGTACCCCAAACTATTCCAAAATCCTTTTAGTATATGGATGTAGCACTCTAGACCATCAGAATAACTTTTTAAGATTAGTAAACAATTGTTTCTTATGAAAAAAGTAACAAAAATTTAAATAAAAGTAGATTTGATTTTAAGAAATAACTTCTTTGTTTATCAACTTAAAATTTTGGCTATATATTTCTATAATTTTAAATAGATATGTAGATGTATTTAACCACCATCATAATAAGGATGTAGAACAATTCTATTTCCCCCTCCAAAAAACAAAACAAAAACTCCCTACCTTCTGACAACCACAGATCTGTTTTCTGTCCCTTTAATTTTGCCTTCTCCAGAATGTAATATAAATAAAATCATACTGTATGTGATCTTTTTTACAATATGGTTTTATTGAGATATGATTCACATTACCATAATTCACTCATTTCAGGTATATAATTGAGTGAATACATTCACAAAGTTGTGCAGCACTACAGTCAATTTGAGAACATTTTCATCACTCCAAAAAGAAATGCTGTACCCATTAGCAGTCACTCCCCATATCTCCCAACCCCCACATCCTCCTTGCCCTAGGCAGCCACTAATCTACTGTCTGTCTATAGATTCCAGGCAACTGTTTTTGACCATATTTTGTGCATGGCTTTTGATGTTTCCCAGACTGAACAGTTTCCAGTTTTACTAATTTAACTTTGCAGGTGAGGTGTAGTTTATAATGCAATTTCTATAAAGCTTAATATTGTTGGAAGTGGGGACTTTATTGTGTCTTTTATCAAGGAGGATACTCAAAATCATTATTTTCTTTTAGATCTTATACTTAAAAACAAAACAAAACGATGGAGCCTTGGAATATTACCTACACTGATATATCCTATGCTGTTAGCATTTCACTTTATGCTGTTCTTAACCCACCCACCCCCACCCTTCTCTGCTTAATTTGGTATATGTAATAATTCATGTTGTTTGCACAAAGAGTGACAAATAAGCCTGGTAGTTTGAGGAGAAGACAATAAAGTTGCAAAGAATAAGGAAAAAAACACACACACCAAATTAAAGGTCCTCTCCATGAGAATCCTCCAAAATGGTAAAGGGCAGAGTTAGTCATACTGGAATGGAAGTTATTTGGGAGGGAATCCTAGAAAGCTGAGTTAAATTTTGAGGATAAACTGTGGGCATTTTGTTCTGCTGCATTCTGCTGCCCAGCTCCTTGCTGTCTGGGGTGATGGTGGTGCTCTTGATTCCCGGGGTTACCTTGAGGAATGTTCTCTTTGAGCCCCAGCTCCCCCACCTAGGGAATGGACAGGTTCATAGCTTCTCATAGGCTTTCCCAAGCATCAGGTGAAATACGATCATTTGAGTCAGTACTTCTTAGTAAATCTGTTCTTTGTGAGAGGCAATGTCATGTAGGGATGATGGACAGAGGGACCCAATCATGTGACCTGGCTCCACATTTGGAGGTATGAATTCCCACTGTTGGGGATATAATCTTAGGCAAGTCGCTTAACTTCTCCTAGTCTCCCTGCGGCCATCTGTTACGTAACAATGAATAAAAGAAAGTCTTTTGAAGTTTAGCTGTGATTATTTATGTGGATGTACTTGAAACATAATAGAGGCTTAACAAATATTTAGTATTTGCTTTTCTCTTTGCTAAAGTAATCATTTAGGGGCCATCGTGGTCTTTAGGGAACTTATTCTGTGCAACTATATGGAATTTTCTGAAAAGATTATGGTAGTCTGAACTTCAGTGCTCACTTGGACTTTATCCAGCACTATGTTTTGAAATTCTTATTGAAGCTTAGAAGCACAGTGTGCTACTAGAAGGCAAAAATGTTTGGTGAACGATGGACAAAGGAGGAACCCACACCAGGAGGACTTAAGTTTTCCATGTGTGGTCTCCGTAGGGAGCTAAAGGAACTTTCTGGCCCTTAGGGCCTAAAATCCAGACAGTCTTACTGAAGGCTAGCTAATGATGAGCCACGGGATCCAATATGAAATAGTTTTCTTTAGACTAAAGACTGATGTACGAGGACCAAGGAGAAAAGGGAGCAGGGAGTAATTAGTTTTGGCACAGAAGGGAGAGCTACTTTCTTTCTTAATTGGAGGAATTTTATAATGATGCCACCACAGTTATTATGTGTTTCACTTTTATATCAGGCAGTAATTTACTTTTCACAGAAAATATAATCAAAATAGCAATCATTTATTGAATGTGTGACCTTTGTTAGGTGACCAATTCCTTGAGATATAATTCACATACCAGATAATTCTCTCATTTCAGGTATATAATTCAGTGGTTTTTAGTACATTCACAGAGTTGTGCAGCCATCAAAGTAAATTTGAGAACATTTTCATCACTCCAAAAAGAAATGCTGTGAATGTACTAAAAACCACAAGGGTGTGTTATTGACATTCTTGTTATTAATAAAGGAAACCAGGGCTCAGATAGTAAATAAATTTGCTCCTTTAGCTACTAAGTAAATGGAATCTAAGGCAGCTTGACTCCCAAGCTGATGTGTTTTATTTAACTTCAAAAGGTCATTTTAAAAAAATCATGATTATAATACGTGCAGGGTAAAGTTCTTGACTTTAGTTTATCAAGTTGATGTTATACATTAACTTAAATGTAAACACAGGACAATATGATTGCTCCTGAGAGACTATTAATAAATATGGTGCAGCACACATTTATTAAGCTTACATGTGTATCATTCATTATTCTAAAGACTTGATAAGTTTTTGCTCATTTAATGCTCACAAGAACCTTATGAAATTGGTACAGTTATCATCTTTGTTTTGCACATAAATAAAGGTTAATTGACTTGCCCAATGACAGGCCGCTCGCTCTCTCCTCCCTCCCTCCCTCCTTCTGTCCCTCCCTTCCTTTCTCTGTAAAATCAGTGAACTTATCCTCTGCTGAGGATTAAGGGGTAAAAAACAAACAAACAAAAAGGACAAATAGTAACCTTTTGATATCTCTTTACCTTATCATACTGCTACAAGATCTTGGACTTTGAAAAGTTAAGATTATAAGTAACACGTGAGCAATGGCAAAGAGTAGGACAGCAGGCAAAGAATGTACAGATCAGGTGACTTGCGCAGCTATCTTCAGCTCATTCCCCTTCGCTTTTCCTCGGCATTTGCAGCAATGCGTGTAGATGCCTGAGGTAAACCAACTGAATCCCCAGGAAGCAGTGTGAAAAGGCCATTGCCTTTTGCTCAGTACTTGGGCACTCCATGACTGGATGTCTCCATAGGCTCTTTCCATTTCTGAATGATAGCTTTCTAAAAAGAAGTGAAAAGAAAAACAGATAAGATTTCAACTTTTCCTTTAAAACGGAAAATGTATTAGGATGGCCTCTACTTCCTTTCATTCCTGGCGTGTCAGGTGACTCTAAACAAAACCCCAGTTTTCTCTGGCCTTGACCAAGTCGATGTAAGTGGAGGTGTTTCGACATTGACTTGAACATGAAAGGAGCTGTTTAATGCTAGTGTCAGCCCTTGCTCTCATTCTGGGGCTCATGCAGGGTCCTTTTTGTACACCTTGTGGCCTAACTGGATCCACTTCCAGTGATCATCCTGGACTAATGGTTCCCAAATATGGCAGCTTAAGGCTTGGCTTCAGGCAGAGGTGCTAGGTCACTGTTGCTTTCAGTGGGGCTGGGGGTGGAGCTAGCGAGTCTTGTATCAAAAGTCTTTGTCTTTTCAGAAGGAACATGGAGGGATGCACTTAAATAAATCCCGTTGATGAACAGTTTGGGCCTTTTGCCAGACCTGTAAGAACCTTTGGGCCACAGAACCACTGCCCATCCTAGACTGACCATTGGAGATCTTTCCAAGGCTGAGCTGGATGCAGCAAGGAGAGAAGTCCCAGCTGAATAGCTTGTGCTAAGTCATTACCTATTCAAGGGCCATACAAAATTATCAACTTAAAAAATAGGCTGCTATATTTGGTCAAACATTTAATTAACTTACCCCTAATGCCTTGGCAGGGCCAGACCAAATGATTTCTCCGGCTATACTGCCCAAGGGCCTGAGGTTCCCTATCCCTGACCTAGTTGCATTTCCTGGCTCAACCAAAGGTAAACAGGTGAGAAGAACCTAGGCCAGATGGGGCATTCGGACTGTGATTTAGGTTAATGTGCTACCCCAGGGAGTGACAGATTCATTGCTGCATAGACACAGGAAGGAATCTGGCAGTTAGAGAGCCAACTGAGTCAGAGATGATGTATCATCATTAAAAAAAAAAAAAAATCTCTCTATGGCAGGTCCTCCAGTAACATCCTTTCATCATAACATTGATTTAATAATAATAATATAAAAACATTGACTCTGGGCCAGGGCCATTGTCTGTGTGGCGCATGCGCATTCTCCCCATGTCTGCATGGGTTTTATCCAGGTACCCCAGTTTCCTCCCACACCCCAAAGATGTGCACATGAGGTGAATCTGGGTGACTACATTGTCCCCATGAGTGAGTGTGGGTGTGAGTGGCCCTGTGATGAAAGGCATCCTGCCTTGATCCCTGGGATTGGTCGCAGGTACTGGGACCCTGAATTGGAATCATTTTATTATTATTACTTGTTTTTATTCATCTTTCTTAAATGTATAGCTCAAGTTTATATTAGTGTCTAACATTAGAAGTGTTTGGGGTCTTTATTTAGAAGTTTGTGGTGTTTTTGTAACCAGAAATAGGCTGTAGGAACTTAACTCTTGACTGTATCAATTAGCCTAGGGTAAAATTAGTTTCATTATATGTCATCTTGCCTAAAGTTGCAGTTTCCAAGACCTATCAACGATGTTAAGTGAGGACTTACCGATTTATATGACTAGGATGGTGTCTTCACAGTAGAGCAGATAGAAGAGAGAAGCCCTTTTTTGGGGTATTTATTTCAAGTCGTCAAGAACAAAGTGAGCTAGTGGGGAATAATTAAAATTATTTAGGCTTCTGTATGCAAGAGGCAGAGTAAAGTTGGAAACGATAAACTAAACCTCAGCTCAAGAGAAGAATAATGAACTGAATTACTTCTAATGTGTTGACTACCCATGTTTCATGGAATGAACAGGTTGGAAATTTTCTTCTGTTCCAAGTTTTACCTTTAAGATCAGGGGATAAATGGTCTAGGAAGCTGTTTTTCACTGTACTTTTTATTTCTGTGTTGATAGAAATTCCAGTCTGGATACATTGGAATTCGTTGAGTCCCTCCCATTTGAAAGTGATTTGTTTTCTTCTTATGATTAGTCTGCCTATTGTTTGTTTATCTAGAATTTAGTGTTTTGCCCTTCATGAAGATCTTGAGGTTTTCAACCTGAAGTAGCATTGTTTTATCAATCATAAAATATTTGTTCTCTGAAAGGTGGCTATAAACAATAAGGTGGAGTGTTTCTTGAAATAAAGGAAAAATGATAGTGTTATAATTGATAAACCTGAAGTAAGTATGAGTGAATAATGTTTTTCATAAAATATACCCCAAAGCTAATAATTTGTAAATATTACTGTTTTCTTTATGTCTATAGTGTAACCAAATTCAGGACTAGATAATTTCTAATTTTGTCTATCAGATTTTAGAACAAATGATTTAGAAAAAATAACATTTACAGAAGCAAAAATATGATATGAAAGTTGACTTTACTGCATACTAGCAGATGCATTTATAATCATGGGCTCTATTTATCAATCAGAGCTTTTATTTAATTCTCCTGAGCATTTTTTTCTGTTTGAATTTAGGTATAGGGTTAAGCTGGCAGTGGATAATTACACACACACACACACACACACACACACACACACACACACACCCTTGAATCAGAGCATGGAATTATAGGATAATTACTGTGGCAGTTAACCAGCAGGGAGCCTGAAGCATTTCCATTGCTATGATTTAAATTTTGATATGGAGTTCAGTATTTGATAAGGTTCCCAACACTATTGGATTTTGACTTTTTTTTCCAAAAGTGGGTGAGGTTGTAGTGTAGGGATTTTCTAGTGGTTCTCAACCCTGGCTGCTCAATAGAACCAATGGGGAGCATTTAAACCACCCATGCCCAAGTTGCATCCCATCCAATTAAATGGGAATGGGGGTGTGGGGGGGGGAGTCCAGGTTATCAGTACTTTTTAGAGCTTTCCCTGAGATTCTGCCTGTGTACCAAGGTTGAGAACCATTTCACTAGATCCAGCCAATGCAGAATCTTTGGGCTATTATAAGAAACCTTCAGAATTAGGATGGTCCTGTTCAGATCAATGAATTAGTCTGATATGCACCCAGAATAGCTGCCTAGCTAGAAAGGTGACCTCAAGGTACCACCCCCTTGAGGAAAGACAGCCACATGGGTACCAGTTAGGAGGGTGGATAGTTACCTGGGGCTAGAGTGCTTGCTCTACTCAACCTCGCCCATGCATTTGAGAAACGTCTGGAATGGGACAGGGACACACCACCTGATGAGACACCCTTACTCACCAAAACAGCATTGTCGTAGCTGTGTTCTAAGCCAGTGGAGGTACACAGAGCTTCTCGGGCTCTGGGGATCTCACAGCCAGGCCTGGAGCGTCTCACATGTGCAAGGGGTCTGGACAAGGCTCCGGCAGCTCCTCGGGTTGCCCAATTCATCGTGACTTCTGCAAAGTAACTGGAAAGGAAAGGAGTATGCAGCAGGAAACCAGGAAGTGACATAGTTCCATCATAACTCATCATTCAGTATTGTTTTCTTCTTTTTACGTACAGCAGGTTGACTGATATGCTCAGAAATGGGCCATCTCTTTCATTAGAGGGCTGGGATGGTGAGGTCTTTCCTGCAAACTCTAGGCAAATGAAATTGAGCTGCTCTTTCGCCATCTGTTAGAATTCCTTATCAGGATTGGTTGTGAAAGAGTATGTGAGGGTGCTTTTTTTTTTTTTTTTTTTTAAAAAAAAGGAAATAAATGAATTGAACTCCCATTCCAACTCCAGCTGACTCAGGGATGGGAGCCCTCCTGCCTGTGGGAGAATGAGCAGTCCTGAGGAAACCAGTAACCCTTTCCTAGGGGTATTTTCCTCTTCCTGAATCATTCATGGTGGTTCAGTGAGCTATTACTCTCCATTTGGAAAGAAAAAAAAAAAAAAAGCCCTGGTCAGTTGATCAGTGGTTAAGAATGTTGGTCCAGCCCTAACCGGTTTGGCTCAGTGGATAGAGCATCGGCCTGCGGACTCAAGGGTCCCAGGTTCGATTCCGGTCAAGGGCATGTACCTTGGTTGCGGGCACATCTCCAGTGGGAGGTGTGCAAGAGGCAGCTGATCGATGTTTCTCTCTCATCGATGTTTCTAACTCTCTATCCCTCTCCCTTCCTCTCTGTAAAAAAATCAATAAAATATATTAAAAAAAAAAAAAAAAAAAAAAGAATGTTGGTCCAAGGACTAAAGGGTCTCAGGTTCAATGTCCAGGGCACATACCTCAGTTGCAGGTTCAATCTCCTGGCCCTGTTCAGGGGTGTGTGGGAGGCAGCTAATCAATGCGTCTCTCTCACATCTATGTTTTTCTCACTCCCCACTTCTCTCTCTCTCTCTCTCTCTCTCTCTCTCTCTCTCTCTCTCTCCCCCTCCCTCACTCCCCCCCTTCCCTTCCACTCTGTCTGAAAAGCAATGGAAAAAATATCCTTGGGTCAGGATTTTAATTAATTAATTAACTAATTAATTAATTAATAATAAGGCTGACATGCTGGTCAGGATGCGGGGAGACAGCCACTGCAGGAAACCCTTTAGCAGTTCCTTAAAAAATTCAGCTTACATCTACCTCACCTCTTAGCAGCTCCACCCCTAGGTATTTACACACACACAAAAAGAGAAGAAAACATGTCCACAAAAAGATGTGTACAATGATGTATATAACGGTTTTTTTCATAGTAAACTTTTTAAAAATCCCTGGAAATGTCTCCAATATTTGTTATCAGATGAGTAGTTTAATACATTTGGGTGATATAGTAATCAAATGAGATACTACCTGGACTTAAAAGGACACTGATACGTGCACAACTGGTTGAATTCCAACACATTACAGTAAGTGACATAAGTCAGATGGTGACAATACATACTGTATGATTTCATTTGTAGGAAGTTCAGGAACAGTGATTGCAGGGAGGGGTGGCTTAGAAAGGGACCCAGAGGACTGCTGAGGTGATGGAATGTTCTTTCTGTATGTTGTTTTGGAAGGAGGAGATAGACATAGATCAAAACTGTAGACAGAGATCAAAACTGATCTCAGAACATTTAAGAGCTGTGTATTTCACTGTATATACATTTTTAAATTGTGGTTAATCAAATTTTATTTTTCTTGTTTTTTCTAAATTGTGGTAAAATATACAGAGTGGTCAGATTATTATGATCTCTGAACGCATAATAATTTGGCCACTCAGTGTATATCCTATATAATAAAAGGCTAATATGCAAATTGTCCCCTCTACCAGGAGTTCGACCAGCAGGCAGGCCGGCCAACCGCCCATGTTGCCTCCCCCTGGCCAGGCTGGCCGGACCCCACCCATGCACGAATTCATGCATGGGCCTCTAATATATATATACTGAGTGGCCAGATTATTATGCGTTCAGAGATCATAATAATCTGGCCACTCAGTGTATATAACATGACATTTACCATCTTGACCATTTTTAAGTGTACTGTGGCATTAAGTACATCCACATTGTTGTGCAACCATCACTACCATCCATCTCCAGAACACTGCATATAAATTTTACCGCAAGTAGAAAAGCAAACTAGGCTCTGGCTGGGTAGCTCATTTGGTTACAGTGTCGTCCCAATACACCGAGGTTGTGGGTTCGCTCTCCGGTCAGGGCACAGACAAGAAGCAACCAATGACTGCATAAATCATAAATAAGTGGAACAACAAATTGATGTTTCTCTCTCTCCCCCCTTCCTCTCTCTCTCTCTCTCAAATCAATAAATAAAAGTTTTAAAAAAAGAAAACTAAAAATAATGTCACATGGTGAGGTCCAATGAATCTGTGACTGAGGCATTAACCTTGTGTGTACGTGAATTCAGCCAACCCTGACACTCAGGCTGTCTGCTTTTCTCCAGGGCCCTGAAGCTTGTCTAACATGCCTCTATTGTGGCACCGGTCACGTCTCATCAGCATGAGCACTGATCTGCCTGTTTCTCCCACTCTTCCCTGTCCTCCTGAGGGCAGAGACTGCCTTGCTCATCCTTGTTTTCCGGGCATCCATGTAAGGCTTTCATGAAAATGTGCTGAACACCAAGTGGTCCCCGTGTCAGAACTTGGCTTGGCACATTTCCAAGTTTTTCCTAAAGAAAATATGTGCCCATATCTTTCAGAACTGTATCTGTAAAATGGGAAAAGAAACTATGGGAGAATTTAGAACCCCGAAATGGGGAGCTTTTAGTAGGACTTCCTAGAACCATCTGCTTCTATCTAACATGCATGCGGTGTCTCTTTTCTTCTTTCCTGCTGGAGTGAGCGTATGGATTCCCACCACCCGCCCTGTGACTTAGGCACTTGCCTTCCTCCTGTGCCTGTGGCTTCCTGTCCTGCCTTCTAAGGGTCTATCTAAAGAACACCAAAGGGCCTGGATGACCACTGCAAATATTTCACTCTCCAAGCAGCTCAGAGAAGTTGAAACCAAAACTTCACACTTTTCTTCTTCAGAAACCCCACAATTCCAAGGAGTAAGGATGATGGGGAAATAGCGGGAGGGGTTATCATATGTTGCTGTTTACAGACATGGCCTACTGCTTTTTAGCTGGTTCACAGATGTTCTAAGAGCAGCCCCTTGTCCCTCTCCTGAGCCTGAAAGCCAAAAATAGAGTTATAAGTGATAACAACTTCCATTTCCTGATAAACAGTTTGTACCATTTTTAATTGCACATTCCAGTTTAGACAGTTTTCAGTCTAATTTTATGCATTTTCTTCACAATAGGGCTACCAGCTTCCATCAAAAAGACTGTTTTGCTTACTTTTAAAAAGTCCCTGCTTTCAGCCAAAACCGGTTTGGCTCAGTGGATAGAGCGTCGGCCTGCGGACTGAAGGGTCCCAGGTTCGATTCCGGTCAAGGGCACGTAACTTGGTTGCGGGCACATCCCCAGTAGGAGGTGTGCAAGAGGCAGCTGATCGATGTGTCTCTCTCATCGATGTTTCTAACTCTCTATCCCTCTTCCTTCCTCTCTGTAAAAAATCAATAAAATATATTTAAAAAAAAAAAAAAGTCCCTGCTTTCAGCCTCCCTTGTGATTTTCATCTTGTTCAGTTGAATTCAGCTGATGGCATCTCTGTTTTTCATGCCATTTATATCAACCCCTTGGTCTTCTGGCTTTCTAATAAGCATTTAAAATCACAAGTTTAAAATACAATGAAACACTCAAGTAACTGCATCAACCAAAACCGCTGCTGATGACTCTGAGCTGGGGGGAGAAGGTGGGCCGCAACACTGTGCCACAGATGGAAATGTGAATTCGCTGCTTGATGGGAAAAATTCTGAATTGGGTACAGGCAAGGTTGTTTAAGGATGTCAACATATTCTTGTCAAAGTCAGACATGCCAAAGTGACGAAGACACCTTAGAATTTAAGGAAATCTCGTTTTACAGATGGGAAACTCTTCACTCATTCATGAGCAAATAGACATTGAGGGACTGGTAAATGCCAGGTGTGGTTCTAGGTGCTTCTGGAGACAGTGAACAGGAGCCAAGTCTTTGCTCTAATGGTGCATGCATTGCCAGTGGGACAAAAATACAGTGTAGTAATGAATACCTTCAGGTTGGATGAAGGGCCCTGGGGAAAATAAGACTAAGTCATGGGATAGAGGGCGTGTGGCTGATGGGGGATGCTCCTTTACTAAGCTGGTGGGGCAGTGTCTTAGCTGTGATCTTCATGATGTGGAAGACAAGGACAGGGGGAGGATTCTAGGCATAGGGGACAGCAAGGGCAAAGGTCCTGAGGTGGTGATGAGTTTGGGTGTCTGCAGAGAAGAAGGCTCCCGTGCTGCAGCCAGAGGGTGGGCAGGGTTGGAGAGGCAAGCAGAAGGCCGTCTTCAACCTTCTCCACTCAAGGCCCTAAAGACCGTGGTAAAGAACTTACATTTTATTCTAAATTCTGAAGAAAGCTGTGAGAGGGTTTTAACCAATAAATGAAGATTCAGTTGTGTGGGAGAGCGTGGGGGCAGATAGGGTTGCCAGAATCAGCAAATAAAAATATAGGATGTGCCCTGGCCAATGTGGTTCTGTGGTTAGAGTGTTGCCTGGCACACCAAAGGGTCAGAGTCTCAATTCCTGGTCTAAGGCATATACCTGGATTGCAGGTTCAATTCCCAGCTACAAATGTGCACAACCCACATATGAATTCTAATTCGGGGTCTGCCTCGTGCAGGGCCCAATAACCTGTATTTTTAACAAATACCCGGTCATTCTTGTGAACTAGCAAACCTGGAAAACACTTGAATGAAAGGATTAAAGGTGTGACGGAAAGGATTGAAGGTGTAATTGTTGAATTCTAACTATATTGAAGGTATGAGCGAAGGTGCCTTTTGAGGTGCTGGAGAAGAAATTGCACATAAATTATTTTATTAGTTAAAAAATCCAGCATAATTTGTCGAGTGTCTTCGAAGGGGCTTGGCAGTGTCCTGGGCACTGACGACACTGAGTGGACAAGATGCAAACAGTGCTGGGCCTGAGATAGGTAGGGATGTGGAAGGTGGGGTGTGCAGTTGTTGAGGACAATTTTTCACGCAGGACATGGTATTTGAAGTGGGTTATCTGAAACCGGAAGGAGGCTGTTTATTTGGGGGTTGGGGGGAAGGTATTCCAGGAAGTAAGCAAGGGCAAAGGCATGGAGGAGGGATGAAGGTCTGAGGGTGTTGGGTTTCCGTGTGGCTGGTCTGTAGGATGGGTTGGAATGAGGTGAGCGGCTTATAAAACCAGGGAGGGAGGCTATTGTGAAGGGAGTTACTTGCCAACTTGATCGTGTGAGGAACGAGGAAATGAGTGCAGAGAGAATTATAGTTGTTTTTGGAAAGATAACTGGGGTAGCTCGTGCAGGTTGGAGAGTGGGAGGTGAGAGAGTTGTGTGTGTGCATGAGAGAGGGTGGGGGTAATGTTCAGAGAGAGAGAGAATGGTAATGGGTAATGTTCCAGGTCAGAGAGATTTCAGTACAGCTCAGGTGAGGTAGTAGAAGGGTCCTGAAGAAAGTCCTTGGGAGGGACAGGTGGACTGTGATTATTCAGGCACAAATCCTGAGGAGAATGGGGGGGTGGACACTGAATGTATCCTCAGGAGGGCAACCTGCTGCTCCCTAAAAGTATATTATGTATTTATCATAAAACTAGAGGCCCGATGCACGAAATTCGTGCAAAGGGCTCAGCCCTCGCAGCCCCGGCTTTGTCCAGAAGGCCGTTCGGCTGTCTGGTCTAATTAGCATATTACGCTTTTATTATTATAGATATGCTGAGACAGCCCCATACTCTAGAATGCAAATGTTCCCTTACCATGAGAGTGAGGAAGAAAAGGAGGGACTGTTTCTCTTTGCTAGTGTGAGCCGTGGGCAGTTCCTTTGGCGCTCGGTTGTGATTAAGTGGTGAATTACGTGGATCAGCTGCCATGACCAGGGTCCTGGTGAGACCACAGCGGTTCTGGCCATGTGAGTGCACTCCGTGGCCAGCCCCAGCTCTGAGACCTTTCTCGGAGGCCTCCAGTCCCAATATTTTGGTGGAAATCCAGACAACAGAGTCACCACGGTGGTTGTGTGTGTGTTTTTTGTGCCTCCTCCCACCACCAGCCTCACTCTCCCAGACGTGAGAAAATATCATACAGAACAAAATTCAGCAGATTTGCCTACTTGGTAAAACAAGAAAGATCAAGGAAGTTGCTGTCCTTTTTAACTCCCTGTCCCTGCTCATTCTGATTGTCACAGTGGAGCCAAGTTTCAAATGCAGAAAAGGTGTATGATGCCAACGGATTGGTTTCAAGTGGGATTCAGGGCCGGCTAAACTAGAATTGGCCTGAGGTTTCACCTGCTTTGAATTAGGATAATGTAATAGTGTCCAATTAGACTGGAACAGTACAAATGGGTCTGTTAATTAGTTTAAAAAGTTCCATTTTATAATACTTATCATATTAACCATGCATTGATGACGGAGGCCGCACTCTGTCTGAAAGCCTTATCTATTGTTATCTGTTCTTCCCTTTGAAATGTGTCTTCTGATTGCAATTGCCATCACGCGATATTGCAGCTGCCTGGTCTCCCTGGCAGTCTAGAAGTAGGTGCTGCTTGCTTTCGTAGCATGCACTGTTCTTTGCCTGATCTTTTGTGAACTTTACATACTGCAATTGCAGATATCCTCAAGCCTCTGACGTGCAAGTTTAAGTATGTTAACAATAGTTCATTTAAATATATTTTATTAAATTCAGATCCTTTGAAAATGGATACATCTGTGAAAACAGAACCAAACACTGAAGTATTTGAGGTTCTACTCTAGACTAAGATTCTGAAGGCTGGGATTCTGTTTTTTCACTTCGCCATGTCTGTGTTGCTGGACCGCAGGCATCACTGTCTGGTCCGTAAAATAAGGAGGTTGGACAGGTTCATCAGGGGTTTCTAAAACTTTTGCAGGCATAGGAATCCCTGGAGAGTTTTCTGAAACCCAGAATTGCTGACTCCACTGCAGAAAGTGTGATTCTGCAGGTTTGGGTGGGGCCTGAGAATTTGCATCTTTAGCCTGTTCCCAGGAGATGTTGAGGTTGCTGGCCTAGATGACCTCTTACGTATTCTCCGGCTCAAACATTTTGATTGTGTTCTTCTGTAAAGCATTAAGAGGGGACATGTAACATTTCCCACACCAATGTTTGTATCTGCCCAGTGCCGCCCCCAACTTTCACAGGCATATTCTGTAATGACTCCTTGCTCCTGCAATCTCCTTTTAGTCTCACCCCTGTGGTCCTGTTTCTCTGTTCCAACAGCTCACCCCACCCAATAAAAAATCCTCTATCTGTCGGCCTGTGAAGGCCAGGTCACTCCCCACTCACAGTGTGGAGCCAGTCCGGAGTAGGTGACGGTGGACCGTGGTCCTCACTTTCACTGTGCAGGCTGAAGTAGGGACTCTTGTCTCCCCCAATACTCCCGAACTGCAAATGGTGCTGACCCAAGAGCATGCAGCCCAACTCTGGCTCCATTGTTTACAGCCTCTGTCACCCTGGAGAAGTTGCTTTACCGCTCTAAGCCTCAACTTTCTCATCTGTTAAATGGGGATGATATAGTAACTAAAGGACTATTGTAAGGATTGAATGAAACAGTCCATCTACAGTGCTTGACACAGTGCCAGGTACATAGAAAGTGTTAAGTAGATGTTAGTTTTTATCAGCTATTATCAGGGCAACGTTTGAATTGGAAAGCAAGTTCAACACGGATTAGAGATGATGATGCTTCTTACTCGAGTCTATTAAAACTTACTTTGATAATAATTAAATTCTCCCTACTTCAAAAGAATGTGAAGTAGTACTGCCAAAAGGAAAAAAAAAGAAACAGACAAACAAACCCAGAACGGAGATTGTGATTTCTAAAATAACAGAATAGATATTCAATAAGTATATACTTACTGTACAAGCTCTGACATGCATATTTTTATATTACCTCTGAAATCACAGTTAATGCTATCATAACTGATTTATTTCAAAGGGTAGTCATTCTTTTTCTTTTTTTTAGCAGTCCACAAAATAATGGTATAAAAATCGATGTATCTCAGATTCAGGAAAATATAGAACTTTGAGTAAGTCAATCTGGTAATTATACTTTATGGTAAATTATTTCTTGTGATAGTCCTATTTTTTAACCAAGACTTCAGAAAGAAATTTATTGAGTTGATCACTGGCTAAAGAAGTAGTGGTTTTAAAGAAACATTTATTTTATTTTTTTGAGAAAGAGAACATTGGAGAGAAATATTAGGTGTGTTCAACATTAATGTGCTTTTAATGTCAGTAAATTGGAATTGATGAGGTTGTTTCCCATTGTACACAGATAAACAGTCTTATTTTCTCATTTAAAAATAGTGCTTCTAAGGCTAAGCCTTCTACTTCTGGACTTTGTTAGCATCCTTGGGTGACAGAAAGATTTAGGCCTGATTTCTAAACATGATACCACTCTGGAAGGGCGTGTGCGAAATGTAGACCACAGAGCGATGGAGACATATTTATATCCTCAGGCAGCCGGTTGTGGACTGTTACACTGGAACAATTGTTCTAGATGGGTATCCTGTCTTTGATGGTGATTCCTGAACCAGATGTAAAGGAAGATATAAATCCCTCATCATGTCCTGAATGTCACAGTCTCCCCACCCCTGAGAGAAGAACACAGCCTGACCTCCAGCTGGCTCCGTCCTAGAAATGTGGGACTGCGAACACTGCCCTTCAGACTGTGCAGAATAAATACTGCCTTAAGTTGTGTGTGAGTGTGTGTCTCTCTCTGTGTGTGTGTGTGTGTTTGTGTGTGAGTGTGTATGTTGCATCAGGTGGAAAAATTAAAAATCAGGTTTCTGTTCATTTGGAGTATGACTGAAGTCAGGGAGAGTTATGATTTTGAAACTACTCTTTAAAAGTTCTTATATATTGATACACTGATAATATTTTATCAAACTTGAAGTTGAGGGAATGAGGAAGGAGAATCTGATGCTAACAAGCTGGTGGTATGAACTCAAAAAAGGAGGAAAGAAAGAGTTCCCTAACTATGGGCACACTAGATAATTCTCCTCCGTTAACACAAAGACCTAGTGTATGGACACCTCCAGTGTCACTCTTACATGTTCAATAAGCGAAAAAGATCGCAGAGTCACAGACGTGTAGAATTTGAGCTGGAAGACATGGATATTTTGCTTGGCTCATTTGTTTTCCAAGTGATGAGAAGACGTAGGCCCAGAAAAAGCTAAGGAATGTGTTTGGGATACTCAGTGGTGGAAACGGTAATAGATTCCTCCGGATTACCTGATTTGTCAAATATGACTACATAAATAAGACTAATCTAAACCAAATAACTTGTATTAGTTGACGTTTCCTTGGTTTCCATGGAAACCTCCTCTGACTAGCTGAAGCAAAAATGGGGAATTATTGAAAGGAAGCTAAGGGATTGCACAAAATTGCCCAGAATGACATGAGCTGAGCAAACAAAACTGCAGTGGGAAGGAACCAGGGTGGTCTGGGGCCGCAGCGGCTCGAAGATCTGCCGCTGATGCTGCCTCGGCTCAGCCCACTCGCCAGCCTGTCTCTGACTCCAATGCGAGTGCGCATCGCTGTTTTCTTCACCTCCCTCTCCTGTCACCCCGCTGTTCCTTCACTGCTTTTACCACCACCTAAACGTCTTCTAGGTACTTGTTTCGATGTGGATTTTAAAACACTGATGCCCAGGCCTAATCCCCAGAAATTCTGACTCAACTGGTTTGTAATAGAACCAGGGTACATGTATTTTTCTTAAAGGTTGTTCTGATGTGCAGCCAAGGTTAAGGATCATGGCTTTATAGATTGTTAGAGCAAATACAGAATGTAGGCCTACAGCCCGTGCAGCTGAACATGTGTTTAAGATAATTAAGAATGAAAGATCTAGGAAGGATTGTTAAGGAATAATAAGGCATTTGTAGGGCACCACACATAAGTGATATGGACAAGAGCCCTCCCAGACTGAGCGCTCGCTCGGTCTGTGCCGTGAGTGTATTGCTTCAGTTCATCCTTACAGTGGGGTAGGCAGCAATTTCCTCATTTTCCAAGTGAATCCACTGAGGGATGAAATGACTTCCCAAAGTCAAGGAGTAGCTTGGGACTCAAGCCGAGCCCAGGACCACAGTTCTTTGACAAACATCACCACTGGGCCGAGTGCGCTGAGATTCTGAGCGACACTCACGGAGGTTCCCTCTGGGGTTAAGCAGGGGCTGTGGCAAGGCTTCTCCCCCTGCCTGGAGGTTGAGACCAGGGGAGGTGGCTTTAATGGTAACAGATGATATTAGTAAGACATTCCTGACTGAAACTGTTGAGTGCTGGGGGATGATACCGTGGGAGAACACCCTCTTAGCAGAAATGCGAGGCAAGAAAGAGGATCTCAGTTACTGCAAGGAAAGCAGAATTCGCTGGCGTTCTCGGCTAGTTAACGGAAATGTGAAGAATGTGTGTGAGATTCTGAACTAAAAGAGAGTAGGACTAAAGAGGGAAATGAAATGTTGATTTTTGTCATTTTAGGAAACAGATATAATTCGGTGTTTGCACTTTTAGAGTTTCGGTGAGAGGAATGGGAAGCATAACTTTGAATGATCTGTTAATACGGTACTTTTTATACAAATAATGGAATAGAGTAAGCTCCACCGAGGAGACCAGGAAACCTCTCCTCTGTCAGGGTGATTTGGAAACGAATTGCTTTTTAAAAACATTTTTTATCATTATTGTTGAAAGTATTACAGATGTCCCCCCTTTTTTCCCATTGATCCCCTCCTCCCTGCACCCACCCCTCCCAGGCTTTCCTTGCACTATTGTCAATGTCTAGGAAACAAATTGCTTTTAACACGAGGGATGGACGCAGGCCTCTGCAGAGTCTTGAAGAAAGAATCTGTAATCCTTTTGGGCTTAACCCCATTAGGCAAATTTAGCTTCCTGGTTTCAGAAAGAGAAAACACACCCACAGAAAGAAAAACCCAGGTCTGTGGGAACAAGGGACTTCCTCCTCCTGGGGCTGCTTGAAAACCCTCATCTGCCAGCCCTGAGTCCCTTTCCTGCCAGCGTGAGACTGGCTGGGGAGGCGGCCAAGAGGCCAAGGGGGAATGGGGAGAGGGAATGTGCCAGTTTGGACAAGTAACTGAATACACACTGGCTGAGGTGTGAGGCTTGGGACATGGCTCCGAAGGCAAAGCAGCTGGTTAGAGGCAGCTTTGTAATTCTGTGTACCCCGGAAAAGGAAGGACCTGTGTTGTGTCCCCACTCTTGGCTCCTGTCTCCTTTGTCCTTCAATCTAAAATGCCTTGGGGCCAAAAAGTAGAAACCCCCCCCCCCTTTCTTTTTAATTCTCACTTGAGAATATGTTTTTATTGATTCGAGAGAGAGAGAGAGAGAGAGAGAGAGAGAGAGAGAGAGAAACATCAATGTGAAAGAGAAATATCAATTGGCTGCCTCCCATACGTGCCCCAACCGGGGATCGAACCCTCAACCTAGGTACGTGCCCTGACTGGGAACCAAACCTGCAACCTTTTTGGTGTACGGGTTGACACTCCCAACGGACTGAGCCACATGGCCAGGGCCAAAAAAACCAGAATTCTTAAATTTTTACTCAGTGAGACAATCAGAGAAAAAAGTCCAAGCCAATTGAAAAAGAAATACCTGCAAATGGTACAGAACTGGTTTTTCTGCCAAATATGGAGGATTTAGCAGACTAATTGAGCCCAGTGTGAGTAGGGGAATGGTTTGAAATCTGGGCCACTTACCTCTCAGTAAAACAAAGGGAGGGCTGGAATTGAGGTGCAGATGGGGGAGTTCATCAGAAAGTACCTGGGGTGCTTTGCTTGTTAGTAGAATCCATACCCATAAAGCCTTCTTAGCAATCCTTATTTAACAGTTTTGTTTGTGTAAAAGGTCATATGAGCCTTTTTTCGCTTATGTATGATAATATCACTGTAATCTGGCTCTCCTTGTTTTGGGGGACAGGGAGGGAAAACAGGAAGTAACATTGTTCACTTGTTGTGAGAGAAGCATTGAACACATGCTATTTCATTTAATCCCCACGGTAACCCTTGAAGGAGGAGTATTATCTACATTCGTCAGATGAGTAAAATGAAGTTTAAGTAACTTGCTGATGTTTCTATGGCTAATAATAAATAGAGGAACCAGATTGCGCTCAGATTTCCTCATCCTGAAGCCCTTTGCTACTTCATGTCAGGAAAATTATTTTTTTTTAAAGTAGAGATTTTTAGCCCAAATTCTTGAAATGATCACAGATTCTCAATTAATGGGGACATGTTGGTTGTTGTCATGGTCTAGATATGTCTAAAACAATTTTGGGAACTAACATTTACTGATCATCTATTATAAACCAAACAGATTGTGGCTAATGAAAAAACAATGGGTCCTACTTATAGAATGGCTTCTGGTTGCAAAGTAGAGTCAGTGGGATTTCTAAGTTCAACTTTAATTCAACAAATGGTGTTTAATTGCTGACTTGGTAGCAGGGTGGTGGTTTTGTGTATGTTTCAGTGTGGGAGCAGGGTGGTCTACAAGGTGGTGGACTAGAAAAGTGCCTACCCTTTAGGAGTTTACAGTCTAGTGGAGGAGAGAGCCTTACACACATTAACAGATAGACAATTCAAGAGTTGCGTAATGACATAAAGCCGTGCTGAGAGCGATGTTCTGCAGGCGTCCTCAAACTACGGCCCGCGGGCCACATGCGGCCCGCCGAGGACATTTATCGGGCCCGCTGGGTGCCGCTGCCTGTCCTGCTTAGCAGCCGACTCGTCCCAGGCCCGCAGTGCGCATAGGAATTTGTTCATAGTTTTTTTTTAAAAACTATAGTCCGGCCCTCCAACGGTCTGAGGGACAGTGAGCCGGCCCCCTGTTTAAAAAGTTTGAGGACCCCTGTGAAGCTTGTAGCTACGCTCCATATTGATTGTAAAGAGAAGCCAGAGGGAGAGAAGGCTGTAGGCGGTGGGGGACCAGGCAAGATTGGGTGTGAGTTAGGCTAGGGAGGACAGGTAGATTTGCCTTAATGTGTAGGAGCCAAGACGCAAAGGCAGGATGCTGCTGCCCTGTCAATAAATACAAGTATCTGTCCATGATAGGAACTGTCCTTTTGGAGTAACGTGAGATGGTGAGGTAGACTAGGACCAGACTCTGAGAAGCTGTGGCTGGCAAGTTGAATATTTGAGAATTTTGTCTCATTGGCAATGTAGTGATATTGGTAGCAGTGTTAGAGGTGATGGTATAATAGTAATAATAGTGCCTAACATTTATTGAGCATTTATTCTACTGGATACTCTATCCAACAGATGAATGCTTGTAGAACATCTATAAGTGCCAAATACTGTTCTCTGTGCTGGCACTACAACAGTGTACAGAACTGACAAAAACCTCTGCTTTCACAGGGTTCACAATCACATGAGGACAGGTGATGAAATAGCTCTTGTAATGAGTTGCAATCTAAATTCTCGTAACAATGCTATGGAGAAATGTACATAGAGAAGTGATCAGGAGGGAATGAATGAGAGTCATCATGGTGTTAGAGCTTGGTTGTTTGTATATGTATTAACTCATTTAATTAGCTAAATAATAGAAGGCAGTCTTTGAAGGTTTTTGAATGTAAAGCGACATGAGGAAAATATAATTCACAAAGTTGAGCAAAGAGTAGGGGAAAGACTGATGCCCTAGGGACAAGCTAGGAGGCAACTGCAACAACCTAGAATAGTTACATGTAAAGTGCATCTTTCAGTAATTAGTATCATGTAGGGTTTGGTAGAGAAAGACATACTTAAGGGGGAAAACATCAGAATACACTGTTTATCTGGTCCAGGCCTCTTCTTAAGCCTAGAAACCAAGAATTGTGAAACTGATGGTGTGATGGAGAGTTGATTCTAATGAATGAAACGCGATGTAGATGTCACAAAGATGACAGAGGGCCCTAACCAGTTTGGCTCAGGGGATAGAGCATCGGCCTGTGGACTGAAAGGTCCCAGGTTCGATTCTGGTCAAGGGCATGTACCTTGGTTGCGGGCACATCCCCAGTAGGAGGTGTGCAGGAGGCAGCTGATCGATGTTGCTCTCTCATCGATGTTTCTAACTCTCTATCCCTCTCCCTTCCTCTCTGTAAAAAAATCAATAAAATATATATTTTTAAAAAGATGACAGAGGTTTTGAGCCTTGGTTGACTAGGATGGTGAGAAAAATGAGAGAAAACTGTAAATTCAACAGGTTATCTGTCATGCTGTTTGAGTGACTTGAAATTTTCTAAAATTTTAAATCACTTAAGGAGCATTTTCTACAGTATTGATACTTACGGTGTTTAATTGCTAACTTGGTAACTGTATTGATACTTATTCAGAACCAGCAGTTTCTCCTTCTGGCAGTGTAGGTAAAATGAAATGTAAAGACAGTGGGTTCCCCGTGCCAGGCGTCCTCATCTCTCCTGCCCAGAGTATACTGGCTAGTGACCTCACCTCTGCTGACTTTCTGCGTTGCTGCTCAAGCTAACAGCACACACCTTCTCTGTCCTAACCTGCTCTCTGTCACTGCTCACTTTTTAAAATTACGGGCTCCTGGGCTCCCAAACATTCTTGATTCTCAGCATCCTGAGTAACTCAGTAACTTTTCCAATGGCAATCCTAGAGCAGAGGAACCACCAAAGAGTTCCATTCATTAGGTAGTTAGGTTCAAACAACTTCATACGTATTTGTTATAACAACTTAGTACCATTTGAAAAGATAATACACATGCATTGAAAGCAAATATATATATATATATATATATATATATATATATATATATATATATATATATTTGTGTGTTATTCTTAAATGACCACTGCTAATGTGATGCACTAATGCGATGTGTATACCTGTGCCACGCAACTTCTCAACTCTTGGATTCATATTTGAATACCAGCATCCTCACTTTCTATTCCATATTTATCTTCACCTGATACATACTTGGTTTTTATCACAGCAACTATAGAAAACCTGGCTTTGTACAGGTCTGAGGTTGTTGATAGGAATACAACAAGATGTAATATTAAAACATTGAGAGACTAGTTATCATGATGTCTGATAGATGTCATGGTGTTTCCCTTGAAATTTGGAAATGTCCCCAGGCACCTCTGTGAATTTGCTGGGGTGCCTTGGCACGCAGTTTGGGAAGCACGGTACAGGTCTGTTCTCTACCATCTCTTTATCTTCTCAATCTTATGACACTTCTCTGCCATCCCTATTTTAAGGAAGTAACTTTGGACCCAGCCTTGGCTTCCCGCTTCCTCTTTTTCACTTTCACACTCCTGGGTTAAGTTTAAAGTGACCCTCTCCAACCCACTTCTCCTATCTAACACTAACTTGCTTTAAGTTACTGCTGTGTCTTCAACCCCAGTCCAGAGAATGGTTTCCAGTTCTCATTCTAGCTTGTGTCTTTGTGTTTAAAGTCTTGACCCTGTGACCTCTGGTCTTCCAGGTTAGAATCGCTGCCTGGCTTTTAACCATCATACTTCTTACCACAAGCTCATGTAGGTGCCAGGCTGGGGAAGAAGGGCTTTCTATGCTTTGATCTTCCTTGGATACATTTAAGCTCCACTATCACCCCATGGGGATGAGTGCTATTACCCCGTTCATGTCTGAGGAAGCTGCAGCTGCTGTAACAGCAAGGATCACAGCAGGACAGAACCATCTAGAAGTTGCTATCTCCCAGTGAATGGGAAATGGAAGAGGCCACTCTGGGTGGGGGTGACTGGTATAAGTGGCTCATTGTGTTTGGTTTTTAATTTTACAACTATATTTTTGTAAAAGTAAAACATTGTGGCTTGTTGTCGATATTTTGGCAATGGAAACGAGAAAAATAAAATCTGACTCACTATAGAAGCATAGAAGTGTTTTATTTAAATTTTGATTTAATTTGATCTTAATATTCCTTTCCAAACTTTTTCTACAAATGTAATCATAATGTATATGAAGCTTTTTATCTTGCCTTGTAAAAATTGCATTATAAACACTTTTTATTTGGTTACATAGTTCTTTTAGCCACCCTGAAAATATTAATTCTTACCACTTTCAAGGTGATACCTGCACATAATTTAAAAACCAAAACAACTAAAAAGCGTCAACGTAAAGCAGCAGGCTCCTGCCCTACCTTCCTAGCTGCCCAACCCAGTTTTACTTACTAGATCCAGCCACTTTCGTAACCTCAGTGTCAACAGTTCTACAGTGGTCTTTGAATAGTACCATGAAGCTTATGTATCTGCTGCCATATTATTTTTTACTTAATTAACTTATGGAACTATTGATTGACAGTGATGGTTCTGCCGGATTACTAAGTGATGATAAAATCCTGTTCATATGTAGATATCTGTGTATAAACTCAGGGCCATTTTTAAAAACCTAATCTAATTGTACTTTGCATTTATTGTAAATGGCTATACATATAGTGTTAGGAATAATGACTTTATTATTAAACATCAATAGATTGCTTCTGCTCTTACCAGTTATTTTCCTAAGCTAAAATGGTGTAAGTTTGGGAATTAAGTTAAGAAGATTTAACGAAATCCCAGTGTGTTTTACATCATAAGTATTAAGGCAGAGCAGGCAACAGCCTGCCTTTGGTAACTGTAAAGAATACTCAGTGTTAAGGAGGAACACTTTGTATGGATGTGTGCAACTTTTCTCAGCAGAAATAATATTTTAAGTCAATAGCCTTTTCAAAATTGAGGATCTGTTTTATAAAAGGCAAAACATTTGTCCAATCTGAAGAGAAACCAGAGTATATCTGTTTTCTGAAATACTGGCTCAAAAGTATGTGGACCAGTGCCTATTCTGTCACAATGTACTTTTTAAAGGATGAATAGACTTTATTTTGTAGAGCAGTGTTAGATTTACAGAAAAATCGAGTGGAAAGTACAGAGAGTTTCCCATATGGCATTCACCAACCCACCCCAGTTTCCCCTAATTAATAACATCTTGCATTATTAGTGCGGTACATCTGTTACAATTGATGAGCCAATATTCATACGTTATTATTAACTAAAGTTCACAGTTTTCGGTAGGGTTCACTCTTTGTGTTGTACATTCTGTGGGTTTTGACCAATGATTAGTGACATGTATCCACTGTGACAGTATAATACAGAATAGCTCACTGCCCTAAAAATCCCCTGTGCTCCAGCTCATCATCCCTGCCTCCCTCCCTCCTCTTGAACTCCTGGCAACCACTGATCTTTTTGCTGTCTCCATAATTTTGCTTTTTCTGGGATGTTACATAGTTGGAATAATACAGTATGTAGCCTTCTCAAATGGGCCTCTTTTACTTGCCAATATACATTTATGTTTTCTCCGTGTCCTTTTGTAGTTTGATACTCATTTCTTTTCGGTGCTAAATAATATTCCATTGTTTGGATGTACCACAGTTTGTTTATCCATTACCTACTAAAAGGCATCTTGGTTGCTTCCAAGTTTTTGCAATTGTGAATAAAGCTGCTAGAAATATGCATATACAGGCTCTTGTATGAACTTAAATTTTCAATTCACTTGGGTAAATATCAAGGAGTACAATTCCTGAATCATATGTGAATAGTGTGTTTACTTTTGATCTTCTAGGAATTTTGTAGTTTTTTATTTTACATTTAGTTCTGTTATCCATTTTGAGTTAATTTAGGTGAAAAATGTGAGATCTGGGTCTAGATTAATTTTTGATGTCCAGTCTTCCAAAGTGGCTCTACCATTTTACATTCCTCCAGCAATGAATGAGAGTTCCTGTTGCTACACCTTCTCACCAGCATTTGGTATTGTCAGTGTCTTGGGTTTTTGACATTCTAATAGGTATATGCAAGTATATCTTGTTGTTTGAATTTGCAGTTCCCTGCTGACATATAATGTGGAGCATCTTTTCATATGCTTATGTACCATTCTGTACATCTTCTGGTGAGGTGTCCAGATCTTTTGCTCACATTAAATTAGGTTATTTGTTATTGATTTTTAAGTGTTCTTTGCATATTTTGGATGCCAGTCCTTTATTTGTGTTTTGCAAAAATTTTCTCCCAGTTTGTGGCTTGCCTTTTCATTTTCTTAACTGTCTTTCACAAAGCAAAAGTTTTTAATTTTAATGAAATCTAAGTTACCAATTTTTTTTTCATGGATCATTCTTTTGGTGCCATATCTAAAAAGTCATCTACATTTTCTCCTATGTTATCTCCTGAAAGTTTTATAATTTTGCATTTTACATGTAGATCAGTTATCCATTTTGAGTTGATTTTCCTTTAAAAAAAAAGTAATCTCTAGGTCTAATTAATTTTTGTGGCTGTCCAGTATTTTCAGCACCATTTGTTGAAAAGACTGCCCTTTCTCCATTTAATTGACTATGCTTTCTTGTTAAAAATCAATTGACTACATTGCTGGGGGTCTATATCTGAGCTATCTGTTCACCATATATTTCTAAATGAGGAGCTTTTGTTGTTATCTTCAGTGAAAATAAAGTCTTTTAGTAACTAATTTTGGCTTGACTTCTTTGAGCCTGAGTTTCCTAATAAGGGGGAATAGGTAGAAGAGATCATTCTTACTATTTCTTCTAGCTTTATTTCATGAGACTAATTTATATTTAAATACTACTATACAGTCAAGGCCATGATATTTTTACAAAAAGTTTCTGGGTCTATTCCAACAGATACCAGATTTGTGTGTGGACTGGCAGAGTGGCATACATCTGTTGAACAAGATTTCTACATATACCCCTTCTGTTGTATAATGGATTATTAAACCTGTCTTTCACTGATGACTAACAAAGCAGTTCTTTGGACCCAATCTGTAAGAGAAAATATCAATGCTTAAAGTCATTACCAGTAATTAAAACATCCGATGCCCTGCCCTGCCACTTTCATCAGGGGACCTGTCACAATATCTGGAAACATTTTTGGTTGTCACACTTGGAGATAATGTTATTGCATCTAGTGGGTAGAGGCCAAGGATGCTGCTAACTACCCCACAATGCCTAGGACAGCCCCACACACCAACTTTTCGGCTCAAAGTATCAGTAGTGTTAAGATTGAGGACCACTGTTGTAGAGAAGCAGATACACTTATATCCACGGGCATATTTTCCTCTTTGCTTAGCCTCTAGATAACCTGGACTTCTGTAGACTTGTAGTCCACCTCCAACAATTGTGCAGAAACTGATGGTATGATATAACAGTGGGCTTCTTTTGGCTGTCTTGGGCTTAGTTTCACTTTTTCCTGGTTTCATACTAGTTTCTCTGTTGTTCTGGGAATTTATGAAAAGCTGACAACTCAGAAAGTGGGATATCAATCCATAATTATATACATTTTTCAATATAGGTGGCTGTGATCATTGATCATAAAAATAGGAGGCTAGAAAAATGTTGGGGTTTAATACACTTCTTGGTTGGTTGTACATAAGTTATTAGAATCCACTATTAATGTCCTCTCTGGTCCTTTAAACAACACATTGCCCTGTGACGCATAAGTTTCCATGAGCTCATCTTGTTTTCATAGTGTTCCCTTTTATTGTTAAGAGAAACAAAACCAAAAAAACCCCACTGTTTCAGCAATCCCCCATTTTCTTCCTCTGTGTGAATTGCTCAACTAAGAGTTATGCAAATGGGTTCAGCCATGTGGGAGAGGCTCCTTACTGCACCCTGAGCCAGGGGAATAGCACCCATATCTTTGCTGTATTTGCTATCAGTTACGCACTTGTCATAAGTTCAGGGCCCCAGCCTTCTCTCTTGCTACTCGGACCCTTTCTCACTTCATTCCAGCCATTCCCAGCTCCTTTTCTGCCCTTCCCCTCATTCCAGTCATGGGCCCTTTGCACAGCCTGTTTCTTCTACCTCGAACTGCCTCCCCTTAGACCTTCTAACTCTGCTAGGACTCCAAGAGAAGGGGGCTGGTAGGTATCAAGTAGACCTGCCTCTCATGGCTTCAGAGGTTGCCACCTCCTGAGACACCAGGCAGAGCCCTTGCCGTCCCTCCAGAGCACACTACACCTCTTGAGCACCCAGCATTTTTCCTTACGTCTGGGAAAAATCTCCATGATTTGTCAACTTCCATTTCATTTCCTTTTAAATTCTTAGCAAGGACTATGGCTCCACCTGCATCTTCTCCAAGTTCTTCACTCCCACAGAGTATCAGAGTTTGAAGGACCTTAAATCGTGCATTCAGATTCTCTTATTTTGTTTTAAAATTTTCAAACATGATTTGAATTTTTGCACAAGTTTATGTATATACATACACAAATACATGTGTTTATATACTACATGTTATATATGTGTATAATAAAAATATGTTGTATGTAATTTATACATATATACAAAATGGAAAATGTCTTTTAAAATTTTAGAGTAAGAATAACTAAACATATTACCTGATTCCTTCAACTTTGATGTATAAATAAATAGTAGGAAAATTTAAAAATTTGGAAAGGCAAAACTAGAAATACCTGTAATGCCATCACCTATAGATGAACATTGTATTTTAGGATATTTCTTCCTAGAATTTTTTCTATACATTTATATATTTTTCCCTCACAAAAAAGCTACCATATGTACCATTTTTAAACTTTTATTTCACTTAAATATATTCTAAATATCTTTTATGTCAATAAAAATATAGAACTATTTTAATGACTATATAGTGTTCTTTTGTGTTGAGGTATCATGTTATAGATCAATTTTTCTTTCTTTTACAGTGAAATGTTATATTTTTCCTTTTTATTGAATTTATTGGGGTGACACTGGTTAACAAAATTATACAGGTTCAGGTGCACAATTTCATAACACATCATCTGTACAATGTATTGTATGTTCATCACCCCAAGACAAGTCTCCTTCCATCACCAGTTATCCCCCTATACACTTCTCCACTTTTCTCTACCCCTCTGCCCCCAGCAATCACCACACTGTTGTCTCTGTCCATGAGTTTTTTTCCTCTCTCTCTTTTTTTATCAATTCCTCCACCCCACACCCTACCAGCAACCCCCATTCCCACCTTACAGCTTTCAGCCTGCTCTCTCTGAGTGCCTCTATTTTCCTTATTAGTTCATTTTCTTCATTAGATTTCACATATGAGTGAAATCATATGGTATTTGTCTTCTCTGGCTTATTTTACTTAGATCAGTTTTCTAAAAGCCAGTTTCCTGAAGGCCAATTTGATAAATTTATCAAAATTTCCAATTTACCAGAAGACTTATTTCTTTAATATTATTTCTATTTTTAAAAAACTATGCATTATTTTAAATATGTATTTTCATTGATTTCAGAGAGGAAGGGAGAGAGAGACAGAAACATAAATGATGAGAGAGAATGATTGATCAGATTTTAAACTAATTTCTAAAAATTCTTCAACCCTGGCCCTGGCAGGTGTAGCTCAGTTGGTTGGGCATTGTCCCGTGTACCAAAAGGTTGCCGGACAGGTGACATATCCAGGTTTTGGGCTCAATATCCAGTATAGAACATTCAGGAGACAGGCAGTTGATGTTTCACTCTCACATTGATGTTTCTCTCTCTCCCTTAGGGAGGGCTTAATGCTAGAGGCTGGTCAACTAAGAAAGCTAGGGTCTGGAGCCAAGACCGACTTGGGTTACCAGTTTACCAACTGTATCAACAATGGCTTTCTGAGGGCTTTATAGAGGAAAAATATCAAGAATGTTTGAAAATGATTACCATAGTAAGTGAGGAGAAAAATCATAGTTGCCTAAATAGAATGTGGTTATACACCCTTTTCAATTCTTTTTCAAAGGAATTTAGGAAAATTGACAAAAGAAAATACAACTACATAAGCTCAGGATTGATGGAGTTATTTGTGGAGTTGAGTTTGGGCACTCTCTTCTCTTCCACCCTTCTGAGGAGACCAGTGAGGCTTTTCTGACCCTCCCCCCCCCACCCCCACCCCTTCTGTGATAGGAAGTTTGGGGAAAACATTGCAGCTCTCTCATAGACTTTGCTTCTCTAAACATGTCTTTAAAGTTTCATTCTTGAAAGTAAGAAGGAACACAATCAAGGGGTTTCTGTTTGGGGGGGCAAGGTAAATCTCTGGAGCTAACAGCTGGTCCTGGAATGCAAGTATGAAAACTGGAAGACATTATTTTAGGGATGAATTCCTAGGAATGATCCTTGAACCAAACTCAACCTACTTTGGAAGCTCAGATCACTTGTTTGGGATTATTACCATCTACCTGTCTGTCCTTGGGGCTTCCTTACTCTTTCTCTTGTCTTTCTAAGCTCCCTAATTCAAAAAACTTTTTTGGGAATGAAGCTTCCTCCACAGAGAGGCTGCAAGGCCTTGGGCAGCTTTGAAGATGGTAGACCAAGTTCACTAAGACCTTCCATGACCTGCACAGGTTTATCTCTGGGCTTTGCTTTCCTCACCTGTGCCAAGCACGAAGTGGACAATTGCCTGCTCCTCCCTTTTCTCCCCTCACCCCCTTTGTCTCCTTCCCACATAGACTTTTCTGGTTACTTCAGAGTGACCACTTGTATTGCAAGATCAGGCCAGAGAAGGCCAGTAACAGGAGGAAGACTTCAGGAAACCCTCCTCCCCTCCCCCCAATGAATTGCCTTTGGATGAAAAATTCACTTGTTACTGGGAAAACTCAATGCAAATTAAAGTATTCAGTTTGGGAAGTTGTGGTGAAGTGTTTTGTTTTTTTTTAAGTTTTTGTTTCTTTTTGGTGGTCGCTGGAATAAAGACAGAAGATGCCTAAGTCATAATAAAAACAAAACATGGCCCTGGCCAGGTGGCTCAGTTGGTTGGGTGTCGTCCCATACACCAAAAGGTTGGCACATACCTAGGTTTTTGTTTAACTATTACCATTATTAACCCAAAGTTTCCACATGTAATGTCCCTTTATGTACTGTTAGAAAACATGAAGGCATTGCCAACTGCATCACCCACAGCACTTTATGTGGAGTCCATAAGAAACCTTACAATTCGCCCTAATCAGCTTGGCTCAGTGGAGTGTCGGCCTGCAGACTGAAGAGTTACGGGTTCAATTCCGGTCAAGGGCACATGCCCGGGTTGCGGGCCCAATACCCCGTAGGGGGTGTGCAGGAGGCAGCCAATCAATGGTTCTCTCTCATCATTTTTTTTTAATTTAATAAATTTTTAGTGTACAGATTATTACAAGTGTTCCTCTTTTTTCCCTCCATAGCTCCTCTCCAGCCGGTTCCCACCCCACTCTCTGCCCTTACCTCCCCGCCACTGTCCTCATCCATAGGTGTACGATTTTTGTCCAGTCTCTTCCAGCACCCCCCACTCTCCTTCCCCCCCGAGAATTGTCAGTCCACTCCCTTTCTATGCCCCTGATTCTATTATATTCACCAGTTTATTCTGTTCATCAGATTTTTTATTCACTTGATTTTTAGATTCACTTGTTGATAGATATGTATTTGTTGTTCATAATTTTTATCTTTACCTTTTTCTTCTTCTTCCTCTTCTTAAAGAATACCTTTCAGCATTTCATATAATACTGGTTTGGCAGTGATGAACTTCTTTAGCTTTTTCTTATCTGTGAAGCTCTTTATCTGACCTTCAATTCTGAGTGATAGCTTTGCTGGGTAGAGTAATCTAGGTTGTAGGTTCTTGCAATTCATCACTTTGAATATTTCTTGCCACTCCCGTCTGGCCTGCATAGTTTCTGTTGAGAAATCAGCTGACAGTTGTATGGGTGCTCCCTTGTAGGTAATTAACTGTTTTTCTCTTGCTGCTTTTAATATTCTCTCTTTGTCTTTTGCTCTTGGCATTTTAATTATTATGTGTCTTGGTGTGGTCCTCTTTGGATTCCTTTTGTTTGGGGTTCTGTGCGCTTCCTGGACTTCTAAGTCTATTTCTTTCACCAGGTGGGGGAAGTTTTTGGTCATTATTTCTTAAAATAGGTTTTCAGTATCTTGCTCTCTCTCTTCTTCTGGCACCCCCATAATTCGGATGATGGTATGCTTGAGGTTGTCCCAGAGGCTCCTTATACTATCTTCAAATTTTTGGATTCTTTTTTCTTTTTGCTTTTCCGGTTTAGTGTTTTTTGCTTCTTTGTATTTCAAATCTTTGACTTGATTCTTGCTGTCCTCTAGTCTGCTGTTAGGTCTCTGTATAATATTTTTTATTTCAGTCAGTGTATGTTTAATTTCTAGTTGGTCCTTTTTCATATCCTCGAGGGTCTCGCTAAATTTATTGGCCTTTTCTAGGAAATTCTTGAAAAGCCTTATAACCGTGGTTTTGAACTCTATATCCAGTCGTTTGCTTTCCTCCATTTCCTTCATTTGTGACCTGTTTCTTTGCCTCCGCATTTTCGTTGCTTCCCTGAGTTGGTAGAGTAGCTTTGTGTGCTAGGTGTCCTATAGGGCCCAGTGGCTCAGCCTCCCCAGTTACCTGAGGTAGACACTCTTGGTGCACCCCTTTGTGGACTGTGTGCACAGCCTTGTTGTAGTTAAGTCTTGATTGTTGTTGGTATCACTGGGAGGAACTGACCTCCAGGCCAATTGGCTGTGAGGATCAGCTGTGTCTATGCTAGGAGAACTTCTGTGCTGGAGACACCCTTGTGAGACAAGACTTGCAAAATTGCAAAAGCCTCTGTGCTCAGCTTGGATGGGGCAGAGTCTCAGGTTGCTGCAGACAGCCTTGGCTTCCCGTCAGCCCTGCCTTATGAGGCCTCTGGGTCTTAGTGTCCCTCGGTAATTGCTGCAAGCACCTCTGAGAGAAAGCCGCCCTCGAGTTTCACCCGCTGCCAGACAGTCCAGTTTCCCCCAGAATGAGTCTGGGTCCCCAGGGTCTCCCCCGGAACTGGAGTTCAGAGCTGTCAGGAGCTTTTGTCTCCCTCCCGCTTGAGAAAGCCAGCTGCGCACTCAGTTGCCAGTCCTTGCCGTGCGCGCGCGTCTCAGTACCTCTGCCTCCCGCAGCTCCCCTCAGTGTGCTTTTCTCTTTCCCTCTAGTTGTAGAATTTCCACTCAGCCAGCCTTCCTGTGGTTCTGGATGATGTCCATTTTGTCTTTTAGTTGTAGTTTTGAAATTGTTGTGCGAGGCAGCAGTTTAGGTGTTTACCTATGCCGCCATCTTGGTTTCTCCTCTCATCATTGATGTTTCTATCTCTCTTGCCCTTTCCCTTCCTCTCTGAAATCAATAAAAATACATTTTTTTAAAAAAGGAACCTTACAATTCTTCTGCAGGACCTCACTTTCCCGTCTGCGCGGCCCCCCCCTCACCCCAATGAGGCACCCGTGACTCACGCTGCCCTCTGGCCCTTCCTGCTAGGAACTTGCCACAGCCTATCCGGTACCCACTTTGCTACCACATTTGCACTCTCCTCTCTTCCTTGGCTTGAGTTTTCTGTTTTCATTTTATTAAATTTATCATTTCCTATTTTTGCAAAAGCATTTCAAATCCTTTTAAGAAATAAGCAGGCTATAACTATAATCTCTTTATTTACTGTCATTAATAAGTTGATAAATCACCATCTTCTAAAGAGTCATCATATAAAAAGAAAAAAAAAGAGAGAGAGAACAGGCCTTAGGCTTTGACTTTTAGCTAAAGCCGTGTGTGAGTCCCAACACCACCCTCACTAGTGCGCCGCTGTGACTTTGGGCCAGTCTTTCTGTCTCTTTATACCTCAGTTTACTCCTCTGTACAGTGGGGTTAATGATTCTTGGTTCATATGACTTCTTTGAGGATTAATTAAATGAGATGCTCAGAAAATTATAAATGTTTAATTAAAAAGCACTAAGGAGTGAATCATTGTAAAGTGTAGCTCATATCACTTGCAAACATGAAACCCGTTTCTCAGTTTCTTTGGGGGCTGCGTTGTGTCTTGCACTTTTCTGGCACCTTCCCCACAGCATCAGGAGCTGCCCCACCTGGAGGCGGTCAGCAGAGGCTCTCAGCCTGAGCAACAGCAACACAGCCTGTGGAGCGGTGTTGTAGGTGTTTCATCTACAAGACATGCATCTGGTTCTCAGGTGTCCCTGGTGATGGGGGAGGGAAGACATGAACTAAGGATAAGGAAATGATAGTCCATGGACTATCACCACCCCTCTCCCATCCACTGCTTTTTATTTTCATTCTTCATCTTCCTTTCCAGGGCCACGGCCCTGGGGATCCTCGTCATCTCTTTGTCTGGACACCCTACCCCCACCCCTCCCAGAGGCCTTTGTCCTGGAGTCCCCACTCCAACCCTTCCACCTCCTTCTTCCCACAGAGTCCTCTCCCTGAAGTACAGATGTCCTCATGTCCTTTCCCAAGTTAAGAACTTTTCCACGGCTATAACTAAAGTCCACACTGCTTGACGTGACATAAAAGTAAAACCCCGCACAACACTTTTCTGACCTCTTCTCCTGCCTTCACACACACACACACACACACACACACACACACACACACACAAACACGCTACAGGGGTGTCTAACACTTTGAAAAAGTTTTTTTGCATAGAGTTGTTTATAATATCCCCTTATTTCACCCCCTCCACCTTTTTATTTTCAAAACTTCTAATCTACAGAAAACAATGAAAGAATATCCTCTCTTGAATTCACTTAAATTCACGAATTTTTTATTATTTCGCCACATTTGTCCCCTCTTTTTCCTCCATGCCCCCTCTGCTTTTTTTTCTCATTTTGACTGAAGTGTTGAAAGTTGCAGAACCCCTGAGCCTTCATGACCACACACCTGGCATGCATCGCCTGAGATGTGGACACTCTCAGCATACCCACAATGCCATTACCACACCTATAAAACACACAGTCCCCTAATATCATGTGTAAACTTTTTCAAATTTCCCCAATTATCCCACATGTGTAGCCCCCTTCCCCCAGATTCATTCCAGGTTCACACATTTTGTCTCTTAATATGGAATAGCTCCACCCCATCCCTTCGCCTGTATGTTTTGAAGTATCCAGACTAGTAGTCTTTAGCACACGTTGAGGATTTTTCATTTTGTTCCTCTAACCTCTGTATTTCCTATAAACTAGAAGTTAATTCTAGAGGTCTGTGTCTCTCTGTCTCTTTTAAAATAACAACTGGCTGGGAAGGGTCCTTTCCCTTTCCCTTACCCACCTTTAGCAAGAGGGGCCCAGGGGGCATGTAGGAAGCTTAAGTGCAGCACCCAGAGGGGCTCGATCCATCTTCCAATGTTCTCAGAGCCCTGCTCTGAGCTGGCCCTGTTCTAGGGGCTGGGAACTGACCAGAAATAAGCTACTATGTAATGGGATGTAGGTTGTAATAAGAAAGATAACAGTGTAATTTATGAGGCGTGGGCAGAGGGGTGATCTTTTCAATCAGGTGGTTAGTGAAGATCTGACTGTCATCTTTATAGAGAACTCGAAACAGGAGAGAACTCCAGGAGAGAACTTGAGAGGGAGAGGACAAGGGAATGGGGGAGGGCGAGGGAGATGAGGCGCCTGTGGGGGAAGCTGAGGGGCAGCCCAGGCTTGGTGAGGTTCCTGTGTCCGCTTGCCCCACCTACCCGCCAGGACTCCCCTTCCCCTCTTCCCTGAGCTCACTGTGTGCCTAGAGGCCTGCGCTGGGAGGCCTCTTCCATAATGCACAATATTCCCTCATTTATACAGCACCGTTTTACAGCTGATTTTAAACACTGCTTTTTTTTGGGGGGGGGGGCGGGGGGAGGTGGGACTAGTGAAAAAAGAACTCGCCTGTTTTTACCCATCAACTCTAAAACTCGTCTTGCTTATTTCCAAATCAACTTTAAAACGCATGTTCATTTCAGAAACTTTAGCATATGAAAAATATGTGCTGTTTTGAGTTAAAGAAGTACTTGCTTCCCCTTTATTTTGGGAACTACAGCTCAGTAGTTTCAGAAAGAGGCGTGGCTGTTCTGTGAGGCTCCACCTCAGCGGATGAAACGATAAACAAGCCCAAGGGCCACCTGGACGCCTGCAGGACAAAAAGCACCCATGAGCTGCGGCCACAGTGCAAGTGGGTGACAGTTTAGAGAGGGGCTCTCGAGATTGCTTAGAACAGTTCCTCCCCCGAGAGGTATTCCCTATTTGTACCACTCCGCCTTCCCCAAACTCTAACTCATCTCTCCCTCCTCTGACATTCTTGGCAGTGATCCCGAAATGGCCGGGCTTCAGAATGACACAGGTCACATGGGAGAGCCCGGCCCCCACTGAGCCCCCGGAGAACTTCCTGGAGTGTCCAGGGAATCTGCTCTGTGGGGTCCAGCAGATGCTGGTGAACATAGGATGTTCAAATGAAGCTCATAACAGATTTGACCAGAAGGCTATACTGTTAAGGCAAGATTCATATCTGATTTCAATTTTTAAAAACATCTTTAAGTCCCCAGAGTACTCAATGGGGTGCTCTACATATCCTAGTAGCAGTTGAATAAACGAATAAAAGACTCTAGCATTTAGAAGCAGGGTTATGTCACTCTGCACTGGTCAAGCACAAACCCCTCTGGCCACAGGTCTTCCTCCGGAGTCTTATGCATGGTCATGGCTTGCTGATGCCCTCCTTAGTGACTGTAGCTCTGCCATCTCTCCTGGTTTCCACAGTCACACATCTTACTGGGAAACCTACTGGGTTTGATCATTTGGATGTTCCTACAAAGCATCTTTTCTCCTATGCCTGTATCTCCTCTTTGTTTCCCGTCTTGGTGAAGGCCGCCACCATTTTCCCGAGCCACATTCATTTGGGGCCAGATTCTATGCATTCTAGTTCTTCATCATGTTTGCCTTCGAAGCCTCGAGCCCCTCACTCACCTTGCATGTTGTGTCATTCACCCTGGGGGTGGAGGGGTGGGGAGGCAAACAAACTCCTCAACATTGCACCTGAGGTGTGCCTCCCTCTCCTCTGCAGCCCAACTCCTGGCCTTCCCGACCGCCCCCGTGGTGTGGGGGGTTCACATTATAGAAATAGTGCCCTGACCCCTCAGAATGACCTGGCTCCTAAAGGACTGAGATTGAACTAGGTCCCCGTGAGGGGGCCGTGTTATCTTAGGGTCAGTACTTTGCATGTGAAGTTCCTTCTTCCTGGAATCCCTTTGCTGACTTTGCCACCTGGCTGACATCACTTCCATTTTGACTCACAGAGCATTTCCTGCAGGATGCTCCCCCTGACCACCGCCTTTTCCTCTTGCATGAGTTAGATGTCCTTCCCTAGATCTGGTGCATCCTCTATTATTGACTCACCACTGTACTGTAAATTCAATTCACACATGTTTGCCACAGAATCTGAGCGTTTTTAGAGCAGAAACTATGTCTTGCTGACATGACATTGATGCACTATAAATAGTTGTTGAACAAATGAACATACAAGCAAACTGGTTGGTGAACAATCTCCACATCTGAGTTGGTTAAACTCTCTATGGTAAGGAAGAAATGTGTATTGTTTTAATTCTTCATTAATGGAGAGATTTTGGTGGCTTGATGCCAGTTCTAGGATGGTAAAATAATGTCATTGCTTTTATATTCCCACAGGAAATATGGGATGTATAAAATCAAAAAGGAAAGACCATCTGAATGACGATGGAGTAGATTTGAAGACGCAACCAGTACGTAATACTGACCGAACTATTTATGTGAGAGATCCAACGTCCAATAAACAGCAAAGGCCAGTAAGTAGATAGTCTCAGGAGAGAATTCCCACAGCAGGATCAAAGCATGACTGCGTAATTTAAAGACCAAATCTGTAACATGCGCGTGCAAAAAAAATCACATCAGTAACTTAGGCCTCAATTCTTGATATGCTTTGTAACTTAATCCTGTAAGAGCCTGTAAACATTTGAGAGAAAAGCGGTCACTTTATTGTACAATAAAGCAGCCCTTGGTCACCTTCTCTGTAGAGAAAATCATCATTCATATCACTGGTGTGAATACCCATTTTTTATATATACACATGTCTATCTGAGCTTGTGTGACTTAGGACAGGTAGTGAGATTAGTGCAATGTTCTGGAAGCAGAAGGATATGCTGCATTCAAGTCAGAAGCTAATACAGGTGCTAATATCTCCTTTACCCCATCTTTTCATTCTTCAACTAATTGATAATAGTACAGATACTGAAGCTGCTATGGCTTACTATAATTAAAAGATTTAAAAACACATACACACACAGCTAATTCTGCCCACTAACCTTGGATGATCTGTACCAGAAAGTTTATATGAGTGGCTTGCTGTTTGATGAATTTGGGAATGCTTGGCAAAGGAAGAACTAATGTCACATTTTATGGAAAAGAAGAACAAAGCTTCGGATAATTACAACCTTAAATGCACTTTATCTCAGATGTTATATCCTTGCCATCACTTCTCTCTTTTTTTATTATCTAATCCTCACAGAGGATTAGATAATAAAAATCAATATGTTTTTATTGATTTTTAGAGAGAGAGAGAAACATTGATGTAAGAAACATCCATCAGTTGCCTCCCATACGTGCCCCAACCTGGGATTGGACCCGCAACCTAGGTATGTGCCCTGACCAGGAATCAAACCCACAACTTTTTGGTGTAGGGGAAGACACTCCAACCAACTGAGCCACCTGGCCAGGGCCATTCTCTCTCTTTATGTATGCTAATATACATAACAAATCTCATGGAATTCCTCAGCATTTAACCTGGAAGCAGCTTATTCCACGTTAACCCAAATACCTTGTTCTTATAGTTTCTCTTGTCTGAGAAATGCCCTGGCATTCTAGAAGTGTATTATTGTTATCAAGACCTTCAGTCAGCCCTCTTCCTCTCTGTTCCCCATTATCCTACAGGTATGACGTATGTCAAAGTCGCCTGTCATGGTTGAAATTGATAAGTCACTATTGATCTTCTTACAAAGAAGTGAAGACAGAGAGGGAATGTATTTCTGGATAGATATAGTAATATGTCATTTTACATGGAAACTCAAAATGTATAAGATTATTAACAGCTTCAATGATTTGGTTATAAATAACATATATCCTACAGATAGGTTTACAGTTGTGAGTACCCAAAACACATACTCTTGTGTTATTATTTATTCTTGTATTTTATCTTTTTTTCCATATGAACAACTGTAAACCTCCTTTTGCCCACCCCTGTATTTAAAAACATTGCATTAATAGGTGTAGGTACAGAACTATATATTATATAAATATGATTAGTAGAAAATAAAATGATATAAGGAATTAAAGTCACAAATAGTCATTATTATAGGCTTTGAAGATCTCATAAAAAGGGTCTGGCTTTTTCCTGTTATCACATATACCAGATTTTTACATACTTTAAAACCTAAGTTTGTGGTGTGTTTGGGTTTTTTTCATTAACGATGAACGAAGAATTTTTTTTTATTCAGCAAAACAAAGGAAAATAGTACAAACTTACCATTTTTCATATTATTAAAAGTAAAGGAGGTTAAATCTTAAGTTGGGAAGCAGAAGTAGTAAACATGTTTGACATCTTTCAATTCCCGTATTTTAGTTTGTGCCTTCTGTGGTCGCAGATGTCCTGTTTTATGAGTCGGTTAGTTTGGCCTAACTCCATGGCCACAGATAAGTCAGCTCTGGCAGATGTGCCCAGAATGCTCTCCCTGGATTGATTACAGAGGAGCACTGAGGAGAGGGTGAGGCAACTCAACAACACTCTAAGGAAAAGACATTTTAAAGAAAATGAGGGATAGAAGATGAGTTGCATATATGTGTTCTGGTCTTATAAAAAGTGTATTAAAACATTTGCAAATTAAGGACACTTTGATATTTGAAAATCAGCTTGCTGCTTTCAAAAGATTTAATTGGTTTCTCATCTTTTAATTATTGCTTCTAAGTCGTTTAAAATTGATCATACATCCTAATTATGCAAATTTAAATGATTAAAAAAATCAGTATGAAACTTCTTGAAATAAGTGTTAAAGGATAATATGGACCCATGATTTTCTGATACCAGAAAATGTAGTAATTCTCCACCATCACCACCATAGCCCAGATTTTATGGGCTAACTTTCATCAGAAATTTAAATTTAAATTTAAATTTGTTTTTGTCCCATTTCATTAAATCACTCTAGTCAGAAAGAAAAGTCACATGGTTTGCGGGTATAGGTCTCTGACAGTTCCTTCCTGAAAAGGGCCTAAGAGGTCTTATACGTCCTCCTCATGGTCACGGAGAGAAAAGGAATTTGATTTAAAGGTAATCGAAGTGACCTTTTGTGCCACCACACTCTTCCTGATAGCTGGTCTCCAACTAAACTAACAGGGGATGCCATCTGTCCCTATGATGGAATCAGGGTCAGCCACAGAAAGCCTGGGTCAACCAGGACTTGTTCTCAGCAGCTCGTAACAGAGCCCTCACCCCAGTGTTTTTAAAACAAGCCTGGGAAACGTGGAGATCAGCAGTCCTGGGCTTGGATGGCTGTTCCCCAGGCCACTTCCATCTTTGCTCTGCTGTCCCTGGTGCCTGGTGCCTGGTTTCCGGCTGCTGAGACTCCAGCCTTCACCCCGAGAGCAAGGCTAAAGGGAATCAGGCCCCAAGGCCCACACAACCATTTTGTTTACAGATACACTGCCTCCCTCCATCTGCGCGGGATGCTAGAGAATTTGGAAGCATCGTCACTGAGCTGGGCAAATTGCCTCCCAAATAATATTAGGGTTCTGTTACCAAATAACAGAGAGAAGGATGATCGGCTAAGCCTCCAGCAGCCCCTGCCCAGAGCCCTGCTCATTTCCTGCCACCACAGGCAAACCCCTGTTTTTAGAAGGAAGAGCTGTGCAGAGCGGGACAGAGCTCTGTAGACATTTTTTTCCTGTACTCTTCTCTCCAGCTTCATAAATTAGCAACTCTAAACCTCATTTGCTACTGTTAGAAAAACAATACAACATACAGCATGAATGTGAATGAGAAAAGCTAAACATAAACATTCTTTTCTAACCAATATTCTCTCCTAGGTTCCAGAATCTCAGCTTTTGCCAGGACAGAGGTTTCAGACTAAAGGTACGTTTTCATAGCAACATGGTGGTTTCTTTTCTTTACTGTTAGAGACTCTTTGAAACCGTTTTCCTGGCTATTACTTATTTTTTTTATTGTGAGAAAATACACATAACATAAAACCGATCATCTTAACCATTGTTAAGTGTACAGGACAGTAGCGTTACATGCATTCACATTGCTGTGCAACCATCTCGCCCATCCATTTCCAGAGCTTTTTCATCTTTTCAAACTGAAACCCTACCCATTAAACACGAAATCCATTGCTCTTCCTCCCAGCTCCTGGCTCCCACCATTCTACCTTCTGTCTCTGTGCGTTTGATACTCTAGGAATCTCATATAAGTGGAATCAGAGTTTCGGTCCTTTTGTGACTGGCTTGTTTCACTTAGCATAATGTCCTGCAGGCTCACTCCTGCTGTGGCTGGTGTCAGGATTTCCTCCCTTTTATAAGGCTGAATAGTATGCTGTTGTATGTGTAGATCGCGGTTTGTTTATCCATTCATTGGTCACTGGACAGTGGATTGTTTCCTCCTTTTAGCTATTAGGAATAATGCTGCTATGAACAGCATTATGGTGTATCATTTCTTAACTATAGAGTTGGAGTGAATCAGAGGGGTAGGTCTGCGTGATCTGAGATAACGAGCATTGCACGCAGTGCGTACAGCAGTGCGTACAGCTATTTACTGCAGACCGTGTAGGCCCTCAGCCCTACCAGGAAGGAAGCACATGCCCCTGTCCAGCTCCCCCTCTCATCAGCACATCCTGTCATCCTTTGTGCCTGATGAGGATTTCTCCAAACGTTTTCTGCTGATGGGTTTTTAAAGGTCTTCATTGTGTTCTTTCTTGTTAGATCCAGAGGAGCAAGGAGACATCGTGGTAGCCTTGTACCCCTATGATGGCATCCACCCAGACGACTTGTCTTTCAGGAAAGGAGAGAAGATGAAAGTCTTGGAGGAGTAAGTATATGCAGGCACACTGCACCTGCCGCCCCTCGACCCAGGCCCCTCATTCTACTTCCAGCAGCACAGCAAGAGCCAGACCCGCTCCGTGGGCTGAGGCCTCCCAGCCTCCTTGCTGCGGTAGGGCTGGGAGTGGAAGGCGTGGGGCCGAAGGAATGGTCCTCTGGAGTTCGCCTGTGAGCACTCGCCAGAAGTTTCCCTTTGAAGACAGACACTGATTTCTTTCTTATCCATCTCTGCCACCTTAAGAAGTGTGGGCATGTGTAGAATGTGTGTTATTATAATGACATTTTTATTTAGTTATAGTACTCACATTCAGACTGGGTTTATGGGTCCAACTGGGTTTGATTTTAAGGACACTATGCTAAAGCAGTGGTCAACTCAATAAAGCCCTTATCAGCATGTGACACTTCTGTGAAGACACTTGGACATCATGATTTGCTTAACCCCATCCATGCTGACTCACAGACCTGTGACCCTAGTCAGACCACAGGGGTAGGAGGAGTTCAGAACAGTACTCAGAATAAGGAACTCCCAGTATCTCAGTTCTAACTTGCTTTTCCTTCTAATCTGCATACATTGTCACCCTGGCCTACCAACCAGGGTTAGAGGAGAGAAACCCTTTGTTAACTATAAGGTGTTAAGTGGTTGAGAGCTATTATCCCTTACTGATTGAGCATGAACTTGAGCCTAATCCTGGCCCTGCCATTTACTGCTGTGTGATCTTCACAGGTCACTTCAACTCTATACCTCAGTTTCTTCCTTTGTAAAATGGGCCTCACGGGGCCTCTGTCATGGCTGATGTGGGAATTACATGTATGTGTGTTTATATGGATAAATACAGTGTAAGCATATAGATTAGTGTCCATTGTAGTCCTCCGTGTCTTGCTGATGAGGATCCATCCGCCTGTGGGAATTTGAAGGCTCATAGGGACCCATCCAATTTTCCCTCCTTCATTGCCCCATCCTCCTCCCCAGCTCCATGCTGAGGGCAAGAGCAAGTGATGAGGTCTGCCTGCTTGAAATTATTTTATGGTTTTCCATGGCATCTATCTATGGAAACTAGATGTTTGGACAAAGGAGTCTCTAACATAGGAACTATGGTTCATTATCCCCTAGGCTCCCATTTCTATTAGGAGCCTAAAGCATTTCTTGGATATCCATTGGGAAATTACACGCATTTTGCTTCTCCAGGATGGAACCATTTTCACCAACTCTTGTTTGTGCATTGCTGAGCACAGTGACCCACACCTTGGTTGTGAGGCTGTTTTCCTTTGCTTCCATCTCTACACATATTTTTATTTCAGCAAGAGGAGTGAATTTTCCCACTGGATTCCCAGGTTCCAGGAATCTTCCCACCCTCCCCCACCCACCAAATCACCTGGAGACCCTTGCTATTGTAGTTCTTGAGTAATTGGACACACCTTCTGATGTGTGTTTCTATTCCAGGCACGGAGAATGGTGGAAAGCTAAATCCCTTTCCACAAAGAGAGAAGGCTTCATCCCCAGCAACTACGTAGCCAAAGTCAACACCTTGGAAACGGAAGAGTGAGTCTTTGCCTGTTGTCATCTTTGAGGGTTTTGTTTGCCACGTTGGATTTCTCGTTCATTCTTTTTTCTTTACTTCCCTGGAGCATAACATGAACTGTGACAATGTCTTCTCAGGTGGTTTTTCAAGGATATAACCAGGAAAGATGCCGAAAGACAGCTTTTGGCACCAGGGAACAGCCCCGGGGCCTTTCTCATCAGAGAAAGTGAAACATTAAAGGGTAAGAAAGGGCATAAGGCTCCTTATAAACACCACTTAGGAACTCAATATTTATATCCCGGCAGTGAAATTTTATAGTTTTCAAACATAACAAATTCAAACTATTTATTTTGCTACTAGGTTGCTAAAGTAGCATAGGAAACTGGCATAACTATGGCCATTTCTCTCCACGCTTTATGTTTGCTGGGTCTCTTACATTATTATTTAGAGTAACTCCTGAAATTTTAAGAGAAAGGAAATCAAAACAACTTTTCAATTCAGCAAAATAATTTTAAAAACCATCATGAAGAAGGAAAATGGCATAGTTGGTAAACTTCAGAGCAAACAAAATTCTAGCTTTATTTATCAAGTCGTCTTTTTTTTTTTTTTTTTTTTAAGAGGTCTACATTCATTCTGGCTGTTTGCTAGGGATCACTGTCTAATTTAAAGATTTTTTAATTATTGATTTTTAGAGAGAGAGGAAGGGAGATGGAGAGAGGAAAAGAAACATTGTTGTGAGAGCAGCAAAACACTGATCGGCTGCCTCCTGCATGTCCCCTAGCGGGGAATGAGCCCGAAATCCGGGCATGTGCCCTGACCAGGAATTGAACTGGCAACCTTTTGGTGCACAAGATGATGCTCAGCCAACGGAGCCTCACAGGCTAGGGCTCAAGTAGATTTTTTATAGGACTTTTCAAATTATGTACTATACATACTTAATTTATATTTTGTGGCAAAAGGGGTACTACAGTATTGTGTAATGTATATCTCATTTATAAAATATGCATATAATCTTTACTTGTACTTTTCCCCTCCCAGGAAGCTACTCTTTGTCTGTCAGAGATTATGACCCTCTGCACGGTGATGTCATTAAGCACTACAAAATTAGGAGTCTGGACAATGGGGGTTATTACATCTCTCCCAGAATCACTTTCCCCTGTATCAGTGACATGATTAAGCATTACCAAAGTAAGTAAAAACTGGAGGTCAGACAAGATAAATATGTTTATCAGGGTAACGACGTGGGGTCAAACATTTGTTCATATTCAGCGTTTTTATGCATTACCTTTTTCTTGATAAAATTTCGGATCATGTTCTGAATTTATCTATAATTAAATATACAATCAAAGTCAGATTTGATCCTTGGGAATAACTATTCCAGTCCCTCCCACTAATCCCTGGTATTTGACAATTAGTATTTCAGAATTATGAAAAGAAAACGAATACTGTTTTTCCATAGTGCATATTTTTACAACACGTCTTTAACTATCTGGAAGAGGAATGCAACTTGCAGATGTGTGTGTGTGTGTGTGTGTGTGTGTGTGTGTGTGTGTGTGTAAAGGAGCACATACTCTTGGTCAAAGAACACAGAAATAGCAGCAACACCAAAAGGTTTAGCAGTGGCAAGTCATCGGTCCTTTGTCACCAGTGCCACTCTCCAGCCCTGTTAAGCTGAACCCCTGACCAGCCTTTGGGTTCATCCCCTGTGTGATTGCCGTTGGCCATAGTGGGCAGCTGTTGTGACTGCTTATGTCTACAACCCGCTTGAAGGGTTAGGTCCCAAAAGACGGAGAGAGCGCGGTACCCCAGATTTTGTGGAACCTCCCCTCCCTCTCTGTTGTCCCACTCGCTTATTCATCTGGCATGTGTGCGGAGTGCTTGCTGTGCTCTGGCCTTGATCTGGGCCCGGGGGTCCCCTGGTGACAGACCCAAGCCCATGCCCTTTTGCCATGACGAGCTTACCTGGGCTCAGCAATTTAAAATCACATTGTATTAAGTATGGCAACCCATTAGCCTTTGTTTATCTGTTTGTTATTTTTTTATTGTTTTAATCAAGTAAGAGTATAATGAACAAAATCAACTAGGTTTAGATTGTTTTTCATTTAAGAATATCAAAGTGGAGATTCTAAAAAAGATGCCCCTATAAGCATTTTATGGCAAGCTGGAAATTCTAAGAATAATCTTCGAAACTTCCCCATAGGTGCTGGCAAAATACAAAATATAATCGGTTTAAAAAAATTTTTTTTTTCTCTTTCAAATTAGAGCAGTCAGATGGCTTGTGCAGAAGACTGGAGAAGGCTTGTATTAGCCCCAAACCACAAAAGCCCTGGGATAAAGACGCCTGGGAGATCCCGCGGGAGTCCATTAAGTTGGTGAAGAAGCTCGGGGCCGGGCAGTTCGGGGAAGTCTGGATGGGTGAGTGTGTGGTTCTGCAGCCAGCAGTCACTCTGGAGGTGACGACAGGAGCAATAAGGGCTCCAGCCAGTTTCCATCGTTTTTCTCAGCCAAACACTAACTTGTGTCAGAAGCATCGCTTCTTTGGTTTTTCTCTGCCCACCTGGCACCAAGAATTGGCCTGCAAAATTATTCCTCCTCCATGTGACTTAGTAATTCTCTTTCAGACTGCATGTTTATAAGGAACAGGGCAGTGGGTGTTCATCCCGATTATTCTGTCTGCTCGTTCATGATTCATCGCCGGAGTCTCTGGACACACGCACATTTTAACTACAGGACATTTGCTTCTGGGGGAGGTACAGTTGGTTTAGGACCATCCTTGCTAGTGGGCTTCAGGAGGCCCCACAATTATTTTGATGAGAGAGAATCATTGATCGGCTGCCTCCTGCACACCCCGCACTGGGGATCAAGCCCACAACGCAGGCATGTGCCCTGACGGAGAATCGAACCGTGACCTCCTGGTTCATAGGTCGATGCTCAACCCCTGATCCATGCAGGCTGGGCAAGGAAGCCCCACGTTTATTGCCATCTCTCACCAAGATGCTCAAAGTGCCATCATTAATGAATCATTCCTTACAGTTAAGGACAGCCTTCTTATGCTGGCTTTTTCCCGGGGATTCCTTTGCCCATTTGCCTTTTCTAAAGTTTTTATAGTGAATGTGAGGTTCTTTTGTGATAAGAATACCCTCTCTCTCCACCCACTTCCCTGTTTTAAAGCATCGTGTTTTCCTGGTTCTAGCTGAAAAGGCAGTTACTTCTGGAAAGGATAAGTCATACAGGTCTTATCCCATCACTCCTTCTGTCCCAGCTTTGTGTGTGTGAAAGCAAACACGATTTCTAAAGAGCGGGCAGCTTCTGAAAACTGTCCAAGCCCCGGTCGAGCAGGAACCAGACTCGCCCAGCCTGGTTTCATTTCACTTCCTCATCCAGGGGTCTGGGAGGCAGAGGTTGTTCCTCTCAAGTCTTGGTCCCTGCCATCCCAGCTTTGTCCACTTTCTCCTGTTGGCACTGCTTTAATCGAGACTCTTTTAAATATGGCAGAGCCTGACCCGGCATATAATGAATTCTTGCTGCACTGTAGGTGTTTGTGAACATACGGTATTCAGGTGATCAGAATCACGCACCGCGCCTGCATTTGGCTGGCACATTTCAGAGCCAGTGCATGCCAGGCACTCTGTCTCCCTTCCAATCAGCAGATTCGTGGACGAGAGCACTCTCTCTAGGTGTGGTCTCTTCTCATTCACACTCCGCTGCTGAAGTCATAAGAGTACCCTCCTCCTTTCTCTATCTGCTCTGCTCTTTTTTTTTGGGGGGGGGGGGGTGCACCGCAGGTTTTATATTTATTATTGTTGTGGACCCCACACACTTTTGCACGACACTCCAAGCTGAGTGATCTACTGCCAACTGGCACCAATTCTCCACCTCTGAGTGTGCAGGGGGAGCTTGCTCTGTTCTTTGTCATTGAGATAAAATTCAAGTAACATAAAATCAATCATTTTAAAGTGAACAATTCAGTGATGTTTACTACATTCACATTGTTGTGCAAACCACCACCTCGATCCAGTTCCAAAATGTTTTCATCACCCAAAGCAAAGACTGTATCCATGCTCCACTTCCCCCTCCCCCCTCAACCTCAACCCCCGCCACTGGCAACCACCATTTCACTTTCTGTCTCTGTGAATTTGACTATGCTGAGTACCTCATATAAGTAGAATTGTATTGTATTTATCCCTTGGTGACTGGCTTATTTCACTTACTATTAAGGTTCATCCTCAAGGTTCATCCTTGTTGTACCATGCCTCAGAATTTCATTGTGACTTAAGGCTGAATAATATTCCATTGTATGCATTTATCACAGTTTGTTTATCTATTTATCTGTTGATGGGCATTTGGGTTGTTTCCACCTTTTGGCTCTTATGAAGAATGATGTTATGAACATTCATGTACAAATTATTGTGTGGGCAAATATTTTCATTTCTCTTAGGTATAAGGAATGAAATTTCTGGGTCATATGGTAATTCTACATTTAATTCTTTGAAGAACCATCGAGCTGTTATCTGCTCTTTTTTTTTTTTTTAATGCCGCCTTATCTTTTTCCTCTAATATATTTCTTAATGTATTGTTTTTCAAATCCACAACATTAATATTACAGAAAACCGGAGAAGAACCAAGCAACTCTTAGAGAGATGGAGTTACATTTATTATTATTATTACACACGGGCCCAGAGGAAAATGTCTCTCAAATTCTGAGCCCCAACATAGAGGAACTTGCCCTATTTATATGTTTTTATCTTCTTTGTCTCCCAAATATGGGGTGTTTCCGGCCCCCTTTGCAAGTTCTTAAAGAGCCCTATATGCTGGGGCTTTGAGACCACAACCAAAGGCTTGGCCTGGTGCCAGCACTGATAACTTCGTCTGGGGAAGGTTTAATGGCCTCTCTGAAATGGGAGTAGTCTTATTTTCCTTATTATTTTTTTTTTTTTTAAATATATTTTATTGATTTTTTACAGAGAGGAAGGGAGAGGGATAGAGAGTTAGAAACATCGATGAGAGAGACATCGATCAGCTGCCTCCTGCACACCTCCCACTGGGGATGTGCCCGCAACCAAGGTACGTGCCCTTGACCGGAATCGAACCTGGGACCTTTCAGTCCGCAGGCCGACGCTCTATCCACTGAGCCAAACCGGTTTCGGCTTATTTTCCTTATTATTTAAGCAAGCAACCATTTACAGAAGCCAAATAGCACGGTTAAAATTTCAAACAGCAGTTTTTATATAAGATGAATGCTTCATTAGGACAGGAATAGTATAATAAACATTGTATACCCTTCACCTAGATTTACTGGTTAATATTTTTATATATTTGCTTTATCTTTTTCTACATATACACAAACATATTTTATTGTTGCTGTTTGAATCACTTGAGAGTAAGTTGCAGACATGCAGATGCTTTTCCCTAAATACTTAAGCACGTGTCTCCTAAGAGCAGGGCCATTATCTTAAATAATATGGTGATCACATTCAGGAAACTTAACATTGATGCATTCTATTACCTAATGCCGAGTCTGTATTCGAATTTTTCTAATTGTTCCAGGAATGTTCTTGTCACTAAGATCATGTGTTTGCATTTAGTTGACATGTCTTTAGTCTCCTTTAATCTGGAACATTCAGTCCCTTAGCCCATCTTCATATTTTACGACGTTTTGTAGAACATGGGTCACTTGTTTTTGGAATGTCCTTCATTTGGATTTCTCTGATGTTTCTTGAGACTTGGCTCAGGTTATGCCTTTGTGCCTGAGTAGTGCTAAGTGATGCTGTGTCCTCAGTGCATCTGGCAGGAGGCACAGCATGTTCATTGGTCCCATTATTGCTGATTTCGTTTTCATTTGAAGGAGGTCCACCAGATCTCTCCATTGTAAATGATACTTTCAGATTCCCTTTTGTAATTAATTCATGATCTGTGGGGAGATTAGGATTGTGTAAGAACTTCCCCCAAATGGTTTCAGCATTACCTGCTCATTTGAATCCTCTTCCCTCTGGGAAGCCATACCTTCTCTAAAAAGCCGCACTTGCCCCTGTCCTCCTTCCACACTCCCCAGGCCATGTCTCCTCCAGCCCCACTGGCTCCCTTCAGTAACCAGGGACTCGCTTTCTCTTCCTGGCCTCCCCTTTTCAGCCTTATCTCTTTATTGGCAGGAAAATACATGTTCATGATTACACTGAATTGTCCTCTGGGGTCTCTGAGTCCATCTGAGTGTGCCAGGATTTGGAGTGGGGAGATGACTAGGTGGAGGGTGGAGAAGATGGGAGGAGAGCCAAGGGTGCCCCAGCTATACGATGTCCATGGGCCCATTTCTAGGGACACTTCCATCGATTATCTCCTGTACTCATCACAATTACACTGAAAGGTAAGAATGATTATGGTCATTAGATAAATGAGGACACTGAGAACCAGAGAAGCAACTTGCCCGAAGGCATTCAAGGCAGTGAAGGAGCCAGCCTGTGCTGCTCTGGTGTCCCGGAGAGCTGGACTCACTTGCTAAGCGATCTGCAAGTTCATTTGACCTCCCAAGCTTCAGTTTCCTCATTGGTAAAACGAGCAAACAATGCTCACCTCTTGTTGAAAGGAAGAATGAGGTTATGTAGTTGAAGGGTTTTCTATAGTGTCTGGCTCTGAGCACTCTACTTTTATGATTATTTTCATGTTACCATGTTTGACTATAGCCGTTGGAAGCTGTAATTCAATAGCTTTTCTCCAATTTTAATTATGAATTCAAACTATAAAGAATCCAGTTAGACCTTCCCATAGAGAGCTGTCAGCAAAAGAGTTGCATATCCGTCATGAAGGGAAAAGTAGGGGGAACTTAGCTGGGGTGTTCTCGTCTGCTCCGCAGCAGCAGCCTTGGGTATGAAGTGATGGATTGGAGTTTTGTTCCAGCCTCCTCGTGTTCAGCTGTGAAGCGCTGGTAAAGGAGTTGAATTGTGTGCTATCTACACCCAAGAGATAAGAGAGAGGATCTGCTGATTATCACTTCGAGAGGAAGAGATTATGATAGTTCTGTATTTTGTTAACATTTTCTTGAAGGCTACTAACAAGTAGAATGGTAACCTCTTTACCAGCTGCATGATGGTGGTGCTCCCTGGTGCCATTTGCCAGCCAACTCGTCCAGTCTAGATGAGCTGGCGTTAAGTCAGGAGCAAGGTCGCAGTGTGGGGCACATGCCTGAATAGACCTGGTCACCGCACAGTTCTGCTGCGAGAGCTCAAGCCTGCCCTGAGATGGTCACCGTGAGCTCCAGCACATTGGTCCTTTCTGGGACTGAGAAAACCTCTTTGAATTCTAGTTGTACAAAATCCTCCTGCCCCTTCCCCACCTTTTTCTGTTCATGGGCTTCCCCCGGGCCACGTGCTAAATATTCACCGTGACTGGATAGGACTTTTATTCAGCATGTACCTAGATGGTGCCTGGGAGACCACTGAGGTTTAGAAGAGAGGAAGGTGGGGCATTGGAAAAATGTAATTGTTTTCTTCAGAGTGGTGCTTTTCATTTAAATTGCTTGAAAGAGAGTAAAAATCTTGTTAAAAGTTATTTTTTGAATAGATTTGTTAATGTTTTCACATAACATAATTCAGTGTACAGTTCAGTTCTATCGTGGACAAGCACATTGTATAACCAATTTCCAGAACTCTTCATCTTGCGAAAATGAGACTCCATACTCTTTAAAAAAACAACTCCCTTTTCCTCCTCTCCCAGCCTCTGTAGACTGCTGTTCTACTGTCTGTCTCTATAAATGTGACTACTCTTGGTACCTCAAATAAATTGACTCATAAAGTGTTTGTCTTTTGTGTATGTGTGTGACTGGCTTCTTTTATTTAGCATAATGTCTTCCAGTTTCATCCATGTTGTAGCATCTGTCAGAATTTCCCTTTTTGGGAGGCTGAGTAATATTTCATTGTATGTATACACGGATTTTGTTTATCCATTCATCCTTCAATGGATACGTGGGTTACTTCTACCTTTTGGCAGTTGGGAATAATATGTGAGTGCACAATTATCTTTATTATCTTACATATGGGATTGCTAGATCATTTGGCAATTCTGTGTTTAAAATTTTTGAAGAATTGCCATACTGTGCCCCACAGTGGCTGGACCGCTTTACATTCCCACCAACAGTGCACAAGTGTTTCAGTTCTCTGCATCCTTACCAACACTTGTAGTTTTCTGGCGTTTTGTTTTTGTTTCTGTTTTATAGTAGCCATCCTAATGGGCCTGAAGGAGCGTCTCTTGTGTTTTGATTTGCATTTACTAATGATTAGTGATGCTGAACATCTTTTCATGTATTTATTGGCCATTTCTTCTTTGGAGAAATGTTTATTCAAGCCCTTTGCCCATTTTTAATTGGGTTATTGGTTTGATTTGCTAATGATATTTTAAAAGAGAGAGGAAGCAGAGGCTCATCCTAAAAGGGGTTATAAAAAAAACCTAGCTTGTAGGAATGGTGCAAGGGTGGAATGAGATGATACCATAAGCACTAGTCCAGTCAACAGCATTCAAAGAACCCTTGTTATTGTTACATATTTAATTTTATTATAAAGAGTGTATGGCGACCATAGAACAAAGGTATGAAATAGAGGGGAGAAATTACCTAGGATTTTCCCACTCAATACAAGTTGTTTCTTGATTTTTTAAATCAAGCTTTTTCATTTTGAGATAGTTATAGATCTATTTGCGGTTATAAAAAATAACAGGGAAAATAAACCATGTATCCACACAAACACTTTTACACAAATGTTCATAGTAAGTAGCATTATTCAGTAATAACTGAGGAGTGTAAATAATCCAAATATCTATCAGTTGATGAACTGATAAACAAAATGTAGCATAGCCTTACAATAGAATATTATTTGGCAATAAAATATTGACATACGCTCCCGCGTGGATGAACCTTGAAAATACTATGTTAAATGGGAGAAGCTAGACACAAAGGACCACATACTTTATGATTCCATTTTTTTAAATGTCCGGGGTAGGCAAATCTGTAGAGACAAAGCAGATGAGTGGTTGCCTCAGGTCGGGGGAGGGGAGGATGGGGGAGTGACTGTTAATGGGTATGGGTTTCTTTTGGGGGTGATGAAAAATCTTCTAATAATTGATTGTGGTGTTGGTTCCACAATTCTTAATATACAAAAACCAATGAATTATATACTTTAAATGGGTAAATGGTATATGGATTGTATTTCAAAAAAAGCTATCATATATAAAAGAAATAATACAAAGAGATCCCATGTAACCTTCACCCAGTTTCTCCCAGGAGTAACATCTTTCAAAACTATAGTACAAAATCACTGCCAGGATATTGACATTGATAGTTGTTTGCTTTTTAATCCTGCTTTTTTTTCTTTTAGTCTTGTACTAAAGAAAGAAAAGAAAAGAGGGAGGGAGGGAGGGAGGGAGGGAGGGAGGGAGGGAGGGAGGGAGGGAGGGAGGGAGGAAGGAAAAGGAAGAGAAAGAAAGAAGACAAAAGGAAAAATGGAAAATTTTGAACTGGGATCTTTTGTTAGGAATCTCCTCCTTTAGCTACTGAAAGAACGTCACTATGTTGGATGCATTTAGCAGAGAAATACTGGGAATACAACCAAAAGAATGGTAATTGGTGATACTCTGTTATAAAACAGAGGTTAAACGATGCCCCCTCTCCATGTGTGTTTGTGAGTCTCACTCTGTCCAAGGGCTGGTATAATAGCAAGGTCTGTGTAATTTAGAGCTGCCAGAATTTACTTTGTATTTCTCAGGGGATAGCAGGCTAGGTCTTTTCACTGACAGAAAAAGAACAGATTAAATTTTATATCACTGTTAACCAAGTAAGTTGATCCTTTTGTGAAGCACGACGAATGGTTCGTAAAACACCAGTTACATTTTATGGTCTGAATATTTTTGGACTGAAATACAGTGAACAAATACTAGGAAGTGACCTGTTTGGGGGGAGGGGGGTGGGGGAGGGAAGAGGGGTTGGGGACAGAAGAAGGAGGAGGTTCTGCCTCAAGCTGTTTCCTCTTGTTGGTGTGATCCTCTTGACATCTGGCCTGGTGACGTTTTCCTCTGTGGATTGTTGGATTCTGAGGGAATTGACTGATCAGTGAAGCTAAGGGTGATGTTTCCTGTTACCACTTGGTCTATGAAAAATGACTTTGGGGGAACGCAAACTTATTTTGACTTGAACTTTGTTTGATAAACCTTCATTTGAGCCAACTGCATTGAAATTAATCACCAGCCAACTTCCAAAATCAACTACATGCATCTTTTTTTTAGAGCCACCCTCCTTAGGTGCTGTTGAGCACGTTAGTCACACTTGCACAGTGTGAACTCTCTCAGATTGTCACACCAGTGTTCCTGAACGGTGGCCAAGTGCCACTCCACAAGAAAATCTTTACTGCCTTCAAAGACTTTTTAAAATCATTTTTCATGTGTAATGTCAACCCCAGTCTCCATGACTAGGTGAACTGAACCTGCACATTCCTGAGAATGTCTTGGTAAAGTACCATTTGACCCTTAGTGGTGAATAATCATCGGGATGAAAATCTGCCCCATTGTTTGCATGTCACAACTCTGACATGACATTAAGTGGGAGCGGCTGCCGTTCTTGGGCTGTTGGACACAGCTATTTTCTTCACTGTTCATGTCGAACTCCTTATCAGCATTTGAAATATCTTCAGCAGCTGCAGTATTTCCCGAAAACTTTCCCCTCTCCCCTTGGAAAGCATTTTTTTCTTCCTTCTCCCCCCATAATTTCATATTATGTAAAAGTCTCAATGAGTCCCATGGCTTCTGTGGTGACTAGAGGAGAATAATTCTTTCTTTCACTTTTATTGCTGGGTAATATAACAAGCAGACAGAAAAGTGCAGACAACACAAATACTCAGTATCACCAAGAATTCCAAAATGAAAACCTGTGTGGTGACCACTGAGGTCACACAGCGGAAACTTGCCAGCACCCAGAAGTCCTCCCTCATCCCTTTCCAGTCACCACCACACCTGGCCCCAGAGGCAGCAGCTCTTCGGACCTTTGGGAGAACGTCCTGGCTTTTCTTTAGAGTTCTGCTACTTTTGTACGTGGGGGTATGCATCCCCAAACAGTGGAATTTAGCTCTGCCTGTTTTTGAATTTTATGTGTATAAATGAATTACACCAGTGTAGTCTTTTATTATGTCTTGCCTCTTTGATTCAACATTCAGTTTGTGAGTTTCATTCATGTTTTTGGGGGTAGTTCCAGTACATTCATCCTCATTCCCATATAGTATTGTGTTGAATTTATATTCAAGATGCACAACGGTGTATCCATTGATCTCACTGTGTATTGATGGAATGGAGTTGTTCTCAGGTTTTGGCTACTGTGAACAATGCTGCTGTGACCGTTTTTGTGACCAGGAGTGGATTTGCTGGATCATAGGAGTCCGAATCTTCAAGTCTGTTAAATACTGCCAACTTCATTTCCCAAGCACTTGTCCCAGTTTAGACTTTCACCAGCAAAGTACACGAGCCCCAGGTTTGCACAGCCCTGTGTGGTGGTGTGGGGGATGAGTTTGCTCAAGATCATTGCACTTAAAAAGAGGCTGTCCTGGCAACACTCTTCATGGGCCCCTGGGGGCTGTTGTTAAAGACAGACGTTTTACAACTGAATTTCAGGGATGCTCAAAAAAAGTACAGACAAGGGCCTAGGGGAGCTGCCCCAGTTTCCCTGCTAAGGGATATGTGCTCACCAGAACTCAAGATTTTTGTCAAGTTGGGTGGTGGTTTCTCTCTACGGCTCTATTTGCATTTCTGTGATTACTGATAAGATCTTCCTTTCACGGGTTTATTAGTCATTTGGATTTTTTTCTTTTAGAAATGCTCAGCTAAGCCTTCGCCTATTTTTTCCATCTTCCTTTCTGACCTGTGGGAAGACTAGCCCTTTGTCCGTTACATGTGTCAAAGAGAGTGTATTTTCTTGCTATGCTTTGCCAGAGATACATTCATGTAACTGAGGACCTATTTATAACTTTTAAACAAATTTATAATGGAATCTTCTTGAGCCATATATAATATTAAAGGACTTTTGTTGGTGGAATTTACTTTAAATGTGATCTTAAGAGACCTAGGAAAAGTCACACTGTCATTGGAAAGGGGAATGGCCCAGAGTGTGTCTGCCTCGGACCCACTAGTAGCGTATGGGTCATTGACTTGGTGCAGGAAAGATTTCCCAACGTGAGTCTAGGTCAGTCGGCAAACCGCGGCTCACGAGCCGCGGTTTGCCGCTCTGTTGACTAATGAGTTTGCCAACCACTGGACTAGACTAAATGTTACCGTGTAGTTGGAAGCTGTGAGGATTAGGCAATTGTGGCATATTGTGTGCAAAGAGGTAAAGGGTAGTATAGGACAGTGGTCGGCAAACTCATTAATCAACAGAGCCAAATATCAACAGTACAGTGATTGAAATTTCTTTTGAGAGCCAAATTTTTTTAAACTTAAACTTCTTCTAACGCCACTTCTTCAAAATAGACTCGCCCAGGCCGTGTATTTTGTGGAAGAGCCACACTCAAGGGGCCAAAGAGCCACATGTGGCTCGCGAGCCGCAGTTTGCCAACCACGGGTCTAGGTGATTAGAATGTTTATAAAAGTTGGGAGCGGTGAAACAAGGCAGAGCTTAGGATAGAAGAAGCAACAGGAGAGGGCCTAGGTGGGGCTTTGGTTCTCTAAAAATGTTATAGTTAAGAAATGAGCCTGGGCAGGGCTCACTGAGAAATCAGAGAAAGGGGGGCCTTGGAGGCAGATTCAGGGGGTTAGCCTGGGACTACTGCCCATTGCTCTGCTGGTTGCAAGTCTTCTGGGAGACCCTTAGAGTTTAGGAGATGCTTGCCTGCTGGAGAAGAAGAGGGAGAAGGGAAATGCGTGGGCATATTCCTGGGAGGGAGAGCTCACTCTGGGTCCTTCATTTTTGAGGATTTGTTTTAAAGGCTGGGAGTTTAGGGGAGGTCTTAGCGGAGCTCTCAATAGAATATTCATCAGCTTTTCCAGGTGCACCCTTTCAGGGTCTGGTCTCCACGGATTGGTTAGTGTCAGGGCAGGGGGTCATTAGTCATTGCAGTTGGTCCTGATGTCACCCACCTGGTTTTGCTGCTTTTCTGAAATACAACTGAGGCCTAGATGTTATCTCTAAAGACGTGACCTTCTCTATTTGACTGTAAATTGCTAGGCCAGTTTGTTCAGCTATTTGTCTCAGTTTCCCCATTCCATTTGCCAAGGAATTTTCCGAGCTTCTTACAATTCGAAAATCCATTTATATTTTCATGATTCTATTATTCTGTGTAGGTTGTGGCTTTTGAAAATGACATAAGACAATATTTTGTCATCTTCCTATTACAGCCTTTTCCATATGTTCTTATTTTATTTTATATAATGCATTCTTCATTTTTCTGTAGGGCATTACAAGCTACTAAGTACAAATCAAAGTGGAATATAAAAGGAAGTTTTAACAGAGAAATCTGTGTTAAAGACCAGAAGAAAAATTATTAATTAGGGTTGACAGCTGTAAAGTAATACTTTCTCTTACCCATTTGAAGATGTGGAAATAGAAACATAATTTATTTTGTAAAAAAGAAAAAAATAATAATGAACATGGCCCTAGCTGGTTTGGCTCAATGGATAGAGCATTGGCCCTTGGACTGAAGGGTCTCAGGTTCAATTCTGGTAGAGGACATGTACCTTGGTCGCAGGCTCAAACCACAGGGCACGTTCAGGAGTCAGCCAATCGATGTGTCTCTCTCCTATTGATGTTTATCTCCCTGTCTCTCCCTCTCCCTTCCACTCTCTCAAAAATCAATGGAAAAAATATCCTTGGGTGAGGATTAATAACAACAACAACAAAAAGTACATGAAAAAGTGTTCTGTGGTCAAGAAAGTGTGGGGAATGCTGAGGTTAGCCAAGTCAGACAGATTTCTTCACTGGAGAGTGCTGCATCTCCTGGGTGGGGATAGGGGTGTGGCAGACAGTGGTTCCCAGACATTCAGCCCAGAGCCCTTTGTTCATGGAGAGTCACCCAAGTCCAGTTCTCTTTGAAAACTTTGAGGAAAGCTTATTTGACTCTAGTATATTGTACTTTAAAATTAGTATATATAAATAAAATTTTTAACTGCAAAGCTTGTTTTCTGATTATAAAAATAAGACATATTCACCATAGAATACTTGTTAAATAAAGGTAGGGTGAACAAAATTAAAATCACCCATAAGTGCACCATTGGAGATAGCCAGTATTTGGTATATTTTGGTATATTTTCTTCTAGACCGTTGTCTGTGTGAGGGCGAGTGTGTGTGTGTGTGTGTGTGTGTGTGTGTGTGTGTGTGTGTGTTTAAATCTTGGATAAAGAACATTTTATTAATTAGAGGGAAATCTTAGTCCCCATGATGGAGTATGTATAGAAGTGTTTCTTTTTTTAACTATTGCTTTATAAAAACCTTTTGACTGTGGAATAACTTCAGGTAATTTTGTAAAGATGGTACAGACTAATTCCCATGTACCCTTCACTCAGCTGCCCCTAATGCTAACACTATAGAGTTTTACGTAAGTTTTTTCTATCTGTAACTAAACTTTCTTTTGATTCTGCATGAAGGCTTTGGGTTTTCAGTTTGGTAAAGCATGCCCCTTCTTCCTTCCTAGGTTACTATCACAATAGCACCAAAGTGGCTGTGAAAACGCTGAAGCCAGGCACGATGTCTGTGCAAGCTTTCCTGGAAGAAGCAAACCTCATGAAGACCCTCCAGCACGACAAGCTGGTGAGGCTGTACGCCGTGGTCACCAAGGAGGAGCCCATCTACATCATCACGGAATACATGGCCAAGGGTGAGGCGCCCAAAGCCCAGTGCTGTTAAACCACCTGACCCTCACTGGCCGGGAATGCAGTCTTCCTGTGTTCCCTGCATTCGCCTCCATATTTATGTTAGCCCCAAGAACAGTACCCAATACCTAGTGGGCTCCCAATGAATATTTATCAGACAGATAAATACATATTTTAAGTAAGAGTATTTGTATTTTTATATGTTTAAAATATGAGTTCTCAAACTCCTAAAAATAGTTTGTTTTCCTCTGTAGCATTATGTAAATGTTCAGGGTGTCACTTTAAAATGTGAACATTTAAAACTTGTCAAGATTGAACTCCCATGTAATCATGGACTCACTGGAGGAGAGGCTTAAGAGGTTGTTTTCCCCTGTGGCTCTCACTGTCAGATAAAAGGGTTTGAATCACCGCTCTTCTTCCTGCAACTCAGTATAGATATAATAAACTGCCAAACGATTCTTTAAAATTCAGAAGAAATGAAGGAAGAAAAGTGTCCACCATGACCCTTTCTTACCTGGAGCACATGTACATTTCAAATCAGGTCAAAGGTCACAGGTTAGAGGGGACTGGGTTCAACCAACCTCACAAAAGCAAAAATCCAGAATTAACCATCATCTCATGAAAAATGATTATAATGTGCTATCAGAGATGAATAAGTTAGAAAGATGCATATTATATTTTCTTAATACATAGTAAAACTTCAGAATATTAGTCGCTCAGAGTCCTTCCAAAAAAAGGACATTCTTTTAAAAACAACAACAAAAGACCTTGCCCCTATGGCTTAGGTTGCTATAGCCCAGAAACCAGTCTCAGGATTATAAACTTTGTAGGAGTTCAGTAAATACGATTTGAGGTCATCAGTTTATAGTCTTATTAATCACAAATGTAAATATGTGTTTCTCCAGATAATAATGCCTAACCTTTATTGAGCACTGACTATGTAACACTGTTCTCAGTGCCTTCCCTGGGTGATTTCACTCAATCTTTTCAGCAATCTCAGGGCTAAGCAGCCTGGTTTCGTGTTGTGGATGAGGTAGCAGAACATTTACTGAGCACTCATGACCTGCCAGCACCATGGCACATGCTTTAATCCATCCTCGTAAGGACTCTGATATAGCCACTAGGACACGCCCACTTCACAGGGACCTAGACAGATAAGTAGCTTGCCCAAGGCTGCCCTCAGGTTGGCACTTTAAGTTCTAGGGGGAAAAGCATTTTGTGGGGTTCCCCCCTGTAGCAGTGATCACTTGAATTATATTTGTGTGGGGTTTCTTCTGTGTTTTAACTACACTAACTTTCTTTCTTCCTCTATCAACAGGCAGTCTGCTGGATTTCCTGAAGAGTGATGAAGGGGGCAAAGTGCAGCTTCCAAAGCTAATTGACTTTTCTGCTCAGGTGAAGTATGAAGCAGCCAGTATGTGTGTGAATTTGCAGAGACCTCGCCTGTGTCAGATTCACGATGAAACTGTTTCAGGAGAAGGCATTTCCGTTGAGTGTTTCCCAGCAGTGGTTATGTGTACACTTCCTTAGAGACAGTACTGGGTGTTTTACACAGAGTGTGTGTGTATGTGTCATTTTGACTTTGGAAGTCATCTTCTTTAACACAAATCAGTCTCTTTATACTTATATTTATTTCTGCACAAATGATAGAAACAATGCAGCTGAACTGACCACTTTGGGCTGCATTTTGGGGAAGCAATTCCATGCAGTGTACGTGCAGCACCTTCTAAGCGATGCACAAGTGGTATCTAAGTTACTAATGTGATGTACTGTCACCTTTAAGTCCTAAGTGTTCTTGAAAACAGAGGGACAGTATTCCTTTCCTGTTCACTTCTTCTTGTTGGGTGTGCCTTTAGGATTCTGAGAAATATTTATTTATAATATTTCCAGAACTAGCCTAGAAGTTGCGAGTTTGTTTATGTTGAAATCACATGTTCCTGAAGTGTACTTGAGAGCAGAGGGAGGTTACCCAGAAACCCAGCAATGTCCCCGGTATACCAAGGAAGTGCACATTTGAATGATGCCAGCTACTGACTTTTAATGGTTGCATTGTGTTCGTTCGTCATGTTCAGTAATTTGCTTGTTTCTCAATACTGGCCACAGCTGGTTCATGTAGGGAAGGCCATGTACCATATCACTCAAAGTACCACAGAGATTTCTAGAAGTTGTACGAAAGGGCAGTCTCTATGGTCTTCATTTCGTACTCCCATTTCTTCCTCCAGACCTTTTTTTAGTTGGGAAATAGACAGGGCCTTCTTGTGAGATGAAATCAAAGGAATGAATGAGTACATTTAAGTAAGACAGGAACAACTCCTACTCTGCAATAGAGTGTGTGGCAGAGCTGGAGTCCACATCTGAAGACTGGAGTTTGTGTCCTGTCTCTGCCACTCAATAGCCATGCCATTTTCAGGAAGTGCTTTCTCTCTTTGGGTTAGTTTATTCATCTATCAAATGGGAATGTGAATGCTCACTTTAAGGAGATATTGTCGAGGGTCAAATCAAATGAGCTGGATAGACCCAGAGACATATAAGCATGAAACAGACTGTTGAACCTCAGAGGGAAGGCAGGGGAAGATGGGTGAGAAGAGATCAACCAATGAACTTGTATGCATATATGAATAACCCATGGACTCAGACAATGGGGTGGTGAGGGGTTGGGGAGATGGGAGAGGGGTGGAAGAGTTTAATGGGAGAAAAAGGAGGACCTATGTAATACTTTCAATCATAAAATTTTTTTTAAAAATCAAACAAGCTGGCATGGACACAGCACTTAAGATCCTGTTGGTGGAAGCTGAGGACACCTCGGGGTTGACAGTCCCCACCTTGGGAGTGACAGTAAAGGTGTCTGATGAAGTCATTCTGCTCAGCCTTCATCTCACTGACCAGAACTTGAGAAGTTTAGTGGGTTCTTTATCTGAGTAGGAGATTCAAATATCATCTGGAACTTCAATTTCTAAAATGAAAAGAAGCAAAATTGCTGTGGTAGAACTGGAGGAAGGGGTCCAGCAGCCTTGACTTCTTAATCCTCTCTAAGGATTTAAGTCCCTTAAAACTCTCTAAGCTGGCCCTCAGAGGTTTATGGGACTCCAAGGGTCTCAGGACCACCGTTTGAAAACCATTGCTCTGCAGTAACAGGAGAAAGGACTTGGATGGGTGCAGCTCTAGATCCTGTGTAGATAGGGAGCCAGGAAATGGAGAAAGCAGAAGTCTGATAAACCTGTGTCACACTTGACCCAGCTAAACGAGGCCCTCTATCCGGGGTGGTGACTTGGGCTTCCCCTATGGGATGACAGAGTTGGGGAGTATAGTAAAGGTTTATCACACTTGCTCCTCAGAAAGGGAAAGGGGCTGAGAAAGGATGTAGAAACCTAGGACATGTGACCTGAGGACCTGAGTGGTTATAGCCCTTCCCGTGTGCCCTGGATCAAGGGTCTATCTGTGCCTACAGTTCTGTAGGGTAGAAATCATGCAAATTGGGGTGTGTACTATACCCGGAGAAGGACTTTAGTTTGTCACATTGGTATTTTGTTTGATTTTGGGTAGCTTTTCTCAAAACACATCTTGATATAGTCAAAGTTTTAGGTCAAGGCCTCTGTATCTGTTCTTTAACTTTATAAATTACTAGTGTTATTACAAAGGGTACCTTTTTCTAACTTAGAAAATATTTGCAGGGGGAGGTTGTTTTCTAAGCCTTTGTAGCTTGCAAAGTAAATTATCACAAAGATTGACATTGACCGTGACTTTCAAATTGCAGGTTTCGGGGGAGGCGGGGGCAAGGAGCAATCAAGGCCACTACCACTGACCTCCATGTAAGCCAGTGTATGGAGTCCAGCTCATGCTGGATGAACTCTTGTTTATCTGCCTCCGGGTTTCCTAGCAGTGATGACTGGGTAGAACTGGTGAAACATCTAGTTTAAGTGCATGGAGTGTTAGGTGTCATTAGGAGAGTCTGCAGTCAGCAGCACCCACGAAGTCTCTAAGCAGGTGTGTTCAGCATGAAATGCATTTCCTTTACAAGCAAATACCACCTCCTTTTGAGTTCATCTTTGTTCCTGGTACAAACCTCATCCAGTCTTTTCTTAAGGTGGAGCTCATAGGACCACCTGTTCCTCACCCTTAATTATCATCTGTTTTATTAGCTTGTTGCTTTTCTTATTGGAATATAGATAACATGAGGAGGGGGCCTGGACCTCAGTCTGAAAGCACATACCTTACACATCCCATTTCTGTTAACCACACCCAGTGACTGGTCCCACTGTGATACATATGGGCAATTCCCTTTATGCCTGGTACAACCCAACACCCCTCCTCTTTCTCCATGTACCTTTCTGAAAGGATCTCTCTATACAAAGAAAGTCATCTCTGAGTTGTTTCTCCTTTTCTTGTCCATCATCTGGCGCTAGTTAACTTTGTCACTTTTCGATAGTGAATAACATGCAAATAATAAATATTAATAAAGCTCACCCGAGGTGATAAGAAGACACCTGGTGCCTAGATACCGGAAAATACAGCCTTTCCTATACCTTTTCTCCACTGTACTGTTTAGAGTGGAAATAGGGTAAAGCAGAAGTATTCTATAAGTCCATTTGGTATTTGAGGCCTAAACAATTAGTAGGCTCTATAATATGTTTATACTTTTCTTCCATTAGCATTGTCAGTCTCATCAAAGAATTGAGAAATTGAGTGTTCGCAAAGGATATAGTTCAATTCAGCAGTTTTTCACAATGGGAGATACAGAGTAGAAACAAACCAGTTTACTTAATCCCAGCACCAGGGCCAGAAGAATAAGGGAGCAAGGGTAAGGGTAAGGAGCAGCGTTGGGACTTTTCCCACAGTCTCCCATCTGGCCTCTTCCTCCCTGTACCCATGCCCTACTTCCCCATGCTCTACTTTCCCCTTACCATCCCCCGTATGGCAATCGAGACAGGAAGTGGGGTCAGTGCACATGGTCGCCTTTCAGTTCATGTGAGAACTGACTTCATCACTTCCTATCTCAGGCTATGTTCTGAAAGGCTCTACTGAGCCCAGCTATAATCCAGACTCTCCAACTCATCAGCCCACTCACCTTCCTCTCAATTGAATGGAGATCAGGAAATTCCAACTACAGCAGCTTTGCCCATTGCTTCTCATTCTTGTATTAAATGAAGCCAGGTTGAGCTTTTTGTGCTGAAATAGGAAAGTTACCCCTTTGCAAAGGAACTCTGATACTTTCAGAGCAGAGAGTCTTTGCATAATTCCCTTCCAGTTTTTGCCTCATCTAAGAGAAGAAATGAACTTGGAAAGAGAAGGGGTTGAAATCTGTGGGAATTTCCTTCAGCAGAAGCTGAAATGAAATCGTAGACTTATAAAACTGAGAGAAAAGAGGAATGGGAAATTTACAGTTGCAATATGGAGGTCAGATAAGACATCTTGTAGTTCAGGCCAAGTGAATCAAAGCATTTCTTGCTCTTTGGTGACAACTTCCCTTAAGTGCAAAAAATTACCAAAAATGAAATGGACAATTACATATGAGTAAAACTGCAGTAAAAACTGAAACACCAAAGTTGCTGTTACAATCATGGAAACAGGTAACATTTCTTTAACTCCTTCTAGTTGATAAAACACTTCTACTTCCAACATCTAATTTGAGCCCACAACCTTGAAAGCATTTATATTGTTATTAATACATATTACAATGGAGGAGGTGAGCTTGGACTTGTCCAAAGTTATGGAACTGATAGGAGGGATTGCTGGACTTGATCCTGGGTCTTTTGATTTTAGGTAACTGGTTCTCTCCTCTGTACCCCACAGTCATTCCCTGATCAGAGTTGTTCCTACGATCATTTTGCATCTGACACTATGTGCTTTCCCCCTTTATGTATTTTGCTTATCAGAATTAATGGTATCTTCAGCTTTTTTCCCCAGAAAAGTCTCCATTGCCAAGACATATCACATAGTGATTGTGCTCAAGGTACATTTTGTCCCCTAGTGTTACATTTAAAGCCACATTTAAGTTGGAAATTGGTAAAAGGAGGAAGGTAGGGAAACCTCAGTCTATCTCTATGTGATTCTCAGCCTTTTGGAGTAGGAAGGCCTTTGACTTGGACATCAGCGTGTTTTGAGTACTCCCTCATTATACTAGTAGTATCTACTAACTGAGAAAACAATATATAGATTAGGAATTCCTTGTGCTAACTCTAGGTTGGGACCCACCAGTCTGTTGGTGGTAAACCAGGTCTGAAATGTCTGGGGGGGAGAGGTGTTCTGAGGATGTTTCTAGAGTACTTTCCAATACCATCCGATGTGGGTCTCCTTATCTTGTTTATTTGTAAAGAACCCAAAAAATAAGTGACATGCTCATTTGCAGCTCAAGGCTATCCTCTACTGTGCTCCTCTGCAATAATAAGGCAACAACTTTATTTAAAAAACCCATATTAATATTAACCCTTGATTGACAGTGTCATCACGTTTAATTTACTTAAACTGGGGGAAGAATCACATTGAGATGTTGAATCAGATTCAGTGGCACGTGGAAGCCTCAGGGGACAGACTTGGCTAGCTTTTCACCTAGGAGAGCCAGGCCAGATCCCCTCCCACTTCTTGTTTAATCTCACCCCTTAAAATGGGAATCCTCAGACCTGAATCTATATTGAGGCCCCACGTACCCAATTCTTTCAAGCGCAAGAACCTCCTCAAGGGGAGATGGACAGCACTTAAGAGAGAGTTAATTCCATCAAATCATCTGAGCCAGACACCGCTCTGGCGGAAGGGGCCACACAGCCATCAGGATGTGATGACCCCAGTGGGCATCATTTAAGAGCCCTTGTTTGAGAGCCATTCTCAATATGAAATATAGACATGGTGGTTTTCTCTTTCTATAGGATGAGAACTATCACTTCACTTGTATGGAGCTATGGGTGATGTTAGTGGTGGAGGAAGCATTGAGCTGAGAGTCGGGAAACTTGCTTCTGCCTGGGAAAGGCGTGTCCTCATCTGTGAAATGAGAGGCACAGATTGGGTCTCCCATAGTTCCCTTGTATGACTAGAAAACGTTCCTCTCACTTAGAATATCTATGTGGATCATCACCCACAAGTTGTAGTTAATGATCTTGAGTGTATTCAGAAGGCATTGAAATGAGATTTTTGACATTCCTCTAGGTAAAGGAATATAAAATGTATCACATGAGTGTAGTATCCAGATATCAGGCATGTAAGCGTTCTATTTATATATTTCAAAGAATGAGTTTAGTCTGAGGCTTCTAACTTTGGTCATGAAAATGGACAAAATGGACAAATGAAACGACAGTTACTGTCAGAATTGCAAGACTGGATCATATGCAGTTTCCTTGTGAAAAGGTGAAGGAATAGGAAACTGCCATTTAAAAACAGTATAAAATAGGATCTCTCTCTCTCTCTCTCTCTCTCTCTCTCTCTCTCTCTCTCTCTCTCTCTCTCTCTCTCTCTCGTAGTGGTGGGGAATGTTTAGCATAAGCAGAGGAACCATGACTGGTTGTTTAAAATAGCAAATAAGGCAGAAGTTATTCTTGTCCCGATCTTGACTGGAAAACTTTCTGGCACCAATGACAAGCTTTCAGTGAATGGAAAGGGGGATGGTGCACCTTGGTCTGTGTGCCAGTGCTGCCTCTTACCTGGATATGATTTTGGGTAGGGATGGCAATTTCTTGTCAGCACTAGTGTACGTCCCAAAACAGTTTCCTCTTGAGGTACTCATCATGGAAGCCTTAAAGGCTATAATTAAGCTGAAGTCCTTCAGGATCGGGGAGAGTTCTTTACCGGCGCCCACAATTTAAAAGTGGAAAGGAAAGCACTTTGAAGGAGCAGCAGAGTGTTAACTTCCGATCAATCTTTAGCACTTGGCTTGCTTTCCCTGGGCTCCCCTCACCCTCTTGACATACCTGCCTCTTTTTTGCCCACAAATATGAACTGAGCACAGCCAGGCATGTGCCCAGAGTGGGATGAGCGAGATACGGGTCTGCCTCAAGGAGCATGTGGCTTAGTGTGAGAGACCGATAAGTAACAGGCAAGGGCTGCCTGGGATGGGTATTGCAGGCCGTTTTCAGAGCGTGTGGAGCAAGATGGAACCTAGGGCGGGGGGGGTGGTAGCAGCAAGAGAGTTGGCTTCCTGGAGGAGGTGACCTTAAGAGCCAGGTTAGTCCTGCAAACCTGGAAATGAGTTGGATGAGTCTTGAAGGAACAGGGTGCCTAGGACACAGAAAAGGGGTACAAGGGGCGTGTAAATGGGGATGTGTAGGAAGAATGGGAAGGGAGATACAGAGAGGTAGGCATGGACATCAGGAAACTGGAACTATTGTTAGCTTAAGTTGTGTAGAAGGAGCAGTCACTGTCTTGTATAATGGGAAAAATGCATTTGCAAAAAACACAAAATGGGTAGACTGAGCATATAGTCTCACAAGAGTTATAGTTTTACTCTCTTAGCTTTATTTCACCTTGGCGCAGTCAGTGGGTGCAGTTTGTATTGACTGTGATATGCATTAGTGCCTCCCCAGCCCACTCACACACACCCAGGTGCTCGTTGTAGAAGCTGGTGGGTTTTGACTATTGACGAACCTCAGGGCACTCTGCTTTTCTGCCCCTATGATTTCGTTTTGTTGCTGTTTGTGTGTGGTTTTATCCCCCCCCCCACCCCCGCCCCGTTGTTCTGTTGTTAAAACCTGAGACTGGGAAGGGTGGGATGGAAAGGGAATGGGAGGGTCTGTGTTCCAGTCTAGAGCTCATCTTTATAGGATGCACCTGAAACAGATAGGACTCATTCTAAAATTGTTCCATTCAGAGCTAGATTTCTCGGTACCCAGTCCAGTCCTGTCGCCCCACCCCCACCACCTATCCCAAAGCCCAAGAGAACCTTGGTGTATAAGACCCAGATCTGTTAGGGTTCACAAGGAGTCTGGAGAGAATTAAATCTCTCACGCAGGTGGATTCCCAGTGCTGCCCATGCAGCAGGTGTGTGGCCCGAGCCGTGAATGGTGGTGGGAGTTTGTTCCTTATTCCTAAGAATAATGGGGAGCAATTGAACATCTAAGCAGGAATGTGATATGATGAGGTCCGTGCTGTGAAGATTGCCCTGGCCACAGTGTACAAACGTGACAACAAGGGAGACGGTGAGAGTCCAGGGGTCCCGGGGAGAGAGAAGAGGTCAGGGAAAGTTAGCGCTCCCCATTGCACATGTGCAGAAACAGAAAGTGAAGAAAGACGCCTGCTAGGTATTTGGATCGAGTAAAGGAATGATTGACATCAGGAGCATCAGGTTTATTGCAGAGGGGGGAGGTGTTAGCTGATGAAATCAATTTTATTGTGCTGGGTTGGAGGTGTCGTGGACACCCAGATGGAGCTGTCCTAGGTGGTGAGGTGTTATAATACAGGGACCTGGGCTGGAAAGAGGAATGTGAAATGAAGAGAATTCTGGGAGGCTGGCTCTGTGGACAGTCACTGCAGTGGGGGTTTGATGAGGTACCAGAGAATGTGTGAAGGAGGCAGAGGACAGCCCAGGACAGGACCCTGGGGAGTGGGCAGAGAGAGACAAGGACAAAGGCCGGACTGGGGACACCGGAGCATGGTCCTGGGAGATAGCACCTGAAGGAAGAGGTGGGGCCTGTTCAGACGCAGAAACTGCCATTGGGTTTCGCTCAAGGAGGGCCTTGGAGAACTTGGCTGGCTCATTCTTAGTGTTACAGTGGTTTAGGTAGAAGCCAAACTCGGCCTCGTTTCCCTTCCCTGTTCTGAACTCCTCCGCACTCCCAGTTCCTTGAATCCTTTTCTGTGTCTCCACAGCTGCCGTCTAGGCCTGGTGGCTCCTCCCCATCCGCCTCCTTCGGTCTCCTGCTCCCTGTCCTTTCGGTCCTTCCCAGCCACACTCTGGAAACAACTTATTTCTATTATTACTTTCATGGAACCGGTTTCTTGTTTTCGCCCCCTGCCCCACAGCTTATAAGCAAACTGTTGCTTTCCTTCTTCCAAAATAGATCTCCTGCCTCCCACCCATCATCTCTCACAGTTGCGGTTGCCTCTTACTGGTGTTGCCAAATTGAGCAAGTAGAAATTCAGGGCACCCGGCTATATTTGAATTTTGGATATACTACAAATAAGTTTTTAGAAGAAGTGTTTCCTTGTATTTTACCTGGCAACCCTACTCTTATCTCTCTCCCTCCTATTTGGTTTTCACTGTCCAGGCTCCCGGGGGTTGAAAGAGTCAATTGGATACATTTATTTTTGCATTTTTTTAAATTATGGTCATATATACATGGCATAAAATTTACCATTTTAATCATTTTTCAGTGTACAGTTCAGCGGCATTGAGCATTCTTGTATTCTCTTTTCAACCTCATCAGGCTCTTACCAGGTTGATACTATTATTATCTCCAGTTTGCAGAGTGAAAAACTTGAAATTCTGGAAGAAACTTGCCCCCATGTTATATAAACCCATGTCAACTCATTCTGAAGTCTCTGATCTATAGTCACAACTATCTTTTGAAGTGTCACTGATAATCTCTCTAGTTCCTGCTAATCCTAATTATGTATTCACATCATGGCCAGTTTATTTGAGGTTGGATTGGGGAGCAGTTTACCAGGGAAGAAGTGATATGGGAGGAACTTTGACCATTCCTTGATGATCTGGTCCTGCTCCTGTGTGTATCCCCAATTCCATCCAGCAAGCCACCACCAGCTGCCAAACCCTTGCTTTGGTCACAAGCCACACAGGTGTGGGAGACGAGCGCCGGCCAGTCTCCCTGCAGCAAGCAGCCTTTGCCGGGTTCTGCTCCCGCTCTCCTACAGCTGGGAGCTTCCAGGGTAGTTATGTTTTTTAACTGTGGTAATATACATAACGTAAAATTTACCATTTCAACCACTTTTAAGGGCATGCTCAGTAGCATTAAGAATATTCACATTTTTATGCAATCATCAGCACCATCCACCTCCAGAACTCTTCCTCTTGCAAACTGAAATTCTTTACCCATGAAACAACTCCCCATTCTCCCTCCCGCCACGCCTTTGCAACCAGCGTTCTACTTTCTGTCTCTATGAATTTAACTGCGCTACGTATCGCATAAGGGTGGAATTATACAGTATTTGTCCTTTTGTGACTTGCTTACTTCATTCGGTATAATGTCCTCAAGTTTTATGCATGTTGTAGCATGTGCCAAAATTTCATTTCATATGCCCTAGCTGGTTTGGCTCAATAGATAGAGCGATGGCCCGTGGATTGAAGGGCTCCGGGTTCAATTCCGGTCAAGGGCATATACCTTGGTTGCAGGCTCAATCCTCGGGCAGTTGAGGCACTGACACAACGCAGCCACTTGATATGTCTCATCAATGTTTCTTTGTCTCTGTCTCTCTCCCTCCCTTTGACTCTCTCTAAAAATCAATAGGAAAACATCCTCAGGTGAGGATTAACAGAACAAAACAAAAAGATTTTTTTTTTAATTTCATTTCTTTTTATGGCCAAATAGTATTTCGTAGTATGTATACAGCACATTTTGTTTATCTAATCACCCATGGATGGACACTTGGGTTGTTTCCACCTTTGGCTGTTGTGAATAATGCTTCTGTGAACAGGTGTGTACAAAAATCTGTTAGATATCATATAAGTGTCTGCTTTCAGTTCTTTTGGGTAAATACCGAGAAGTGGAATTGATGGACCATATGATAAACCTATGCTTAATTTTTTTAGGAACACCCACTTTGTTTTCCATACTGGTTGCACCATTTTACATTCCCACCAACAGTGCACAAGGGTTTTCTATTTCTCCACATTCTCACCAACACTTGTTATTTTCTGTTTTGTTTGTTTTTATAATAGCCATTACAATGGGTGTGTAGTGGTCCAGTAAGTTTTTACAAGAGAAAGTCTGTAGAAATTAGTTGACAAATTTTTCTTCCTTTTCTGCTAAAGAAGGTGAATCTATTTCATGAAACTTACTGTTTGAAATATGATTATTCAGTGAAGCTGTCTCTATGGAAATCGTGTCCCCCTGAGGCACTGTGGGGTCCTTACACGCTGTTGGCTTGATTAAGTTTTGACCAGACACAGAAACCTGGCTTGATTAAGTTTTGACCAGACACAGAAACCTCACCAGTCCTAAGTTCGTATGTGCCAAACTCTGCCCTCAACTTTGAGCTATGAAGTAATGACAGACTGCAGACTTTAACTTGGCCACATTTTAAATTATCTACTTTTCTTATTTCTCTTTCCCTTCCTTTTTCCTGCCATCAACTTGTGAGCACTCTACTGTTTGTTCCTCTTTATAAGAGAAAAAGCCAGTATGGATGAATTGTTAAAGGCATAAATGGTAGGAAAAATTTTAACTTCTCCAAAACTCAATTTCCTCACCTTTATTATTAATATTGGCTACCTCATAGGCTTGCTTTAAGGATTATAAATGCCCAGCAAGGTGCCTGGGCAAAGTAATCAGCCAGTGCATGGTAACTATCATCATCACCATCATCATCATCAAAGTAATAGACTTTATCGTTTTGTTTAGAAAAGAGGAATAAATGGCATAATAACCCAAGAAAGGTAAAACAAAATTTCTTAGAGATTTGGACCCCCAGACACCACAAGGAATGAGTTCTCTCTTCCATCCCTTCCTCCATCCAAATTATGGATTAAAGACTGTAGGGATGCCCTAACCAGTGTAACTCAGTTGGTTGAGCATCGTCCATGCACCAAAAGGTTGCAGGTTCCATTCCGGGTGAAGGCATATGCCTGGGTTGCAGGCCGATCCCCGGGAGGGGGCGCGCAGGAGGCAGTTGATAGATGTGATTCTCTCGTATCAATGTTTCTCTCTCTTCCTCTCCCTTCCATTCCGGATGAAGGCATATGCCTGGGTTGCAGGCCAATCCCCGGGAGGGGGCGTGCAGGAGGCAGTTGATAGATGTGATTCTCTCGTATCAATGTTTCTCTCTCTTCTTCTCCCTTATTCTCTCTCTAAAAATCAATAAGAAGAAATTTTAAGAGTGTAAGGATGAAGTATGAATATCAATGAATATTAATAGATAGGATAGTGCTTCTATAAAAACTCTCAAGTGCTATAGAACAAATGCTGTTGTATTTGGAGTACAAATTTTCTTTATATTTTAATTTTCTGTTGTCATTAAATGGCCTAAGTCAGTTTGCGATTGGGCTCAGGGGCTCCCTGTTATTAAGAAGCCTTCAGAGAGACTCTAGGTTTCACCCAATTGCTATTCATTCATTCCGTTCCCATTTATTAATATCACTATCATTATATCATAGCCTTCCTAGGGCTTTTAAAAGTAATTAATTATTTGAATTCTACATTTCCCAAGTTTAGGAAGGAAATACAATCTGGAAAATGAAATAAACAATGCCTAATAGGACAGGTAAAGCAACAAGAAAACCAGATTTTTATTCTTTCCTGCCTGTTGGCAGGTTTCTTGTTTAATTCACTCGTGGCTTGCCTAGGTGACAAATCTTTCCCAACAGCCAGTTCTAAGGCAGGTTGAGTTTTCAGTTCCAGTTTCTCACTTAAGCTGGAGTTTCCTGGGGTCGATGTTAGCTTTGCTTGAGGGCTCCCATTGAGTCCCCTCAGTTAGGTTCCTTTCATTCTTTCAGTCCCTCCGTCATCTGACTCAAGTGTGGCTTTCTTCTCATTAAAATAAGAAGTAACTCACTAGGCAAGGTTGCCAGTTTCTCAGAAGAGCGATACTCATTGGGATGAGCACAGAACACTAAAGCAAGACTTGCAGAGCAAGGCCATCCGCAGACATTCTGTTATTTGTCCAAAGCATCCCTCGAGGTCTCCAGTGGAACCAGCCCTCTGTGTGCTGAGCGAACCTTTCAAAGTGCATGTACCTAGGAAGGGAGGCTACAGTAGCTCAGGGCTTCTGGTTGAGCTTCCGAGAAGAACGGGAAAGGATGATTGACCTCTGTGTCATCACCAGCAACAAAAGTCACTTACAAGAGGTATTATTTATGAGCTCTGTCTTGGTATGGAAAACATGATGAAGACTTTTTTCTCCACAGTTGTATTCCATATAAAATAAGTCTATCATATATATATGTATATCTCCAAAGGCTGTCGTTGTTAGGTATTTCCTGCTCCACGCATAACCGTACTGCGAACCCCCAGTTGGTCACTGGCACCTCACTTCTCAATAAACATATGTGAGCGAAGCTGTGTTCCTTGGGAGGGAGGGACCTCTCTTGCCTTCCTCCCAGCAGTGCAGGCAGGGCTGAGACTGCTCATGCCACTTACTAATTTTGGGGATAGGAACACAGACTTTCCATTTAAACTTAAATGACTTCAGTTCAACTTAAATGCTTCTGAAAACTTTGGTCTGACTTAACGTTTTTGACCTTGTACCCTGGAAAAATACTTATTTGCAAAGTAAATGGGACTCTGTACTTTGTCTTCTGTCCACACCCTGTCCCCATAATAAGCATGGTGTGTGTGTGTGTGTGTGTGTGTGTGTGTGTGTGTGTGTGTGTGGCAGAAAATGGTGAGCAGGGGGAGCAGATGCAGTAATGCTTTACAAAATGTTGGGATTCTGAAAACTTTCCATCGGCTTATATGTATTTCTCTGTGTGTGTGTGTGTGTGTGTGTGTGTGTGTGTGTGTAAAATCATGCATACCTTGAAAAATAGATACACACTGGTGACACTCCCATATAGGGTGTGTCTGCAATGGTCTTCTGGGTTTCTGATGAGGGACTGAAATCCATCCCTGATCAGCTTGCCCACCAGCCACGACAGCTGGGTCACCTCCACCTGGAGGAAGTGGTGCCTTCTCCTAATTTGCTGTGAGCGCTGGGGGGTACATCTGTTGGGAGGGTTGACACTTCCTATTTCACAGCAGCAGTGGCAGAGGCAGGCCTGCTTGTTGGGGTCAGACGTTCGGTAATACCTTACTTCTCTCTTGGGTCGCACGTGTGTTTTTAGCCCCGACCCTTCTCGGACTTGCAGAGGCTGATGGCAGACACCTGGTGGCTGGCTCCTTCTCTTCACGTAGCGCTCTGAAAGGCCTCTGCGGGAGACTTGCATGGCACGAGACTGGGAGTCTGCTTACTTACCCCTGATAAGATCAGGTTGCCCTTTAACTCAGGAAACATCATTTTTTAAAAATATGTTTTTATTTATTTTTAGAGAGAGAGGAAGGGAGAGGGAGAGAGAGAAAGAAACATAGATGAGAGAGGATTGGCTGCTTGCTGCACGCCCCCTACTGGGGATCCAGCCCACAACCCAGGCATGTGCCCTGACTGGGAATCAAACCAGCAACCTCTTGGTTCCTGGGTCGAAGCTCAACCACTGAGCCACACCGGTGGGGGCAGGAAACATCATTTTTAATATCTTCTCTGTGCCTGGAACTTTCACCTGGTACTACATACCTTGAATTTCACCAGAACCCTTGTGGGTTACTGGCTCAGGCTGGGATCCCAGCAGCTCAGTCTCTTACCTAGCGGTTCCTCTCTGTCTAGACACACACACACACACACACACACACACACCATCGAAGGAAGAAAATGTCGTCATCATATATTTCCACTGAAGGTACAAAAAGGGGAACTGAGAAATGTATGTTCGCCGGGCTGTTTGAGCTGAAGAACACGAGAAATGCAAGCACATCTAAACCTAAATCAGCTCACTTTACACCAGGAGTGCAAAACTGGCTCACATCATCTCCTTATAGGATTATTCTCATTTTAGGTAATGTGGGTGCTTTTGACTTCAAATTCCCAGTAGCTTCACACACAGACACTGGAACCCAGAGTTAGACATTAGCACATGAAGATGAGACATTTTTAGTTACTTCTTTAGCGTCGGCAAGTGGTTTAGAAAGAGAGCCAAGGTTTTCACGTGTCTGGACATCACCAGGTTCCCCACCCCTGGAGTGAGGCCCAGGGAATGGCATCATGATGCTGGCATGGCCCAAGATGAAGAAAACCCCCTCAGATGATTTAACACCTAAAGGTTACATCAGTTTCCCAAACCATTGGCCCAGCCCCAGGGCCATGATATAGAGGGAAAGACGCCAGGGTCCTCTGCTGCCTCTGAGCTGTGAGGCCAAAGGAGCCACTCTCACTAAGTTATAGGAAAGACAGAGACTCAAGGGACCCAGTCCTGAGCCATTGATGGACTTGGACTTCGGCCACGGTGTTCCTAGCCCCTCTGTCACCTGGCCCTGTACCTTGTCCAGTGCCCACATGTCCCTCTGTCTCCTGGCTGAGCGCATCTTGCTCCTTCTCTGAAGCTGAGTTACACTGGGACTTCTCATCCCAAGCATTCTGCGGACAACAGCCCCTGGGAGGTGGTCTATGGCAGTGGTTGGCAAACCGCGGCTCGCGAGCCACATGCGGCTCTTTGGCCCCTTGAGTGTTCTAACGCCACTTCTTCAAAATAGACTCGCCCAGGCCGAAAACTGACTTCTGCGCATGGGCCACGAAGTTTCAATCGCACTGTACGTGCGCGCCCGCATGTGGTATTTTGTGGAAGAGCCACACTCAAGGGGCCAAAGAGCCACATACGGCTCGCGAGCCGCAGTTCGCCGACCACTGGTCTATGGGCAACGTGTTGAGATCAAGATTTTGTTTCAACCTCTCTAGAACTTTAAATCCTAAATAGCTTAAGTTTTTAAGTGTAGTTTTTAAGTGATCTACTGTAGTGCTTCTCAAACTCTAAAGTGCAAATATTCGGGAGACCTTGTTAAAAGTCAGATTCCGACAGAATAAATCAGGGTCAGAATCCAAAATGCCGTCCTTCTGACAAGCTCCTGGATGATGTCAAGGCCGCTCCTGGTCTGAGGGCCACACTGAGTGTTGCAAGAGCCTAGAGCGGGTCTCCACTTGGGCTGCCTGTGAGAATCATCTGGGGAGGCCCCTCTCCTGTAGATTCATGTTTAATTGCTTTAGCAGGGGTGAGGAACATCCGGCCCCTGGGCCGCATAAAGCCCAAGCAATCATTTGGTCTGGCCATGCCAAGGCATTAGGGGTGAGTTAATTAAATGTTTGACCAAATATAGCAGGCTAATTTTTTAAAATATATTTTTATTGATTTCAGAGAGGAAGGGAGAGGGAGAGAGAGATAGAAACATCAATGATGAGAGAGAATCATTGATTGGCTGCCTCCTGCACGCCCCCTACTGAGGATCAAGCCAGCAACCCAGGCATGCGCCCTTGGCTGGAATTGAACCTGGGACCCTTCAGTCCCCAGGCCAATGCTCTATCCACTGAGCCAAACCAGCCAAGGCAGCAGGCTAATTTTTAAGTTGGTCAGTTTGTACTGCCCGCGAATGATGTTATAAATATCCAAAAGGTCCTTGGCAGGATAAAGATTCTCCACTCGTGGAGTGAGACCTGGGTAAAGGGATTGTTTAAATGCTCCTCTGGTACACAGACAACAGTATGGTGATCACCAGAGGGAAGGGGGGTGGGAGGAAGTAGAAGAAGGTAAAGGGGGGATAAATGGTGATGGAAGGAGACTTACTTGGGATGGTGAGCACACAATACAATATACAGGTGATGTATTACAGAATTTTACACCTGAAACGTATATAATTTTATTAACCAATGTCACCAATACATTCTATTTTTTTAAAAAAAAAAGTTCCCCAAATATACAGCCAGAGTTAAGAAATATTGGCATAAGGATTAAAACTTATTTTTACCACTAAATGCACAAAAGGGAAATCAAAATCACTTTCAAACTATTGAACTAACCTGTTATGTGATTCTGGGAAAGGAATTTCCTTTTAGCCCCATCAAAGTTCCAAAGGGAATGACAGTTATTGCTCTTTAACAACTTATAGAGCTACTTGGATGAAAGAATATCATCCTGCTTAATTTTAGCTTGTTTATTCTCATTCTGACAGTGTTAACCTTATCCAAGCCAAGCATATATCATCATCCATCTTATTTTCCTTTTTTTGAGGCAGAACTGGCCTTAAATCTTCTTCATTTGATTTAGCATCGTATAGACCAAGCATTCAAAATGGGGTAAGATTGTCCCCAAGAGAATGAAAATTGGTTCCTGGGGGATGAGGAAATCTTAGATAAGTACAACAGTTTGTGGCTCTCCAAAGCTCAAACCTACCTGATAAAATCTTATTTCTTTGTTTTTAATCCTCCTATTAAGAATAAATTAAATTTAATTAAAATTTAAACTTTTCTCCTTAGGGATTGATTTTTTAAAAAGGTTGAAAAACACTGTTCTAGAGAAACAACCTAAACTACACTTGCATGTACTTCTTGAGATGGATATCTGGCATCTACCTGGGGAAAGTTTGTGATTCCTTTTCTGAGGGATGAAATTTTGGGCTTAACAACAATGAATTCTGGGAGAAAATTCCAAAAGGATTTTGCTCTCTTCTCAGTAAAAAGGTATTCTCTTGATTAAAAAATGAGAGTTCCTGCCCAGCCGGCGTGGCTCAGTGGTTGAGCATCGACCTATGAGGAGGTCACGGTTCTATTCCTATTCAGGGCACGTGCCAGGATTGCGGGCTCGATCCCCAGTGTGGGGCGTGTAGGAGGCAGCTGATCGATGTTTCTCTTTCATCATTGATGTTTCTATCTCTCTCCCTCTCCCTTCCTCTCTGAAATCAATAAAAATCTAAGAGAGAGAGAGAGAGAGAGAGAGAGAGAGAGAGAGAGAGAGAGAAAGAGAGGGAGAGAGAGTTAGTTAGTTAGTTCCCGGAGCATCTAGTTATCTAGCCAATAATGAGCTCCTTGCTGATGTGACATTCTGGAACGTGGTGGTGAGAGTGTGGATATTGAGGTCAGACACACCTGCTATTACTCTGGCTCTCTCCCTCACTCTGTGGCTTTCAGCAGGTTCTTGTATCTTAGCCTCGTTTGCATCTATACAATGGAAATAAAACTTAACCTAGTAAATTTGTTATCCAGATAAAACATGAATGGGGTGTAAAGGATTTAATACAGTGGCTGGTGCATAGTAAGTGCTCAGTTAGTAGTGGAGACATAGTGGTTATTAATGCCTGTCTATCTGTCTCCCTACCTATTATCATCTGCCTACCTGTCGTCGTCGTCGTCATCATCATCATCATCATCATTATCATGTAAATTATCTGTGGGCACAAAACAATATCCCGAATCTCAGATCCTTTCCTCTCCAGACGGGAGGGACTCCATATAACTACTTCATGACTCAGCCTTTCTGAGATATGGAACAGTAGGAAGTGGGAAGCAAGCCTTAGAGACAGCTGAGTCTTGGTGCGATACCTTTCTGGGACAGCTCTATCTGCAGTGCTGACAATTATTAGATGAAGTGGCTTGGGGGAGGAAGAAGGTATTCCATGAAAGAAAAGTTGGTCTTGGATTTCATTGGAAATGAAAATGAAATCAGACCACTCTTGGAAATCAGAGTGGTCTCTGATTTCTTCCTGCTCTTACAATGTAGAACTAGATATACTTTAGCCAAAGTAAATACAACCAAAGAAAAGAAAGAAAGAAAAAGATTAAGATTAAAAAAATTAATAAACTGAGAAAGAACAATACCTACATATCAGGGAAAGAGTAATCCTATATAATAAAAGCCTAATATGCCAAGTGTCTGGTTGTCCATTAAACCAATCAAAGCCTAATATGCTAATGATATGCTAAGGCTGCTCAACCACTCGCTATGACGTGCACTGACCACCAGTGGGAGATGCTCCAACCAGTAGGTTAGCTTGCTGCTGGGGTCCTGATGTTCGGGACTGAGTGAGACAGGCCAGACACACCCTGGAGCCCTCCCACGGTTTCTCCCCGGCTGGCCAACCTCCCATGTCCCTCCCCAGCCCTGATCGTGCACCGGTGGGGTCCCTCAGCCTGGCCTGCGCCCTCTTGCAATCTGGGACACCTCAGGGGATGTCAGAGAGCCAGTTTCAGCCTGATCCCGCAGGCCAGGCCGAGGAACCCCACTGGTGCACAAATTCATGCACCAGGCCTCTAGTTTTTATATAAGAAGAGAACTGTAGTCTTTTATGGCCTCACTTTAAAAGTAAGTCATATCTGAAAGCTGTAATTTTGTTCCCATGTCTGTTATTTATTCAATTGGTGAATGCTAGTGTTTTGAATCCTGGTCTTGGTGAATACTGCTATTATTGTTTGGAATATGAGCTCCTTAAAGGACTCTGATGTGGAAAAGAAAGCCAGAATAAACTGGGCCTGTTGCAAGTCTGCTGTTGTTTCAGAGAATCATTTTTATAAACGCATTCAGGTTTGTGTAAATGCAGAACTGGGGTAGGTGTAATTAAAACCTTACTCGCAAGTTCCCAAAACAAGTTTTCTTTTTTCATCTTCACTCGAGGATATATTTTTATTGATTTTAGAGAGAGAGAGAGAGAGGAACATTGATCGCTTGCCTCCCATATGCGTCCTGACAGGATGTTCTAACCAACCGAGCCACCCAGCCAGGGCCAGAACACTTTTCTTAACAAGCTGATAGTTCAAATCCATCGCCAAGAACAAGCGAGATGTGGGTCCTTGGTACCATGTCTTAGGGGCTCTTTCGGGGCCACTAGCACATATCTGTGTGCGTCAGTCAGCATCCTTAGAGGAGTGTCCAGCACAGGTTCCTGATTGCTACCGTCAACTGCAATTTCAGGCCCCAATTGGGATTGTAGCCAACTTTGGCTCATTTGGGTTCCTGGCCCAGCTTGTATACAATATTGGAATGTTACATAAGTGTCCAAGGACAGGAATGTGGGTTCCCTACACCTGTGCTAAGGGGTTTACATTACTGCCATGATCATAGGTGAGGATCAGGGAGCACTGGGACCACATCTATGGAATGAGAAGGAGTTGTGCCAAGCTTCTTAAAGGAGGTGACCTCTCAGCTGAGCCCTGCAGAGTGAATTGGCCAGGTGAAAGGGCAGGTGGGAATGCGCCAACAGAGGACCTCTCAGTGAATGGGATGATGCTCAACCAACTGAGCCACACCCGCCAGGGCCATCCTGTTCTTGATACCCCAATAACTTATTTGCGTTAGCATGTCACTTTCTCCAGCTCTGTTTTCTCATTTGAAAAACTGAGATAATGACATCTATCTACCTGCAAGAATTTAGTAGGGTATTAAAAAGATTCTTCACACATTAGAAAACATTAAGACATTGTAGCTATTATTTTTTTTAAATATATTTTATTGATATTTTTACAGAGAGGAAGGGATAGGGATAGAGAGCTAGAAACATCGATGAGACAGAAACATCGATCAGCTGCCTCCTGCACACTCCCCACTGGGGATGTGCCCGCAATCAAGGTACATGCCCTTGACCGGAATCGAACCCGGGACCCTTCAGTCCGCAGGCCGACGCTCTATCCACTGAGCCAAACCGGTTTCGGCCATTGTAGCTATTATTTAAAGGATCATGTTGAGAACTAATTACCATCACTGGAGATTTGGGGGCAGTTATTTTAGAAAGGACTCAAAATGGTGATTGTAATTTATCCACTGGTTTTAAAACTTCAATGATCAGAATAATGTATAAGAAAGGATTTCAGGAACTCATCCATTTTTTGGTTTTCCTTGATGGCCTTCTACAAAAGTCTATCCTACATTGAAAGTGAATGTCTTCTTGTGTTCAGATTGCAGAGGGAATGGCATACATCGAGAGGAAGAACTACATTCACCGAGACCTGCGAGCAGCTAACGTCCTGGTCTCTGAGTCACTCATGTGCAAAATTGCCGACTTTGGCCTTGCTCGAATAATTGAAGATAACGAGTACACAGCAAGGGAAGGTATGCTAATGATCTCTGAGTGTACTGTTATTATTTAGTTTTATTTTTCTCTGTTTTTAACAAAGCAGTTACAATAGTCACCACTAATAAAACGAACTCATTTGATAGAATATTCTAAATTTATATATATAAAAGCCAAGAGACCAGAATGCCAGAACCACCGGTTGCTTTGATGTGCACTGTGGCCCCCCACCCCCAACCCCGATGGGGGCAGGGCCGGCCAGCCAACCTCCCATGGCCCCTCCCCACCCCCGGCCAGCCCCACCCTCGATTGTCCCCAATCGGGATGGCTGGCTGGACCCCACCTGTGCACAAATTTGTGCACCGGGCCTCTAATGTATCATAATTGCTGTTTGTGATTCTAATACTTGTTTTAAAAAATTACTCTCTTTATTAACTCCACATTATACTTTTATAACATTTACAAATGCTAGCTATCCTTTGTATTTCAAGTAAGGAAAGCAAAACTAAAAGAGATTTGGTCAGGTCAAGATTCTTTCTTTATGGTCTATGTTAAAGCTTTTCACCCATATAATGAAGTACACGTTCTTCACTGTATAGAGAAAATGTTTACAACAGTAATTTTATATTCTATGTTCTGGCCTCTTAATTGCAAATTAAAATATGGAAATTATTACACACATAGAAGTAAATATAATGCTACAAAAATACACTCCCTTACTTTCCCACATTTCATACTATAAACATGATTCAAAAATGCACAGAAAGGCGTACATCTCCCACTTCCTGGCACATCACTCTATGGAGGGCCACGTCTGGAGTCTCACTGGCTTTTCCTGTTCAAGACTTGTCCATGTCGCTGATGATCTGAGGATTCGGAAGGTCTCTCTCACGAACACTGAGTGAATATATTTGCAGTGCTTTCTCTCGTCCGAAAAAGCCAAGCACTTTCTTGACATTCCTAAGAGTTATTAAACAATGATTATTTTCCTTTTAGCTACATGTGTGTTATTTCTGGAAAGCATCCGCAGGACTTACAGAGTTGACAGACAGATGGAAAACATCGCTTTGATTTGTGTGGCATCTCTTGCCTCCGTCATGTTTAAGATGGTTTTCCTCCTGCCTCAATCCTCTTTTCTCTCAGGTGGTTTATTACTCACCTGGACCTTAATTATCCTCAACGAAAAGGCGGGTGAAGGAGAACAGTTTGAGGAAACGCAGTTTAAAAAGTAGTAGCGAAAATGTAGTGAGTATTTGCAGCCGTGGCAGGCACTATTCTAAGTACTTTTCGTACATTATCTCATTGATCTTTACAATAATCCTATGTGATGATGATGATGATGAGATCATGGCGATGGTGATTTCCGCCTTATAGATAAGGAAACCGAGAGGTCCAGCAGCTTCTGAGGTCCCACAGTAAGTGGTAGAGCCAGGTTTCAAACCCAGGAGATCTAGCTTCAAAATACATGAGCTAGAATTTACTCCACTGGTTTTGTTGAATTTCACAGGCCTAGACTCTCACAAAAATAACTGTTCTCATGAGTGAGACAGGTGACTTGGCGCGGAGAGCTCGGGTTCTAGAATCAAACAGTAACACAGTTTACCTTCCATTGGTATTCACCTGTGCCAAGCACACAGATCAACTGCGGGGGTTCAGCTGTTTCCTCATTTTACAGATGGAGGTGCCAGGACGGCACAAAGGCAGTAGTGATTTGCAGGGGTCACAGCACACTGGGATCAGCAGAATCTGATTCAAATCCCAGCCACGGCCACCCCACCCCACGCCCCACACCTGGACTGCTGCCCCAAGGGTGGGGGGCGGGGGTGGGGTTTAAGGCTGGAATGTGCTACAGTGAGTGCACCACACACAGGAGCTGCTCTGTGAGGCTTTCTTCTGTCCTTTTTATCCTTATTCTGATTTCCAATTTTGGGCTGACACCACAAAAAAATGATAAAGCAAAGACATCGGAAGGCAAACATGCTTTAAATTTTTAAGTTGTTGGTGGAAACCCCTAGCCTGAGCTCCTACCTTCCTCAAGGTGACCTGGAGGCCCTCGGGCCAGGATTGCCTCTCAGGTGACCTGGTGGCTAGGTGTCCCTTAGCCTCACCAGCCTCTGATGAGAAGCCTAGCATCACCACTGTCTCATTCTAATTCCACTATTATCATCCTACCCGATTTCTAAAAGCCTAATAATGTTTGGTTCCATCAAAGGAAAACATGAGACATTAAAGACTGGAGTAGCATCTGAAGTTCCTTTGGGTACAGGCTTAAGAGCTTTATCCACAGGAACATGTACATCAAGATGTATTTACATTCCATATGAACATAGTTTGGGTTAATTATTAGAGTAAATGTAAACGCTAAAGATATATTCAGTGTGGGGCAAAAGTAGGTTTACAGTACAATAACTAATAAATAATAGTGCAAGAATAAAGTCTGTGTTTCACATACTCACAACTGTAAACCTACTTTTGCCCCACCTTGTATATACTTTAGAGGCTGGCGTTGAGGGGCAAACGGACAAGCTAAGAAGACATGCCTTTACCTTCTGTGTCGCATGCGTGTATGGTTAAGGTGGGCTGGTTAGGATATCTCTGGGAGGAGACACAAGAAACTCTGCTTCTTCACAGGGAAATGCCCAAATGGGAAACGGAAGAGGGAGACCGACATTTTAAGTAGAACATTTTGTATCATCTGTATTTTGTACTGTGTGTTACCTATTCAAAAAAAAAAAATGTAATTTTCTCAAAAGTAGGAAATTATGAGGGTCACATGGCCGTGACCTTTTTGTGTCAGCTCAGAGGCCCAAGTAAGACACCTGTGTCTTCTCTCTTAGGTGCTAAATTCCCCATCAAGTGGACCGCTCCAGAAGCAATCAACTTTGGATGTTTCACTATCAAGTCTGATGTGTGGTCCTTTGGAATTCTCCTGTATGAAATCGTCACCTATGGGAAAATTCCTTATCCAGGTATCCTTCATTTACCTTTTTCCATTCAAGTGGTGCATATGACAAAAAGGCCTAAGGCAGACCTGGCCAGTGTGGCTCGGTTGAACGTCAACCTATGAACCAGGGGGTCACAGAGCACCTGCCAGGCGGTCTCTAGGTATAGTCCTGTCTGCGGCCACCCCCCTCACCTTGCATGTGTGATAACTATGTGGAGCCTCCTGGGTGCAATTGATGGGATGACACGTCTTGCTGTCCCTTTCTGGTAGGCACTGTAGTTTCACGTTCCTCCTCTTGGCTCAGACCACTTCTGCCTCTGGCTGGCAGGTGTCTCCTGGTTCATCAAAGATAGACTTTAAGTTTCTGTTTCTTGTTCTTTTGAGGGGGGATAAATTAGAGAGGAGAAAAGGAGATGAGGCCAATGGTACCTACTTCACTATCTTAAAAACAAAACTGTAATAATATTTATATGTGAATTTCCAAAGAAACTAGAGGGGATTTTGTGGTTGGGGTTTTGTTTTGCTTTGCTCTTATTAAGAGAAAGGAGGTTCGAAAAATGACAAAGTTTTCTGAAGCATCTTGTCTTTTCTGGCTGTTTCTTACCAGATATATGCAGCATCTCGGTGCCCTATGTGAATCAGAGCCAGGAAACACATCCTGTGCAAATAGTGCTCACCCGGGTCGCAGCCGTGCTCAGGAAAAACTCATTTGCCCTTTGGAAGCATTATTGGGTGGGAGACTGTGGTCCCGTGGTAGCTGGTACTTCTTCCCTCTCGCACACAGAGAGGGCCCCTTAGTCTTTAAAGATGTCAGGGTTGCTGGAGCTGCTGGGCTCCCATCTCCTGTCGCTAACCCCCTATTCCTTTCTAATCTCTGCTCTGCTGCATTTTTCTCCTTCCTGTGCTTCTTCATCAACCTTTAGTCTTTCTAATTCCGACCTACTCCAGATGTCCCTTCCTGCTCCCACCCACTTCCCTACCCTGGGGTTATCTTCCCCACTGGGCTGTGTGCCATTTGAGGACAAATCTCTGTCATCATCTTCTTTTTATGTCTCAGAGCTTAGTGCTAGCTCATGACCCATAGTAAGTACTCAGTAAATGCTTGTTTGGAGAATGAAAGATGGAATATGAAAGTGCTTGCCTTTTAAGATCACCAGCCAACGGGTGTTTGCTGTCTTTGACCCAAGAACAGGCTAGTTACCAAGTATCAGCTTGACTCTTAGGGTCTGGTTGAGGTCTCCTTCCCACTCTTTTTTTCTTCCATAAGACTCGTCATTCAATTACTTTAGTTTGTTTATTGGTTTACTTGTACATAAAAAGATAGACTCCAGATTTTCTTCTTTCTATTTCTCTTATCAAGTCAAATCACCAAGCAGGATGGAGCATGCCTGGCTTTTTTCTGCATCATTGAGAGAGTTCTTCAGCATTAGGAGAACACATGAGAACAAGGAAGAACAGTCTGCCGTGGGGTTAGGGGGCCCCACTTCTGTGAACACATTCTGACCTTTTATGCCATTGGGGGTTCTCCGGGAAGGAAGTGAAAGATATTCCTAACCAAGTTTACAGGTCCAGCTGCTGTCTCTGTCATCCTGCATATTAGTCCTCCCACCAGGATCCCTGACTGACACCCAATCACGTAGAAGTAAACATGGAGATTCCCCTGAAAGTTATTCAAGTGAGCTTGGCTAGTTTCAAGAGCCAACACAATGCCAAAGCCACAACGTTTATGGAGACAAGAACCCCAAGTAAAGACAGTGAGGCAGGTTGGCCCCTTGGCTTCAAACAATGAGAATGTTCCGGTTAGAACATTCCAGTTACACAAATATTTGAAGATGGCATTTCAGAAATTGACATGAGAAAAAATAATTCACCATCTAAACAACCAAATGGGTGGTGACCCATAATTTGGAAAACACTGCTTAGAGACTAAATTCAAAAGAAGGTTGTGTTCCACATCTAATAAAAGACATTTCTCCTAATTTTCTAGCTGTCTTTTAGAGTCTTTCCAGTGACCATAGTGGTAGAAGCTATGGCTGTGGGAAGGAGATAGCTGTGGAAGGGAAATTGGTTGTGATGAATGGAGTTCCGCATATACCAGGCAGTGTGCATATTCTGCATGAAAATATTCTGCATGGATACGGCTCCTCTCTAGAGGAGTTCAGAGCTCTGCAGAATAAGGTACATATAAAGTAAGCAAAACATACAGAAGTGGGTACATGATGTAGCTAAACCACTCCATGAGCTCGGTCCTCTGTCCCAATTTTAATAATGGAAGAAAATGTTATAAAAATGATTTTTTTTTCTTAAAACTATTTTCAGTAACAAAGATCACAAGTTCAGCTTCTGAATTGTCGTGAGACATTTAACCATATTAAAAGCCATCCTCCAGCCCTAACTGGTTTGGCTCAGTGGATAGAGCGTTGGCCTGCGGACTGAAAGGTCCCAGGTTCTATTCCAGTCAAGGGCATGTACCTTGGTTGCAGACACATCCCCAGTAGGAGGTGTGCAGGAGGCAGCTGATCCATGTTTCTCTCTCATCGTTATTTCTAAGTCTCTATCCCTCTCCCTTCCTCTCTGTAAAAAACCAATAAAATATATATTTTTTTTAAAAAGATGAGGATTCTTAAAAAAAACACAAAAAACCATCCTCCATTCTCAATCCTCTCAGAGCTCAGTAAATTAACACCTAGTTTACTTATGGGGTGTGAGAATACACACATTCCAGATAATTTGGACATAATCGGTTGGCTTAGCTGACTTAAGGATCCTGACTTTTTTAAGTAAACTTACAATGCAAAGCTGATTTTTAGAAATATTGGTATGAGGTAATGTATGTGCAAATGATTTTTATGATGTATTACAAATAGAATCTGAAAAAATACAAAAAGAAATTAAGATTGAGGAATAGGGCATGAGTAGTTCATTTCAAAAGGTCAGGCAAGTCCAATATCCTTTGGTCGTGAAAGAGAACTTGCTTGTCTTCTACTTACCACATTTGCCTGCTTTTCCCTTTGGCAAAATTAAAGCTGCCTGGATCGTCTTTGTACTAAAATTGATATTCTTTAGATGCTGACGGAAATTTTCTCAACCTTCATTTCAGTTTCTTAGGGCATCCACACCAATGCCACAGTCTGAGACCAAGGTGTGGGCAGGTTTGGTTTCTCCTGCAGCTTCTCCTTGGTCAGAGATGGCCACCTTCACACTGGCCTCACACGGCCTCTCCTCTGTGCACACGCATCCCCAGCATCTCTCTGTGCCCTGCTCTCTACTTGTAAGGACACCAGTTACCATTGGGTTGGGCCCACTCTAAAGGCCTCGTTTGCATTTGGTGACCTCTTTAAAGGCCTTATTTCTAAATACAGTCACCTTCCAAAGTATTATGGGCTAGGATCTCAACATACACATTTGCGGGATCATGATTCGTCCCCTAACAGCCTCTAGAGGTAGCTTCAGTAATGGATGTGGGATGTTGGTAGCAAGACCACTGCAGTGCTTACTCCTCAGTCAGGTTTCTAAATGGTCTGGCATTTGTTTGTTTAGGGAGAACGAATGCGGACGTGATGACCGCGCTGTCACAGGGCTACAGGATGCCCCGCATGGAGAACTGCCCAGACGAGCTCTATGAGATCATGAAAATGTGCTGGAAAGAAAAGGCAGAAGAGAGGCCCACGTTTGATTACTTGCAGAGCGTCCTGGATGACTTCTACACTGCCACGGAAGGCCAGTATCAGCAGCAGCCTTAGAACACAGGAAGCCCTGGAGCCCCTGGCTGGCAGCTGCCTGGGCACGCTGGTTTTCATGTGCTGAGGTCACCAGCCATCCCTGCTTCCTGGAGTGAGGCTACATGACTCAGGAAGACACATTCGCTACATGGAAAAGTATCCTCTTCTCACAAGCTGATGCCCACGGCTCTGCCCCTTGGCCTGCTCCCAGAGGCCATCCTGCTTTGCTGGACCAACGTCTGAATACAGCCCTCTGAGAAGAAAACACCGGCTCTACCCCAGAGGCACCCACTTTGGCCTCTTGTTTACAATTGGATGTGTGACTCAAAGGTTCAGAGGCCATTTCAATCAATCCCACCCAGCAGCAGAACTAAACTCACCTATCAAAGTAAAATAACCCGATGCCTATCATGGCATGTGTTTGTATGTTCTCTATGCTTCGGCTTCTGTGTTTAAACATTACTAATCCAACCTGTTAGATTTTCCCGTGAAGCCTTTCCTAGATTTCAGTGATCATCCCTCCCCCTAAATCTGAGACTGTTCAACATTTCCGTCTGGGGAGACTGCCCAGATTCCCAGATAGGAAGCAGCCACGCTTTTCTGGTCTCTTTCCTGTAGAAGTGTCATTTGTGAGTCACGCAAAGCTGCTGAGTTAAGGGACGTGGGCCTCACCGACTGCCGGGCCTTGCCCAGACCTACCAGGACTACCTTAACAAGGACTATTTTTAAATGGTCCAGCTTTTCAATTCCACAACTTCCTATATACAGACTTTCATTGACAATGTAGTTTGGAAGAACAATGCAATTCTAATCTCTGCAGAACTGTATAGGGCCTTATAAAACATAAGAATTTCCTTTATCGCTTCAAATGATTTGAACATTATTTTAATGATCAAATATTAATGTTAGTCATACTCAAAGTAAAAACTCCATGTTTGGGGGCTATGTTATAATTCAGCAATTTTCTAAATGGTGTAAGATGTGTGTGAGTCTATTTATACAGAATATGAAGGAGATGAACGACTGAGGAGGCGCTGATGAGTCACTGTAGCAAGGGATACAGGAGGTTTTGTTTACTAAATTTTTCTTACTACTGTAAGCTTTGAATGGAAAATGCTGTGTCACATGTTTCACTTATGCTGTCCTGTATATATCTAATATTTCTATTTTTGATTTTATTTTAATACACCTGGTCCAATAACATCTCAAGCTTTTTACTTGTGTCTAAGATCTTCAACTATTGTCCATGTAAAAATGAGTACCAGCTGGGAGGAAAATGAGAGGTGATTCCATATGGTTACATGGTTTAAAAGACTTGTGCAAGTTCTGCCTCCATCCCTGGAGCAGTTTCAGAACGGAGAACTGGAATGGATGCCTGAACATCCCGTAATGGGGCCAAATAGGGTTTGTTTTCAACTAGGCTTAGCAGTCACCATGAAAATCTCACCTTGCATGTGTTGGCTAGACCTTGGGTACCTAGGGGAAGGGATACAATATTCTGCTTTACCCTAACTTTTATCTTCTTTTCCTGTCTGATTTTTTTAAAATGTCCTTTCTAAAATATTCTTCAAGTCTTGATTCACAAGTGCCACATTCACAAAGATAGATTATCATCATGGAATCTCTGCACAGCTAATCACTTGATTGACAGTGGTGCACCCATCTGTTCCCATTTTCTTTCACAGTCACACGTATGACCCAACATATTATGTGGAGAGAAGGTGTAAAGAATTCCTAAAACAAAAAGAAGTCTCTAGAATGACTAAATGTATCTTCACCTGGTTTTCCGTCTCTCAATTCTGCTTCCTTTGGACATTTTTACATTCAGCTTTTCCTCTCAGTCAAGTGAGTGGTCCCTTCCTCATGTGTCTGCAGCAGTTCGGGCCACATCACTGACTTCCATCGCGTGCTCCAGCCACACAGTGCTCAGCGGTCAGCACGCACAGCCTCCTCCGTTGGCAGTGGGATTCCACCCTCCCCGTGGCTGACAGGCAACACAAGGGGCTGCTCAGGTTTTTGTAGAATCTTAGGGTACCCGGTGGTGTGCAGCATGGTTTTCATCATCACATCTCAGGCCACGAAGCGCCTGAAAGATAGAATCCCGCTCCCCAAGATCCTGACTCCGCTCGCACAGGAGGGCTGCCTGGCACAACACTAGAAAAGTGTCCCCAGTGAATGTGATGTTTTCTCAGGCTTGAGAGCCACTCCTCTAAGCTTTGACACCTTTTGCAAAGTTATCATCTCAAAAGAATACCAGCCTTCTCTTTCCTCAGATGGTTTCATTTCCCAAGGGAGGAATAGAGGAGAAAGAGGGAGAAGATGTTTTGCCTTTTTCCTTTCTTATGAGCACAAGGCTCACTGAACTTAAAATAAAACTTAGAAGCTTCCCACTGGTGTCTTTAGTAGAAAGGGGGCCCTAACCGGTTTGGCTCAGTGGATAGAGCACCGACCTGCGGACTGAAGGGTCCCAGGTTCTATTCCGGTCAAGGGCATGTACCTTGGTTGCGGGTATATCCCCAGGAGGGGGTGTGCAGGAGGCAGCTGATCAATGTTTCTAACTCTCTATCCCTCTCCCTTCCTCTCTGTAAAAAACCAATAAAATATTTTTTAAAAAAAGAAAGAAAGAAGGGGACACTGACTAGGTGCCAACGCAGCCCTCCAAGCATGCCTCCCTGGATTCTGCCCGAATCTACTAGAGAAGCACACTGCCCAGGCCTTCTTTTAGGGGAGATTCTACACCTCGGGAGCCTTGACCCCTGTCCCAAAGTGCACAGGTCAATAGAAGGAGGATAGGTCAAGGGCTCTGAGATATAAGTATCAACTCATTTCCAATTTTGCCTGTGGTAATGGCTTTCTTTTGATCTCTCCCTTTTGATCTCTCCCTTTGCTCAAAACAACTACATCCGGGCAGTAGCTTCCAAAAGGTACTCATTGCTGAGAAACACCAGCATCTTGATACGTTTAACTGACTTAAAACAGAAGCTCACCCTGTGGCTCATCTAGCCCTTATGATTTGACTGCCACGTTCCACAACCAATCCATTGCTTGCGTTCTCAGCCACAAGCACCTCTCAGATGAGACCTCACCACCAGCCAGCCTTCCCCTCAGGAACATCTTCTGCTTCTGCCTCGTGGAATGGAGGCGTCAGTTCTGTGTCCCCTACATTTTGACCTAGAAGTTTTTAGATTAAGTGGAGATGAGCCTTGCCTTCTTCCCGATGTGTTTGGGCACTTTATAAAATTACCTCTCACTCAGATCACAATCCCTGAAGGTCTGGCAGGTACTAGCACTAGTCCACAGCTGAACAATCAGGTGCATTTATTTAAGGCCACAGAAGGAATAGATTTGTTTCATATTATTTCCTTGTAAAATGAAGCAAATGAAGTACTTTTCTAATGGTATCTCCCTGGCTTTGGTGGGTATTCTAGGTGGGCAAAGGAATTACTTATAAAATGCTCCACTGGAGTCCACATAGATGTGAGGGGAAATTTCTCGTAATTTTATTTTTACCAAAAAAAAGTCATACATGCATTCATCTTAAATTGTTTTAAAAAACAATTTATACAGAATATACTGTTGAATAAAATGCTTTGATAACATTTATGCTCCATTTTCTAACATGAAGATATATTAAAATGGTAAAATTTTATCCCAGAAAGTTCTAATCTGATAGATGTATAGGAAGAAAGCCTTCCAATTTGATTTTTGTGTTCTTATGAGTCTAAATGCTTCTGAAAGGAGCGAGTGCCAAAAATGTCACAGGATTCTCAAGATGGCCACCATGTAATGTTGGATACATCTGTTACATGTGAAAGTATTGGGGCAGTCTTGGTGGCCTTCATCTCCAGGTCCTTGGAAAGCTATTAGAAATCATCTGAATTGGCCAATGTGTAATATCAACACAGAACTTCTAGAATCAAAGGTGGCTTTATTTCCAGCACCAATGGTAGATGGATATTTCAGAACAAGAAAACAATCTGAAAATTTTTTACACTGATGCTGGGCTTGGACACCTTAATCGATAATCTGTTACCCTTAAGGTCAGATGTGTTTTTGATTTCAGGTTTGTTTTTTGTGTTGTGGTTTTTTAACTTAAAAGGTTAATACAATGATTATTAACTGAATGTTTGGTAGTGAACACTGGAGGGGGCAAAAAACTTTAGTAAAATAAAATCTTCCTGCAGAAATAGGCCTGAACTCATATTAAGTGGGATGAATATAGCCTATACATTGCTTTAGGTCAGATTTTGCCTTCAAATGAGCTCTAAGATGGGTTTCAGAGTTTTTTGGACTTTTGGAATTGTGGATAAGGGGACAGACTTGTACCCAGGGAGCTGGAAGGATGTGCAAGACCTTTTAATATCAGTGGTGTATCTGATTCAAATGGAGGACATTGGGAGTGTGGTTACCCAAAACCCATTATATGCAGGCATGTTCTAAGATGCAAAACAGTTATGTGTCTCTTTGAAACAACGCAGTCATTAATATAATCTCTGATCACATGCACCTCAGGGAGGGCTGATACTTAGCCGTTCAAGTTGGGGAAAATAGCGGGTGGTTTTAGTTGTCCACAAGAGCTGCCAGGGTGCTGTGGTTGCTAGGATAGTTAAGGGATGCAGAAGTAAGCTACATTCAGAGCTCAAAAAAGGCCACACACACAAAAAGATGCTCTTTCACATGAAAGCCAGACCACATGGAGCATTACATTCTATTCTGAATGCTTGATGGCAGAGCCTCAAACCTTAACTACCCTGGAAAGTCGCTTTGATGTAAGCGATGGGGTGTTCGTGAAAGAGTGGGGAGCATATCAAACGAGGAAGTCTCTGGGCAGTTCGTGGGAGCCACAGCACAGATGTTTTGATGAGAGAGATAAGTGAAATCATTTAAAAACATTTGTTCTGTCAAAGAATTACATTTCTAGTCTTTCTTTGTAAGAGTTTTTCCAAAGTAGATTATCACTCCTAATCTCCTTTTTGTTAATGTACTTAACCCTAAGTAAGGGTTCCGTGGGCTAATAGTAGTCATTCAGTACAGTGCTTCATTGAACAGTTCCCTGAACACAGGAACCGTGGGTGTGCGAGGGACATGGGTGTTTAGTCTCAAGTTGCCCGCTTTCCGGGGACAAGTACAATGACGATACAGGTAGAGCAAGGGAAGTATCATAGGGAACGGCAGGTACAGAATGTGAAGATCATTCTGAGAGATCACAGCTGATGACAAGAACAGGCTTCATTCATAAGTGACATTAGGGTTTAACTCTGAAGGGGGACAGGGCCCAGCAGCGTGGCTCAGTGGTGGAGCACCGACCTATGAACCAGGTCACAGTTTAATTCCCGGGCTGGGCATATGCCCAGGTTGCAGGTTCGAACCCTAGTGTGGGGCGTGCAGGAGGCAGCCGATCAATGATTCTCTCTCATCATTGATACTTCTATCTCTCTCTTCCTCTCCCTTTCTCTCTGAAATCAGTGAAAGTATATTTTAAAAACTAAAGTAAAAGGAGACTGCAGGGAGACGGTTCAGAGAAAGGAGACCACACAGTAGGAGTCTGGGCAGAGAAGTGTGGAGGCATGGAAGGACAGGGCCCCCCAGGCTGTTAGCAGGAGGCTGTGCTTGTACCAGCATCGCCTGGGAGGCTTCTTGAAACAGATCATTGCTCCCCGCCCCAGAGTGTCTGGTTCTGGGGTGAAGGTCTGGGGAGGGACCAGGCCATGGGGGCTGGCCTTCCTGGCTCTGATCGTCCTTTGGGACCCACTGGACACACAGGGGCTCAGCAGCAGGGGAAGCCAATGACCCCGGAGGCAGCACCTCCAGGAGATAATGTGAATCCGGGGAGAAGTGCGGACTTGACTAGGCCACTCTGGTGTTAAGCACAAGGAGACATTAGAGAAGCTCCTTAGGAAGCCCAGTCGGTGGCGGCAGAGAGACGGGTGGGGGGAGAAGCAGCAGAGGGATGGGTGGGCGGGAGGAGCAGCAGAGGGATGGGTGGGAGGGAGGAGCAGCAGAGGGATGGGTGGGAGGGAGGAGCAGCAGAGGGATGGGTGGGAGGGAGGAGCAGCAGAGGGATGGGTGGGAGGGAGGAGCAGCAGAGGGAAGGGTGGGCAGGAGGAGCAGCAGAGGGAAGGGTGGGCGGGAGGAGCAGCAGAGGGAAGGGTGGGCAGGAGGAGCAGCAGAGGGAAGGGTGGGCAGGAGGAGCAGCAGAGGGAAGGGTGGGCGGGAGGAGCAGCAGAGGGAAGGGTGGGCAGGAGGAGCAGCAGAGGGATGGGTGGGCGGGAGGAGCAGCAGAGGGAAGGGTGGGCAGGAGGAGCAGCCGCAGGCCTAGCGGAGGAGAGAGGGGCTCCCAGGCCCACGGGGACACTGCAGCCGCAGATATGATCCCCGGAGGGCCTTGGAGAAAAAAAATTACTTTAAAACTTTTCTTTAATGACAGAAAGAGATCTCTTCTTATTATTTTAATATACTGCCATCAAATATAGGAGTCCAGGTTTTGGTCCTTTTAGGCATCTGTGTTAACTTTTTAATGAACATTTTGGGTAGAATGGTAATGTACTTAAGCAGAGATCTTAGGAAGAAAACTGAATTCTCACTGTTCTGCTCACAAGAGTTCTTGCAGGGTAAGTTCAGTGCTGCCCCGAATATGGATTCTTCTCCCCCTGTCCTTCCTGGAACTAAATGGAATTGAACCGGCCACATAATTTCCCCAACCTCAGCATAGCAGTGAGATGGGGTGCTGAGAAGGGTAGCAGCGAGGCTCTCAATTAGAAATCATGTCTGTGAGAAGCCTTATTTCTCATTAATTAGTTCATTTTGTTTAGATTCTCAACCAGGGACACCTCGCTTATTTGCATAGTCTGGACAACATCTTTCCTTTCTTTCTTTGGGTTAGCCTCATACAATTTGCCCGGTTTTGTAAAATCTCATTATTCATCAAAACCTTTAAAAATATTGATGCTATTGTTGGGCCTTGTCAACTTCTAGAAATCTCAAATATCTGAAATAATGTAAAAATGCTTGAATAACTGGTAGGCTCGAATGTACTCATTTCACCACTATTTACAATTCAAAAATATTGAAACTTTTTAAATAGCTGAGTTATTCATTCAGTCACTCTGTAGTAAAGACCTGATATGGGTCCAGAATTATGCAATACATTGAAGATATTTATGGACCAATTTTAGCCAATTAGAAAGGAAAGATGAACTGAACTGCATAGAACATGTTAAGTGACATATATGTAATAAAGTGAGATAATATCCACGATACATTCTTAAATAGAAATAATCAGAATATAAAATTATTTACAATGATTAGACCTATTTTTTTTAAAGTCAAAGAAAAAAGAAAACACTTGAAGAGAGCACACTCAAATCTTAACGAAAATTGAACTGGGATAGTTTTCATCTATCTTTCAATTTCTGTTATTACGTATTACTTTAATAATGGAAGAGAAGAGAATAATGGAACTAAATTCTCTTTGTAGACTGAACAAAATCAATTAAAATAAACAAGTTGGGTTTTTAAAAATAAAACACACCACATTGATGGGGCTATGAAAGTAACACAAGAGCCAACTGAAAGTTTTCCCAAAAGCCAAAACTGGGACAATTTGAGTAACAAAATAAGTAAATTAGTATTGGATTATAAACCAGAGTATGAAAAAAAATATTCATGAATGCACACTGGTATAAATAGTTTAATAAATAAATACATACATAGAGGAGAAGAGAAAATTTTCCCATGCGGAGTAAGTCCAAATAATTTATGAACTTTGCCTTCAAAGAGATGAAGCATAACACCCCACTCAAAGTGCACACTGCGCACATGGACTTTCTCCCAAAGCGTATGCAGTCAGGCAAGAGGGAGAAGATAAACTTACTGTGGAGAATCTTGACAAGCACCACCTCAGCCAGGTGATCAAAGCCACGTCAACAGTGATTTGTCCTATTGATAGTGTGTACCCTTGATATAACACGATGAAATGGCATTTTACCTCTGGTCTTTCTTCCCCAAACCCACAGCCCCTGTCTACTCATTAGAAAAACATCAGATATATTTCAACGGAGGGGCATCTTCCAATATACCCAACCAGTAACCTTCCAAGCCATCAAGTTCATCAAAATCAAAGACAGTCTGAGATTCTGTCACAACAAGAGCAACAACCTAAGGAGACATAATGGCTAAATGCAAAGTGGTGATCTGGATGCGACCTTGGAACAGAAAAGGGACATCTGGTTAAAACTAAGGAAATCTGAATAAAGTGTGGACTTGACTTAATAATAACATGTCAATATCAGTTCATCCGTTGTGACCAATGCACCATACTAATGTAGGATGTTAATAATAGGGCAAAATGGATGCAAGGCCAATGAGAACTTGCTGTACTGTCCTTGAACTTTTTATGTAAATCTAAAACTTTTCTAAAAACAAATTTTATTAGCATCAACAAAAAAAGATAAACAAGTTTGTTCTTGGTACCAGGAAGTCATAGTCACTATCCTGGCATTTACCTTTATCCGACATCTCAGTTACATTATTTAAGAAGTCCATCTTCTTTTCCATTGTAGATCCTTATTTATAAAGTTAAAACTTCATTAAGAACAAGAAGTGAACAGAACGTTTTTATCTGACTTCTGAAAAACACAAAGTAACAAACCAACCCATACAATAAGCCTTAGACGGTGTAGTCAATTCCAGTCAAATACCTCAGGGGACAGCGCCATCTAGTGTTCTATCACGAAATGAACCAATGGTGGTTTCAGTAACTTCTCTTTTACCCTCTATCCTTTCTAGATGCGATCTTGGAACAGAAAAAGGACATTTGGTTAAAACTTAAATTCTACTTCAAAACTGGAAAAAAAAAGAAAGAGCAACATATCCCCCACCACCAAGAAAGTACTCATAATCTTAAATGACTTGAGCAATCAAGTGGAAATAACTTGGTTTCATTTACAACGTTCGCCTAGAATCTTTGTTTATAAAATGCCTACTTTATGTTCAAAACTTCAGTCCAAAACTAATATGCATGAAAGATATTTCATCAGAAACACAAACTTACAAAAAAGTATAGTAATATAGTCACTTTTTAAAATTTACAAAATAAACCTTATAAAACAGCAGATCTCAATTCTAAGTGTAGGTTTCAGAAACTGCAAAGCTATACATTAATATTGTGTTATTTAACTTTAACCCAACACTTTACATATAGTTCCCTTGCTTAATAAGTTTATGCTTATTTTAATATCACCATGTTATTCATAAATAAACAGTGAAAGAGGAAAGCACGAGCTCAATTAAGGTCTAAAATTACTCAAGTGAAAAACAATGAAATGATTAGTTAACATATATTGTTTTTGAACCAACATGACTTTTAAAAATATGTCATAAAAGAAACACAGCTGAAATAACTGGCACCTTCCAATTGCAAATAACCAAAGTAGCAGTTTGCCTACAGTATAAAGGGCCAGAAGTTACTTTCCCCAAATTTCCTCTGTAATTGGCATATAGAATAAGTGGGACAAAGAAAAACACTCCAGCTCTGTCCGGTTCAGTTGGTTGGAGCATCGTCTCATACAACAAACTGTGTGGGTTCCATCCCTGGTCAGGGCCCATAAAGAAGGCAACCAATTCATGTCTCTCTCTCTCTCTCTCTCTCTCTCTCTCTCTCTCTCTCTCTCTCTCTCTCTCTCTCTCTCTCTCTCCCTCCCTCTCTTTCCCTTACCCAAGTCAATAAAAAACATCTTTGGGTGAGGATTTAAAAAACAATACTCCAGTTAGTATAGTAGTCCCCACTTAGCTGTGGTTTTGCTTTCCTTGGTTTTAGTTATCCACAGTCAACTGCAGTCTAAAAATACTATATGAAAAAGTCCAGAAATAAGAAATTCATAAGTTTTAAATTGCACACAGTTCTGAGTGGCATGATAAAATCTCACGTTATCTCGCTCTGTCCATCCTTGGAAGTGAAGCATCCCTTTGTCCAGCATCTCCATGCTACATATGCTCCCTGCTTGCCTGATAGTCACTCAGCTATCAAATACCAAGTCACCCTTATTTTACTTACTCATGGCCCCACACTGCAAGAGTAGTGATGCTGGCAAGTTGGCTTTGCCAAAGAGAAGCCGCAAAGTGCTTCCTTTACGTAAAAAGGTGAACGTTCTCAACTTAAGAAAGAAAACCATATGCTGAGGTTGCTAAGCTCTACAATAAGAATGGACTTTCTATCTGTGAAATTGTGAAGGAAAAAGAAACCTGCGCTACTTCTGCTGTCACATCGCAAACTGCACAAGTTATGTCGGTGGAGTGTGACAGGTGCTTAGTTACGATGGAAAGGGCATTATGTTTGTGGGTGGAAGATATGAACAGAAAACCTGTTCTGATTAATGACATGTTGGGCCAGAAAGCACTGAGCCTATACAAAGACTTCAGCAAGGTGTCCCCTAAGATGAATGATAACAATCTATTTTCTGCAAGTGAGGGGTGATTACACAAATTCAGGACGAGGTTTGGACTGAAAAATAGAAAAACTGCTGGAGAGAGAGAGAGAGAACATTCACATAACTGTTTTATGTATATTGTTATAATTGTTCTATTTTATTATTAGTTACTGTTAATTTATTACTGTGCCTAATTTATAAATTAAACTTTATCTTAGGTACGCATATATAGGAAAAAACATAGTATGTTACTATCCACAGTTTCAGGCACCTACTGGGGGGTCTTAGAATGTGTCCCCCATACTGTAATTTGAATAGTCCTTTTGCCCTCTCTGATCACAAAGACATATTAAGATAGACCATTGAAGCAATTATTTCCACCACACCTTGGATTAAGAGGTGCAGCCTTGTATTAAGAAGTCATCTGTTGATTGGTGTGGGGGGGGGGGGGGGACTATAATACTTTCAACAATAAAAATAAATTTAAAAAAAAGAAGTCATCTGTCAAATAAGATGGGTTTTTGTTTTTCCAGATTTCACTAAGATTCAGTTGGTAGAGAACTTAAAGGCTCTGATCATTTACCCAGGCTATAATTTATCTTAGTTTTCTTTTCTTTTTTCACACAAAAACCTCTCTTAGGTTTGGGACTTAAAAGTTTTCCTGAACTCAAGCAACTTACTGTCCAACTTAAATGATGATATCTGTGGTATAGTATGTCTGCTGACAATTTGCCCCATTTTATTAGTTGATGTGGATTTTTTTAAGATTTTAAAATTGATTTTTAGAGAAAGAGAATGCTTAGAGGGAGGGAGGGAGGGAGGGAGGGAGGGAGGGAGGGAGGGAGAAAAACATCAATATGAGAGAGAAATATCGATCGATCGGCTGCCTCCTGCACCCCCCGCCATTGGGGACAAGTACAATGGGGAGGAACTGCTGCCTTTCCCTCCAACCCCCACAAAAACAGAAAAACCAAAACAAAGGCGGGAACTTTAAGAGAAGAAGGTGCGGATCTTAGGAGTGCTGGGAAGAATGGCCTTTTGCTGTGCTAAAATGAGGAATGGAGGGTCCTGGGGTGAGGAAGATAAAATTCATCTCCTAGGCAGCAGAGGAGTGCCAGCCGAGAGCCAGGAGAGGTGCCCATCAGGATATGTGTGGGAGCAGCCCCGTGGGCATGCTGGGCAGGCGGCTCACCTGCATGCTGGTGGGCATGCTGACCTGTGGGCTCTGTGGGACTCTCCCTCGCTGTCCATGGAGAGCAAAAGTAACAGTTGCTACTGGATTTCATTAGTGAAACCTCATCTATAGACTGAGGATGCTGCCCTGCACCCCACAGGGCTATTTCAGAAGTAAGTGAACTACTGTGTGTGAACATGTTTGCACAGTGTCTGACGTAGAACAGCCACCCAAAAAAGATTTTTATTTTTCATATCTCAGAAAATGACATTGAGGATACTTACAAGTAAGAAATGTTGGGGATCCAATAGGCATATTCCAGGTATTCGGTGGGGCTCCCGCTAAGTGAAATGTGATTTCGCCCTCTCCCACCACGCAACCAAGAGCCCTCGGGCTGTGACACTGGGGACACTTTCTCCTCTCCTGAACCTTGGGCCCAGGCCAGCTCCCTGAACTCTCCTGTCTTCTTCGTGGAGGCTCCCAAGGATGCTTTCCTCTCAGTGACAGCCCCCACTGGGCTTTTTTTTCCCTCCAAAACAGGATTCTCTTCAGCTCCCACTTTCTTATAAGGCCCTTTCTACTTAAAGGATTTCTTATCATCGAGAACAGACATGAAATAAGAAGGCACAAAGTCCTGGTCCTCCAGTGTCCAAATCCGGAGCCAACAAATAGAAAGCCCGTGGGCTTTCGCTCTCTCTCTGCATTCTCCAGAGAGGGAGGTTTCCACAGAGACCCCTCCTCCTCACCCCCAATATCAAAGGGAGGGTGGATTTAGTTGAATTTTCTTTGAGAGATGTCCACGGTTATAAGTTGATTTTAAAATAAGTGAAAATTATAGACAATAAGCACATTTCCTTGTTTAGTAATTGAAGTAGGATTTCCATTTTAATTCAACTCCTCACCATTTGGTGTTTGTTGTAACTTCAGGAATTGTTCACTGATTTTGCAAAATTTTATACATTACTGTGATTATAAAAATATACCTTAGGGTTGAGTAGATTTAAAACAATATAATGACTTTCAGTGCCATTGGTGAGTTAAGGTCACAGAGTTGTTGTTTTTTCCATATATACTTTTCTTATTATTTCAGAGAGGGAGAGATAGAAACATCAATGATGAGAATCATTGATTGGCTACCTCCTGCATGCCCCACACTGGGGATCAAGCCAGCAACCTGGGCATGTGCTCTGACCAGGAATTGAACCCGTGACCTCCTATTTCACAGGTTGATGCTCAACCGCTGAGCCACACCGGCCAGGCAAGGTAACAGTTTTATAATTGAATGAGGTCTGGGGTATACATCACTGCAGGTGTGAATACATTTCCACCAACTACACAGGCAGATTAATGACCAAGGGGCTATTTTAGTAAATTTTCAAGAAAAAAAAAATTGCCCTCAGGAATGTCTTCAAAGTTGCAGTTAAATTGTGCAATGATTAAAATTTGCTGTAATAAATTTCATACCAATCCTGAGTTCCTGGGATTAATAACAAACATACAAAGATTTATTGTGCCGTGAGTTCTAGGACCTCCTGCAGAACTAAGAGACATCCTCAGAGACATGGACAGGGTGGGTGGAGAGGTCCTGAGGGCTGGTCTTAATGCCACCACTCCCTCTAAGGGGCCAGGCAGTGCCAGGGTAGGGCACCATGTTCTCTAGTTCCAGATAAAAGGCAAAGAGAAGGAATATCATAGCTCCTGTGTTCAGAAGGGCATGAGGAAATGAAATGGGGGAGTTGGGGTGGGGGTGGTATAATTCCTCTTGGTTCTGTAGAAGGCCCAGGTAGGAGAGAAGAGAGCTGAACATGATCCCATGTTTAACTATTACAACATACAGCTCTCACCCTTCACAACACCCATGGAGCTTCAAGGGAAGAAAGAGAAAATAAGCCCCATTTGGTGGGGCTCCTTCTCCTCCCTCAATGTCTAGGACATCTTGACCACAGATCTCCACGAAAGCCTGAAGATGCAGGAGGAAAGGCATAGAGGAAGCTGGTTCAGTCTGTACCCTTGATTCGCCAACCTGTTTTAACTGCTTACTTAAAAAGCAGCTAATTATTGAGGAGCTGGCATGGGAATGAAAAGAAAAGGGGCTTCTGAAAAATAGTAAAAGAGGAAGAAGAGAATGGAAAATGCTAAGTTTATCAGGCATCTTGTTTCTATATCTGATACACTACTATGTGTTGGCTAAATCAATTCAGTAGCATCCACCATTGAATGATAGAATTTTTAGATCCAGTTTGGGGCAGGTTGAGCTTTTTCTGTGTAATTATAGAAAAAAAGGTGTCCACATTAGCCCAACCAGTGACTCCCAGATCACAAGAGAGAGTCACGGTAAGCCAACTAAGTCAAGACAAGAGGTATCTGGGAAAGTTAAAGGCATTCGTACGTATATGAGGGGAAGGAGTAAGAAGGCAAGACATTTGTTAATGCTAATTTTTGCTAAGTTTTAAGGGGAAGAATAATTAATTGCAAAGATTAATGTCATTTACTACGGCTCACTATGTAGAATGTTTATCCTCTTTGATGTCACCTGAATAGAAAAATGATGGCATGGCTGTTTGTGGAGAGGCCCACATGATACAGACAGACCTTCTGTAAAGGATTGGGGAACCTCCGAGTTCTGACATAAAAACTTTCCTGTATATTTACCTTCCACAGGAAGAGAACATTTCTTCTTTGGCACCTTTTTTTTTTTTGTCATTTTATTTTCTCCCTTTGGCACCTTCTTAACCTGGTTCAGATCCCTGACTGGTATCAAATAGCTTTTCATACAAGTAATGTATCACAGAAAAGAGAGCACCAAACTCTACTTTGTTTCTATATCTGAACCATTGCTCATGTAAATGGTGAAGCTATTTCAATTGTGAACGTAAATGCATTCCCCATCCAGCCCCCAATAAGTTTAGTACCCACCTGGCACCACAGTTATTACAGTGTTATTAACTATATCCCCTATGCTGTACTTACACCCCCAAGACTGTTTTATGACTACCACTTTGTACTTCTTAATCCCCTCACTTTTTCACAAAGCCCCCTCCCTTCTGGCAACCATCAATCTTTGTATCTATGAGTCTTAAACAGTTATCTTTAGATCAATTAAAAAGAATTAATTTACCTTCAATTATTCCTTTCCCTTCTTCCATTCTTTATATAAATCTGTGTCTGACCTATATAATTTCCTTCTGCCTGAAACTTTCTTCTAATATTCCAGGAAAGGTCTATTGGCAATGAATCCCCTCAGGTTTTGTTAGTCTGAAAAAGTCTGTATTTCTCCTTCATTTTTAAAGGATAATTTCTTTAAACACTGAAGATTTTACTCCATTCTCTTCTTGCTTGTATGGCTTCCGTGGAGAAGGTTGCTGTAATTCTTATCCTTGTTCCTCTATAGGCAAGTTACACACACCACACACACACACCCTCCTTCCCACGTGCCCGAATTCTTTCAGTTTTCTCGTCTTTGCTTTTCTACAGTTTGAATAGGATATGCCTAACTATAGATTTTTAGGTATTTAACTGGCATGATGTCCTCTTAAAATTCTTGGTGTCTGTCAATAATTTTGGAAAATTACCAGACTTTAAATATTTCTTCTCCATTCTTTCTTTCTGGCATTCCAACTATGCATGTTACAACTTTTATGATTATCCCATAGTTCTTAGATGTTTGGCTCTGTTTTTTCCACTTTAAATTTTAGTTTGAGAAATTTCAACTGACCTATCAGCAAGCTCAGACTTTCCTCTGCTTAGTCTAGTCCATCAGACATTGTTAATGTGCTGTTGACTTTGATTCCTTTTTAGTTTCCATTATCCATGTTCATAAATGTTACCTTTTTCCATGAGCCTTTCCCATATGCATGTTATTCCTAATTACCTTTCCCATAATTTCATTTATCAGTGTCATCTATGTTCTAATGGCTGCTTTATTTTTGCCAGTGTTCTTGCCTTCTGGCATACCTTGAAGTGTTTAGACCTTGAAATTGGGATATCTTACCAGGTAATAAAACTGAGGCGAATAGGTCATTTATGTAAGGGTTTGTTACTCTGGCTAGGAGCTGGACTGTGCTTAGTTTGCTGCAACTATAAGCATTAATAGGCTTCAAATTTCTCTAGTGGATTTTTTTCCTTCACTCTTGATTTTGGGACTTCTCTTGAACTACTGTGTCTTGCAGCTCTCAGCTCTAATCCATTATTGCTAATAGTTACTACATTTTATGAAGTGTTAGGTCATGGGCGAGAGGGAATTTTCTAAACAAGTGTATTAGTTGTCCCATCTCAGGGGTGTGGGTCAGCATTTCTAACTCTTCTCCCCCAGTATAGTTTTTACTCCTAGCCCCTCTCATAGCTTCGGCATCCTCCAAATTTTCCTTCAAAATCCCTGCCCCTGTTGACTATAAATGTTAGTCTTCCTTGAGACAGAAAGGCTGAAGTAGGATAAATTAGGGCTGGGTTCTCTTCCTCAGATGGGATGTTTCAGAACCAGGCTGTGTTTCCCTATGGCTGTTTCCCCAGACAATTCAGTCAGGGAGCTTTTTGGAACCCTTCTGGGAACCTACCTGGTGAGGTCACCTGGGGGAAAATCTGTGAAATGGTCCCTATACCATGATTGTAGCCCTGGTTTTCACTTTTTTTTATTTTATTAATTTCTTTATTGATTAAGGTATCACATCCTGGTTTTCACTTTCATGCTAGTCTGCAAGCAACCTCCAATAATCAAAATTGTTTCAGTACTCCAAAAAAATTGACAGCAGCTTCTGCTCTAGGTTATCTTATGGTTGTGATCAATTCTCTAGATTTGGGGATGGTGGCTTGCCCTGTGACCTCAGTTCTCTTGATTGGAACAAGAAGTTTTGACATCAGCAATATGAATCACCATTGGCTCTTAATAATGCTTCATCTAGGAAACTGTTACAATCCTAACTGGCTAGCAGTTAGAACTTAAAGCAGAAAGGAATCCAACAGTGGGCTATTATTTAGCATCTAAGCTAGGGCATTTTTTTTAAAGAGAGGAGAAACATATGAAACGTCCATCAGTCTCCCCTCCTCCAACCTGGGTATGTGCCTGACCAGGAATCCAACCCACCTTTTGGTGTACAGGACAATGCTCCAACTAAATGAGCCACATTGGCCAGAACTAACTTAGGGCAGTGGTCGGCAAACTGCGGCTCACAAGCCACATGCGGCTCTTTGGCCCCTTGAGTGTGGCTCTTTCACAAAATACCACGGCCTGGGCGAGTCTATTTTGAAGAAGCGGCGTTAGAAGTTTAAAAAATTTGGCTCTCAAAAGAAATTTCAATCATTGTACTGTTGATATTTGGCTCTGTTGACTAATGAGGTTGCCGACCACTGACCTAGGGCATTTTTGAGAGTAAAAGGGAGACTTCATTATTTACATGGAGGAAACAGACATAAACCAGAACTCTCCCACGCAAATTGGGGTGTACGGGCAGCTACTAATAACCAGTCATATCATAAAAGGCAATAAAGCCTAGGACAGTGGTCGGCAAACTGTGGCTCGAGAGGGGCTTAATCACAAGGAACAACAACAACCTCTAATTATTGGAATCAAGAGTCTAGGCCAGCGGTCAACAAACTCATTAGTCAACCTAGCGGCAAACCGCGGCTCGCAAGCCGCAGTTTGCTGACCACTGGCCTAGGAGATTAGAGTAGCTCCTTTTACTCTTCATACTTATTTTATTATCTCTATAGTTTTGTGCATCTCCATAGATTTTCAGCACTATATACTTTTAAAAGTAAAAAATGAGTTATTATTCACTAGAACTCCTTACCCCAAAAAAGTTTTGTTATAAGTCTCTATAGTAATATTAAAATAAAAATCCTACTTTTACAAAGCTGTTTATACCAGTATTCTCAGATCTCTAGCCAGAATTAAAACGAGGAAGTCCTCTTGTAAATAGGGATAACATCATTCCCACTGTTTTATAGTTATAAGGAAGTTCACATCACATTCATTGTGCACTTTAGCATCATGCCAGAAACCTTTTATACTACAAATCTATATCCCTAAGATCTGCCAGTATCATGAATAAAAGTCACAAAACGTAACTGATAGCCAATTTATTAAAAAAAGCCTGATTTAAGCATCTGCAATGGTGACTTCAACCTCCACTCCCGGCTCAATGCTGATGGAAGTAATCTGCTTGACAATCTCGGAAGGGCTGTGCAAGTCGATGAGCCGCTTGTGGATCCTCATCTGAAACCGATCCCAGGTCTTAGAGCCCTCCCCACAGGGAGTCTTCCTCGTAGTGATTCTCAGAGTCTGCACGGAAAGAAAGGAAACCACGCGTTTATGGCTTCATGCTCCTGTCCGGGACATCTGGAAAGCTATGCTCAAGTACTCCGTCTTAAAGTTTCCCAGGGCACCACCCCTCTTCACACAAACCGGTTTCAGATGCTTCCCATTTACGACAGCGAGTCCCTTTCCCCCCCGCCCCCAGGCAAGCAGCAAAGAGGCTCCACTGCGGCCTCTTAAAAATGAGATGCTCAATGGGAACCCCCCTCTACCGGCAAACGGAACTTTTGGCAGCCAAGCCCATATCCCAAGTCAAACTTCGGACTTCCACAACCACGATCGTAAGCAAGCCCTACGGTTTACTTCACCTTGGTCGGCATCCGGACTGGCCCTTTCACTTTGAGATTCTTTTCCTTTGCGCCTCTGATCAAGTCAGCACACACTACAGAGACATAAGCACACCCTTCAGTTCATTCAGAACCACCAGAGTCGCCCTAAGAAACGTTAACTGCTGCTGGCTCAGAATAGCGTATAGACTATCACCGTCATTCAACAAGCAATTATCTCCTCATCGCCAACTATGAAGGACAAGGCACAGTAGAAATGAAATACCATCTTTTGTCTTCTCAAAAGTAAGCGACTTGTGTCACCTTCCTTCTGAGTCCATCTTGCACAGAACAAATTAAACCTCCTGGCCCTTTCGGCCCCAAGGTCTCCCCCCGAACCTACTGACCCTTCTCCAGGGACTTGACATTGCGGCTGGTTAGCGTGATTCTAATTCGGTGAATCGCCACCTCTGGTTCCACGGGTGTCTTCCCGGTATCTTTAAAAGCCTATTGAACAAGTGAGAAAAACACCAGAAAAACTTTTTAAAGTCTGCCACTTCTGGGGACGAGCGTTGTCACAAGCTTCCCGGGTTCCTCCGCCATGCCAGGAGCCCCCGGACTAGTGAGTCTCGTTTACTCACCGCCTCCCCCCAGCCCGGCATCCGTCCCCAGAAGAGAGCGAGGCGCGGGCCCGAGTCCCGCGACCGCCACCACCGCGCGGCGCCGCCCTCCGCCTCACCATGGCTGCGGCGCGGCTTCCTGACCGACTTGTTCCTCGGCGAGAGCGAACAGCGGTGAGTCAGGAGCGGGCAGGACGGAGCTGCTGTGCAGCAACCACGTCTTCCTCAAAGAGAAAGGCGTGCAACCCGCTCAGCGCTTATATAGCTGCGCTCGCGTCTGCTTCCGGGTCCCACACTTCTCTCCGCACTGCCCCGGAAGAGGAATAGCCCCATTGACACTGGAGGCTCTAGAGGCGGCTGCGCGAGCCGGGGCTGGAGCGCCGCGGGGGTTGGCGGGAAAAGCGCACACTCGGGCGCCCCCTGTCGGCCTGGCGGAGTCAGAGCCCCTGAAGATGGCTCCCCCCTCCCCCCCCCCCCCTTTCCCCCCTCGGCAGCCAGCGCCAGCACAGTACCAGGACAGGGAGAATGCGACCTGGCCTAAAACCTGAGAAACTTCTTTCTGGAGAACTTACCTCCGGCGAAGCGACTCCTGTGGTTTTTACAGTGCAAAATTTGCTTCCCACGCAAACAGAGTCAGTCGTTCTCTGAGTAAGTGGGTAAGTTTTCTGAGTTTAACTCACATGGGGATTAGGAAAAATGCTTCCGATAACCTGGGCATGCTATTTTTCAAAATTAATAGGTAGTTATTTTTCATAGCCTGAAATATCCTTTGGCCTCCCAGACCTCTATAAGCATCTACATCTGTTTCTAGAAACCACTGTATCTTGGGTTCTCCCTTTCCAGGAAAATGAGGGATTTTCCTGGAGCAGGTTGTATATCTGGAGGCCCAGTCTGGAGACTCAGACTATCCACCTGATTCTAAGACATGTTATCTCCTCTCTCTTCCCATGAAGTAATGTTGGACAGGATCCTTCAAGATTGCCCTAATACTGAGCATCTATCTATATATATATATATAAAAGCCCAGCGATGGGACCACCAGAACGACCTGTGGCTATGACACGCACTGCGGCAGCCAACCCGCCTGACCTGGGCCCGGATTGGGGATGGGGCCGGCCCACCGCCCGTGGCTCCTCCCTGCCAGCCAGGCGGCCCCCTGGGCTCCCATCCGGGCGGGCAGGCCAGACCCCACCTATGCACAAATCAGACCCCACCTATGCACGAATTCGTGCACCGGGCCCATAGTCTATTCATAATCAAGTGTGGGACGAAGTACAGTGGAAAAAACAGGAGTAGTCAACTGACCTAGGCAGCCAGGCGTGTAGTGGGTACACATATACAGTAAGCCCTCGGTTTTGCGGATCTCGATTTAACAGACTAATGGACAAAATTTCCTATCCCTATGTCATATGTGAAAATTAACACCCTGTTAATTTTAAAATGCTTTTAACCAAGATTTGCTTATAATTAAATTAACAGGTTATTTTTTTGTTATTAATTCACTGTTATTTCTAACACATTTTAGCAACAAAGCCATGTGTTGGAAAAACCATTGTAGTAATTTCACCGACATAAATATTACCTTTCTACATCTATAGTCTACATACTTATATCCAAGAGTAGCAGCTTATTAACAATGTTCAGCGAACAATTGGCACGTGATGACTCGGTACTGGTTCTCTTGTGGACTTTCTGCAGCAGTTTTAACGTGGGCCTGTTCGATGTGCCCACTTGCTGCACTAAGCCACATGCCAGTTTGTGCATTTGTTTACTCGTGGTGACTGGTGGATTCACGCATTTACTACACCTGTGCAGTATAAATTTAGAACTACAGTAATACATATAGAAAACCTTTCTGTGAAATTAAGCTTTTCATACATAATTCTAATTACACAAATGTGCCTACGTAAGTAAAAACAGGTAAACTAACTAATTTGTCCATTTTTAACATACCCATTCGGAAAACCTACTTTATTACATAATGGACTTTTGGGTTTTACGGACACCTCCTTGCCCGAATTAGTCCGTTATATCGAGGTTTTACTGTACCTAAATATGAAGGGCTGTTTAAATAGAATGAAATACAGGGCAGAAGGAAGAGTAAATAATCTCATTATTTTACCTGTGAACCTCTGAGTGCAGAAAAGTTATTTGCTCAGACAAGGAATTGGTGAATGTCAGAGCTCTGACCCCTCCAATTAGGACTCTTTCTTGAACCTTTCTCTTCTGTTCCTTGGAAGGAAATTGTATTTGAAATGCTTATAAAATAATAGTATTGATTTACTTATTTGGTGATAACTGGCTTTCTTTGGCTTACAAAGAATATATATACTAGATTTTGCTGCCATTTAACAATCCATTTACATGTGAAAATTGGATATTGTCCAGTGGAGTTATTCTAAAATGTCATCCATTGGCTGTAAATATTAGTAGAATTTCCAGCAGAAAAACAAAAACCTGCATTCTTGCTGTATTGGCTGTAACCAAAATGAGACTTCATAATTTAGGGATTTAACTTAGCAGTAAGTTAAGTTATCAGCGAACAAAAGTTCAATTGCCTAAGCTCCCCAGGATGTGATCACCCACCATGGCATTAGTACTGAAGGTGAAGGCGCATTTTCACAGCTTACAGCAGCATTCACGTTTTACCAGTGCTCGAAGGACAACCAGAAATTCCATGATGGAGAAGTACATTGGTGATTCGTTCCAATAACAAATATCTACATCTATTCTTAGGCTTGCATTCCCCTTTAAGCACTTGAGGAAATGGTGAACAAATTAACTTCCCTGACCGTAGAAAAAGAATTTCAGTATAGACAAAGGCAAAATGTGGCCAGGAATGCATGGGAAAAATTGTTGATGTGACTGGAACTAAGGAAACAGCTGGTTAAGATAATATGAGACAAATGTAATGAAAACCTCACTATTTTTAAGTTGATAAGTAGTTTCAAATATTTTGTTGTATTTTTCCTCTTGAAAGTTAGCAGCTGCTATAGTCCCCAAATCTTAACTTAATATGTAATATTTTAATATTAGATGTAAGATATTCATTAAGGAAAAAGTAGAATTTAAAAGGATGCACAAAAGAAGAAAATGCCACCAGTCAGAGATAAACCACTGTTTATACCTTCAAGTGTGTATATATCTCTTTATAGTCTATACAGGATTTGGTAAGTTGCTTTATTCACAGAATATTTTGTTACAATAAATATACTTCTGCAACATCTCCTTTAATAACTGAACTATATGAATGGTTCATCATAACTTATTGAACTAGTCCCCTATATTTAGACATTTAGGCTGTTTTTTTTTTTCACTCTTGTGAACATGAGATACATGCTTCTCGACCAAGGTTCCTCAGTCTCAGCACAATTGACATTTTGAGCTAGATAATTCTTTGTTGTGGGGGCTATCCACTGCATTGTAGAATGTTTGATGACATTTCTGGCCTTCACCCACCAGATGCCTGTAGCAACCTTTCCCTTCCAGTTGTGACAATAACAAGTCTCCAACATTCACTCCCCAATCGCCCCCCACCATGAACCGCTGCTGTAGATGAATCTTTTACTAGTAGCTCACTTTAAATGTCTTGGATCAATTGCTACATATACTTATGCTTTGATAGCTTAATCAAAGAATAAGCATATTTTAAATACTTTGGAATTGGGTAAATTGCCCTCAGGGAAGGTTATACCAAATAGATACTTCTAGCAGTATGATGGAGATTTTGTTTCTTTGTAAAATTTAAAAATATTCTTAAGACCATTACAAACGTTGTTTTAAATATCTCTAGCCATAACCTTCCATTACCAGTTTTCGTAGTTCTTTACAGTTATTTGCAAAGACTTTTACTGCAGTTATTTGTGTCTTTCTACGTTGGGCCATCTACTGGTCTGTTGCTGCAATGACAGTGTCATCATACTACTTCCAAAAGGAAATTTACAGCAGTGAAAAAGTAATTCAGGGTACACGTGTGTATTTATGAATAACGTTATGACAGCAAAATGTCAAATGAATGTGGATGACTCTGTTTAAACACTGTTTGCTGAAATTTTGGTCTAAATAAATTTATGTTAAAACGTTGAAGTCTGAAATTTAAGAAAAACCAGAGAGTTTTACCAAAGAATGCTATTTGCCTTCTTTTGTGAGATGATTGGAACCTATGGCTTTAACCGCACGCTAAATCTGCTGGGTTGCTTTCATGTGGTGGACCGCCTCAACTATGGCCCCAGTGATCCCCACCACCTGCTATGCACACCACCTGGAATGCTCTCCATTTGAGTGTAGGAACCTGTGACTTGCTTCTAAACACTAGAATTTGGCAAAAGTGCCAGGATGGCACTTCCCTGAATAGGTTACAGAAGATTCTGACTTCTGTCTTGCTAACAGACTCTCGCCCTAACTAGCTTTGATGAAGCGAGCAACCACATTAAGAATCGCTGTATGGAGCGGCTCATATGGCAAGGAAATGAGGGCAGCCCGTGACTGACAACCAGCAAGGAACTGAGGCTCTTGGTTCAACAGCCCCAAAAGAATTGAAATTCTTCCTGGCTGGTGTTGCTCAGTGGTTGAGCATCAATCTATGAACCAGGGCACATACCTAGGTTACAGGTTCCTAGGTATCCCTGGTGCGGGAAGCAACCCATCAATATCTCTCTCACATTGATGTTTTTCTCTCTCCCTCCCGCTCTAAAATCAGTAAAAATAAACAAACTCTTTGTTTAAAATTGCCTCATTTTGTCATGGATTATTTTGCTTGTTAAATGTTGTGCCCTGGCTGGTTTGGTTCAGTGGATGGAGCATCAGCCTGTGGGACTGAAGGGTCCCAGGTTCCATTCCACTCAGGGGCATGTGCTCAGGTTGCAGGCTTGGTCCCCAGTAGGGGGAATGCAGGAGGCAGCTGATTGATGATTCCCTCTTATCATTGAAGTTTCTATCTCTCTCTCCCTCTCCCTTCCTATCTGAAATCAATAAAAATATTTATTTTTAAAAGTTGTGCTTAAAATTCACCGATTTTTAAAAAAGTTGCATTACAATACTGTTTTTTCTTGATTACTGAGGTTTTTTGCGCCATAGGAAATGTTACACCGAGGTGAATACCTTCAAGGCCTCAGCCTACTCCTGGCTCTGATGGGCACATGTTAGAAGCAGCAGCTGTGGTGCAGCACAGGGGACACTGGAAAGGAGTTGGGAGGACATTGGCAAGTCCAAACTCGACCACTTACTAGGCATGCCATCTCTCAAGAGTCATGTCATCCACATGAGCCTTACTCATTTGTAAAAGGAGGGTGTTGAACTAGATGATCTTCCAACTATGAAAATCTATTGTGTGGAACCAAACAGATTCAAGGATAGCTCTTCGTCATTAACATATTGCCAGATGTGCAAGATGCCTTCTGCCTTCTCTATCCCTCCTTCCTGCTCCCAACACCAGGGGAGCCAGATTTAGAATCTGGGAGGGGGGTGGCTTACAATAGCAGAGGAAGGGCTCTTCTCCCCATTTCAAGTCCTTTGCTCTATGGTGACTGTCCATGTGATTTGGCCAGGTATGTACAGTCTCGGTACTTTCACTCAAAAGTGACCCAATTTAGATTATAAATTTTATGATCTTACTCCAGCACAAGTCTAACCCATGGTAGTGGAAAGCTTTGCATTGGATCCGCTTAGAGCTTTAAACAGTATTGGACATAGATTTAATAACCTGAAATTACCAGATAGTCATAGACCTTTTCCTAGATTTTTATTAAGGGATGGGAAAAGGTGATTTGACACAATGCAGTTGAAATCAGTTACTGGAGGGAAAATAAAAACTTTTCGATGTCTGTACTCTCCTGGATTGGGACTCATCAAGAAATTGATTGCTAAAAAAGACCTTCCATATTCTGAGATTATTTCTTAAAAGTTATCCCTAGTTTCTTTGAGTAATTTTATGATTTCATTATGGAATGGATTTAGAATTATATCAAACGCTTTTTCATTAACTCAGCAGGTGTTTATATGATTTTTCTTTTTTGATCTATTTTGATCTAATAGTTGAGCCTTTTTTTAAGGAATATTTCTTTTTAAAAATATATTTTTTATTGATTTCAGAGAGGAAGGGAGAGAGAGATAGAAACATCAACGATGAGAGAGAATCATTGATCATCTGCCTCTGGCATGCCCCACACCGGGGATTGAGTCTACAACTCAGTCATGTGACCAGGAATCAAACCATGACCTCCTGGTTCATAGGTTGACACTTAACCAGTGAGCCATGCTGGCCCGGCAAGGCACCCTATTTCATAAGCAGTTCTTCAAGTACTCATGAGGTAACGTTTTCCTATTTTTCTTAATTGTTTCCTATATGCATTTTCTTTCTTTCCTTTTCTTAGGAACTTTCTTTTCCGTCAACCTTATTTCCATTCTGTTAAGATTTTGTGGAAGAACGGCTTTAGATCACTCAGTGATTGTTCCTGCCCCTCAGTGGCCTGAGCACTGGGGGCTGCAGACCAGTCTTCAGTAGGAAACTGCTGAATAGGCACAAACATGCACGCCTTCAGACCCGTCTGCGACCTCAGTTGAGCAGCAGTGAACTTGGGCGCTGGAGTCGTCCATTGACCCTGAGATTCCTCCTTGGTCACAGCCTTTTCAGCAGTGCCTGCTCTTCCTTTTCAATCTCTTCAGGATCTCTCTAGAAGTAGTGATCAGGCATGACTTCCCATGGGTGTTCATGGGAGAGGGTGCCATGTATGTTCAGTACTTCCCAGGCCAGCATCTACCACATCAGACCAACTGAGTGAACCTCCTTGTTGTTGTAAGGGATGGCAATGCCCACATAACACAGAGGAGAGTCTGTTACACAAAGCAATGCTAGGCAGGTTAACATAAGACGCCTCTGTGAGACGCTGGTGGTCATAACCACCAGAAGTCTCGGCTCCAGGAAGGCTGCCTGGATCTGGTTGGTGAAGGGTCCAGGAGTGAAGCAGCAGCAACAGGAGGGCTCCAGGGGCAGCAGCAAACTTCAGCACAGCTCCCTGGCCAGTGTTCCTGGATGATATGACTGACATCAGCGCGGTTTTCAGTGGCAACAATGGCACGAGCTGCCAGCAGAAGCTTCTCCCAGGTCCTCTTCAGATTTTTTAAAAAATATATTTTTATTGATTTCAGAGAGGAAGGGAGAGGGAGAGAGAGATAGAAACATCAACGATGAGAGAGTATCATTGATCGGCTGCCTCCTGCACGCCCCCTACTAGGGATCGAGCCCACAACCCAAGCATGTGCCCTTGACTGGAATCGAACCTGGGACCTTCCAGTCCTCAGTCCAATGCTCTATCCACTGAGCCAAACCAGCTAGGGCCCTCTTCAGATTTATGATGTAGATGCCATCACTGTTCCTTTTGTAGATGTACTGTTGCATCTGGAAGTCAAGGTTGGTGCCACCTAAGTGGGTTCCTGCTGCAAGGAATTTGAGGACATCCTCCGCCTTCATTTGCAGAACATCAAGGGATCTGGACATTGTGAGAGTTTCCCGTTACGTTACGTGGGAACCGAGATGGGCCACTCTCTGGGTAGCGAGGAACTGGTATATGCATTTTCTCTACCAGGAATTGACTTTTCAAGATTTTTACCCATTTCTTGCCTTGGCTGGGTGGCTTGGTTAGAGCATTGCCCTATACACCAAAAGGTTGCAGGTTCGATTCCCAGGCAGGGCACATACCTGGGTTACAGGTTTGATCCCTGGTCTGGTACATATGGGAGGCAACCAATTGATATTTCTCTCTCACATCAATGTTTATCTCTCTCTCTCTCTCTTTCTCTCTCTCTCTTTCTCTCTTTCAAATTAATAAAACAACAACAATATATCCTCAGGTAAGGATTAAGATAAAAAAGAATTTTCTCCATTTCTCTATTAAGGCATGATGATTTTTTATTTGTGTGTGTTCTTTATAGAAAAAAATTAACCTATTGTCAGTTACATTTTGAACAAAGTTTTTGCAGCCAATTATCTGTATTTATTTATATTTTTATATCCAGAAGTTATACTTTTTATGTAATGAAATATGGCAACCTCCTTTACAGGTTTTTTCCCCACTGCTTTTATAAAAGCTTAGGAACTCTTTCCTCCTTCTAGTTTGTATTAACTACTCAAATCCATTTCTTCCAGTTTTACAGACGCTCTTTAACCCATCTGGAAATGATTTGGGTATGTGGTATGTAAGTTATTTATTTTAAAAAACATATAGTTTTAGTAGAACTGTTGGTGGTAGGCTAAAAGTTCCTTGAAAACAGGAAGCATGACATAGTCACTCTGTTTTCCTTGACTTTCCCAGACAGAAGAATCACTGAACACAGCCTCTCTTTCCTCAGGGGATAGCACCCATGCCGCAGTCAGGAAAAGTGGGTTCCCTCCCCCTTCCCTCTGTTTGGAGACACTAACTGCCTGTCCCCTTGCTAGTATCATGGCATCTCCCCACGGGCTTCTGCCCCTGTTGTCCGTTAAGGACATCTTACACATTTGCAGAGTCAGGGAAAAGGCTACCCAAGATGTGAGCCCCCTTGTGCCTCTTTTATTTCAATTGTTCTGATTTCAGTTGTTCATATAACCCTCCAACCTCCCCACTGGTAATTTTTCCTGGAAGGCACCTCGAAAGATCTCCTCCTTCAGTCCCTAGCGTGGCCTAGGCTACTTTCTCTTTGCCCTTACATTCTCTTCAGGATAAATTTCTTTTCCATTGGAACAGCTCCTCCTCAGTGAAGGAGAAGCCATTATTTCCTGGTTGCCTTTTTATCTTTTTGATTAGGAGAGGTGGAGGGATTGTGGGTGATGGCCAACTATTGGCGATCCTTAGTGATCCTTTCCATGAAGTCTGAGACTTGGTTTAAATAAGATCCTGAACAGGCCCACTACCCTCAGTGGTGCCAGAAGTTGTGAGTTCCTACTACAGGTCCACCTCAGGGACTCTTATTAAAGAATTAAAAAACAAAACACCCAATACTTTGTTTTTAATTTTTTTAAATTTACCTTTATTGTTTAAAGTATTACAGATGTCCCCCTTTTTACCCCCATTGATGCCCTCTACCCCGCTCCTGCCCCCTTCCCAAGCCTTCACTCCACTATTGTCTGTGTCCATGGGTTAGGCATATATGCATGTAAGTTCTTTAATTTCTCCCCCCTCACCCCCTTCCCTCTGAGATTCATCATCTGTTGCATGCTTCCATGTCTCTGGATCTATTTTTATTCATCAGTTTATTTTGTTCATTAGATTCCACATATAAGTGAGGTTGTGATATTTGTCTTTCTCTGACTGGCTTATTTCACTTAGCATAATACTCTTGAGGTCCCTCCATGTTGTCTCAAAGGGTAATAGATGCTTCTTTTTTTACAGCTGCATAGCATTCCATTGTGTAGAGAATGAAATACAGGGTTTATTTGTGGAGGGGAGGGGCAGCCAGGGTCTAACACTGTTCTCAAATTAGGCACACTTGGGAATTTGAGTGAAGTATCAGTAGGCTGGCCCTGGGCAGGGACTGGGTTTGTAGGCAGCCTGAATGAGGGTTCTTGCGCTCAATCCTAACACCAGAAACCTAAGGTACAACTGTAAAAAGTTCAACTTTTGGATAGAATGTAAAGAGCTGAAATAACCAAAAGAGGAGGATCCAGTGGTTTTTAACAGGGAAGCAGTACGACCGCTACAGGCAGATCAGGAAACGGGGGGAGGGGGGTCTGGGTTCTGCAGAGACTATTGCCAATTGGCAGGCAGGGCCAGGGATGCTGAATGTCCAGTAAGAGACTGTCCTGCCTCAAATACCAGTGGCACCTCTGGTAATCTATCTGTGACCAAGCAAGATGGGCACTTTCCCACTCTGCTACCCCTCTAGTTGGTACTGATGTCTTGCCAAGAAGTGTAAGTAACAGCTGTCCAGACCCCAGAAGCTAGAAGAGTCTGAGGAGAGACCTGAAACACAGCTGCTGGCTTCAATCCCTTTTCGCTGAAGCAGGTGAGCTGCCGCTAGTTTATGTGAGGATGTCACTCTTGATATCATAGCTTAACTGGGTCTGTAAATCTCTCAGCTTCTTCCATCCAGAGGGGGCCAAGAGGACGATGGTTTCAGAGCGCAGGACTCCACCTGGTAGTAAAACCTCTCTGGCTTGTCATTGGGGTGTAGGGAGCCTGTGACTCATCCTCATCCAGCTCTGAGTGCTCCCTCTTTGGCCATTCCTCTGGCTTGGAGTACACTGTGTGCCCCTGCAGTCGGGTTCCACTGAGCATGCTCCTTGCCAAAGCATAGGCACAAAGTCTCCAAGTCTTGCTCCTGGCCCTTTCACAGCTTGACAATGAGGATGTGCCCTACGCCACAGTCATTGAGGTTATTATCTCGGTTCTGGGAGGTCACTGGAATGGCCCTGGGGCTGTTGGAGATGAAGTTTCAAGAGGTGACATGAGGAGTGTGATCTTCATTGCACCACATGTGGAGAATGAACTTCGTGGAGCATTCAGGGCAGAACTCTTCACGCATGCAGTCCCAGGAGTACTGCAGCCTGTCCATAGTGTCCACACTAGTGAGGGGGATTGATCCAAGCCTGTGAATGATGAACTTGTCATGAAGGAACTTGTCATCTAGGCTACTATGGGCACTTCAGTGATGAAGACCTTCTGAATAGAATTGGCCACCTCTAGGTCCTCATTCTTAATGATGAACTTGACACTCTCCTCAGTGAGCTCTGTGAACCCCATGGTGGGCTGGTTGGCATATGGCATCGCACCCAAAAACCCATGTCTCTTTAAAATTGAACTTTTATGGGCTAAGGAGGAAACTATAAAATAGGAAGAGTGGGGAGAATACAAATAAAGTAAATCTAAAAGTAGCCCTCAAATCTAAAGCCAATACTGGATAGTGGACCTGTTTTCAAAAAATAGAAAAATAGCCCTAGCCGGTTTGGCTAAGTGGATAGAGCTTCACCCTGCAGACTGAAGGGTCCTGGGTTCAATTCCAGTGAAGGGCACATGCCTGGTTGTGGGCTCGATCCCCAGTAGGGGGCATGCAGGAAACAGCTGATCAATGAGTCTCATTGGTATTTTTTTTTAAATATATTTTATTGATTTTTTATAGAGAGAAAGGGAGAGGAATAGAGAGCTAGAAACATCGATCAGCTGCCTCCTGCACACCTCCACCGGGGATGTGCCCGCAACCAAGGCACATGCCCTTGACCGGAATCGAACCTGGGACCTGGGACCTTTCAGTCCGCAGGTCGATGCTCTATCCACTGAGCTAAACCGGTTAGGGCTCATTGGTATTTCTATCTCTCTCTCCCGCTCTCTTCCTCTCTGAAATCAATAAAAATATATTTAAAAAAAATAAACCATTGAATGTCTCTCCATCATTTTTCTCTCCTAACACCCTACTGGAGATACTGATGAGTAACAGAATGGCCAAAACATGGACAGCAAAAAAGACAGAAGAAAAGATCCTTAATTGTATACTCCACCCTGAATTCAATGGACTCTCACAGAAACAGAGTTGTCCTAGTGATGGATTATTCTAGCTGAAATTACAATAGCAGGACATTCTGAAATAATTATGGAAAGATACACTCCATAATTACACTCCAGTAGACAATGAGAGTTGTATGATTTCCCCATAATAGACCAGCATGACCCTCATCACAAAATTCATCAGGAGGGAAAACAGGTTGTTTTTCTGACTTTAAAAAAAGAGCTTATTCTTCAGATTGTGGCAGAATCTAAATTTCTTAAGGACTTAAAGATTACTTAATATTTGACAAATATTTGGTCAGACTAACTGTACAATGTGTTCTAATATGATTCACCACCATTCCTTAAAGGGGGAAAATCTACTTCCAGTTCTGAAGTCAGGGAATTCTGTAACTTGATTCCTCTGTAAGGGGACTTGCTTCTGGCATTTGCTGCTATTATTCTGTCAAATTTTGTTCTCCTTTCCCTTTAAATTTTTTCTGGCTGCACTCTATTATTCCACAGACCTTTAGGTTTTCCCTCTTTGTAATTTGATGCCCTATTCAGCAGTGTTCAGGAAGCTGTCTTGCTTTAGTTTAGTCCTTCTCGGCTGCTTCTGCTTTCCTTAGCTGAATGGGTAGCTTGTTTCCTCTTTTACGCTTTTTCTCTTTTGAGGGAGCCTGTACTGTTTTATTACTCTATTTTAAAGAAAGCATGGATTTCACATAGGGAGTTGGCTCACATGTATCAAAGTAATAAAAAAGAATATTTACTTTAATCACTTTGATATTATTTCTTAAAATTCATTTCATAGAAAAACCACACTAAAATATATCCTGAGACCCACCACACACTCATTTTCATCTTTTTGTTTTTTATTTTTTTTTTAATTTTTATAATTTATATGTGAGCAGCAGTTAAAGGGTCAAATAGTTGCACTAGAATTACTGCCCCCCAAAAGCTTCAAGGATGCCACACCAACTCTTGGGGTCTTGCAATCACTTTCAACTCCCTTTTGCTATTAATTTTGGTAACTAAATCTGTACCTCTTAATAACATACTTATGTGGACACTTCTTGATTTTTTTTTTTTTTAGTTTTAGTTTTAGGCATTATCTATGGACTTTTCTCTTTGGAAGATTAGGATTTAGTTTTATTTCACTTCTATCCTCCGTACCTATAGTCACAATTCCTCTCCATTCATCCTTCCATTATTGTTATGTTATTCTTTTGGTTAGATCAACATACAGTGTTGCTTTATTATAGCTATTATACAAGGCTATTTGAACTGAACCATTTGTTATACAATATTTGCTTTCCTTGTGTTGCCCAACTTTTTGTGTCCCCTAAAGTTAATAAAATTTGTTTCATTCTCTTTGTTGTTGTTTTTTTCCTGTAGTCATCATTGTTTATCCCATACTCTCCTCACACTATGGAGTATTATTTCAATCCATTAAAACACAGGTATTCATTAGTTTTATCTTCTTTGAATCATCAGACCTGCACAATTGACAGCTTGTTATCTTCAACCACCATGGTCCTTGGAGATTCCCTTTGCCTCGCTCTTTCCCGGATACTGTTTTCTTCTTTTCTGCTTTATACACTTGCTTTAGTAGGATACCCCCTCAAGTAGTTTTCTGAGAAAGGGTGCATAGTAGTGAATTTTTGAGACCTTGCCTGTCTCAAAAGGTCTTTAGCCAACATGTACATTCAATTAATAATTTGGCTGAGTATAGAATTCTAAGTTGGAAATGATTTTCCCTCAGAATTTTGGAAATAGTAATCTCTATTGTCTTCTAGGATCCTTATCTTTTATATGTGATCTTGTTTTTTTTTTTTTTAATTTTTGGAAGCTTTTAGGGTTTTTTTTTATTGCCCCTAATGTTCTAAAAAATTTTTGGTAATGTGCCTTATTTGTTTTTATTTGTTGTCTGGGCAATCAATACTACATCTTTTCAATATGGAAACTTTGTTTCCTAAATTGTTTGTTGATAATTTTCTCCTATTTCCATATCTTCTATCTCTGGAACTTCTATTTGAATATTAGACTTTCCATACGGATCCTCCAATTGTCTTGCTTTCATTCAATCTCTTTAACTTTTCCTCTACTTATCTTTACCCATTTTTCTAATGAATTTTTAATGTATATAATTATAGTTTTAACTTCCAAAAACTCTTTTTACTATTTTCTAGGTGTTTTTTTTTTAAGAACCCCCCTTCTTTTTCCATGTAGCCAATATCTCCTTTTATATCTCTATAAGGATAGTTAAGATTTTTTTATCTTCCTCTTTTCATATTAAAGGTTTTCTTTGGAAATAAAATGGGCTGTATGCTGCTATTTAATAGTAGGGCTATAAAAAGCTAATTGGTAACTCTGAACATGTGGATGGACCTTTAAGAATGAAAGCCTCACAGTAGGTTAATTCTGGTGGTTTTACTGCATAAAGGGTATTAGCTTGGTTGCCAGATTCTGCAAACTTAAAACAGGCAATACTAAAACTTTTGGGCATTCTGTGGAAAAACTCAGGTTATATCTCAGGTTCCCCTACTGCTGACTTAAATGTTCTAGGGCATACTGAACTTCCCAGCTTCCTAAATTTTGTTCCTATAATTTTCCCTTTCTCTTTGTCCTTGTGAATTAATGCTTTAAAAAAATTCATCTGTCACATGGGAATTAGGGAGAACAGATACATGAGTGTGTTTTGAACTTTATTATTCACTGGAAGTTCCAATATTTTCCAAGACTGTCAGGAAATTTTAAATTTGGGAAATGTATTTAATATATTAATAATGAAATCAGTATTCACAAAATCTTAAATTTAGTACTGCATGACCTCTTCAAATAGAAAGTAATATCAACTCTTAAGTCTATGTCCATGCTTTTGCTTTCTCCCACTTAATCTAGCTTACATGATGCTCAGGGCATATTGGATGATGAAATATATGCTTGCTGAATATGTGAATACATGGATAAGAATTATTTTATTATCAGATTTATGTGAAGGAAAGAAGTACACACTATAGTTATTTCCTCTTTTAAAACATAGGGCACTGCATTGTGTTTCTCAGATACTTTTTCTGTTTCTCTTTGAAAACCATCCTTAATTACATTATGCTTTCAATAGCAATTTTATTGATTGATTTTTATAAACTAGATAAAATATTGTTTAAACCTTTGAAATAATGAAGCTAAGAGTAAGGTATCCCCTGCCACTATAATGGAATGGTTAAGGACATGGGCTCTGGCCCTATCACTTATTTGTGTGACTCTGGGCAAGTTATTATTAATATCTCTATTAATAATAGTAAATATGCTAGAGGAGTTATGAGGATTTAACTTGACATCTGTGCAAAATACTTTACAGTTCCTGGTACATAACACTCAATAAACTTTAGCTATGATGATGATAATTTTTCTGAACAGTGAAGATAGTAATTAATATGTACTTAATTGCAATTGTTTTTAATCTATAAGTTAATTTAGGAAGTCTGTACATCTTAATGGTGTCTTTTTATTTGTTTGAGACTTCTTATATATGTTTTTTTTGTTGTTAATCCTCATCCGAGGATATTTTTCCATTGATTTTTCTAGGCAGAGTGGAAGAGAGAGGGAAAGACCGAGAGAAACATTGATGTGAGAGAAACACATGGATTGGTTGCCTCTTGCATGAGCCCTGACCAGGGCCTGGGCCGGGGAGGAGCCTGCAACCAAGGAACATGCCCTTGACTGGATTCGAACCCGGGACCCTTTGGTCTGCAGGCTGACGTTCTATTCACTGAGCCAAACCAGCTAGGGCTTATATACTTTTTAAGAGTACTTTTAAAGTTTTCCCAATAAAAAATTTTTCACACTTTTAATTAAACTTATACCTACTTTTCTTTTAAAAGTTTTATTTTTTATGTCTACTTCTATATATTTCTCTTTATATCTCTATCTATCTACCTCTTAAAAACTGAGTTCACACTGATACCTATTTCATTTCAACACTCTAGGATTAATTATAGACTTCCTTCTTTTTGTACTTATAGCCCCCTTCTACAACATTTATGCAACTTAGCTCTCATTATCCTCAATATGCTTATTTGTTCAACCCTCCTGTATACAACTAATATTCCTCCCACACTGGTCAAGTATCCCATCTTCTGGGTCTACAACCACGTGGCTGTGACTGTGTCAGAGAGAATATACTCTCCTTTTCATAGCTATTGTAAAAGGAATCCTCTTCTTTTATAAATTTCAACTGTTTTTTGTTTACATATTTGAAATCTATGGGTTTCATGTTAGTTTTATATCCTGCTATCTTATACAATCTTCTCATTGTTTGAATTATTTTTAATTAATTCTTTATACAGCCTGAAAATAGAATCTGCAAACAAAATTAGTTTTCTCTCTTTAGAATTTTTAAAACTCAAATTTCCTTTTCTTTTCTATTTTCATTGATTAATAAAATGTTAAATAGTAGTGGTAGTATGCACATTCATTCTTATATTATTCCTGACTTAGTGGGCATGCCTCCAGTCATTCTCTATTATGATGGTGGCTGTTGGGCTGAAATGTGTGTTTGTGTGTGTTTTATACTTTTTAAACTTTTTATTTTGAAATAATTTTAGAAATATAGAAAATTCGCAAAGATAGTATGGAGAATTCTTATATACACTTCACCTAACTTTCCCTAATGTTAACTAACCATGATGCAGTTATAAAAGCAAAGAGATTAACATTGGTCATGTGTGCATTTTTAAAAGTCCTGTTAAGGAAGTATGCATTGATTCTTCTCTTTTAGTCTCTTTTTAAAAATTGGGAATGAGTGTTCAATTTTGTCAAATGTCTTCTCAGTACATATCCTTATTTTTTCTTTTCACCAATTAATATGATGAATTAATAGATTTTCTAATATTGACCCATCCTTGCATATTGGAATAACTCACATGATTAGAAAATTAATTTTTAAAAATTATCTGTTGAATTCTGTTTGCTAATATCTTATTTAGAAACTTTAAGATTGGTCTGTAGTTTATTTTTTAAAGCAACTTTATCAGGGTTCAGTATAAAGGTTATTCTTAAAAATAATTTGCAAGTTTTCCTTCTAATATAAGTAGCATCAATATTTCCTAGTCTCTAACATTTGATATAAGTTAGTGGGAATTTGGGCTTAATGTCATATAGGGTGAGGAGGGGGAGTGACGAACAACCTCTTTTATTTCTTCTATAGAAATTGGTCTATTATAGATTTGCTATCTTCACTGGGGCAAGTTTTGGTAAATTACATTTTTCTAGAACACTATATATTCTTCTAGGTGTTCAAATTTATTTCTATACAGACATGCAAAGTTTTCTCTTAAAATTAAAAAAATTTCTTGTTATATCATTATTCTCCCTTTATTAATTCTTTGTTTATGTGCTTTTATATAAGTCAACTTGTGGTTTATATGTTTTGTTGATTTTTAGGCAACAAACTATTTACATATTCATTTGTTTATTTACTTGGTCTAGCTTTTTAAACTCTCAATAATCAATAAAAACATTTTTTTAAGAAATAAAAAAATAAACTTACCTCAATTTGTGAATTTTATGTATGAAAGTTATCACAAACAAGAAATTTTGTTGGAGGGAACAGGAAGACAATATTTTTCAAAAAAGGTTTTTACTTATTTGGTATGGGAGCAAGTAAACTATTAATAGTTTAAATTTAGGTGGTGGGTATGAAGAATTTATGGAAAATTTTTAGCATTTTACAATTCAGTTCTGTTTTGGACAAATTGTTTTTATCAATAACAAATTTGAATAAATGCAATACTATGGAACTTTTAAAGCAAGTCCACTAGCTGAAAAAGCAAAGCATAGACCTCTATAAAGGAATAAGGTTAGTTACTAACAGCACTAGGGCCACTACCAGATTTGTAGCTCTTAGAAAAAGCATTTGAGACTAAAGGAGATTTTAGTAACTTTATTTTCTAAATATATGTCCTACAAATATGATTTTTTTTCCTACATCTTCACTTCTTTAAAAATAAATAGAAACAAAGACAAAGGCTTATCTTGAAACAGGTTTAGAGTCAGCGAGTTCAGCTCTCAGGGAGTTGAGGTCAGCCAGGAGCAGTTCTGCACTTGGCCTCTGCACAGCACTGGCCCTCCAGCAGCCCTGGATCATCTTCTCCAGTCTCTTCCCAGGGACAGAGTCCGAGAAGACAGCTGCCGAGAGAGGCGGCCGCAGGTTGTAAGCCACTACCGCGTAGAGCACGTGCTGACGCTCCCCCAAGTAAGGCACCTCCTTGGTAGTCATTTGCCAGAGAGTGATGGCGAAAGAATAGATGTCAGCTTTGGGCGTTAGGATCTCTCCTTTGAGGAGCTCTGGGGCCCGGTGGGTGTAGGTGCCGCCCAGGTGGTAAGAAGGAGTCTGGAAGCACGGGAGATCTTCCAGCCTCTCAGAACAACCAAAGTCCCCAATTTTGCAGACATCCTGTTCACTGATCAAAACGTTAGCGGGCTTCAGGTCCAAGTGCACAATGCTTTGAGAGTGGAGGAAGAGCAGTCCATTCACAATATCCAGGGCATACTTCAGGCACTTAGACAAATTTAACTCCTCTCCTGCACAACAGCGAGACTCCACTTCCTCCTGCTCCACCTCTTCCTCAGGGGAGCTGGTAGCACCGTATATGACTTGGTGTAAAGTGACGTTGCCACCAAACTCCATGATTATGGTGCCTAAACTATTAAAGCCCACAGGCGTGCGCGTACTGGCAGCCACAACCCCCACGATGTTCTCATGGCGAAGCCTTGCGATGTTGAGCTCAGCCCAGAAACTGCGCTGGGATGCCAGTCGGTTCTTGGTGCACCTGTTCACTTGCTTGATGGCCACGAGCACACCGTGGTAAGTCGCCTTGTACACGGAGCCGAAGCCCCCAGCTCCCAACCTCTGCAGGAAGCACACCTGCTCCCAGTCAATGGTGCACCAGGCCAGCCGGCGAGGCAGCCGTGGGGCCCTGGGAGGAGTGGTCCCCAGGAAGAGCTTCCCTGCCCTCCCTGGGAGCTCCGAGGGGCTGCTGCAGGGCCTGGAGTCCCCAGAGGGAGAAAACTCGCCCGGGAGGTAACTGCGCCGCGGGAGGGGCGAGGGCATGGCCTCTTCCACGTGGATCCAGAGCGGCTCAGGTAAGTGAAAACCCCTATCAGTTTGGGAGCATGACTGACTGACTGCCTACTCCTTTGCTCCGCCTCAGGGTTTTTCTCCTCTTCCTTCATTTTTCCATTGAGCCGCATCTGTGCGGTTACTCAGCAAGGGTGTCTATCAGATGGGGAAAACAATCTGAATGAAGCACAACAATATCTTTCAGGTGAAAGCATTGCCCTTCGACACTTACAGTGAATTCTTATAACAACTAGCGCTCAGATAAACAGCACTCCTCTTTTACACTATTTCTGAATTGTATTAAAATGGGCTCCCCCCCCCACCCAAGTCTCATCCACTGAACATTATCAGTAATGCAGTAATGAGACTGAAAAGGCCACAGTACAATTTCACACTTTGCAGGACATAATGATTGTCACTGTTACTCTCCAGCTGCATTAAGTCACTTCCAGCAGTTATTGGCAGGAAGGATTGAAATATGAACAGCTGACATTTGTTTATCTGATTACAGGGATAACTAGGTGCAACCTATATATGTGGATAAAAAAACGTAACCTTAAAGTAATGGATCCAAATAGAATCACTGATACAGGCCAAAACATGCACCTCCTAGTTCATCACGGGAAAGGAAATTTTCTCTGACACTCCATTCAGCTTACAGAGCAAATTAGCAAGACTCCTTAGCAACATATCGACTTCCTAACAATCCTGTTCCATGGCAGTTCAGCCCACCCAGTAAGCACGCTTGCAAGGGAGATTCTAGACTCCACAGCAAATGAGTTGCAGAAGTCTTGAAACAGCTGTTGGGAGAGGAAAAAAGAACAAAAATGATTCAGAGCCATGATCAGAGCTTCAAAAAATAACAAATATGAGAGAATCCTGGGAGAGAAAAATATCTGAAGAAATAAAATTGACACAGAATTACTAGTGCCTGTATATAATGTGGGAAACCAGGATGTTGAAATTAAATTCAGGGTCTTGCTGTCCCACCATAAATTTTTCCTTTCTAATTGTTACAAAACAAAACAAAAGGAAAAAAACTAATTTTTATTCCATATATTTGGAAAAAAGATCAGCAACATTATCCTGTTCATTCAAAAAACACAGGTTAATGTTAGAATCTATATTTTAAAAAAATTCAAATGGTAAATTTTATTTTGAATTATTGTACTTAGAGCATATAGGTGATATGTAACCAGATTTTTATGATAACAGGTCTATGCTTCTGAAATACATTGGTTCTAAAAAGATATATTAATACACAAGCCCTTTTGAAGTCTGTGGAGCCCTAGGAAGGGATTCCTATTCTATATCATCTGTCTGCCTTAGTATGTGATAGTGTGTGTAATATTTAACCTGTTTAAGCCTTACTCTTTTCATTTAAGAAATTAGGATAGTCATTATTAAAGTAAACTTTGCTCCTATTTGGAATAAAAGTTGGGGAGCCCTGACCAGATTAATAATAGCACAAATCTAAAACATGCAAACTATTTTAGTAGAAATGGCAGTTAAATGAAGTTGTATCAAACCTGAAATATAGAAGGATGACAGTAAATAGAGTAAAATAAGAAAGCAATAAAATTATATTCTGTCATAAGTACATATTACAAAATTTATTCAATAGTCATCACATTGTTGGGATTATAATTTAGGGCTCTGAACCTGTTCTGTGGTATTAGGAGTGTTGTGAATATTAGCTGAATAAGGGCAAAAGAGTACCTTAACCTCCTTGGTATTACACATAAGGCAAAATGATGTGATTGTTATCATACAAGTTATTTTTAAGATATTAGCATAAATAACTCATTTTTCAAAGTTTGATTTTATTATTTACATAAAATATAAGGTATTAATGAAAATGTGGTACTCTGTAGATACACACACACACCCCACATCATCTGTCTGGCTTATTTCACTTAGCATAATAGTCTCTAGGCCCATCCATGATGTAGCAAAAGGTAAGATTTCCTTCTTTATTATAACTGAGTAGTATTCCATTGTGTAAATGTACCACAGCTTTTTTACCCATTCATTTACTGATGGGCACTTGGGCTGCTTCCAAATCTCGGCTCTTGTAAATAATGATGCAAGGAACATAGTGGTGCATGTGTTCTTCCAAATTAGTGTCTTGGGTTTCTTTGGATATATTCCCAGAAATGGAATTGCTGGGTCACTCAATTAAAAAGGAAAAAGAAAGAAACTAAGATAGCACACAAACAAAAAAAAAAATCATCATCTGCCAATCTGCACAGGAGTATTTAATTGAGTATACATTTTAAAACAGTCTCTGGGGCAAGATGGCCTGAGTTTCTTACTGTCCCTCAGTTTTCTCACCTGCTAAAATAAATGAAGAAAATATGCCTACATCAGGATTGTTGTCAGGATGAACAGAATTCCAAATACTGAGATCAGAGCTAAATAATACCTAAATGCTAATTATTAGTGAAACTCATAAAAAACAACAACACACAATGTATATGGGTTTAAACCAAGAAGAAACAGAGTTTTTAGAAAGTATTGGTTTAAAGTGTACTCTACAGGGCTGAGGCAACACACTTTATTATAAGCTAAACCAATTTTAAGTTTGAGTATTTTCTTCGTGCACTTAATTTTTGAGGTTAAAAGATATAAGAGCATGTTGCCTTATTGTTACATGCTAAAAATGCGGAGGGTTAACACTAATCTGATCAATTGTAATAACCTTGTCACCCCCAAAGGATGGCAAAAAATAAAAGTTTTTGATAACAGGGTAGGCAGTCTAGCCTCGAACTGCAAATGAAACAAAGGAGAGAAAGGGACTGTGTGCACCTGCCGAGGAGCAAAGGGCTCTCTGGTTCTTAGAGTGAAGGCTTCACGCTTTCCTTCTGCTCTTTCATTGGCAGCATGACTGCTGAGAGATACCTCAGTATCACGCAAACAATGGCATTTACCACAAGATGTGACAACAGATATCAGAATTAATAGCTCATGGAAAGTGATTCCATGCTCACCATGAATTCAGAGATCCAGGAGCACTGACTGTGGGAGGGAATCTCCCGTGGCGCGGAGGGCTGGCGGACTACGCAAAGGGCGTTAGCGCTGCTTCCACGCCCTGCGCCCGGGATCCAGGGCAGCGCTAGCGGCCAGAGCGCGGCCAGGGTGCGGCCAGGGTTTAGGGGGAGCTTTCCCTGCCCCAGTCCCCAAATTACTGGAGTTGAGTGGCTTCTGGTCAGGCAGCCGGACCGACGATGTCGCCGCCTCCCCTGCACGATGCACGGCTCCCCAGGCCTCTGGCCCTGGAGTCGGGATGCATCTATCTCTTCGCGAACCATAGCGCCATGACTGGCCTTGGGGTATCTGTTTAGGGGGAGCCTAGAAGCACGTGAAGGAGGCTGTCACCCTCTAGGTCGATGTGCTGCCTAAGGCCAATTGTGCGCCAAACTGCTGTTTTCTTGCCCTTTTACGTACACAGAATTTTATTCTCCTTTCATTTCAATTCAGAATCATCACGTAAGCTTTTGGAAGATATTGTAAAATGCCTTTAAAGTCAGTGTCGTTACAACAATGCACAGAACCCCGCTTCCAAGGGCCATCTCGGCTGCTACCCCGCGTGAGCGCATGCGCACTGAGTGGCCACTGCGCCACCCTGGGGCAGTTTCCCAGTGGTCTCGGGTTTCAACCCAATTTGAGAAAGTGAAAATGTGAGGGAATGCGCGAATTGGAGTCTTTGAAGTGTTTTATCACTATTTACAAGCATAAACTGAGGTCGAAAATCCACATTCGCTTTTTTTTTTAATTAAAAAACTAAGATATAAACGAATACATGTATTTTACTAAGATACAAAGATCGCAGAGTCCAACTTGAAAAACATTTTTTTTTTTACTTAAGTAGAGTGTTACTGGTGATACTAATCTGAAATTTGAATTTTATATTTAGCAATATATAATATACTCGTTTCCATGTCAGTACAGTTACTTTTGTTTTTGTAACATAATATGGTCAGGGGCAGATCCAAGTTTCGTGGGGCCTAAAGTTTTACAAATTTGGAGACCCTCTTTAGGAAAAAGATAGAAAAATTAGGTATAGAGGTTTGGGGCCCTTCCTTGGCCTCAGCTCATCTTCCATGCTCACCATGAATCGATCTGGTTGGCGTGGTGATTTAACTGGTTTTCCTTTAGATGTTTCAGGATATCATAGTCTCAGGGTCCATAAAAGGGAAAATAAAATGTGGGGTTGTCTCCAGTGTATCTATTGCAGACGACCATTCACTGTAATGGTCCATTACTAATGGAGGAAAGCTGGAAATGCCTTCCTAACATGTCAACATGGTGGTGCCCACGCTATGTTAATGTAGCCTGGGGAGGCAAAGTTATTTTATTGGCTGTGACAGGAAAAATATAAGGTGTGTGTGTGTGTGTGTGTGTGTGTGTGTGTGAGAGAGAGAGAGAGAGAGAGAGAGAGAGAGAGAGAGAGAGAGAGAGAGACTAGATGAAAGATTTCATATATGATTCCTACCTGAGATTAGAGGACGCTGAACTCAGCAGAGTTGGGTACTGGAGTCCAAATATGGTGACTCGGGACAGCAAAGGGCCAGTGAGGAAAGGAAGACACGAAGCTTACAAATGTCTAGTGACTCGTTCTGCAGCCTCCTTGGCTGAATTCAGGTTCCTGGTTGCAACAAATTTTGCCGACCATACCAAATTCTAACAGAAATAAAGATCATGGTCTCAAACTTCAAGACTGTCATGTACTTGTAATCTGTATACAGAAATAAGAGATAGGGAAGCATACACACACACCAGTGGCTTAACTCCCTGGTCTTCTCAGGATCTTCTAGTTTTGCTTGCTCTTTTAATCATTTTTTTTTTTTTTTTTTTTTTTTTTTTTTTTTTTTTTGTGGAACCACTATACAGAATTTAATGTAGCAGCTCCAGCAACTCGTTACTTGGGTAACCCAGAACATTTCTGAAAATCATTTATGTATTTGTGCAAAGGTCTTCTGGGAAACAGCGAAGTGTGTGGAAAGGGGTACCTGTATCAGATGTAGCTGCAGGTGCTTCTGGAAGGGATGAATAGAATCTTCATCTGAGAATCCCTGAATCCTTAACTTAGGATACCGTGAACACTTACATGTTCTGTATAATTTTTATATCCATGGGCCAAATAATTGGAGGCTGATTTGGGGGTTTATATATCCCAATTATCATTGACACATTTTAAAAACCAAAAAAGGAGAGTTTGGTCTCTTCCACAATTGACTGCAATCCCATATGACCCATCTCTCACCCACATACCATGCCCAATCATGTGACCAGATGTTACTAATAACTTGAGTCCACATTGGTCCCACATTCAGCCCAATCCAAGGAGGAGAGGTGGCTATAGAATAATCTGTCCCAGATGACCCCATAGAAGACAGCAGACACTCTGTAACTTGTGTCATTTTTCTACCCGAAGGAATAGTGTTAACACATTAACAAGAGTGTTGATTCAGGTGAAGTAGAATCACGACTCCAACTTTGAACAGCAGAAGCAGGGTCAGGGAAACATACCAGAAGATATGAAATTACAATAAGTCTCCATTTTGGATGGCTTTGGGTTTTAGGTTGTATTGTCCCTTGTTCAATGAAGACATATCCTCTGGTGAGGATTTTTTAAAAATCTACAAGACAGATAAATCTCAAGCTACACTGATTATGGAAAAGAGAGAGTAGACACAAATCATTGGTATTGGGAGTGAACAAGAGTGTATCACTAGACCTTAAAAGGATATTAAGAAAATATTGTAAACAATTTTATGCTAATATATTTGACAACTTAAGTAAAATGGACACATTCTTTTAGAATAAAATTACCAAAACTAACTCACAAAGGAATAGAAAACTTGAATAACTCCATATTTATTAAACAATTTTTATTTGTAATTAAATATATTTCCATAAAGAAAACTCTAGGATCAAATGGATCTTTTGCTGCTCATATGAAACATTTAAGGGAAAAAACGATACAAATCTTTCAGCCTTTCAGAAAATAGAGGAGGAAACATCTTCCCAACTCCTTTTACGAGGACAGACGTATCCTGAGGCCAAGACCAGACAAAGACATTGTAAAGGAGGCAGAGAAGGCTGGAGAGCAACATCTCTCATGAACAGAAACACAAAATGTCTCCACAAAATATTAGCAAATTAAATCCAACCGTGTATAAAAAAGAGACTGCATCATAATCAAGTAGGGTTTATCCCAGGAATCGAAGGTTAAGTTTATTTTAAAAGGTCAACCAATGTAAGTCACCATGTTACAAGAATAAGAGACAAAATATAATACTTTTCACAAATGCAAAAAAGCATGTGTTAATATTTATTTTTTCCATAAATTTTATTTTATTTTTTTTATAGTTTAAAGTATTACATATAGTAGAACATATATCTCCTTACCGCCCCCCCCCGAATTGACCTTCCCCCAAGCCTCCTCTACCTCCTGTCACATGCCCTCATCCCCCCCCCCCCAGTGTCTTGTGTCCACTTGTGCTTATATGCATGCATACAAGTCCTTTGGTTGATCTCTTCCCACCCCCCGCCCCCCGCCTTCAAACACTGCCCTGCTTTCCTACTGTAATTTGACAGTCTGTTTGGTGCTTTACTGCCTCTGTATTTATCTTTTCGTTTATCAGGTTTTAATATTCTTTATTTCCCACAAATGAGTGAGATCATGTGGTATTTTTTCTTTCATTGCTTGGCTTATTTCACTTAACATAATGCTCTCCAGGTCCATCCATGCTGCTGCAAATGGTAAATGGTTCTTTTTTATAGCAGTGTAGTATTCCGTTGTGTAGATGTACCATAGTTTTCTAATCCACTCATCTGCTGATGGGCATTTGGGCTGTTTCCAAATCTTAGCTATGGTGAATTGTGCTGCTATGAACATAGGGGTGCATATATTCTTTCTGATTGGTGTTTCTAGTTTCTTGGGATATATTCCTAGAAGTGGGATTACTGGGTCAAATGGGAGTTCCATTTTTAGTTTTTTGAGGAAACTCCATACTGTTCTCCACAGTGGCTGCACCAGTCTGCATTCCCACCAGCAGTGCACGAGGGTTCCTTTTTCTCCGCATCCTCACCAGCACTTGTCATTTGTTGATTTGTTGATGATTGCCATTCTGACAGGTGTGAGATGCTACCGCATTGTCATTTTGATTTCCATCTCTCAGATAATTAATGACTTTGAGCATGTTTTCATGTGTCTCTTGGCCTTCCTTCTGTCTTCTTTCAAAAAGATTCTATTTAGGTCTGTTGCCCATTTTTTTGTGGATCATTTATCTTCCTTTTATTAAGTTGTATAAGTTCCCTGTAGATGTTGGAGATTAAACCTTTATCAGCGATAACATTTGCAAATATGTTCTCCCATACAGTGGGCTTTCTTGTTGTTTTGTTGATGGTTTCTTTTGCTGTACAAAAGCTTTTTACTTTGATGTAGTCCCATTTGTTTATTTTCTCTTTAGTTTCCATTGCCCTAGGAGCAGTATCGGTGAAGAAATTGCTTCAGCATATGTCTGAGATTTCTCTGCCTGTGGATTCCTCTAGTATTTTTATGGTTTCCTGTCTTATGTTTAAGTCCTGTATCCATTTTGAATTTATTTTTGTGTATGGTGTAGGTTGGTGGTGTAGTTTCATTCTTTTGCATGTATCTGTCCAATTTTCCCAACACCATTTATTGAAGAGACTGTCTTGACTCCATTGTATGTTCATGCCTCCTTTGTCAAATATTAATTGAGCACAGTGGTTTGGGTTGATATCTGGATTCTCTATTTTTTTCCATTGGTATATATGTCTGTTCTTGTGCCAGTACCAGGCTGTTTTGAGAACAGTGGCTTTGTAGTACAGCTTGAAATCTGGTATTGAGATCCCACCTACTTTGTTCTTCCTTCTCAGGATTGCTGTGGCTATTCGGGGTCTTTTTTTTTTATTCCAGATGAATTTTTGGAGAGTTCTTTCTAGATCTGTGAAATATGCCATTGGTATTTTAATGGGGAGTGCACTGAATCTATAGATTGCTTTGGGTAGTATGGACATTTTAATGATGTTGATTCTACCAATCCATGAACATGGTATGTTCTTCCATCTGTTTACGTCTTCCTCTATCTCTTTTTTCAGTGTCCTGTAGTTTTCTGCGTATAGGTCTTTTACCTCCTTGGTTAAGTTTATTCCTAGGTATCTTAATTTTTTTGGTGTGATGGTAAATGAGATTGCTTTTTTAGTCTCTCTTTCTGTAAGTTCACTATTGGTGTATAGAAATGCCATAGATTTCTTGGTGTTAATTTTGTATCCTGCTACATTGCCAAATTCATTTATTAAGTCTATTAGTTTTTTGATGGAGTCTTTTGGGTTTTTTATGTACAATATCATGTCATCTGCAAATAAGGACAGCCTTACTTCTTCTTTTCCAGTTTGGATGCCTTTTATTTCTTCTTCTTGTCTAATTGCAATGGCTAATACTTCCAGTACTATGTCGAACAGGAGTGGTGAGAGTGGGCATCCCTGTCTTGTTCCTGATCTTAGGGGAAATGGTTTTAGTTTTTGCCCATTGAGTATGATGTTAGCTGTGGGTTTATCATATATGGCTTTTATTATGTTGAGGTATGATCCTTCTATTCCCACCTTGTTGAGAGGTTTTTATCAAGAAAGGGTGTTGGATTTTGTCAAATGCTTTTTCTGCATCAATTGATATGACCATGTGATTTTTATCTCTCAATTTGTTTATGTGATGTATCACATTTATTGATTTGCGGATATTGTACCATCCTTGCATTCCTGGGATAAATCCTACTTGGTCATGGTGTATGATCTTTCTGATGTACTGCTGGATCTGATTTGCTAGAATTTTGTTGAGGATTTTGGCATCTACATTCATGAGGGATATTGGCCTGTAATTCTCCTTCAGTGTGTTGTCTTTATCTGGTTTTGGTATTAGGGTGATGCTGGCTTCATAGAAGGAGCTTGAAAGTGTTCCTTCCTCTTGAATTTTTTGGAATAGTCTGAGGAGGATAGGTTTTAGTTCTTCCTTGAATATTTGGTACAACTCCCCTGTGAAGCCGTCTGGCCCCAGGCTTTTGTTTGCTGGAAGCTTTTTGATGACTGCTTCAATTTCTTCCATAGTTATTGGACTATTTAGATGTTTAGATTCTTCCTGATTGAGTTTTGGAAGGTTATATTTTTCTAGGAATATGTCCATTTCCTCCAGGATGTCCAGTTTGTTGGAATAGAGTTGTTCATAGTATTTTTTAACAATCCTTTGTATTTCTGTGGGGTCTGTTGTTATTTCACCTCTTTCATTTCTGATTTTGTTTATTTGGGTCCTCTCTCTTTGTTCCTTGGTGAGCCTGGCTAGAGGTTCATCAATCTTGTTTATCCTTTCAAAGAACCAGCTCTTGGTTTTGTTGATCTTTTGTATTGTTTTCTTGGTCTCTATATCGTTTATCTCCGTTCTGATCTTTATTATTTCCTTCCTTCTACTTACACTGGGCTTTTTTTGTTGCTCTCTTTCTAACTCTTTGAGTTGTAAGGTTAGGTAATTTATTACCATTGTTTCTTATTTTTTGCAGTAGGCTTGTAGAGTTATGAACTTCCCTCTCAAGACTGCTTTCACTGTGTCCCATAGATTTTGAATTGTTGTGTTTTCATTGTTGTTCGTTGCCATGATGTTTTTTATTTCTTCTTTGATCTCTCTGATAACCCAGTCATTGTTTAATAGCATGCTGTTTAGTCTCCATGTGTTTGATTTTTTTGATTGTTTTTTATTGTAGTTGATTTCCAGTTTTATGCCACTGTGATCTGAGAAGATGCTTGATATGATTTCTATCTTCTTGAATTTGAAGAGACTTTGCTTATGACCCAACATATGGTCTATCTTTGAAAATGACCCATGTGCATGTGAAAAGAATGTATATTCTGTGGTTTTGGGGTGAAATGTTCTGAAGATGTCAATTAATTCCTTCTGGTCTAGTGAGTCATTTAGGATTGATGTTTCTTTGCTGATTTTTTGTTTAGAGGATTTGTCCAATGGTGATAATAGGGTATTAAAGTCTCCTACTATGATTGTATTGCTGTCAATCTCTCCTTTGATATCCTCCAGGAGTTTTTTTTTGTGTATTTGGGTGCTCCTGTATTGGGTGCGTATATGTTTACCAGAGTTATTTCTTCTTGTTGGATTGCTCCCTTTAGTATTATGAAGTGGCCTTCCTTATCTCTTGTTATGTCCTTCACTTTGAGATCTAATTTGTCAGATATAAGTATTGCTACCCTAGCTTTTTTTCATTTCTATTCGCCTGAAAAACCTTTTTCCATCCCTTCACCCTCAGTCTGTGTGTGTCTTTTTTTCTGAGGTGGATTTCTTGTAGACAGAAGATATATGGGTCGTGTTTTCTTATCCAATCCGTTACCCTATGTCTTTTGATTGGGGCATTTAATCCATGTACATTTAAAGTTATTATTGATAGGTACTTATTTGTCGCCATTTTTATTCTTTACCCCTGTGTTCCTTCTTCACTTCCTATTTCTTTTTTTTTTTACAGCAGACCCTTTAGCATTTCTTGCATTGATGGTTTGGTGGTAATAAATTCCCTTAGTTCTTTTTTGTCTGTGAAGCTCCTGATTTCACCTCCAATTTTGATTGATAGCCTTGCTGGGTACAGTATTCTTGGATTCAGACCCTTCCTTTGCATGACTTTGATATTTAATTCCATTCCCTTCTGGCCTGATGAGTTTCTGTTGAGAAATCAGTCGCTAGTCTGATGGGGGTTCCTTTGTAGGTAACTTTCTGTCTCTCTCTGGCCACTTTTAAGATTCTTACTTTGTCGTTGGTGTTTGCCAGTTTAATTATAATGTGCCTTGGCATTGGTCTTTTGGGGTTCATTTTGCTTGGGACTCTGTGAGCTTCTTGGATTTGTGTGGGTTTTTTCTTCTCTATATCAGGGAAGTTTTCTGTCATTATTTCTTCAAACAGGTTTTCTATTCCTTGCTCAGTTTCCTTTCCTTCTGGCATCCCTATTATGCAGATGTTGTTTTGTTTCGTGTTGTCCCAAAGTTCCCTTAGGCTCTCCTCCTGCTTTTTAACTTTTTTTTCTAGAAGCTGCTCTACTTGGGTATTTTTTCCTACCTTGTCTTTTAGCTCACTGATGTGGTCCTCTGCTTCTTCTAGTCTACTCTTGATGCTTTCTATTGAGTTCTTTACAGCAGCGATGTCATTTTTCATTTTTTCTTGGTACTTCTTTATTTCCTCTTGGTTCTTACAGATATTGTCGAATTTGTCTTCCATTCTTTTCATCCACCTTATGACCATTCCTCTGAATTCTTTCTCTGACAGGTTGCTTGCCTCCATTTTGTTTACTTCCTTTTCTGGTGATGCCTGCTTTTCTTTCATATGAGGGCTGTTTCTTTGTCTCCCCATGGTCTCTCTTCTCTGGCTGTCTGGTTATGTAGTTCTCTCTCTCCTGCATTGATTTAAAGGCACAAAATACAATACAACCAGGTACAATGCACAAGGGACTGAACAGAAATATATTCACGATATTAATAACCCCAAATAAAGGTGACCACCAGAGAAAGGCAAATTAGAGGAAAGGAGAGAAAAAAGAAGAGAAAAAAGAAAAAAGAAAAAAAAAAGAGTGCAAAAATGAAATTGGGAAAAGGAAACAAAAAGTAAGAGAGAAAAGAAAGAGAATAAGAAAGAAGAGGGGACCCTAACCAGTTTGGCTCAGTGGATAGAGCGTCAGCCTGTGGACTCAAGGGTCCCAGGTTCGATTCTGGTCAAGGGCATGTACCTTGGTTGCAGGCACATCCCCAGTGGGGGGTGTGTAGGAGGCAGCTGATCAATGTTTCTGTCTCATCGATGTTTCTAGCTCTCTATCCCTCTCCCTTCCTCTCTGTAAAAAATCAATAAAATATATTTAAAAAAAAAAAGAAAGAAGAGGGAAACAAACTATATATATGGGGAGAAAACTCCAATAGAACAGCTACTAATCCCAACAAATGCCAGCAACAAGTACCTGGAGATGAATACAAACTACAAACAACAACTAATATCAAGCGAGGTGAGGGAAAACAGAAGCAAAAAACAAACAAAAACAAAACAAACAAACAAAAAGAATAAGCAAAACAATCTTACAAACAAGCATAAAAATTGATATAATCAACAATCAAGCAAAGAACAACAAAAGGACAGAGAGAAAAAAAATTTTGGATAGTGAAGACAGAGTAGAGAGAGGTGTGTATGGACTTGGAGCAGGGGATTGGAAATTAGATCTATAAGTAGGGTGAAATTTTAACAGGGGGTAAAAAGAAGGAATAGGGAAAATCTAAAGCAGGAAAAGGGTAAGAGAAACAGGACAACAAAAGGGGAAAAGTTAGGAAGAGAGTGATGGCATAAAGGTAAAGTTGAGATACAGTAAAATGATGCTAAAGGAAAGATGAAGATAGAATGTAGAACACTAATCCCAAAGTAAAATAAAGAGAAAATAAAATGACACTTAAAAAAAAAAAAGGTAAAATAGTAGTAGTAATAATACTGATTGAAAATAAAAATGTAATAATTAAAAAGGTAAAATCAAGTGAGGAAAAAAGAAAAAAATAGTTTCTTAAGTAAAAGATGAAAAAAATAAAAAAATAAAAATAAAAATGTGCAGTAGTGAAGGTCATTTACTTCCTCTACTGTTCTGTTTGGCACACCTGTTTCCTAGTCAGGACAGTATTGCTGTTCCCTGCATTCCACTGCTCCTCAGTGTTGTGAGCCAGTCCTGATTTTTAAGCAGGCAGTGTGCCTTAATTTCTTGTATTCCTTTATTTGTGTTTACACAAGAGTCAATTTGTGATTCAACCTGTGGGTGGCAGTGTTTCTGGATTGACCTCCGGTCTTAGGTCCTCTGTAGCCAGTGCTTAGATCTTGCTTTCCCTGTGGCACTCATTACAGATTGTGGGAGTGGGTTGCCCCAGAGCTGATTCTCTGATGGTTATTCCCCACTCTGATCCCCAGGTTCCAGAAAAACAACTTCCCCTCCAGTCTCTTAGGGTGTCCCCAATTGGGTGATCCTATGTATTGGGCTTAGTAATCAGAAGCAAGGATTTAAAGAGGAAAAAAAAAAAAAAAAAAAAGAGCCAGTGTAAGTGTGCGAACTCCAGGGCTGCGCACAAGTCTGTGCAGTCTTTTTTCCCCCTTGGGTCTAAGCAGCCGGCACACTTTTAAAATTTTTAGGCTGTCCTTTTGCTTCAGATCAAAATGGGTTGCTTTTTAGAGTTCCCTTCTGTTAGCAGCTCTGAGGCCCCCCTTCCACATTCACGGATCATGCCAGCCCCAACAGCCACGGATTTTTCTAGGCGCAGATTTCCCCCGGTCCTCCAGCTCCAGAGACCTCACCTTATCCCAGGTGAAATCTGACCTTTCCGTGGTGGAGTGTAGAGCTCCTCTGAATCCACATGTTTGTGCCAATTGGGGACCGGTGTTCTGGGGTTCACAGCTGTTCGGTGGGTGCTGTAGTTGTAGATTTTCAGGCTTCCGATAACATCCACTTTTCCCTTCAAGATGGCGCAGTGTCTGCGTCCGAGCTGGTCGCTCCGGGTGGGAACCCAGCAGCAGTGGGGGCTGCCCAGTCAGGGGAGCCCCGTCCAGCAGTCCCCCATCGTCTCCTGGAGTATAGCTGTCCCTCAACTCACCAACAAACACTCCCTGTACGACCACACACTCTCCCTTTGTTTTCTCACTCACACACTATCTTGCAGTCTGCCTTCCTGTCGGCAGCCATCTTCCCGGCCAGCTACTGCATGTGTTAATATTCAAACCCACTTATGACAATAAGCCTCAGCAAACTAATAATAAAAGAGAACTCCCTTACCTGATAAAAGACATCTACAAAACACTTATAGTTAATAACATATTTAATAGTAAAAGACTAAATTCTTTTTTAAAAATCCTCACCCAAGGACATGCGTTTATTGATTTGAGAGAGAGGAAGGGAGAGGGAGAAAGAGAGAAAGATCTATGCTAGATCTTTTTCATTTCTATATATGCTTTTAATAATCAGATGATCAATTCCTAAAAACTGCTGGGAAGTTGATTAGTATTGTATTGAATATATATAAAAAATTAAAAAGTATTGACATTTTAGGAATTAGTCTTTCCAATCAATGAACATGGTACATCTCTCCATTTATTTAGGCCTTCAGAAGGTAGAGTGTTCTTGTCCCCAATGAGAGCCAATTGCACGGAGTTCTCAGAACTCTGCTGAGTAGGACTCCACCTTTACTTGTCTATTTGGAGCAGGGGACACCTTAGAAGGCTGAAGCCACTAGGAACAGGTAGGGAAATGACCCAGGTGCCCAAGAGCCAAGTTTTCTCCTGGATCTGACACAGTTAAGCTTTGGCAGGTTGATTAGGCCGGTGTCCATACACGGCGGCTGCTGGGGCTCTTGATTGAGGTGGCTGGGAAAACAGAGGAAGTTTGAAACTCAATGGTTATAGAGGGTGTTCTTACGAGACCAGTGTTCATTTTATAAGAAGCATCTCAACACCTCTCACAGAGATTGGAAGTGCTGGGTCTCAGTGGTTTAACCGCTAGATTATGTGATTAGATTGGAATTTCCCAATGGGATTATATGGATCAGGAAAAAATAATGCCACAATTGCTCTTCCACCTGGGGAGACATTTGAGCAGTGCTGGCACCAACTGGAACAATTTTCAACATTTTAATAGAGGTAGTTCAATAATGTGGCCAGCAGGCAGGTGCCAGATATCTGGCAATCCAGTATCTTCCTGTTCTGGAAGCAAATGCCTATGGGAAATTAGAGACTGAGCAGAAGCCCAAATCCAAGAGCTTCGATTTGAGAAAAAAACCTCTGGTTCTGAGGAGTAGGAGACTGTAAATGAAAATTTTAAGCTAGGAGAACTGCCTTCTCCCTCATGAATAGAGCCTATGTTTTCTCCATGTTGCTCAACAATGGTTTTAACTGAATTTCTATAGACTTATTGAGAGGTCTAGAAAAGCATATTATATCTAGGATGCATGAAATCTTATTAAAGAGTGAGCCTGTAGTGATGAGGAAGAATTCAAGATAATGATGAATAAAGATGAATGTGCATAGACTCTTGCACTTAGAGTAAAAGCCTTTAGATTACTCTATTGTACCTATTTGTTAGTCCTCGGTACTTAATTGGTGGCTATTAACATATACATAGGGCTGAGGAGGGGCAAAGCTAGAGCTGCCTTCATGTGTCATCTGTGGTTTTAAATTTTGAATGAACATCTCAAGATATTTCTGGGGCAACTGCCAAATTGCAGCAGTTAATGGAAAAGTAATTGGGGCTATTCATTATCTACAATTGTTGGTTTGGCACAAGAAGCAAAAAGCCTGAGGAGCTTGATCCCTGGGGGTGGGTGGAGCAGGTATACAGTTATCCCTAGATAAACACAGATTCTATCAAACATCTATATGATGCATGGAGTGTTAGTGATACTCCACTGACGGCCCTGAAAAAATGCCACTATACCAACTGGTCCTTCATTCTATTAATTACAGGAAATTTATGATTCAATGGCAATTATAAGAGGACTAAAAAGAATTATTCCCCAATTTTTAAACCACTTGGAAGTTCACTCGGATTCATCACATGAAGGCTGTGACACTTAGGCACAGTAGCACACACTGTTGGGGGCCACCTCTGCTCAGGACAGTGGCCTCATAGAAGTTTTGAGGTACAGAAGGAGAGGACCATGCAGGACACTCAGGGCACTGTTTGTTGAGTGCAAATCTCAAATTTAGCCTCCCTGACTCTATAAATCCTTATTATCCACATGGTGTTTCAGGATGATGCCCTAACCAACTGGGCTACCTGGCCAGGGCCTTACCCATGTCTTATATTTTCTATACTCTGATGCTTTGGCAGCGAGGGCCTTGCTGACTCTGGAGGGTCTGCCCTTCCCAGGGCAGCCAGTTCCTAGAGAGAGTAAATAACTCCTTCCTGAGCAAATACAAACCAATGGATCCATAGCCCATCTTCCCAATCTTCACACTCTGAGCCACTATCCTAGGGCCAAGGACCAGACAACTACTGACAGCTTCTATGCCCAGAGCCTACTGAAATGATTCCAACCAAGGAGTCTCAGCCTGTTTACCCTGCCTCACTTGTTCCTCCCTGTGGAAACCACAGGCTCCTGCTCAGGGTTGTTCCCTCACCCTCTGCCTCCTTACCGAGTCCTTCCCCTGTGTGGCCCCCACAATGGTGTGGCATTCCCCCACCTCTTGGGGACTGAGAGTAACAAACTTTCTTTTCAGTGGCAGTGTCAGTTTCGGATCTGTTGGCCTTACCATACCTCAAATTTCCTATTAATACCCTATATTTTAAACAATGGTGATAGTGAGTATAGACAACTCTTTCAGGGCATTTTGCTGTAAAGAGGATTAGAAGAATGGAAAAACTAGAGGGGAATATGGGATCAACACATTACAGTATATTTGCATACTGATGGTCATGATCTTACAAAAGGAGGGAAGTAATAATTTGGGGCGGGGGCGAGGGAAGGAATCCAGTGCAGAAATGAAGTAGCTGACCTCAAACCGGTGTGTGGATAGTTCACTTATTTTAATAGGAAGGAAGGCAGAGTGCAGATGTGGGTAGACACTTAGAGTTGGTAGTCAAAAGAAGTGGAAATTCTCTTCTGTTTGCTTTTATTTTCTTGGTAAAAGAAGAAGCAAGACAATCAGCTGGGACTGGGGAGAAGGGTGTAGGAGATGTGAGGAGACAGGAGATGTGACTTTCTTGATTAGGATGAAGTAGTCATATTGCTAGGCAACACCAAGGGCCCATTTGAGGTTCAGGGTCAGAGTTAGCCTGACTGTGTGGTTTTCACAAGGAAGAAATATGGAATAAACAGAGTTTTAAGTAGACTTGTTATTTTAGAACTGTTTTAAATATACAGAAAAATTGTAAGATAGTACTGAGAGTTCCCATATAACCCACACCCAGTTTCCCCTATTACTAATAGCTTTTATGAGCATAGCACATTTGTCACAGTTAATGGCCAATACTGGTACATTATTAACAATAGTCCTTACTTTATTCAAATGTCCTTAGTTTTTATGAGATCTTTTTTCTGTCCCAGGATCCCATTCAAGATACAATTAGTCATCCTACTTCCTTAGGCTCCGCTTGCCTTTCACAGTTTCTCAGATTTTTCTTGTTTTGAAGGCCTTGACAATTTTGAGGAGTATCAGTCAAGTATTTTGTGGACTTTCCCTCATTTGGGATTTGTCTGACATTTTTCTCATGATCAGACTGAGGTTATGGGTTTTTGGAAGGAGGACCACAGAGGTAAAGTTCCATTTTCATCACACCCTATCAAGGGTGCACAATATCAACGTGACTTATTCCTATTGACATTGACCGTGATCACCTGGATGAAGCAGTGTTTGTCAGGATTTTCTGCTGTAAAGTATTTTAGCCTCCTCCCCGCTTTCCACACTGTACCCTTTGGAGAGAAGTCACCATGTGTAGTCCATACTTAATAGGGAGGCAGTTATATGGCTTCTTAAATTAAAAATTTGGATTCTTCCGCACGAAGATGTATCTATTCTCCCTCACTCAATCATTTACATCAGTATGCAGTCATAAATATTTACTTTATACTTTGGATTATAATCCAGTACTACTTTACCTTGTTGCTCAAATTATTACAGCTTTGGCCATTGGGAACTTTTCAATTGGCTACTGTGTTCCTTTGCCATACCTCTGCCACATGTGGTTTTTATTGCTATTTTTGTGCACTTCTTTATTTTCTGATACTAAAAGATGTTCTAGGCTCATTTTATTTCCTGCTCCAGTCCTAGAATCAGCCATTTATCCAGTGCTATTCATTTTTAAAAATTTATTTTGTTATATTTTTAACTTTAAAATTAAAATATTCAAAAAATAAATGTACAGCTTAGTGAATTCTTATAAGGAACATACCCTTTCAGTGTTGTGCTGAAGCTGATTCACAGTCTCCTAAGAGTTGTTTGTTCAATCTCTTCCCAACTTCACATCCAATGACATCATGTTGGTAGCTTGAAATTGGCCATGGTGGTAGTATTTACATGATGGAAACAGGAAATGCTAAGAGTCAGGGCTTTCTTTTCCCCCTAGAGAGCCAGCTGTTAAATACCAGCAAGCTACTGCTTGTAACCATCATCCAAGTCAAGAAATAAAAGCACAAGCTAATAAATAAAATGTTGCCAGCCACCTCAGTAACCTCTCCATGTATCCCAACACAGTCCTCTCTTACTAAAAGTAACCCCTATCCTTACTTTTATAGTAGTCACTTCCTTGTGTCTTATTAATGGTTTTTATCACCTAAAGGCCTGATGCACAAAAATTCATGCAAGAGTGGGCCTTCCTTCCCCCGGCTGCCAGCACCGGCTTCCCTCCAAGACCCAGGACCAGTGCTGGCTTCCCTCGGGGTACCTGCAGGCACCCGGGACCCAGACTGGCTTCCCTGCGGCCCCGGCTTTATCAGGAAGGACATCCGGAATGACATCCAGTCTAATTTGCATATTACCCTTTTATTATTATTATTATTTTAATATATTTTATTGATTTTTTTACAGAGAGGAAGGGACAGAGATAGAGAGTAACATCGATGAGAGAGAAACATGGATCAGCTGCCTCCTGCACACCTCCTATTGGGGATGTGCCCACAACCAAGGTACGTGCCCTTGACCGGAATCGAACCCGGGACCCTTCAGTCCACAGGCTGACGCTCTATCCACTGAGCCAAACCGGTTTCGGCACCCTTTTATTATTATAGATGTGTACATCCCTAGACACTATGGTTATTATCAGATATGATTTTTACCCTGATGTGTATTTTTTAAGGTCTTTTATCTATGGACTCCCTCTCTATTACCCCCCTCTTTTTTTTTTTTTAAAAACAATTTATCTGTTGAAACATGTGGGCCATTTTATCTGTAGATTTCCCCAATCTGTATTTTACTGATTGCATACTCATGGCATAGCTCAACATGTTTCTTTGTACTTCATTATTTACTGTATCGAATTGACATTGCTAGAATATTCTACTTAACAACAGCAGCATACACATTCTTTTCAAGTGTCCATGGAATATAGGGTGTCCCAAAAATTGTATACAAACTATTTGGATAATTATAAAGGCAGTGTTTATTAAAATACATTTCATTTTCAAAATTGAGCTATCAGTTATTAAAGTATGTAAACATTTTGGGGGACACCCTGTATATCAATAAGAAAACAACCAAAAACCAGAAATCAACAAATGTAAAAAATTGAAGCCAAAAATAGTGTGTTCTCTGATCACAATAGAATGAAGTTAGAAAAGAATAACAGAAAGATAACAAGAAAATCTTCAAACATTTTGCAACCAAATAACACACTTCAAAATAATCCTGTCAAAGAGGAAATCTCAAAGGAAGTTTAAAAACCCCCAACATTGGACTGATATACATATAGCATATCAGAATTTATGGGACACAGCTAAAGCAGTGCTCAAAAAGGAAATTTGTAACACTAAATGCTCACATTAGGAAAGAAGAAAAATCCCTAATCAATAGTCTATTCTCCCACCTCAAGAACTTAGAAAAAGAAGAGCAAAAGAAACCCACATGAAGCTTAAGGAAAAGAGTTATAGAACTCAGAAAACAATGAAATTATAACAGAAAAGCAGTAGGGAAAAATCAATGCAACAAAATCTAGCTCTTTGAAAAGATTGACAAAATTGACAAACCTCTGGCAAGACTGACATATAAAAGAGAAGACGAATTACCAATATCAAGATTGAAACAGATAATATAACTAACTACAAACCCTGCAAACATAAAAAGATAATAAGAGATCCTACAAACAACTCTCTTTTATAGTTTGGCAAATTAGATGAAATAGACCATTTCCTCAAAAAGCACAAACTACCCTAATTCACCCAAAATAAAAGGCATAATTTGAATTATTCTATAATTATTAAGGAAATTAAGTTCTTATTTTCAGAACTCTCCCCCAAAATATCTTGAGGCTCAGATGGCTTTAATGGAGAAGTCTTCCTAAGGTTTTAAAAAAAATTAGCACCAATTCTACATAACCTGTTCCAAAACACAGAAGAGGAGGGAACACTTTCAATTTCATTTTATGAGGCAAGTATTACTTTGATACCAAAACCAAAGACAGTACAAGAAATGCAATCAACAGACCAATATTCCTCATGAACATTGATGCCAAAATCATTAACAAAATGTTAACAAATAGAATTCAACAACATATAAAACATTGTATAAGTGATGTTTATTCAAAGAATGCAAAGTTAGTCAGTAGTCAGTATTTGAAAATTAAAAATGCAATCCACCATATTAGCAGGCTGAATCAGAAGTCACATCAGCATATCAATTGATTCAGGAAAAAAACTTTTGAAAAATTCAACACTCATCTATGACAAAACTCTTTATGAACTAAAAATAAAGGGGAACTTTCTTAATTTAATAAAGGGTATTTATAAAAACCTACACTTAACAGTATTCTCAATGGTGAAAGGCTGAATGTATTTCCCCTGAGATTGGGAACAAGGCAAGGATGTCTGCTCTCACCACTTTTATTCAACATAGTACTGGAAGTTTTAGCCAGTGTAATAATGCAAGAGAAGAAAAAGGAAAGTCATAGAGATTAGAAAGAAAGAAATAATATTGTTCCTATTTGCTGATGACATGCTTATATCTGAGAAAATTCCCCCAAATTTACAATAAAATAAAATAAGCCCTGAACTAATAAGTGAGTTCATTAAGGTCACAGGATGAAAGATAAATATACAAAAATCAATTGTATTTCTATGTACTAGCAATGAACACATGTACACTTAAACTAAAAATACAATCCCATTCACTATCACTCAGAAGGAGAGAGAGAGAGAGAGAGAGAGAGAGAGAGAGAGAGAGAGAGAGAATCTAAAACATTTACAGTATGTTAAAAACTACAAAACATTGATTAAAGAAATGAAAGAAGACCTAAGTAAATGGAGAGACATACTAGGTTCATTGATTGGAAGATAACATTGTAGAGATGTCAATTGTCTCCAAATGGATATTGAGGTTTGATGCAATTCCTATCAAATTCTCAGCAAGATCTTTATTTTAGGAATGAAGAGTGTTCTAGCACTAGCCGGCTTAGCTCAGCAGGGTTAGAGCATCAACCCTTGGACTGAAGGGTCAGGGGTTTGATTTAGGTCAAGAGTACGTCCCTGAGATGCAGGCTCAATCCCTGGCCCTGGTCAGGGTGCATGTGGGAGGCAACCAATCGATGTGTCTCTCTCACACCAATGTTTTTCTCTCTCTCTGTCTCTCCCTCTCCCTTCCACTCTCTCTATAAATCAATGGGGAAAAAATCCTCGGGCGAAGATGAACACACACACACACATACATACATACACACATACATACATACATATGTAAATAAATAAATAAATAAATAAATAAATAAATAAATAAATAAATAAATAGTGTTCTAAAGTTTATATAGAACTGCAAAGAAACCAGAAGAGCTAAAATAATTTTGATAAAGAATAATGAAATGAGAGGAATTAGTCTACTCCATTTTAAGACTGATGATATAACTATAGTAATTAAGACTATGAAGTATTGGAGGAGGGATAAGCACATAGATCAGTGGAAGAGAGTAGAGAATACAGAAATAGATCCACACAGGTATACCAAACTGATTTTTGACAAAGATTTAAAATCAATTCAAAAGAGGAAAGATAACCTTTTCAATAAATGATTGCTGGAGCAATTGGACATCTACGGGCAAAAAATGCAAACCAAACAACCACAATACCCTTTTCCTAAGTCTCACAGTTTATAAAAAATTTATCTCAAAATGCATCAAAGACTTAAATTACAACATAAAGCTATAAGACATTTAGGAAAAGACACGAGAAATCTTCAAGATCTAAGGTTACACCAAAAATTCTTTGACTGAAAACCAAAAGCATGATCCGTAAAGGTAAAAATTGGTAAATTAGATTTCATGAAAATTTAAAACTTTTGCTTTGCAAAGGACCCTGTTGAGAGGATGAAAATACAAGCCACAAACTGGAAAAACCTTTGCAAACCACACATTCAACAAAGGACTAGTACAGTGGTTGGCAAACTGCGGCTCGCGAGTTTGCCGACCACTGGACTAGTATCTGGAATATATCAAGAATTCTCAAAACCCGGCAGTTAAAAAACCAAACAATCCAATTAAAAAATGGGCAAAACAGAAGAGATATTTCTCCTAAGAGGATATGCAGATTACAAATAATCACATACAAAAATCTGCCATTAGAGAAATTCACTATCATTAGGAATATTCACTATCTTCCACACCCTGTATTTTTTTTTTCTTTTTGTTAATCCTCACCTAAGAATATATTTTCCATTGATTTTTAGAGAGCGTGGAACAGAGGGAGGGGGAGAGAGAAACGTCCTTGTGTTGCCTCCCACAAGGCCCTGACTGGGAGCAGGGATCGAACCTGTAACCCAGGTGGGTACCCTTGACTGGGAATAGAACCCGCGACCCTTTGGTGCTCAAGCCAATGCTGTAACCACTAAGCCACATGGGCCAGGGCTCTATTTTTAATCCTCACCCAAGGATTTGTTTTTATGGCTTTTAGAGAAAGAGGAAGGCAGGGGTGGGGGGAGAGAAACAGTGCTAGGTTGCCTTCTGTACGTGCCCTGACCCGGGATCAGACCTGCGATGTAGGTATGTTCCATGACCAGAAATCGAACCCATAACCTTTTGGTGTTCGGGATGATGCTCCAAGCAACAAAGCCATGCTGCCAGGGCTCCCACACCCCATTTTGCTTTTCTCCACAGCATTTATCAGCACGGTATGCATCATGTATTTATTCACGCATTTATTTATTGTCTGTCTCCCTCCAGTAAAATGCAGTCTCCATGTGGGTGGGGACTATCTTTTGTTCCTACTTTTTCACTCTGGCCTTAATTTTGCCTGGCAGGTGGTGAGCACTCAGTCCATGTTTACAAAATGAATGAATACACACTCTGGCAAGTTTAGGTGGAATTCAGCTATGACTTTTATCCATGGGGTGCTGGTCTTTCATCAAATAATAGAATTTTAATCACTTTCCCTTTCTTCTCTATGGTATTTGACTTAGTCCAATTTTCTACTCTTTCTTGAGTCTTGGTAATTAATATTTTGTTAGGGAACCATCCATTTTCTCTAAATTTACAAAGTAACTGCAATAGAGTTAGACATAGTAGTCTCTCATAATTCTTTTACTCTTTTTTAAAAAAATATATTTTATTGATTTTTTACAGAGAGGAAGAGAGAGGGATAGAGTTAGAAACATCGATGAGAGAGAGACATCTATCAGCTGCCTCCTGCACGCCTCCCACTGGGGATGTGCTTGCAACCCAGGTACATGCCCTTGACCGGAATCGAACCTGGAACCCTTCAGTCCGCAGGCCGACACTCTATCCACTGAGCCAAACCGGTTAGGGCAATTCTTTTACTCTTTTATCTCTTTTTTATTTAGTTCACCAAGGGTTTTTTATTTAGTTCACCAAGGGTTCACCAAGGGTTTTTCTACCTTACTGATTTTTTGTTGTTGTAGCAAAGTATTCATTTCACATTTATTTTTCTAATTCTTACCTCACTGAATCCACCCTTCACTTGTCTTATCTATTTACTTTCTTCAGATTTATTTTATTGTCCTTTTCTTTCTAATATCTTATGTTGATGTACTAATTAGGATGAAGGCTAAATTGCCATGGCAAGGGTGTCCCAAAACCTCCTTATTATTTTTCTTTCATAGGAGTCCTGGTGGGTAGGTAGTCTGTTCCATACAGTCATTCAGGGACATAAGTAAGCAGAAAACTGCCATTCTCTAGGGTGGGGTGCGCACACTGTAACATGAGGGACAATCCAGTCTGTTGCCTGCTTTTGTAAAAAATGTTTTATTGCAACATAACCACACCGATTTATTTACATCTGCCTATGGCTGCGTTTGAGCTCCAATGGCAGAATTGAGCAGATATGACAGAGAGCAGATGGCCCACAAAGCCTAAGTTATTTTCTCTCTGGCCTTTTCCAGAAAAAGTTGTTGACACTGTGCTAAGGCAGTGTCCTGTGTGCATCATCACAATGGGGTCACCACTAAGGCAGTGTCCTGTGTGCATCATCACAATGGGGTCACCACTAGGCCCTTCTTCCAGCTGCAGAGGGAGGGAAAGAAAATGGGGACACTGCATGCCATGAACACCAGGAACGAGAAAGCAATGCATGTCACCATTATTATTTAACATTTTTCTTGGAGATTTTAGTAAATGTAAGAACATGAAATGACTGGCATGGACATTAGATAATACATAAAGGTATCTATTTTTTTGCTGATGATATGAATGTACACTTTGGCAAGCCCAGAGAAGAGAGGAAAAAACCAACCAATTAGAATAATTGTGCAACTTCGGTTAGTAGTTAGGAAATAAATGTTAAAATAAATCAACTGCTTTCTTATGTTCTAGATGTGAATCGTGAAGATACCTTTTAAATTACATAGGAAAAATTTTAACAAGGTAGATTGAGGGCCAATATTAATAATCTTTAATATTAAAAGACATTAAGCAAAATCTTAAGAAATGGAAAGGTCTTCTATGTTGTTGGGGGCAATGATTTATTTATATTATGTTACTTCTCTCAAAATTAACATCTAAATATAATGCAATTTCCAATGGGAATAGAATTAGAAAAAACAGGGTTCTTTTTCACAATTGAATAAAATATAGGGTGTCCTCAAACAATGTATACACATTGAAAATTATAAAGGCGATGTTTATCAAAAATACATTTCATTTTAAAATGTAATAGAATCTACAGAAATGTATACATTTTTTTGGAACACCCTGTATTCTTTCTTTTTTAAAGTATATTTTTTTATTGATTTCAGAGACAATGGGAAAGGGAGAGAGAGATAGAAACCTCAATGATGAGAGAGAATTATTGATCGGGCTGTCTTTTGCAGGCCCTACACTGGGGATGTAGCCCGCAACCTGGACATGTGCCCTGACTGGGATTTGAACCATGACCTCCTGGTTCATAGGTCGATGCTCAACCACTGAGCCATGTCTGCCAGGCACCCTGTATTCTTAAAGTTATGTTGAACAAAATGTCTAGGACAATAGTGAAGAAAACAATGAAAAGGGACATTGGAGAGGAGATTTGCCATACTCATCAGAACCAACCCTAAAGTCACCTTGAGCATATCAATAAAGTCTCCAGCTAACAGAAGAATCTAATATATGATAAGTGTGGAAGTTCATTGAAGAGAGTCTATAGTGTGATGCCAGCACAACCATCTACTTTTCTCGAAGAAATTAAAATTATATCAGTATCTTATACCTGATATAAAAAAATTAACTGAAGTTTAAATATAAAAATATAAAACAATAAAAACCTTATGAGAAAAATTTGGGAAGAGTGACAAAGTTAGTCTTTAACTCAGTAATTCTAATCCTGAGGTTCTATCCCATATAATAAAGCCTGGAAATCTAGGGCCAGAGAAAAATTTTATTCATTATGACTATATAAAAATTCACAACTTAAAAAATGGTTATCTATGATGCCTTTTGATACTAAAGGCATGAAAAAAACACACAATATTGCTGGGAAAAGCTTATAATGAAGATGACAAATGATTAATTTCTCTATTATACAAAGAAAACGTACAGATTCACTAGAAACAAGCATCTAGTGAAAATGAGCAAAGGGTATATAAACAGGCAAGTCATGCAAGAGAAATGCAATTGGCCACCAAATAAATGAAAAGGTGTTCAAGTTCTAGTAAGTCCGGGAAATAGCAAATAAAGTCACAATTGAAATATCTCTTTATTCCCACCAGAAACACAAAACTGAAAAGAAATGTAATGCTTATTACTAACTGGTTTAAGGAGGTGGGGGCGGGGGGTAGTGTTTTTACATATTAGGAATGTGTAGTGTTATAGAAATTGAACACTAAAACATTCTTGTAAAGCAATCTGATGACATCTTTTAAATTTAAAATTTAAAATACTCTTCAACCTAGGGATTCCACTTTTGTCCTATAGATCAATTAATTCCACTTTTGTCCTATAGATCAATTAATTTGTCCTATAGATCAATTAATAAGGATCTATGATCATGGACGCTTCCTAAAGCATTGTTCACAGTGGTCAAGATCAAGAAACAAAGATTGCCCATCACTAGCATTTTTATTAAATGTTTAAGGAAATACATTTAAATATGTTTGTAGTCAGTGATTAATGTTAATGTATTAGATACAATAGGTTTAATGAGACATGTGATATTTGTTTGAAAACGTTTGCTCAATACATGTTATAAATTATATATTTAGCTGAGAATTTGTACCAATAATAATATGTATCCACCTAATGCCCCCCAAATCTCTTGGATAGATATTTCAAGATCCCAATAATGAAGAAAGTGACAATATGATAGTAACTTCTATCTGGAAAGTAAACTCATATAAATAGCAACTTAGAGAATATATAAAAATGGTCATCTTCACCAACAATTAGAAAAAAAGTAGAGAGAGAAACCAAGATGGCGGCATAGGTTAAACACCTAAACTACTGCCTCATACAACAATTTCAAAACTACAACTAAAAGATAAAATGGACATCATCCAGAACCACAGGAAGGCTGGCTGAGTGGAAATTCTAGAACTAGAAGTAAAGAGAAAAGCACACTGAGACTCAGAGGAGCTGCAGGAGGCAGAGGTACTGAGACGCGCGTGCAGAGAGGACTGGCAACTGAGTGCGTGGCTGGCTTTCTCAAGCGGGAGGGAGACAAAAGCTCTGGACTGCACTGAACTCCAGTTCCAGGAGAGACTCTGGGGACCCAGACTCATTCCGGGAGAAACTGGACTGTCTGGCAGCGGGCGGAACTTGAGGGCGGCTTTCTCTCAGAGGTGCTTGCAGCGATTACCATAGGACACTGAGACACAGGTGTCTATTAGGGCAGGGCTGACAAACCAATGCTGTCTGCTCCGCCCTAAGACTCCGCCCCATCCAAGCTGAGCATGGAGGCTTTTGCAAGTCTTATCTCATAAGGGTGTCTCCAGCACAGAAGTTCTCCCAGCATAGACACAGCTGATCCTCACAGCCAATTGGCCTGGAGGTCAATTCCTCCCAGTGATACCAACAAAAATCAAGGCTTAACTACAACAAGACTGTGCACACAGCCCACAAAGGGGTCCACCAAGAGTGTCCACCTCAGGTAACTGGGGAGGCTGAGCCACTGGGCCCTATAGGACACCTAGCACACAAAGCCACTCTATCAACTCAGGGAAGCAACCAAAATGCGGAGACAAAGAAACAGATCACAAATGAAAGAAATGGAGGAAAGCAAACGACTGGATATAGAGTTCAAAACCACGGTTATAAGGTTTTTCAAGAATTTTCTAGCAAAGGCCGATAAATTCAGCGAGACCCTCAAGGATATGAAAAAAGATCAACTAGAAATTAATCATACACTGACTGAAATAAAAAATATTATACAGAGACCTAACAGCAGGCTAGAGGACCGCAAGAATCAAGCCAAAGATTTAAAATACAAAGAAGCAAAAAACACTCAACCAGAAAAGCAAAAAGAAAAAGAATCCAAAAATATGAAGATAGTGTAAGGAGCCTCTGGGACAACCTCAAGCGTACCATCATCTGAATTATGGGGGTGCCAGAAGAAGAGAGAGAGCAAGATACTGAAAACCTATTTGAAGAAATAATGACCAAAAACTTCCCCCACCTGGTGAAAGAAATAGATTTACAAGTCCAGGAAGCGCACAGAACCCCAAACAAAAGGAATCCAAAGAGGACCACACCAAGACACATCATAATTAAAATGCCAAGAGCAAAAGACAAAGAGAGAATATTAAAAGCAGCAAGAGAAAAACAGTTAATTACCTACAAGGGAGCACCCATACGATTGTCAGCTGATTTCTTAACAGAAACTATGCAGGCCAGATGGGACTGGCAAGAAATATTCAAAGTGATGAATAGCAAGAACCTACAACCAAGATTACTCTACCCAGCAAAGCTATCATTCAGAATTGAAGGGCAGATAAAGAGCTTCACAGATAAGAAAAAGCTAAAGGAGTTAATCACCACCAAACCAGTATTATATGAAATGCTGAAAGGTATTCTTTAAGAAGAGGAAGAAGAAGAAAAAGGTAAAGATAAAAATTATGAACAACAAAATGACATCAAATACATACCTACCAACAAGTGAATCTAAAAATCAAGTGAATAAAAAATCTGAAGAACAGAATGGACTGGTGAATATAATAGAATTAGGGACATAGAAAGGGAGTGGACTGACAATTTTTTGGGGGAAAGGGGTGTGGGGGGTGTGGGAAGAGACTGGACAAAAATCATACTCCTATGGATGAGGACAGTGGTGGGGTGGGGGTAAGGGCGGGGGCGGGGTGGGCACACTGGGTGGAGGGGAGCTATGGGGGAAAAAAGAGGAACAATTGTAATAATCTGAACAATAAAGATTTATTAAATTAAAAAAAAGGAAAAAAGTAAACACTTAAATTGGTATTTTTGGAGGGCAATCTGGCATTATTGATCAGAATTTGAGAATTTGTAGAATTCAAGATTCTGCCATGTCCTTTGAATTATCTTACTATTTTTTTGGGGGGGGGCATTATTGTTTTTTGTGTGAGTCAATATATTATCAATTTTTATGCCTCATTAAAGTTTCAAATACTAGGTGTACTAGTTAATAATAGCGGACGTTGTAATAAAAGAAAACATGATAATTTCAAGAGAAACATCAAAAGTACTTTATTCAAAGTAAAGTCCATCGCTAGCTACACATTTCCCCATTTTTCAGATAATTTGTGGATACTATCTCAATAGAATTTTTCTTGTTTTGAGGCAAACCATACAGAGACCCAATTTTCCACTTCTTTGTATATTTCGAAGTGCTGCTCAAAAAGTGTGTGTGCCATTGATCGGAACAAGTGGTAATCTGAAGGAGCAAAGTCTGGTGAATACAGCGGGTGGGTTAATACTTCCCAGGCAAGATCTTTTAACATGTCTTTAACTGGTTTTGAAGTGTGTGATGGTGTGTCATCATGCAGCAAAATTATTTTGCCGTGTCTTCTGGCACATTCTGGTCGTTTCACGATCAAAGTGTGGTTCAAATGGATTATTTGTTGTTGGTAGTGATCAGTATTAATGGTTTCACCTAGTTTTAGAAGCTCCTAATGCACCACACCTTCCTGATCCCACCAAATGCAGAGCAATGTCTTCTTTCTGAAGTGATTTGGCCTTGCAGTCAATGTTGATGGTTGACCTAGATCAACCCATAATTTTATGCATTTGGGATTCTCAAAATAAATCCACTTTTCATCGTCAGTCTCAATTCGATGCAAAAAAGACTTTCTTTCGTGCCATTGAAGCAACATTTTACTGATGACTTTTCGGTTTTCCATTTGTCTTTCCTTCAGTTGATGTGGCACCCATTTTCCTTCCTTTAAAATCTTTCCCATTGTTTGTAAATGATTGGAAATTGTTTGCTGAGAAATGTTTAATCTTTCTGCAAGTTGTTTTTGAGTTTGACACGCAACTTCATCCAATAATGCTTGTAATTGTTGGTCTTCAAACTTTTTCAGTTGACCTGGACGTTCTTTGTCTTTCACATCAAAATCATCGTTTTTAAAGCATTTAAACCAGTGTTCACAAGTATCTTGAGATGGAGCATGTTCACCATAAGCTTCCCGAAGTATTCAGCAGCACTTTTCTTCAAAATAAAGTAATGAATTATAACTTCCCGCAAATGCTTTTTTTTTTTTTTTGGCATGAAATTCAACATTTTTAAGTGTGAAAATATCTATGATGTTAACACCTTCAGCAAATTTGACATAAAGTTCTGAAGCTTGTTGTCAAAACAACAAAATAGCATACATATCAAATCGCATATGTATCAACATATGTGTAACTCCATCTATTGAAAAAAATCCGCATTATTAACCGGTACACCTAGTATACCTATTAAAAATCACAGGTTCCTCATTTCTGTAGGTGCTAAGTGCTTTACCACAGCTTCCTTTCCTACGGTGCCTCCGCTGCTGCCCTGCACTCATGCTGTCTCAACGTTGCTCCTGACATTCACACTCTGCTTGACCATATTTGGCCCTGTTACTGGTATCTCTCCAAGTTATACTTGCACCAAAAAATCCAGGAGTCTGCAAGCCAGAATCCTATCAAGATCTTTTGCTTGCAGTTGGGTGGACACAGAGAGGGAGGGGTATGGAGGAATGGGGTAGCTCCCCTCCCAGCTCACCCCACAGTTTTTATCATGAGTGTAATCTCTAAAAACCACAGCATCTCCATTTCACCCATTCAGACTGGGACCTCATGATCTGAAGATGTCCGAGGTGGGGAATGAGTGGCGACTGGGGTGACGTTTGGTCAGCACAGCTGTCCACCTTTTGAGACCCAATCCCATATACTAGAAGCAAACAAGTAGGTGTAGTTTCCTTAGCACCAGGGTCCTGGGTATACTTTGGATCATTCTGACCAGGAGCAGAGAACCTGCTTACTTTCACTCCGTGGAGCTTACTCCAACAGAAGGTAACCTCTATGAGAATAGGAACTTGTCTTTCAATACAGTATGCACAGCACTTGGAATACTGCCTGATGTATAGTAGGTGTCCAATCAATGTCTGTAGAATCAAGGAAAAAAAATGAATGAATCCTGTTTGTCAGGGAATCATACTTGGGCAGGGAGTGCTGAGCCAGACTTGCAACAAATCCAGTCCCCCAAATCAGACTTGCTGTACTTGATTCTAAACCTGCGATTTAATCTTGATACATCAAGGTAGCCATTATTGCCTCTCTTCTTCTTCCTAAAAGCAATATTTGGAGGTCTCTCCAGGTTTCTTTAAAAAGTTGAGCTCCTCTAGTATTGTTTTTTGCTCTAAATTGTTCCCAAACCAAACTAGATTTTATAAATCTCACTCCACATCACCCTGTTATATGGCTTCATGTCAGTCTCCAGTTATTTTGCTCCTTTTTTCATGTATGATTATGTGTGATCAGAACTTGATATGTAAGTCCAAGCCACTTTTATGATTACAAAATACCCATTGAGGACATCTGCATTATATTAGGATTTATCTGTTTCAAATACTTAGTCACTAGCAAATGATCAAAACTAGATTTAACCACGAATTATTAGCATTATTGTTCACCACTCCCTTATTTCTTCTGCTTTCTTAAGATGTTCATGTAAATTCCATGTTTGCTTCTCTATTTTTTTTAATTAAAAAAAACCAACTTATTTTCTGAATTCTTACATGTCAGAACTCCTATTTTGCTTGAACATCTGTTTGACAACTTGGTTGGAATATGACTCCGCTGACTTCTCTCTTTCAGTGTTTCAGGTAAGTTTGGTGTCAGATCTGATTCTCTTTCAGATTGTAGGCATCTGGGACCTATGTGTTGTTCTGGTTTTCATTTATCCTCATATTTCCTGTAAATTTTCTTAACCAAGACTGTAGCTTAATTAAAACTTCCTTGTATTTCCAAGGTATTGTTCCTGTTTTTTTTCGTGTGAAAGTGTTCATTATATTTTCACTGACTTGATGGAAAGGATCTTTTTTGGGTAAACCTGTCTGGCAAGTACTGAACCTCTTTTGAGCTCAGGGAAAACAGCTCAAGTTATTTTGGGAGTGTTGTTTTCCCAACTCTCAACCCCCTACTTTCTTCTCTTCTTCTGCATGCCTGGATATTGGATCTCCTAAAACTGTAGTGGTCAAGTCTGGAGTCAAATCACCTGGTATAAATCCCATCACTTCTAGCAAGTCACTATCTCAGAGCCTTAGTTTCTTTATATGTACAATGAGGACAGTAATAGCACTGACAAGGGAGGCAGACAAAGAATTTTTGTTATCTTCCCAGAATTTGAAATGTTAAGGGAAAGCATGAGACTTTTAAGTTATGAGACTTGTAGCCTTGCATGTTTTATTATGCCCTTCCCTTCAAATAGGGCTGATCCCAGTGGGAAAACTTCGGACACCTGAAAAAGCTCAAGCCCTGGGCCCTGATCCTAGATGAACTAGCATGGCCTTGCACAGCAGCCCTAATTCCCTGGACTCATCTATAAAAGTGAAGTGGCAACTTCAAAGGTCTGTTTTAGTTGTACAGTTTGGCTTTGATTTTTTTTTTGAAGGACAAATTGATTTTCAGTCTGTGTAGAATAAGCAAACAAAAAGGTCTCCTTCGGTGGCTTTTTATTCACTGGCCTAATTGCTAAGGAGAAAAGGAAAATAAAATTTAAATATGATTTAGGGAGATTTCAAAATGATAACTTGTTATGAGAATTGATCATAGTATATGATGAATACAACCATAAGAACCCTAACTAGTGATGCATGTATCCAAACAGTCACCAAACTTGCCGACGTTTTAGAGCTAAAGACTCCATGGTTAGAGTTCTTGAAGTACAGTTACAAGAATTAGAATTCTCAAAGGTTCTCTAGTTTTGGGCCATTGTAGTGAAAGCACTTTGTTCTATAGAACAAAGAAAACCTGAGTGTTAAAAGTATTATTTACAAACTTTTTAGAGTCAAATTTTGAAAGAGTATTTATTTTTACAAATATGTCTAAAATATTAAGATGGTTGAGAAAGATAAGAGATCATTGGCCTTCAGCCAACAAATAGGTTTTGATTATCTGCCATGTGCAGGGAACTATGTGGACAAATACTTAGAAGAGTTTAATATATATATAATATCAATATATGTATAGTATCTTATATCCCTGAAATGTATAAATATATAATATACAGTATAATATATAGCTATACCTATATAATGTATAATATATACCCGTATCCCTGAAATATGTTACCATATGATGTATATTGGTAAACATATAATAATATCTATATATTAAAAGCCTAAGCGACCGAAGGACCGAGCTGACCAAGAGGGGGCAGATGCTCAATTCAGGAGCTGCCCCCTGGTGGTCAGTGAGCTACCACAGCCAATTTCCTGCTGGCCAACCTCCCATGGTCCCTCCCCCCAGCCAGCTGGCCCCAATGGGCCCCAATTGGGACTGGACAAGAGGGCCCTGATCGTTGACCAGGCTGAGGGACCCCACTCATGCACGAATTCATGCACCCGGCCTCTAGTGTAATTATATAATATTCAGATCCCTGGAAAGATCTAATCAGCTGTAATAAATGTTCATAGGCAAAATAAGTTACCTTTCACTGGGTGAGTCCAGAGAAGGGAGAGCTATCATTAAAAAAGGACTGGAGGAGGGGTCAGATTTTGGTATGTGGAATTCACGGGCAGGAACAGCAAGTTTCAGGAATGGAGAGCAGGATAACTGAAGACAAAAGGATGGATAAGCACAAGGCACAGTGAGTAACTTCATATGAAAATGCCAGAGGAAGAGGAAATGGATAGACCAAGTTAAGAACGGAAGAGAATTTTAGGGTTCTTCAAATCACTGACTAGTACTAACTTGAAATGCTGAGTAAAGGTACACTTTAGGAATAAATATAAAAGAATTTATGACCAAAAAATTCCACAGTAAGTACTAACACTTTACTACTTACAAAAGATAATTTAACTTAGAAGTCTGGAAATGAGCTGAACTCTTCTGCTTGAAGTCTTGAAACAAAATGGCCTTCAAGACACTTAGAACTGAGTTTATACGAATCAGCATTTATTCTGGGGTGGGAAAAGCTGACATACCTTAAAATCTTGATTGGGTCATGGCTTAGGCTATTAACCTACTTACACAATGAACATTCCTAGGGCATGAAAATCTGGTTACAGGAGCCTTCTTAGAAATGTCAGCAGGTGTGTGAATACTGGTAACAGATTGGTTAGGTATTTCTAGAAACAGAGCTGTTTACCAGTATTATTCCAATGGGACTACCAACTGCACTGACCACACTTTGAAAGGGACCCCAAGAGTGAAGTTTTTAAATTACAAATAAACCAAAAGTTAAACTTTTCCAAAAATCCTAGTATAAAACAGAAAATTTCGTAGCTTATGTGAGGAACCATTATACTTCTGACCCTCACCCCCTCAAACCCCAGGGCCTTCATCGAGGTATAATTATAAATGGACTCTATGCCTATTTTCAAAAAAGATTCAATTTACAAATGTTTCCACTTGTGCATTTATAAGTAGCACTGGTTTATATTTCAAGTATGCCTCTATTGTGTAAAGCAAGATTATGCTGTTTACATTTTTTTTAGAAGAAAATTTGTTCATTAGAAGAAAACCAATTCCATCTGCAATAATGGCAGCCAGAACAAAATAGAAGAGATTCTGAACCCAGCAGGTTTGGCTCAGTGGCTGAGTGTCAATCTATGAACCAGGTCACGGTTTGATTCCCAGTTGAGGCACATGGCTGGGTTGAGGGCTCGATGTAATTACTTTTCCATAAGGGAGATAATACCTTAGGAGTTAATCCCATGCTTTTTCAGAGTATTCTAAGCATGAAAAGCAAAAGCAGCCCTGGTTGGTGTGGCTCGGTTGGGTTGCAGGGCCCTCCCATACACCAAAAATTCACGGGTTGGACTCCTGCTCAGGGACATAGCTACGCTGCGGGTTCAGTCCCCTATTGCGATATGTAAGAGAGGCACCCAATCGATACTTCTCTCTCCCTTCCTCTCTCTAAAATCAATAAACATATCCTCAGGTGAGGAGTTAAAAACAAAAAAAAAAGACAAAAGCATTTTCCTTCTCTGAACAGTCCTTGACATCTTTCATATGCATTAATTTAAATAAAAATGTATTTGATGTTAATGCTAATAACAAAGAAATACTTTTATATTTGCTGGACTTAAGCATGTGAAAAGAGGAACTGCCAGTATTAAAATTACTGTTCATTTTCTTTACCTCTCTGGAAGTTGGAGAGGCTTAGAACAGAAAAGCCAAACGTAAAGGAGTTATTTTCCCTATCATGCTGAAAGTGGCTATGAGATACATAAAAATTTTTTTCCCTACAATTGGTTCCTGGATAATTACTGAATTTTCAGAATTAATATCTTTTGAAGTTGCATTATTGTTGAGCTTAGGAGTTTTAGATGATATGTGTTTATTGTTTTGGTGTAGATGAATTGTCAAGGGAGGGTTTTCAGCAAAATTTTAGACAAAGAGCTCAGGGGAACTTCTAAAAGGATTTTAAGTATTGACAGTAAGTGTTAAAAGAATGCTTAATGCCAATTTTATCTCACAAAAACAAAAAAAATGTTATCAATTTATACTTTCTGATAGCCTTTTAAGAATTCTTTTTGAATTCTCACCTGGATTAAAGTTTTGATGCATCATGTTTTGACTTTTTTATTTACAATTTCTATCCTTCCTTTAAATGTACAAAAGTTTTTAGAAAAACAAAAGTAAAAAAGAAACCCTAGAACTTTACATTTTATTTCAATAACAAACCGTGTCTTAGAGCCAGCTATTAGAAACTTGTATTTATCAAATGAGAAAATATTTAAACTTCAAAGTGAAGGAAAAAAAGTTAAAGCAAATAGAAATTTGTCATCTATTAAAATTTCAGGAAGTTCTACATTATCTAAAGCAATTCTATAATTTTATTCATATATTTTGTGGAGTTCACATATCTTTTTCTTACAGCAAACATAACACTGTAGGCCACAAGGAGCTGCAGTACTATTGTTTAATTAGTAGCAAATTAATATTTTATATCTGAGTAACTGGACAATAAATAGCCTGCTTCTTTGGATATGGATGTTTAAAATGTAGTATTACTGCAGCTTCATAATGTGACTGCTATTTTACAGAGCTTATACACACACAAAAAATACGATCTTTGTCTATATTTTATACAAATACAACAGTAGTTTGTGAATACATTTTAAGTACATGATATACATGATAAGCCACTTGATTTCCCAATATCACAGAATAGCCATTTTAAATGCAATAAAAATATACAAAATTCAGCCTGGAATGCAGATTTTTTTCTTTTCTATTTTGACTCAAAACTTTATCATTAGAACATTTAAAAAATATTAGTTCAAACACTTTTTCATCAGCTAAAAATACAATTTCAGCAGTCCAGCTTACGTTCAGGCACGATGCAATCCATTTCCTAATGGATTCCCAGTTTTTGTTAAATTCAAAGGGCCATTAGTAACACACAGCATGTTCTTCACTCTATACCATATTATAAAGCCCACTTTTCTTTAGGAGTTACAGTCATCTTGTGGACAAAAGCTGGGTTTGTTCTGGTAACATTTGCATGTCCAAGATTTCCTTTTGCAAGTGCACATGAATACATTGTGGTGGGTGGTGTAAAAGTTTGTTAATGACAAATTAAGTCACAGTATAAAAATATATTGTACACCTTTACACCTAATGAAGTCCTTTTTTTCCTATGGATAAAAAAAAAATACGACTGAATGAGACAAGAGACGTTTGTAGCACCATGGAGAGTTGTATCCCAAGTTACATTAGCAGCATGATCCAACATAATTGAAGGAGTGTTTCTGAGAAGATAAACATTCATTCTGGTTCATCTGTACCACTGAAGCTTATATAATGAAGTGTGTTATACATTAGCAATAGTTCTGTTATTTCTAAGCTAGGTAGCTTATCAAAAGACACTGCCTTCCATCCTCATTGAAGGGTTGATAATGTAGGAGGGAATAAGGGTGATCTCTGAGTGCCTTTTTGTTGGTAGTATTAAGTTGCTTTATATGATCAGAAAGTAGCTCTTATGGGTTTCTAGCACAAAACTACACAAGACAACTTATGTGATCTATGTAATCATAACAAACAACCTGTGTTGTCGACATGACTACCGACACAGTGAGAAAAATAAGACTAAGTCAACTTAGCCACTCATTTGTCAGAGATAACAGTCTGCCATTACTAATGAAGAATACTCAACATTTAAATGATCTCCTCCAATGTCACATGGATCTCAGTAGGCTAGAAGCAACTTGGGTGAACTGGTATTTTTACATTTACATACTGGGAAGACAGTGTGTTTTGAGACACGTAAACCTTGTAAAAAAATAAACCATTGTAAAACCTTATGAAAAGACACACACTGATTCTGTGCAATATAGCAAATTGATAAGAAAACACTGTAAAAATGTACCTGTTTAAAATATCGTCTAACATTTTTGAACACAAAGCATTATATATCAAAGGTCTACATATATATCATCTAATGGCACTTGAAACAAATCATAATAAGTCTTAAAATAAAAAGGCATAACCTATAAGAAAGTTTCTGTAAAGGTTTAGATTGTTTGAAAGTGCTATATCTTGTAATATGTGTAGTATAGAGGTTGACCAAGCTCTATTTTTATTAAAAAAATATTGGCCTATATATGTGTATTGCTCACTAGATGAATGATCCTGAAAATATGTACTCTTTAACATTCATTATTAGCTTAAAAAAGCAATCAGCTCTGGCTCATGTTTCAGTCAGTATATGGTTTTTAAAAACCGCTACTGTCCAAATTAACACAAATGACTAAGAATAATAAAGCACAAGCAACAAATAGGCAACAATACGTAGTATGGAAGAAATATTAAATGAAATTGAAAAGCTGCACAAAGAGTGGTGCATGATCAGCCAGGACAACTGAAGTTTTGAAAAACTGAACTTGGTGATGGGATTTAAAAATGCAAATTTTAACAGTGACCAATAAGTATAAAGATGACATTTGCATATATCAATGGATAGTAATTGCTTACTGTGCCATGATCTTTCCACAGTCATGCTTCCGTGTCTGGTAATTTTCTCACACACGTGGAAGTTCAAACTGAATGAGGTTCAATATCTTGTCTGAGGTCCACATTCTAAACTGAAACATTTTTACTTAATGATAATCACTTTTTAATTTTTATTTAACCAAGCAAAGGCACTACTAGAAATTTCAAGGATGATGATTCTGGCCACTGGAGAATAAAAACAGCATTGGCAATAATTATTTTTAATTATATCCAGTTGACATAAAAACAGATGTCAACTTTTTTTCTAGGAAAAAAAGAGAGCCAATTCTGTGTTGCATACTTGTTAGACCATTGTGCAATGAAAATAAATGAGTCTGCCTCATCTTTAATAGAAATTCTCTCCAAAATGGTTTAGTGACCACTACAGTCAATTAAAAACAAAAACAAAAACAACAAATTAGCTGAATTCCCTCTTAGTTGGAAGTGTTATTTAAGTCTGTGGGCAGCAACAGGCAAAGAGGTGTATGTATGAAAATTAAGACTCTATACTTTCAATACTGGTGCCCTGAAAGATGTGCCTCCATGTATCTGAAACCGATACAGGGCGAGAATTAGGCATATATATATATATATGGCGCCATTCCCATTTCTAAAATGCTTTATTTAATAAATCCTGGTACTCCCTTTTTTATTTTTTATTAGCAGTGAAATACAGCCTACTAAGGCCAATGTCTCAGTTCATCAATTTGATTTCCTCTTTAGCAAATTTTAAAGTAGTGTTTCCACACTTGTATTTGTGATTTCTATTTAAAAATAGGTTTTCTATTTATTTGTGCTCTGTCACCAAATTTCTTTTTCCATTTTTAAAAATGGTCATTAAAGCAATATTGAACACTAATCATTCAACTAATGATTTCGGTAAGCAATCTGTTTCATAGAAACTAAAGGAAGCAGTAATAAAGCAGAGCTAAAAGCCTACTTTCAGAGCAAATATTCTCCTAATCAAAAGCTTAGGAGCAGTTTGAAAAAACTTTTAAATGTATTTCCTTATTAACATATATAATCTTAATGCCTTTGGAACACTTTTATAAAATGTAATTTTTAATAATAAAATTTAAATACATAAGTATAAAACTACAGCTCCTAGGACTAAAAAAAATAGGAGCATGATAAAATATCAGGAGCCAAAGTTCCTTAAGAGAGCAACTTTGATTCTATGAAGTGCGATAAATGTGTGTGTGTGTGTGTGTAGATATAATATATATAGTGAAACCCCCATTTACATTATTACAATTTACATTCCTCCACAAATTATACTCCCAAATATTTTAAATAATGCATTATATTCAGTAATCTGCACTCATTTTTAGAAATTCTTGGTAAACATTGCAATCTGCAGTGATAATTGGCCCTATAAAAAGAAAAAGAAGCTTCCATATAGGGCTGAGTGCTCAAAAATTGTTTTCTTTCTTTTTCTTTTTTAGAGAGATATATACTCTTCTCTAACCTCCCATCCCTCCCTCCCCTCCTGCCCCAATGGACAGGCTCCCAAATAAGGTGTTAACAAGTGCTTAATAGATATGTTTTTAGGTTGATGTTCCTACTGACATTTAGAAAAATATAATAATTTGACCTTTCAGAAGATTATGGTCGTTGTCTAACATGAGGAAAGCCCATAATGATTTTATTCAGTGAACAGAATATTTTTTATTATTTTCACATTAACTAAGATAGTGCTTGTTTTACTTTTTCTCCCTCTAAAAATTCAACTTATTTACATTCCCCACATTTCCCAGAGATGTGTAAATGTGGGTTTTACTGTATATATTTTTAGTTGCTTAAAACTTTGTGATCATTCTTCAAATAGTTTTCTAATGCATTTCACTTTAAATTCTCTATCTGAAAATAGCAAGGAAAGATGAATTAACACTGAATAAGAAAGATACCCTAGGGCAGTGGTCGGTAAACTGCGGCTCTGTTGACTAGAGTTTGCCGACCATTGCCATAGGGCAAAACTGTTGTTTTTGCTTTTGGCTCTTAAGGGAAAGAAAATGTAATCACATTTAGCTACAAGTGATATAAGCAATAGGCTTTTACTTTACTCCTAAACAGTCTAGTTTCCAAATCTGGCAACAGGGGGCATGACCCCTAGACAAGTCCCTAAGTTGAACTGTATGCTTTACATCTATCTTCCTGCTTAGGATGTTTATCACACCATCTAAGCTGGGACAGTCCACTCTGGGGTAAATACACCTAATACCTGTGTTCCACAATGGTTCTGGATTCTGGACTAACTGTGGACTAACAATGAAAATAAAATTGCTGGCTGCATTTGACCCACCCTTTGGCCTTGAAAGGTGGAAAATATCAAAGAGAGCTGTCTATATACTGACTTTGAAGACTCCGATGCCATATACATTAATATTATTAAATGGAAAGAGAGCAAGTTAAGCAGTTTAAAACATGGCAAAATATCCTGTGTACTAATTTAAGGCCAACTATTAAGTAACATGGAATGCTGTGTCACCTTAATAGGAATCTCTTTTTGCTATAAATACTGGTGCTTTGTGTTTAGGTTTTCTTTATATTTGCACAATAAAGACAGCAAATATTTGAGCCAGACAATAGCAAGTCTTCAAAATATACTGACCTGAAATTATTGTATATCTAAGAAATACTAGTTAGTTATCTCCCCGAACTGGATTCTTAATTCATTTTAAACATTTGATTTATGAATCCATTTAGAAGCTAGTAAAGATTTAAACAACTCTTGGGTTATTCATATACATTTTAGAAAATTTACATTTTCTTGCAAAATTTTTTAATAAGCCAAATGTCAAAAGGCAGAGCCATTAGTAATGGACAAAAACAAAAATTCTAAGATGAAAAAGTAATTTGAATGTGGGATTTGTAAGACTTTACTACTAATAATGGCTTTTCTATATGAAAAATAACCTTAAAATATGACAATTGGCAGTGAATTAGGATGAAATACCCAGGTAAACATAACTGGACACCAATGGTTCCAAAGCTAGTTTCTATTTTATACTGGCTTAATAAAAATTGGTACTATACAAAAGCAGAAACTTTTATACTGTCTAAAAGCAGGCACTAAAATAAAAACGGTCATCTAAGGCAGGGCTACACATACATTTCTGTAATAAATCCATGTCTTGGAGTCCTACTGAAAAGCCTGATGGAAACGCGGTAGGGTGGTGCTTGTGCTTAAACTACTGGTGAAAGCTGCTGACAGTGAGTGCAGAGATCCAAGACCTATAGTGTTTGCAGGATCCTGAAGATCCTGTGTCTGTGAGGGGAGCTGAGACATAGAAGAATGTGCTTCTTCTTGGGAATAGCTCATTCCAAGGCTCCCCACTGATATCGGATTATAGGGAGGGCCATTTAATGGTATGAAATTAAACAACTGAGAAAAATCCAATGCTGGTGTGTTTAGGGGGTCACTGATGGAAATAGAGCTTTTTGACAGGGAGAGGTCCCCTGCACCATCATCAAGGGACCCAATCTGAGAATCTAACCCTAGTTTAGATGACGATGCTTGAGAATCGTGGGATGAAGAGGGTACGCCACCTTGTAGCTCCATCAGATAACTCTCAATTTCCCCCTTTAATGGCTGTTCTTTTTCAGGAATAGAAATTGCATATGAGGTAGAACTGAACGGGTATTTGAAGGAAAGGTGGTGAGAAGGATGAACAGCATCCATATCTATTGGGCATGTCATTCCCAAAGGTAAAGTTGTGATCATTTGGTGGGCAGATCCCGAGCTCTGCATGGACTGAAATGGAGTGTTATAGAGGTTTAACTGCAAAGTGTTTGTGAATGGCTTTGATAACAGTTCACTGGAAGGTAAGGACATCACCGGAAGGAGCTCATCTTTTATAGGCACAGAAACATTACAGGTAAATGGATCTAGAAAATCCACTGGTTCTGTTTTGACCTTCAGAAGTTCTTGATTGTGACTCTTCTTCATATGTCGAGTCAGGTGATCCTTTCGGCCAAATCTCTGTGCACAATACTGACAGAGGAAGTCCTTTCTTCCAGTGTGCACCACCATATGTCTCCGGACATCTTTCCGGGTGTAGAACCGGCGGTCACAATGCTCGCACTGGTGCTTTTTTTCTTTAATCCCGCCAGACGACTTGCCTGCATGAGATTTAAGGTGCTCCAGCAGCACTCCTGTGCTTTCAAAAGTCTGCAAACAAACCTTGCAAGTGAGGTCACCACTTGTTGCAGCATGCAAGGCCAAGTGACGTTTGAATCCAAGCTTGGTGTTGTAGTTCTTCCCACACTCTTCACACTTAAATGTCTCTTTGTTAGGGTCATGTGTATGTAGGTGATTCTTCAGGTGATCTTTGCGGTGAAACATTTTCTCACAATAATTACACTTGTGGGTTTTCTCAGGAGAATGAGTAGCCATGTGCCTTTAAACACAGACATATTCTGTAAGTATCATGACAAAAATGGTACGTATTCACTTTTCAAATGGAAGCTAAACTGCTATGCTAAAACAGAATTTCTCTAATAAAGGACACTTTCAAACCTAACATGTACTACAAGGATAGTTAATATACCTAAATATTGCAAAACTTGAGTCATTTAAGTTGCCACTTTAGTTTTTCACTGGCTGGTTTTTAGCTATTATTACAAAAGCAAATGAATAAGGCTGAATATACTCACGTAAACGTCCAGACCTTTTCTTGAAATTTCATTGTACAAACGGAAATTCTATTCTCATTAAGCATTTCACTTTTAAAAAATCCAAAGACACTAACACATAAAAATATGTGATTTAGAATACTAAAACTAGCCAACGTCTAATCTACTTAACATTTCCTCTCTGCAAATCAGCTAAAAAATGTGTATACAAATATATACGTTTACACTGGCTTCACATGGCCAACATCATAGCAAATATAATCTGAAAGACAAATAGAGTTTAATACCTTTGTAATTTGTACTTAGAAACAAAGGCCTTGGTGCAGTCTTGTTGTATGCACTTGTAGGGCCTCTCTCCTGTGTGAGAGTAGGAGTGAACCTTTAATTTCTCAACACTGTTAAAGGCCTTGTCACACAGTTGGCAAGGAAAGTTTTTTCTTGGTTTGGTTTCACCACGCTTACGTTTCCCTGAAGGGACTTTCTGGGTATCTCTTACTTCTGACAAATCACCAGGAATGACAGTGGCCATCGCAGCCTAAACCAGGCCTTCTTGTTGGACACTTGGGAACTGCCCAACTCCACTAAATGATTTAGCTTTAGGTGGCTTCTCAAGTTTCATGTGGTCGTAAAAGAAAGCAAAAAGGGACTGGAAAAAAAAATAAGAAACAACTAGTTTGTAACTAAATTTAATTAAAAATTTTTTATTTGCTATGTGATGCTTTTGAATTAAAAAAGAAACCATAAAATGGATTCAGCTGGTCTAATGTAATATCTGTGGGTTTCTTTATATTTGTCAAAATACATATTAATGCATTGCTCAGAATGAACAGTTCATACATCTTTTGAAATTCCACCTGACAAACGTTGTACTTAGGGAAAGCAGTCACGATTTCAGAAGCTCTGAGGAAGCATCAAAACATGACACTAATCTACAAGGCACTTCAGTCTTTTCCCAATGAGATCCCTCCACTGGTGGTGTTTATGGCTTTCCTTGTTTTTAGTGTCTTGTTTGTGACTTTTATGCCATCACAGAATAAACAGAACTGTGAATTATGAAAAAAAAAACCAACAAAAAAAACATGACACTAAAAGTAGCTTTATTAAGCTTCAAATTTTACAAGGTACTAGAGAACATAAATCTGACTGAGAACATAAAAATGTTTCCACAAATATTTTAATGTCAAAATTATTTTAATTTTTACAAGTTGGCTCTAGTCACATTCTTTATTACAGGAAAATAAAATATAAATAAGCAACTGAAAACTCTTTTAGGCACCTTGTGAACCATTTAGTCCATGGAAGATGTACATAATGCACAGACACCAGAGGCCTGAAAGAGTTGAATGCATCACCCAAAGTGAAAATTTACTCTTTATACCAGTGTCATCACACGCAGAGGAATTTCTGAGTCAAGAGTAGAAATGGCTTATCTTCATAACAAGTGTGCATTCTTGACATGGAAAAGCCTTTTTTTTTTGCATTTAACTGGTGTCTGTGTCCACTGGTTATGCTTATATGCATGCATACAAGTCCTTTGGTTGATCTCCCTTTATCCCCATTTCCCCAAGGAAAAACCTTTTGATGTTATATTAGATGAGGACCATGGCTCCTTGTCATTTGGAGGGAAGAAGGATTCAGTTGAAGTGATTTTCCTCACTGTTTTTCATTTTTCACATCATAGAAAATGATTCTATTCATTGGGCAGACTGAACCAGAGTCATCAGGCTTCCCCAAGAGCAGAGGGGTCAGTCTTTGACATACCTGTAACCTGTGTGCAGCATACTAGTGGGACTTTTGGCTTAGAGCACAATACCTGTGCAAGGATACATCATTGTGGAGGTGTTTCAGGTTGTAAAAACATGTGTCAGAGTTCCAATTCATTATCGGTGCTTTGAGAAAGAATGAAACGAACATATTTTATGACAAAGAGTATGTCTACTTAAGCAAAAATTTTAAAACTGACTGAAACCTTTGGAAATTTGTGGACAAGAGAGAGTAAATATTTTCAACTGTATTTCTCAGAGTAAGAAACCAACCCCCAAAGATTCAATTGGAATAAAAGAATTCAATGATTCCTCAAAGTTCATAAATGCTAGTCTAACAATATACTTTTAAGAGACACAGAAATGATGAGGTGAAGACTGTGGGTGGGGGGTGAGGGGAAGTGGGAATGGAGTGGAACGGGGTCAATGGGGGAAAAATAGGACATCTGAAATATTTTCGATAATAAAGAAATTTAAAAAGAGACAGGAATGATAGTAACTATAACCTCTTTAAAAAGGATCTAATTTTTAAACTGAAAACTGAATGTGGCTAAATGACTGCTGTCAATTACTAATCGGATTTTTTTTATCCCATTACATATTCAGAAAAAAAAAATCAATTTCTTCACATCACTTGTCTTTGGCATGAGACTGACACTTGTCTTCACAAGCTAGAGATATGATACTGACCTTCACAGATTCCAGTAATATTTTTGCAGGGGCTCTAAATTTAAATTGCTTATTTGTAAAATTGAGTGTATATTACAATAGACCCTATTGTATTTTAATGTAGAGGTGTCACTAAACAGGCAAAATAGAGTAATTACTTGTGATTAAAATGTAAAGCATGTGGGTAAGTTCATCAGTATTTGGTACATGCATCCTTTCTTCATCGGTAGGTAGACACAGGCAAGGCCTTTCTTTATGCTGTTCAGATTGTCTAAGTCTCCACTGCAGTTTAAAAGTGACATGAACACAATAATGCAACTGATGTTACTAATGCTAATGCAGTATGTGCCCTCTGATTTAAGATCGGGTTTGGAATCTCAAGGGCTTGTTCTTTTTCTATATATTCTTATTCAGGAGACACCTTCTCTGCCTCTCTCAGAAATATTTAAAGAGTTATTCTTCTGTAACCAGTAATGACACTGTAAATTGGTATAAAGTACTCTCCCAGGCAGGAAAAAAGAGCAGTTTTGACTATTTGATTTCCTATCATGATGCTTTTATGCACTTATTTAGAACATCGTAGGAAACAAGCTAATACATTTTTCAACTGTAAAATCAACACAGAATGCAAATAATCTAAATCCCTGTTATATATCTAATATCTGAAAATATTTCAAAGACTGGTCATATCTGTCAGTGTGTTATGAGATCCAAACATAATGGGCAGAGAATTCCAGTTGAGAAAAATGATAACTTCAAAGTTATTGGAAAAATTATACAAAGTACGCCATTAAACCATATACAAGCATTTGATTATATTAAAATCAGCAATACTCAACATGGAGTAACAAATGAATTATTATCTTTGGATGTACATACTGAGCAATGAAGAACTGCAGATTTCAAATATTACACTTTTCTAAGACCAGCTGAAATTTTTTCATGGCTAATAACATCTTTTTATCTCAATATATTACAAAACTCAAAAAAGTTATTGATGCATTTAAAATTTCAGAATAAATACAAGGCTGTGAGCTCAACATCAAATAAAAGTCTACATTCATAATATGCATATCAAGCAATTACTTTAAAGGTACATGCACAGAACTGTAGGGATTTTTGTTCAATGCATACCTGATGCCAGATGGAAAAAAGCCTCAGACCTTGATCTTAGCCAGTCCCACTGACTCTTCGTGGAAGAGAGCGGAATCCAGTCCTTCCCATTTTGGCCAATCTATGAAACAAAAAATAAGAATGGACTACACTCTAAGTGGAACCAGCATATAAATGATGGAAAATAAAGAATAGAAGAATTGCAATTTCATGGCACATGCTTACATTCCATACTCTGCTGACAAGTCATGCATTAATTTTTACCAGTTGCAAATTTATTAGTTCTAAGCACATTTACAGACCAAATAAATGCAGAAACAAAAAATAGTATTACCTATATAAGTAGCATTTTGCGATGCTGAATGACTCCCCATTTCTTTCCCAAATTTAACTTTTTAAATCTAACTTGCCTACTGAGAGAAATGGATATTAGAGCTACTATTTGTAATCAAAATTTCATTAAGCTTAATATGGAAGAGACAAACTCAGTTCTCTCTTGGAGAGAGTGCATGTGGAACATCATCAAAGAACAGCAGTCCCCTGATGAGAGCACCTCACATGCCCACAGTGCACATGCTTGTGCAATTGGGCTTGTTACCTGCAATCCCTGACAATTTCTCTCTCCCAAATGCTGCAAAGATTGCTGAAATGTAGCAATAACTCTGTGCTCTTTAGATTTCAAAAGCATGCAAGGGAAGTTAAATATAGGTTTGCTGGAGGAGAACGGAGTATCAGGAAGAAAGCATCATTTGGTTTGAAGAGTTCATTGTTAAAGATCTTGAAATATCTTTAAAATGCCTATTAGTAGCATGATCTTCAGGACACTAAGACCATGTATAGAATAAAACCTGTTAAATGATTTTTTTATTGTACAAGTAAATGTGAAAAGAATAATGGTCAAAGGCAGAAAAAACGACAATGATCTATTATAGAGAGTACAGAGCACAGAGAGCTAAAGTAAATTGGGTATCTTGGAGATGAACGTTTAGAATCATGATTACAAGAACTTGAGAGGGATAATATAAATCAACTAGGTACAATAAGAATTCACCAAATGACAGAATAAATGAAAATAATTTTACCTAATGTTCTAAACACAAATCTAATTAATTTTCCCTGACATCAAATTTTCATGTATTTTAAGAATTTCATGATGTGTAAATAAAATATTTAAGAGAGGACATTCAAGCATCATTACAAAAATTCTAAGGGTATATTTGAAAGCAGCATTATTCTCATGGTTTAAAAGTCAAGAAAAATAAAAATTTAGACTAATAAAAGGTATTTAAAAAGTTAAAGCAAAAGCTCCATTCTTTTGTAAAGCACAGGACATGCATAAATGGAAGAGCTGAATTCTGCACATCAAAACGGCAAAATAATAAAATTAACTTTGTAAATACTTACTTGCCCAGGGCACATACTGAGTTTTTGGCAGGGTAATTAAGAATATGAGTCTGTTTTATGTATTATGATATTTTAATAATATAAATACCTTACAAGTGTACAGCGTTTCCATCTCTATTACTGCCCTGGAATTCAATGGATCTGAGAAGCGGACACATTTATCATCACTGCCATTTTAAGGTGAGAGGCCCAGAGAAGCTGAACATCTTGACAGCATATATGTGGTTAAGCATATGTGGTCAAGAAGGGGCTTATGCACTAAAACTCCTATTTCACTCTTATTCTACTACATTCTAAAAGAGCAGGTTGGCAAACCAATTTGAAAGTAGACAAATCCTATCATTACACTTAAAAAAACAAAAATAGGGGGTAGTGCCTCTTTTCTCAGAGCTGCCAATATAATCCCCAAAGAGAAATAAATTTAAGATTTAAAAGGCTTCTTTTAATAAAGACAGTTTGCAAAATAAATTTTAAATAATTTAAGTAACAGTTAAAATAATAACTAGTATAATTGTTTAATGGGTAGGAAAAGATCTAAAACCAAAGATGACTAGTAAACAACAAATTATATATTCTTTTTTTCCCAAGCAATATAAATTTTATTGCTATCTCAAATACATTCATAAAAATTTTATTTACGTTTATTATTCATTGGCATTTATATAAGTCTTTTTGAGTTAAAGTATTTCAATATAGTTTAAAATTATGCGTCTTGATGTGAAATATTACATGTCTAAATTTACCCCCGTTACATATTTTACAGTCTGAAGTGAAATAATTTATTTTATCACAAAACATAATTCCAATATCACAGTGATTTCTCTAAATTCGACCTAATTATTTTGAGTTCTTAAGAGTGGCCAAATAATTTCAAAGGATTGCTAATTATTTCCCCAAACAAAAGAAACCAAAAGCTGGTTAGGGTTCATTATTACTTGGCCTGGTATAATAAACATAAAAAAATACAATTTGCACTTATGCAATCCTACAACTAAAATGTCAACTAAAATTATTTGTGTATTCTCTTGTATAGGATTAAAAAACATTTAAAAAGGCAAATAGTGACTAATATTCTAAAAAATGTGCAACAAAATTCATACTTCTGTTTTGTCTTTTTTACATATCAAGCATTGGTTACTATGCTTCTCAAATTATTAAAGTTCATTTTAGCCTTGATCTGAAGAATTGTGAAAAAAGGTAGAATCTGTACATATAACCATTTCAAATCGCCCTAAGATGAAATAGTACTTCAGAATATCCTTTTAGCTTTTACCGATACCAGGACAGACATTTTTTCTTAGGGCAACTTTGTATACGTAACAATAATAATTAAAGGGGATATTGTGTGCGTATAGGTTATCTTCCATGTTTTACATTTTAAAACAGTGACTCACAGAAAATGAACAAGCAAACATGAATCATACATCAAGGGTCAACTAAAACGAATTCTTATTAGGATGCTGGCAAAGGAAGAGACTTGTATTGAAACTTTCTATATTTAAAAGGTCACAGTTCTGCTGTGATTTTTTAACACTTACCTGCATCAATAATTCTTTCATATTTAAGTTAAAAGTCAAACATATACTTTGCTAATTAAGGGCAAATGTCATCCATAATCAAAGCTTTATTCTCCTTTATGCTAATCATAAGACACCATTAGTAAACAATTCAGAAAATATCAACATTTGCTTAAAACATGTTTTTCTTATAAATAGGTAGGTAGCAAAAGGAAACTTACCAGTAGTTAATACTTTAATTTACATATATAAGACACAATAGAGCTTTGAATAATTGAAATAAATTATTAACAATATAAAATAATTGAAGACAGTCAATTTTTGAAGGGCAACAGCATACATAAAAATAATAATAGAATATTCTTTTTGATTCTGTATGATAATGTGGAAGTTTTTTACAGCATTCAATTTTTGTGGGACTGTAAAATCACTTATTAAAGAGTAAATGGAAAAAAATATCTTGCAACTATAAAACATCTTAGATCGATTTAAAAACAGACTATAGGTAGCACTGGGGCAGGAGCTGAGTCAGTTTTATTCACTGCTATTTCTCATAAAAGTAATATTTCTGGTGAATTAATGCAAATAATTAAAGGAGGGCAAGTGCTTTCCAGCAACAAAATGAAATATAGGCTTGCTCAGTCACCATAGTAGACATAAGACAGAATATACACATCTATGTTCAAGTTAAAAAAAAAAACCCAAACAGCGTAAATGCAATTTGGTTCAACAAACTAAATGCCACTAAGCAAGGTATTTTTGAAAGTTAGCTTTGTAATGTCTTAGATGAAAACAATAGCAATTATAATAAGAGCTGTCTAAAATACTTTTGTTTCAGAAAACAGGCCTTCTCTGATTGATCTTATTGTTGAGGAATCAATTGGTTAAAGTAGATGATATCAATTCATTCCCATTTCTAATAAAAATTTCTAAACTGAAAACATGCCTAGTGGCTGCATCCATGCCTACTATGAAAATGAAGGATGGCTAGGTGGTTAGATGGTTAGACGGGGCTGCTGATGTCTCAAGAGGAGAAGAGAAAGCAGCCGGAGTGCCCACTGCAAAGCAGGAGACATAGCAGAGAGCTGGGTCTGGCACCTGACCCACCCAAGTTGGAAGTAGATACCCAAATACCTGGAATACTGAAAATTCAGCACTTAGTTTCTTATAGTAGATGTCATAGTTAACTAAAATTAATTAAAAACAAGGATGTCTTCTTTGAATTTCTGTATTTGATGTTTTCAACTTTTGAGGAATTCATGAAAATGCAGTTTTAGGACAACCCTTTTGAAATTTACCATTAAAATTTAGCCTTAACTGACGTATATATTTTTAATCCTCACCTGAGGATATTTTTTCTATTGCTTTTTAGAGAGAGTGGAAGAGAGGAAGGGAGGGGGAGAGAAAAGGAGAAAGAAAGATCAATGTGATAGAGACACATCAATTGGCTGCTTCCTGCACTACCCCGACCAGGTTGAACCTGTAACCCAGGTACCTGCCCTTGACCAGGAATCAAACCCAATACCCTTCCATGCCAGGGCTAACACTCTAACTACTGAGCCATACCAGCCAGGGCACCTTAACAGATATTTAGAGAGCCTTATATTTAAATACAAATAAAAAGAAAGCAGAGAAGTGAAGGAAAATAGCAGAAGTATTTGATTTTAAGAACCAACAGGAAAAAGTCAATGAATTCAAAATCAGAACGAACGAAATCCAACGTCAGTTTTCTTCTCCGTAAATTAGGATGTTCCTTTTTGGGTCACTTAAACCTGGGTATGGCTGTTTATGTTGTGTTTGGTTTCCTTAAACCAGTGGTCACCAACCTTTTGGACCTCACGGACCACCAGTGGTCTGCGGACCACTGGGTGGCAACTACTGTTCTAGAGCATCCAAAGAGAATGACGAGACACTCTGATGATGAAGATCAAATAAATTTTATTGTCCAATTCAGAAATATTTTCCTTGGTTAATTATTTTATGGAGCAAAAATGTTTAGGTTAAAAAGTTTTCTTCTCTTTTAGAAACGCTCTTTTAATGATCCATAACTTAGAAGTTAGCATTTCATTTTAACTACTATGTGGGGGAATTTTGTCCCCTGTGGTTGTATATTTTTATCAAAGTAAAAAACTAAAAAATACAGATGAGTGGTACACCAGGGGTGTTTTTATTTTCTTCACATAGGGCAATGGTCGGCAAACTCATTAATCAACAGAGCCGCAGTTTGCCGACCACTGACATAGGGCAATTAGTATTTGCAAACAGGAAATGAAAGAGGAATAGTGCAAAAGGAAAGCAATGATGTCTGAGAGAGCAATAAATCGCAATTATATCTTTATACAACCGAAGATTGCTTAATGAAAACGTACACCATTTTTTAGAGGTTTTCCTGGTTTTGTCTGTTTGATTTGTGTTTGTTTTTTCCTTTGTCTGGCATAAAGCATTTCCAAAATATTAGTACTCTGGTTAGGATTAAAAAGTAATTGGTGCCTAAGTGCCCATCAGCAGATGAGTGGATTAAAAAACTGTGGTACATCTACATAATGGAATAATATGCTGCGGTAAAAAAGGAGTTCTGACTGTCTGCATTCCCTGCTCTGGTGGAAACCAAGATGGTGGCATAGGTAAACACCTAAACTGCTGCGTTGCACAACAATTTCAAAACTACAACTAAAAGGACAAAACGGACATCATCCAGAACCACAGGAAAGCTGGCTGAGTGGAAATTCTACAACTAGAAGGAAAGAGAAAAGCACACTGAGACTCAGAGGAGCTGCAGAAGGCAGAGGTACTGAGATGCACGCTCAGAGAGGGCGGGCAACTGAGTATGCGGCTGGCTTTCTCAAGCAGGAAGGAGACAAAAGTTCCCGACTGCGCAGAACTCAAGTTCCGGGCGAGACTCTGGAGACCCAGACTCATTCGTGGTGAAACTTGACTGTCAGGAAAGAGAAAAGCACACTGAGACTCAGAGAAGCTGCAGAAGCCAGAGATAGATACTGAGACGCGCGCTCGGAGAGGGCGGGCAACTGAGTACGCAGCAGGTTTCTCAAGTGGAAGAAAGACAAAAGCTCCGGACTGCACTGAACTCCAGTTCCGGGTGAGACTCTGGGGACCCAGACTCATTCGGGGAGAAACTGGACTGTCTGGCAGCAGGTGAAACTTGAGGGTGGCTTTCTCTCAGAGGTGCTTGCAGCGATTACCGCGGGAAACTAAGACACAGGGGCCTCTTAGGGCAGGGCTGACAGGGAAACCAATGCTGTCTGCTCTGCCCTAACACTCCACCCCGAGACTCTGCCCCATCCAAGCTGAGCACAGAGGCTTTTGCAAGTCTTGTCTCATAAGGGTGTCTCTAGCACAGAAGTTCTCCCAGCGTAGACACAGCTGATCCTCACAGCCAATTGGCCTGGAGGTCAATTCCTCCCAGTGATACCAACAACAATCAAGGCTTAACTACAACAAGGCTGTGCACACAGCCCACAAAGGGGTCCACCAAGAGTGTCCACATCAGGTAACTGGGGAGGCTGAGCCACTGGGCCCTATAGGACACCTAGCACAAAAAGCCACTCGACCAACTCAGGGAAGCAGCCAAAATGCGGAGAAAAAGAAACAGATCACAAATGAAAGAAACGGAGGAAAGCAAACAACTGGATATAGAGTTCAAAACCACAGTTATAAGGTTTTTCAAGAATTTTCTAGAAAAGGCCGATAAATTTAGCGAGACCCTTGAGGATATGAAAAAGGACCAACTAGAAATTGAGCATACACTGACTGAAATAAAAAATATTATACAGAGACCTAACAGCAGACTAGAGGATCGCAAGAATCAAGTCAAAGATTTGAAATACAAAGAAGCAAAAAACACCCAACTGGAAAAGCAAAAGGAAAAAAGAATCCAAAAATGTGAAGATAGTGTAAGGAGCCTCTGGGACAACTTCAAGCGTACCATCATCTGAATTATGGGGGAGCCAGAAGAAGAGAGAGAGCAAGATACTGAAAACCTTTTTGAAGAAATAATGACCAAAAACTTCCCCCACCTGGTGAAAGAAATAGACTTAGAAGTCCAGGAAGCGCACAGAACCCCAAACAAAAGGAATCCAAAGAGGACCATACCTAGACACATCATAATTAAAATGCCAAGGACCAAAGACAAAGAGAGAATATTAAAAGCAGCAAGAGAAAAACAGTTAGTTATCTACAAGTGAGCACCCATACGACTGTCAGCTGATTTCTCAACAGAAACTATGCAAGCCAGATGGGAGTGGCAAGAAATACTTAAAGTGATGAATAGCAAGAACCTACAACCAAGATTACTCTACCCAGCAAAGCTATCATTCAGAATTGAAGGGCAGATAAAGAGCTTCACAGATAAGAAAAAGCTAAAGGAGTTCATCACCACCAAACCAGTATTATATGAAATGCTGAAAGGTATTCTTTAAGAAGAGGAAGAAGAAGAAAAAGGTAAAGATAAAAATTATGAACAACAAATACATATCTATCAACAAGTGAATCTAAAAATCAAGTGAATAAAAAATCTGATGAACAGAATAAACTGGTGAATATAATAGAATCAGGGGCATAGAAAGGGAGTGGACTGACAATTCTCGGGGGGAAAGGGGTGTGGGGGGTGCGGGAAGAGACTGGACAAAAATCGTACACCTATGCATGAGGACAGTCGGGGAGGGTGGTAAGGGCAGAGGGTGGGGTGGGAACTGGGTGGAGGGTAGCTATGGGGGAAAAAAGAGGAACAATTGTAATAATCTGAATAATAAAGATTTATTACATTAAAAAAAAGGAGTTCTTACCATTTGCAACAACATGGATGGAGATGGAGAGCATTATGTTAAGTGAAATAAGCCAGGCAGAGAAAGATAAATATCACATGATCTCACTCATTTGTGGAATATAATGAACAACATAAACTGATGAACAAAAATAGATCCAGAGATAGAGAAACATCAATCAGAACGTCAAACCTCAGGGAAGGTAGGGGAGGGTGGGGTAAGAGGGAGAGATCAACCAAAGGACTTACATGCATGCATGTAAGCCTAATCAATGGACACAGACAACAGGGGGCTGGGGGCATGAATGGGAGGTGGGGGGTAATGGGGGAATAAGGACACATATGTAATACCTTAATCAATAAAGAAATTAAAAAAAAAGTAAGTGGCTCACAAGTCAGCTCAATCAGAAAATTTCATAGTTTTCAAAATGCAAAGAGTTGTTTTTATTTTTAGTACCACTGACCTCTTAAATTCCTGGGGCTACCATAAAAATGCTTAACACCCAGTATAATAATGTTCACACTGAAGGACCCTAAACACTTGAAGGACATGCCTTCATTCATTTTGGTTAACTGTCTAATGCTATTAAAATTACAAATACAGCATAATCCAGGCTTCATGTTAGAACTCCCCAAGCACTCATACTGAATCTGTCTATAAATTCAAATAAAAAGGCAGGAATAATACACATGAAGACAAAGTGATGAGGAAAGAAGGTTTTCCTTAATAATAAAAGCTCATGCAGAGAATTAGTTTTAAGCCATCCCAAAGTAAAGTGCACTTTTAATATAGGTTTGTGGTATGGTACACAACAAGGTATAAATGTTGGTAAGTGTGCAAAAGCTCGAGTAGCACTAATCAATCTAATAAAAGCAGAACCCACATCCCAGGAAGGCTCCATACATGCCGTGACTCTGTCCTCCCTGAGTTATGCCCATGTGGCTGTCCAGGACAAAACCACTTCTATGTATTCCCACATAACTGAAGGTAAATAGGTCAGATCTAGGCAAAATTGTCAAGTCGGGAGTGGCTACTCCCTGCTCCACCTGCAGAGGACCCATGCACTCCTCCAGCTGTCACAATTAGAAGAGATTTGATAATTATGCTCCTTCACCAGTTTTACTTGAGCAATTATGAACTTCAGAACTTGACCTCTCTGAGCCTTTTACCCCCTAAAATAAGGACTATAAAGCTCTTGACATTCCTTGTCTCTCCTTCAAGAGGGAAAATTCACAGAGAGACTATTATTCATCCTTACATCCCTAGCACCTGGTCAGGGCCCTGGCATGCAGTAGATGTTTGATAAATATCTGTTGAACACAACTACAGTCCCTTAAAAGAATTTCAGGAATCAAAACAAGCAGGTAAACATGCTTTGGGGTTCGTGGAATCTCAAATAGGTTTAATGCAAGTCAGAAGACAACCCCCACAGAACGAAACTGTTTTGACAGAGGGGTGGAAACTCAGGGGAGCATCAGAACCACTTGGGAGTCTGTCCTGTTTCTGTCAGTAGGTGTGGAAAACGAGGGAGATGAGCATATGCTGCTCAGAGGCCTGCAGCATCCTGACAGGTACAGAAACACACCACGGCAGCACTCAGCTGGCCGGCATTTTCCGGAATATTTGTGTTTTCATATTGTTCCTTAAGTACATGTCATCTGTACTGATAACAATTTACCACTTGGAAATGGCCAATGAAGTTTTATGGGAAGGAAAAAGGAGCAAAGTAAAACTAAAAATCTTTAAAGAGGATGTTCTTCATGTGAAATTAAAATGTGACAAGGATGTAGAAAATACCAGAAAATCTTTGACTGACTACAGACGAGAGACCAAAAGAGAAAATCTATGTAAATGTAGTTGACTAAAAGTAATGAATTATTTTTCTTTTCCTAGCTTCTAAAAAAACAGCTTTGTTGAAAACAAGTTTAAAAACTACAATGAAGTGGAAAAACAAAATCTGTAACTTGAAACACTAAAAAACCATTAACATGTTTTCATATATTTAAAACATATTTATAAGATACAAATGGCCAAAAAAGTTATGCTAACTTGATTTTAACACTTAATCTCCATAGAATGCTATAATTAGAGAGTTTTAGCCAGATTAATTAATGCACTTTTTATTTTATTATAAAGCTCTGTTCATGTAGACTGTGAGGCCCTGCCTGGCTCTCAGTCTACATTCTCTTTTTCCCAGAGCTGGGTCCTGCCTGTGGTCGGCAGAGTTTGGGCCCATCCTCTGGCACTTGGCAAGCCATCTTTGTTTTTACCAGTCTTCCTCCCATTCTAGGGCTGAGGGTCCTGGTCTCTAAACCTCAATCCTGTGTCTGAGGTCCTGCTCACAGACTTACCTGAAGCGAAATCCATGTGTACCTGATTTCCAAATATCGCTACACCTTGATTCTGTGCCATTGTGCTGCATTTACAAGTTGGGAAATCTAGATGCCTGTGCGTGTGCTCTTTCCAACAAGGGCTAACAAACTGCTGTTGATCCAGAGTTCATTGTTCTAGCACCTGCCCCATCCCAGCAAGCAGAGCTAACATTCCCTCCTCACCTGCTTATAGTTAAATAGATCTTTCCCAGTAGACAGGAGATAGAGTGGTAACATGGGACAGTCTATTACTCTGAGCAGGATTCTGACAAAGAGCTCAAGAGTTCATCTGTGGGCTATTTGGGGACCTGAATAACTAAGCTCTTATAGCAGCTATGCATTTTGTGCAGAGTAAGGAAGACTGCTCCTTGTTAGTATTCCAATCCTTCCATCAGACCATAACTATTAATGAAGTCCTACTGAGCATAATACATATAGACAGACCTTAAAAATAGTAAGTGGCATGCTTATTATGTGGCATGCTTTTCAAAGCTTTTAATATTTTATCTCAGATTATTTAGAAACTGGAGTGATTGATCACTTTGAAAGCTATGCCATATAATGATAAAAGCCACCTACCTGAGCCCCTGCTCCAAACTCTAGCAAGGTAACCTTATTAATAGACCATGATAGAATGAAGCATTCTGGGTGCCAAATACGGCCAAAGCAGCACCAAGGGGCAACCTAAAAAGAAAAGAAGAGTTAGTTTGAAATTCCAAAAGTCAGACCCAATCTGGTCAACGGCATATGAACCAAATTGTTTTTTATTCATTATCACTTATTCTTATTCTTTATATTTTATCTTTATTGGAAAATCTATCTCAAATCTTGTTAGAAACAAAGATGAAACAAAATATTTACAGTACATTTAAAAGTGAAAAGTAAATAAATCAGTATCCCCAGATTAATATCTTCCCCCCACCCCCACCAATCACAATTAAGTTATCTAAATGTTCATATTTTTATTTGGTAAAATATTTATCCAAATCTACTGCTATTTCTCAAAATTGCTGCTATTTTCTTAATTTAAATACGAAACACATCACTATTTTCTCTATACCACAGTTTTCAGAAAAACCTTTTGAGGTGTAGATTCTTATTCTCAAGAACAGCCAAGGAAGAGGTCCTGCCTGAGGAGTGTGTCCCTCAAACCATCTGTTCCCAGGAAAGAGTGCAAACCACGAGTGCAGATAAGGACATGGACATTCTCTTTATGATGAGAATATTACTTGATTGAAAGTAAATTCACAGGCACACAAAGAAAAACCAAATGTACTCTGAAATACTTAAAGTTTTGGATTACCCTCAGCTCCATTCTGTTGGCGCAGGAATGAAAACCTGCCTCTATGGGCAATAACCAAGAGAGAAAGGAATGCCAGGTGTTCTACGCAGAAATCATCTGCTTCATTTCCCTAGGCTAGAGTCAATGCTCAGTTATACATGGCTACCACTTTATTAAGATAAACAGCTGACAGTGAGGTAATAAATATTACCACTCCTATTATACCACCAATCTGAATTACTGGGGATGCTAACAGACAAGGCCCCTCTTCTCTAGAAGCATACAAGCTAGTTGGGGCTGTAGGATAGATACCTAATGTCAAGTTAAGCAACATGACTGTTAAGTAAAATAGAAGCTGCCATAAGGCAGTATTAGAGTGAAAAATCAATAGCAAAAACAATATTATATGGTATAAACAAGTACCATAGGAGGTCAGGAGAGGAAAAGAATACTATGGATTTTTTGGTGATTTTTGCCTTGAAGAATCCTATATAATAAAGCCTAAAGTGCCCGGTCGACCAGTCGGCAGTTTGACCAAAGAGTAATATGCTAATGATATACTAAGGCTGCTCAACCGCTCACTATGACGTGAACTGACCACCAGGGGGCAGATGCTCTGACCAGTAGGTTAGCTTGCTGCTGGGGTCCGGCCAATCGGGACTGAGTGAGATCGGCCGGACACACCCTGGAGCCCTCCTGCGGTCCCTCCCCAACTGGCCAACCTCCTGTGTCCCTCTCCGGCCCCAATCATGCACCGGTGGGGTCCTCTCGCAATCCGGGACCCCTTGGAGGATGTTGGAGAGCTGGTTTCGGCCTGATCCCACAGGCCAGACTGAGGGACCCCACTGGTACACGAATTTGTGCACCAGGCCTCTAGTATTCAATAAAGAAAGGGGGAGAGTGGAAGGGGTGTGGGGGACATGCTAGTTAGTCATAGAAAATTGTAAGTTAAAATTGCAGGTTAATATAGATTCTAAGATGACCCTCTGGCTGGAGTGTAGCTCAGGGTATAGCTATTGTAGGAATTCAAATGAGAAAGGTGCACTGAAGCCCAAATGCCCAGGATATTGTACACTCATGTACTAATGATGAGAAGTGGGGCAATTGAGAAATAATGAATGGGTCAAAAGCATTAAGAACAAGTACTTGGGGAGGAGGGAGAGTGAAAAAGAGGGAAGAGGAGGAGAAACAGGAGTCTTTATTTGAATGAGATACAGGAGGTGGGTGCTGGAGTAGTTAGTCCAAAGCAGAGGCAAAACCCAGCAAAACAAGCATTTCCTAGAAGAAAGGCCACTTATATGCCTAACAAAGGAGATAAGAGGAAGGTAGACAAAGATTGTTGTATAGCTTACTCTAAAGAATGATTCTAACCAAATTACTAGCTAACTCATGTTGGAAGGAACCAGGTAATTTAAAGTGCGGAGGGGAGCCCAGCCTGTGTGGTTCAGTGGCTGAGTGTCGACCTATGAACCAGGAGGTCAAGGTTTGATTCCAAGTCAGGGCACATGCTCGATCTCTCGCTCTCTCGTGCGCTCTCTCGCTCTCTCTCTCGCGCGCGCTCTCTCTCTCTCAATCTCCTTTCCTCTCTAAAATCAATAAAATATATTTAAAAAAATAAAGGGAAGAGGGGCAGAGACAGAGCTTCAAGGCGAAGAATGAAAAGGTGGCCAAATCCACAAAAAAGATAAAGCTGCTAAGAGTTATAGAATTACACGGCAATTTGTGCATAGAATTCAACTCTCAGGCATGAAGACACCAAACTTCAGCAAGAAAGAGCATTGTGGATGGCATGGGTGCGAGTTAGAGAATGGGAGGAGAGAGAAACACCTAAATGAGGACAGCTAGTTGAGCGACAAGGAAATAACTTGCAGCAAGAGGATGCTTTCTTTCAAAGAACCTTTCACTGAAACAGAAGAAAAAAGGTAAGATGGTGGCTAAAGGGGAACTCAGGATGCCAGGTGGGAAAGATAAGTGAGCCCTTTTGTGCTGAGGATAAAGAGAAGAAAATGAAGCATTCTGGGAGAAAAGGCAAAATGGGAGAGGTTTTTGATAAGAAAAGGGATTTCTTTATAAACCTAGGAGAGAAGTATATTCATCCTGGTAAGTTTTTGGTAAAAGAGGCAAGGGATGCAAGGAGGCTGCTTAACTTTGCCAGTGCCAAGTAAAGGGGATATATCTGGTTAAAAATGAAGGAGGAGCAAGGAACTTGGCTTGGGGACAGGAGGGAAGATTAGAAGACTATTCAGAGAACAAGAGAGGGGTGTCCAAGGGCATCCTGGATGGTTTTATAAAAACAAAACTTGCCATAAATAATTAAATTTCTTAGTTATTCCTGGTGGGAACATAAACTGTTGAAACATCTCTGGAATACACTTCGGAAATATGTAATCAAAGCCTTAAATCTTCATGTATGTTAACCTGATAATATATTTGTAAAAATTAAGCAAAAAAAAAAAAAATATATATATATATAAAATATATGAGAAACAAAGATTTAAGTATAAGAGTGTTTAAAGTATGTTTTAATAATAAAAATTGATAACCCTGAATAAGAGGGGTAAAGTATATTAACTATGTAGCCATTAAAAATAATGCACTTAATTAAATCTCATGGGAAAACACTGATATAATTGTAAAAATTTAAAACGTAGAACACAGAATATACCATGATTCTAATTTTGTAAAGTACATACTTAGAACTACCCTCTCCCACCAATACACTTAAATGAACCTGGATAAGTTATAAGTAAATAAAAAATTAGCAAGATATAGGCTTTATACCCTTCTGTATTTTATAAATGTGTTACTTTTATAATTAGAAAAAATTTTTACAAGAATGGCTTCTCAATAAACAGTACTAGAAAAGTTTGTTTTCTATTAAAAAAACAAACAAAACTTGGATCCATACTTCACATCATATACAAACTTAACACTAAGTGAATTACAGACACAAATGTAAAACTGAAATAAAAATTTAAGAGGAAAACACAGAATAAAATTTTGTCATACTGAGTTAGCAAGAAGTCCTTGGCCACAACACTAAAAGCACAACCCATAAAACAACAAATTGATAAACTGAATTTCATTAAAATTTAAAACTGCTTTTAAAAAAAAACAATGTTAAGAGAATGAAAAGACAAACAATAAAAAAAATAGAAGAAAATCTTTGCAAAGCATATATCTGATATACAACTTGTACCCAGAATATGTAAAGAACTTCCAAAACTCCATGGTAAGAATACCCAATTAAAGAATGGACTAAATATTTGAATAGACATCTTAAGATAAATGGATGGCAAATAAGTGCATGAAAAGATGCTCAACATCATTATCACTAGGGAAATGCAAATTAATACCACAGTAAGATACCACTATCTACCCACCAGAATGACTAAAATGAAGAAGACTGACCATCTGATGGTATCAAATGCTGGTGAAGATATAAGGCTAATGAAATCATGTACTACTGATGAGAATGTAAAAATAATACAATCACTTTAGAAAACAGTTTGGCAGTTTCTTAATAAGTTAAACATGTGCCCATTATATGACACAGCCATTTCACACCTGTTATTTACCCAAGGGATATGAAAACCTTATATAAAGACTTGTACATGAATATTCCTAGCAGCTTTATTTGCAATAGTCAAACACTAGATACAACCCAAATGTCCATCAATGTGTGAATGGATAAATTGCAGTAGATCAGATAATAAACTACTACTAATTCAAATGAAAGTCAGGCAAAAAAAAAAAAAAAAAAAAGAGAGAGAGAGAAAGAGTACATATTATACTAGAGGCCTGGTGTATGAGATTCTTGCACTGAGGAGGGGGCCCTCAGCCCCGCCTGCGCCCTCTCTGTCTGGGACCCCTTGGAGATGTCCCAAGCCTGACTGGGCCTATGCCGGCAGTCAGACATCCCTCTCATAGTCCGGGACCCCTTACTCCTTACTGCCCGCCTGCAGCAGAGGCGGGAGAGGCTCCTGCCACCGCTGCTGCCCTGGCCAGCCATGAGCCTGGCCTCTGGCTGAGTGACGCTCTCCCTGTGGGAGCGCACTGACCACCAGGGGGCAGCTCCTGTGTTGAGCGTCTGCCCCCTGGTGGTCAGTGTGCATCATAGTGACTGGTTGTTCTGCCATTGGGTCGATTTGCATATTACAGCTTTTATTATACAGGACTAGAGGCCTGGTGCACGAAATTCATGCACGGGGCAGGGGAGGGGGGGCCCTCAGCCTGGCCTGCACCCTCTCCAATCTGGGACCCCTTGGGGGATGTCCAACTGCCGGTTTAGGGGCATTAACTCCAGCCATTAGGAAAATCACACAGAATGTCCTTAACATACAAACAATGTGGTTTTATGAGTTGTTTTGATAATAATGGCCATTCCTTTAAATAATATCTGGTTACATAAAATATAGCTGGTACTACGTGAATTCAGAATGTTATTATCACAAAATCATAGAAGGTTGTAGTGGAAATAACCTTGAATTGTCTAGTCCAAACTTCTATAAATATTGGAATTCCCTTTTCAAAGATTTTGAATGCTTTTTGTCCTAAGAAGCGTAACCAACTTTTGAGGCAACCCATTTTCTGTGAAAGGACTGGGGGACTCTGGCGCTGTGTGCCTGCCGCCCCCCTGGATTGAGGGGACTGGGCGCCACCATTTTGTGGTTTTGGGTGCCGCCATCTTTGTGATGGCGTGATAGTCAATTTGCATATTCCCTCTTTACTAGATAGGATGATTCCATTTATATAAAATCCTAGGAAATGCAAACTAATCTGTAGTGACAAGAAGCTCAGTGGTTATCTGGGGACAGAGGAAGGATCATTCACAAAACACATGAGCAAACTTCTGGGAATGATGGATATATTTACTATGCTAATTATGGTTTCAGGAATATAGACTTACGACACAACTTGGTAAATTGTATGCTTAAAATGTGTGCAGTTTATTAAATATCAATTATAAACTCAATAAATTATAAAAGGAAAATTTTTCATATTGAGAAAAACTTAAAATTAATAAGGATGAGAAACAAATCTTCATATGGATTTACTTAACTTTGCAAAAAAAATCCAAAAACAACTTTCTGATAAACTAAAACCCTTTATAAGGGCAATGACTCAAAATGACTAAAATATTTCCTTCCCATTTAGAGGGGGGAAAAAAGAAGAGGAATATGGGCTTAGTTTAAGAGTAACATTCAATCCTTACTAGAAAGGATATGTGTCTGGGCAGTTTTTATTTATTTTTATTTTTTTGGCTATAACACATTTTCTTTATTTTTCAATTGATGGACATTTAGGTTGTTTCCACATTTTGGCTATTATGAATAGTGCTGCTATGCACATCTTGTGCACAAATTTTTGTATTGATATGTTTTTATTTCTTGTGTGTATATATATGTAGAAGTGGAGTTGCTGGGTCATATAGTAACTTTGTTTAGCCTTTTGAGGAACTGCCAGACTGTCCTCCATAGCAGCTGCACCAACCTACACTTTTACCATTAATGTGTGAGGGTTCAATTTCTCCATTATCTTTGTCAACACTTGCTACTGTCTGTCTTAAAAAAAAAGTATAGCTACCCCAGTGAATGTGGAATGGTATTTCATTGTGATTTTGATATGAATTTCTCTAATGTCTAATGATGTTGATCATTTTTTCATGTGCTTAGTGGCCATTTTTATGTCTTCTACGGAGAAATGTCTTTTCAAATCCTTTCGGTAGTTTTTAGAGCCACATTCTCAGCTGTCGCCCTTGGAGGAAGCCAGTGCAGTTCACCAGTTGCTTTATAGACTGGCACATCATATTACATGATTTAAAGGCTCCAGGAATACACTCTAACTGGAACTAAAACCTGCAAATAATAAATAGTTCTGAGATAAGTTCCATTTATCAAATACGAAAGGAAGTACCCAGTGAAGTGTCTCAATTCAGCCTCTATATAGACCTTTTAAATATGTTAATTAGTGGTAGCCTTAACAAGAAAGAAGTGTCATGCTAACTGGTAGGCCTGACATTGATTAATTAAAAAAACCCCACCAAAGTAACCCTCCAGCCAAGATAACAAATGAACAAATGTTAGCCAAGCATGGGCAGATATTCTAGGTAAAGGAAGTCAGAAACTGTATGGTGGATCTGGGCAACTTCAGGCAATCTGTTATTTTTGGAGCCCCAAAGTGAGAGACTGAGTGGAGCTATGAGACTGGAGACGGGTAGAGGAGCCTTGTGAGAATCACGTTACCAAGGTCTGACAAATTTACAATAATTCTGATGATTTACAAATTATCCCAAATGTAGGTGCCTGTACCATTTGCTCCCCCATGTCCATCTTCAGCCATGTTTTTTACAGAAAACAACTCATCTCTGTGCACCTTTGTTGACTTATGGAGCAGAATGAAGTAGTGATCTGTCTTTTGATTTTTATTTAGGTTTGCATTTTTTGAAAGAAATCTGACTTTCCTCAATCATAAACTCAGGCCTTTGCAGTGTTTGCCGAAAGGTCATTAACAAAAAAGGGGCTTAAATCCACCAATGTGAGGCCTTGGGGTTCTCTTTCTTGAAGCTTCAGCCAGGACCTGGGGCAGCTCCTTCTCTGGTTTGTCCCCCCAACCCCAACTTTGGTAAGATGTGTCATAATCTTAACAGTATAGTTCTGGCAGTTGTCTTTACCCTGCTCCTTTAAAACTCTGACTTAGAGAGGGCCTCAAAATACAAATCTTTACATCGCTTAATAGAGCTGAGAGCAGTACAGGGGAACAGGCAAGGGACTTGCTTTTTGGGAATCAGAACTGAATTTGAATCCTGCCTGACTGGCCCTTACTATCAGTGTAACTTTGGACAGTCTGACCTCTCATCGGCATTTTCCTCTGCAGAATGGGAATACATACTTACCTTGCATTACTGCAAGAATAAACAAGGTTATGTACAGAAAATCTCTAGCACAGTTCTGAGGGCTCAAAATGCAAAGCTATTGTATTTAGTGTGCTACTCAGAAATAAGTACTGCCCCCAAATGGCCTAATGTGTACTTAAAAATAAGTTTTGTTTCGTTTTCTTTTTTCCCCCCTGGTACAGGCTTTTATACAGAATCACAGCCAACAATCTTTGAAGAAGAAACAATGGGACTACTCTATGTGAAGAAGACTTTGCAGTCATATGTAATGTGAGATTTATACTGAAAGTAATATTTAGTGAAGCAGTATACTTGTGATGTTCTCATCTCTGTGACCAAATGGGGCGTACCTGAAATGTTATGGTGCTCACAGTCTCACAGATAATCTCACACCACAGCAAAAATAAAACCAATCCATGTGGAGACAGAAGTCATTTTTGCGTGTTGAATGGGATGGTAATTTGGGAAATATGTGATTATTAACTATCTAGAGATGGGCTGACCCCTGCTTGTACAGGCTTAACAGTGGTAAAAGATTATAACGCATCCATGAAAATATTAAGATTACTAAAAATCAGAGAAAACAGCTACAAATTTAAAAATGTACTCTACCGAAGTACACAGCACAACAAAATTTCACACTGTATATTCTGCAATGTGAATGTCTCTTTCACTCCATCTCTCAAGTTAATCCCCCACCCTCAATCCTGAAAATGAAGCAAGGGTTGGTTGGTAAGAGGGGTGGGGAACTGAATCCCGTCTTGTAGATTCAGGCTGGAGAAGGATTAGGTATAGAGGAAAGGCACAGGGAGGAGGTGGGGAGCCAATACTGCAAAAACACTAGTACTCAGCTAAGACTCATACCACAAAGGGGCTGCTCTAATAGACAGTAACTTCTCTTTGTTTTTAAACAAGCAATGTGTGATTTTTGAGGTTTCTAAATGATCATACGTGCACTATTTTTACACCCTTGCTAATCCCTTGCAGAAGAAATGTTTCTAAATACTAAATGTAATTTTAACTAAGTAAATTTACATTAGGTCCACAATGTCAAATAGTTACCTTTAGCAACAATGCAGTGTCTGCCGAATTTATCCATAGGTACCTGCCACAACACTGGACTTGCTGGTTTTAAATTTTTTACTGGCCCTGCTCTTCATCATAACATAAGGAATGATACAGAGACCTGAGTATGTATTTTTCCATGTATTTTCCTATGCAATACTGGACATGCTTTTGGGCCTTTCTGAACCTCAACATCTTTAACTGTAAACAGAACACAGATGATTTCTGATTGACTGGAGTAACTGAGAAGGAAGGTAGAAAGAAGGCCACAGAAAATCATGGCTGGTGTTCTTTGGCTTTTTAAACGGAAACACTTCTGGATAATATAAAACTATGGCTTAATCCATGCCAGACGAGAGGGGGAAAAGTGGCTTCAGGAATAAGAAAAACAGGAAAAAAACATCTTGGGTGTATATCTAATATTTTCAGTTGCATCCCAGTGAAGGCTGCAGAATAAGCTCCATCAGAGCAGACATATTGCCTTTTATTATCCATTTCTATATCCCCAACATCTAGAACAGTGGACACACAAAGGAGATACTCAAATATTTGTTGAATGAACAGAGGAACAGAAGAGAGAAGGAGGGAAGCTCTCCATTCTGTTGGCCAAATGGATCTGTGGAAGAAAACAGCTGCCCAACCTACTTGATTACTTTGGTGAATAATTAGGAATTGATTGTATACTTTAAATTTGAAAATTCTTTTTTATTTCCCTGGAGTATTCAGCAATCAAAAACATCTTGTTCTTTCTTGACTTGGCCCACCCTCACAGACAGCAGGACGCTGCAGTCACTGTGCCATCTTGTGGTCTTATCTAGAAAGTTCATCTTCCTCAATATAACTGTAGAATCTCTTTACCTGCAAAGAGGCTCTTGGAATGGGCTGTAAAAATAAACTTTTGGGTAAATAAATAAACCTCTTTCGGGTAAATAAATGTATTATTTAACTATCCAGGTATCATGGAAAACACAAAGATTTATCAGGCACTAGTTGTACCATCAAAGAGTCTGTAATCTAGTAGGGAAGGTATCCCAAAAGGATACTTACAATTTGTAATTATTGATAACACAAAATAGAAGGTAGAATATGCAATAAAATAAGCATATATTAGGAGCATTGGGAATTCACAGAAAGAAAAGATTCTTTCAAGCTCTGAGGTGAGATTTTGGACAGAAGAGCCAGCTGAACCAAGGAAAGAGGTAAGATGTGGAGTACAGCCTCGAGGGGAGGGGCAGCCCAGAAAAGGTAGGGCCTGCGGAGTGTGTGGGCTGCAGGAGGAGCAGCTATTCCTACCCTGACTGGAGCCCACAGTGCCTTCAGGAAAGGAGTGGGAAAGGAGGCTGTAGAAAGGCAAGGCTGGGAGCAGACTAGAACCATGTGAAGGGCCTCTGCTTTAGGGAGGTGAACACCAGAGGAAAAGGCAGTTTTGCTTGTGGAAACAATATTTCCTGGTAATTACAGGGGTCACATGGACTAGCTGTGTGGCCTTGTGTAAATGACTTACCTTATTTTCAGCCGGTGTTTCCTCAGTTGAAAAGTGAGATAATGAAACCCTACAGGGTTGCTGTGAAGAATAACTGTTACTGTATATAAAGCACATACCACAGTGATCAGCACTCATGTTAAGTCACAGGCAATAACGTGAAGCCCTTGAATGGCAGCCTATTTAACCAGCAAGGGGGAACCAGAACAGGTTTTAAAGAGGCAGGTAAGGACCAGAAGGGAAGAAGGCCTGTGACGGAGACATGGGAGGGATGACTTGCAACACACAGGTGTTTGGGGGAAGAAGTGTGGAGGGGGCAAAAGAAGGAACTCTACCACCTACAGAATGCACAGAAGAGGATGGTCAACAGTAGGGTAGAAGGAACACTATCGAACAGGAGGAAAAACAGGAAGGTTCTGTCATAGAAACAAAAAGAAGAGACTGTTCCATGGAGACAGTGATCAAAATAAAGACTAAACACTACTCCCTTTTGATTTAACAACCTGTAGGTTTTCAGTCATCTTGTAAAGAACTATTTCAGGGGTTGGAGGTTCCAGAATGAAATTATGAAGTTGAAGAAGGAATGCCAATGTGAGAACCCTGAGGCTCTGAGAATACATCACTCTTTGGAGAAATTGTTATCAGCTGGAGGGGAAATTATAGAGAGCTTTCTGTCACTGTTGTTTGTCTGATTTTTAAGATGACATGTTTAGGTTCGATAGGAAGGACAAGGTAGAGAAGGAAAGGCTGAGGATAAGACTCCAGAGCACAAGAAGAGGTAGAGAGGACAGGGTGTGTGCAGAAGCTGAACTAAAGACCCTGTAAGGCACAGGTGGACGACAGAGAAGACATTAATTAATGTTGCTTCACAGGAGAGGTGACACCTGAGCAGAGTTTTCAAGGATGAATAGACTTTGGCCAAGTGGACAAAAGGATGTCAGAACATTCTAGTAGAAAAAATAGCATGAGCAAGGGCAGGCCTACGAATCCCAGACTGACATGCCTGAGGAACTTCAGTAGTTTGGTGCTAGGTGAGGGAAAGGGGGAAGAAGGGAGAGAGCATTCTTGGGGCAGAGCTGGAGAGTAACTGGGGACCAAATTACAATAGGCCTTGGACTCAAGCTGTCCTTTCAGGCCTACTTTATACTCTCTTCTTCTAAATCACCCTGCAATGACCTTCCCAGTCATCTGGAAAGCCAATAAAAGAAAATGCAGGGGACAGAATTCTTCCAGGGTTGGGAGCAGTGAGGTGGGTGCAGAGGGCAGTCGCTGGGGTGGAATGTCCGTAAGCACTAGTGAGAGCAAGCTGTTGGTGGCAGGCAGCAAGTGTACCAGAAGGGAATGGACAGCCCAAGAGAAAAGGAGGAGCTGAGAGTGGCAATCATGAAAGAACAGGTTCAGCAGGAGCCAGGGAGTAAGCAGAGTTAAAGGACATGAAACGGGTCAGCAAGGTCCATGATAGGGTTTTAATTCAGAGGGGAGCAGTTCCAAGCCACAATGACATGTTGCAAAACATTATGTAAATGTGAGATATTTTTATTACGTATTGTAATTTAAGAGAATCTTGATTATGACTTTTGAATATTCCTAACACTCTAGATTTCTCAATGGACATCCTCCAGACAATACTTAAAGGTACCAAAACAGGTGCCAATTTGAATCACTATTGTTTTTAAAAGGAATTATTGAGTAATATAATTACTCCCTTAAATTACTTGCTTCCTAACTTCTGATTAGTTCAGAATTTTTCCTCTCACCTTAATGTGAATATATAGCATTAATATAAAGTGATCTTTCAGTTATTCTGCACGGTCAGTGATCTAAAACATAGGAGGAAAGACAGAGAGGAGGAACACAGGTTCTGAACAGCCAAATTAGATGTTACAAATCCACACGCATCATGAACTTTATTGTGGAGGTGAGGACCACATGCCTCCCTCACTCAGTGCCAATCTCACAGGAAAAATGATAACAAGTTGAGTTACTGAGAGTTTGGGCACAGGCAACCTCAGGTGTCAAAGGCAAATGTAATGATGGCAGCAAGAGGTGACTGCTAGGAAGGGAAAACACAGAAAGAAAAATATATATAAGACAAATGAAAGGGCACAGACAGCAGCATGGTTTATGTGGTGGGGAGGGTAAGAAAATGGGCACTCCCATACACTACTGGCGGCTACCTGAGGACAAACTGGTCATGCAATAGCCGAGCAAGGAAGCATTTATCATTTTGTCCACTCATTTCACTCCTAAAAAATTATTTAAAGAAAATAATCTGAGATGCACATAAAGATTTAGGCACAAGGCCATTCATCACTGCATTATTCATTACTTAAAGACTGACAAACTACACAGCCAACAATTGGGGAAGGCTAAATAAACCATGGTGCTCATCGCCAAGTACTCTGGCTTTTGAGGACTATGCAGAAGTAACACATAAACACATGGGAAATAACCTGTATACAATGTAAACTTTTCCTAAGATAGAATACAAAATAGAGATCCCAATTTTGTTTGTAAAAGTATTACCTATTATATAGGTTTAAAGAAAAAAAATGCCAGAAGGAAATGTCTCTTAGTATTTATCATGTCTTTAATAATGTGAACATTGATATACCAGAAATAAGATATATATTTACTATATTTATATTGATGTTATACTTATTGCTTATAGCACCTAATTGAATATTTACTTCTTACATATTCAATCTTTTCAACTTTTCTTTCTAGGGCATTATTATATGTTTGGAGGCAAAACATAGAAGCTGAATCTTACATAAAATGAGGAGCCACAGGAGCACGTCAAACAATCCAAAAGGGATGCAATTAGCAAAATCCAGACTTGTGAGAAACTCTACAGGACCAAACAAAAACAAAAACCTAATTTCTTCAACAAAAATTTTAAGGGGGAGGAAAAGGAAGGGGTAACTTTAAGGTCAAAAAGAACTTTAAGAGATATATCAACTAACTGTAGATATGGTCTTACCAAATTTGGATCATGTAAATATTTTTTAAAAATTAAGAAACAACTGTGGAGATCTGACACTAAGTATCTGATATTAAGGAACTATTGTTCTTTTGAAGTGTGATAACTGCATTATGATTATACTTTTAAAAAGAATCTGAATATTTTGTAAATATACCAAAAATATACAAATGATATGAAATAATTTGCATCAGAATAGTCTGCAGGAGAAGGGGCTAGCGTGGGTAGAGGGACAGACAAAATAAGACTGGCTGCAGAGGCAATAACTGCTGAAACTGGTTATGGGTATACGAAGATTCATTCTACAATTCTTCCTATTTTGGTACATCTTCAAAATATTCTATAATAAAAAGATTTTAAAAGATCTCAAGAGGCAGCACTACACTGAACCTATACAGTAAACCTATATGGGATATACTACAAACTGCGTGGGTACTTAATAAAGACTGGAAAGTCAGAAATTATTTTTATGCAATTTATAATGCTTACAACTTCTGTGATCTAAGGAATACACATGATCATTTCTGAAACCCTGACCCTGCCACAAAGGTCACAGGCCAATCAACTGATCTATGCTACTCAACTGAAGCCAAGTAGATACTTCTGAGGGTATGAAAGTATGTAAGAGTAACACAGTAACAGTATCTTTAGTAGTCATGGTACAATTATATAAACTATATTGGTACAATTATATAAACTATATTGGGACATTTAGGCTTTCAAGCAATCATTCAGTATACAATGGCCCCAGACAGACCAAGCACCAGGAGAAAGCATTTGCTGTACTTGATGATGGAGGGAGGGAGAGAGTGAATAAGTGAGTGAGGAGAGTGAGTAAATGAGTGGGTGGAGAGAGAGAGGGAGAGAGAGAAAGAAAGAGAGAGAGAGAGAGATTAGGAGAGGAGGCAAAGACGTGAACGTCTGTGAAAGAGGACAGCTGGATGGGGGTGGCAGGGTCAAGTGAAGGCTGTGAACCATTTTGGCCTGCAGAAAAGGAACCAATGGGATGAACACAATTTCATATTCAATGACACAAGAAAAGAGATGGTGCACCTTAAGCAGGAGCATAGAGCTTCTCAGCAACTAAGAAAAGAAGGGATTAGGGTACAAATGAGGTTGGTGGTCAGGGAACAGACTGTTGACATATCTGATATACTCAATGTTCTCAGTGAACTTGGGGCAAACTTAGCTAACGTCTATTACAGTAGAATATCTATTAGACCAGTGGTCGGCAAACCGTGGCTCGTGAGCCACATGCGGCTCTTTGGCCCCTTGAGTGTGGCTCTTCCACAAAATACCACGTGCGGGCGCGCACGGACAGTGCGATTGAAAGAGTACCCTAATTAAGTTAATAACAATGTACCTACCTATATAGTTTAAGTTTAAAAAATTCGGCTCTCAAAAGAAATTTCAATCATTGTACTGTTGATATTTGGCTCTGTTGACTAATGAGTTTGCCGACCACTGTATTAGACTATTAGCTATTAATAGATTAGTATTATTAGAACATAAATATTATATATTTTTATTCTACTAAATATTAGAGTAGACTATAAATAAAATATTGATAAAGTAACATTAATCTATTAATAGACTATTAGACTCTTAAGATATTCTAGTTCTATAAAGGGAACTATTATCATCATTATTATTAGGTAGAATTTCAGAGTGGACAGGGTTGTTTAAAAGACAAAAACCATATGATGAGCACTTACATGAACCAGGTTCTATGCTGGAAATTTTTTCATGTATCTCATTTAAGACTTAGTTACCTAACTTCTCTGAGCCTCAATTTCTTCCTCTGTGAATGAGGGTTAAGCACAGTACCTACCTGATGGAGTTAGCTGTCAGGAGGATTGGAAGAGTCATGGAGTAAGCCCTTCATAATGTCAGGTGATACTGCTGTTCCAGAGAAGTCAGATAACTTCCCAATTCCTGGGGTCAGTAACAGCACCCCGCAGAAGCTAACCAGCTTCCTTGGATCGCCAGTGATGGGGAGAGAGCAGCACAGGGTGAGAACATACAGGAAACAGGTGGCCAGAGAGGCTGGCAGTAAGGCAGTAGTGGAGCCATGAAGCAGGCACCAGATTCAGGGTCTGGGGATGGCTGAAGGTGTCTGGAAGGAAGTTAGTTCCCAGTGGCTGGAGAAAGTGTGTGCAGGTCCCCCGGCCTGAAGTGTTCTCAGCCCAACTCCAAGGAAGTAAGGAGGCCTGAGGCTCAGAGAGCCTGGCTTCTTGTGGGGGCACCAGAGGCAGTGCTACCGGGAGGGAGCCAGCCCCCATGCAGCTCTGGGTAGGAGAGAAGACAGCACCCATTGAAGAGTGGTCAGGCCCTAATCTTCATGAAAGGTTCTCTGTGGAAATCCAGTGGAGGCATCAGGATAGGACACACCACTCGTGGGACTGAGAAGCACTGCGAGTATTTCCCCACCCTTCCCTGGTGTGGTAGTGCAAACACCAAGGGTGCGGGTGAGTGTGTCTCCCCTCACTGCCCTGTGTGCTGGCCTTCGCTTGGCCCAAGTCTCTCCTCTCTGTGAGGGCCTCCTGCCCCCCGTCCCCCCACAAGTCTGCCTCTCTTTCCCCTCTTGGTGTGTGCAGATGCTTGTGCACCTTCCTCTGCAGGTGTCTGTGTGTCTCTCTCACCCACTCCACCTGGCTATGTGTGTGCACTCACCTGTGCCAACTCGCTTCTGAATTTCTCTGTTGTCTTGCTTTCCCAGTTGGGGATGTGTCCATCTCTCTCCCCTCTTCCGAGGTGTGAGCATGCTCCCCTCTCTCTCTGGGTACTTGTGTTTGCAAATCCCTAGGTGTGCGTGTGTGTCTCATCACCACTGTGTGTGTATCCTTCTCCCCTCTAGGTGTAAGTCTTTCTCTTCCTGTCCCTCTCCTGCTAAGGATGTGTATGTGGTGTCTCCCTCTACTCTGGGGGGCTGTCTCTCCCACACTCTAGATGTTTGTGTATGTGACTAGCTCCTTTTGGGGGTCTCTCTCCCCATCCTAGTGTGCCTGGTGTCAATGTATCTCTCCCCCTAACCCCCAGTGCACTGGTGTGAGTGTGACTCTCCCCCTACCTTCTGGGTGTGTGCACTTTTCCCTCCTCATCCTGGAGTCTGTCTCTCTCTCCCACCTCTCACCTTCTTCCACCTTCCAGATGTGCATCACTCTCCCCCGCCCCACCCCCAGCCCCCCTGTGTCTTCCCCCAGGCAGGGGAGAGATGAGCACAGAGTTGTCTGTGTGTCTTTCTCCTCTCTGGGTATGAGCTGGGTGTGCTTATCTCTCTCCTCCCTCTGTATGTCTTTCTCCTGCTCTCTCTCCCCAGAAAGAGACACTCATTTACACATACATACACACATACATACAGTCTCCTGACTTACATGTTTCCCAGCCTCTCTGTGTTTAGGTATGTGTGTCTGTGTTTCTCTCTGTAATTCTGGATCTTCCTTGGTCCTGGGTGCTCTGGTGTGTGTACATCCTGTCCCCCTATACACACATCTATCTGTGTCTGCCTTTCCTTGGGGTATGTGTATTATCTCCACAGCAGCCCTGAAAGGCTTGCTGTGGGTGAGGGTTGAACTGCCTGGTGCTGCTGAGGGGGATCTGTCTACAAATGATGGAAAGGGCTCAGGCCATTAAGGGAGGAGGATATGGAGTAGTTGGGGGGGGGGGTGCACAGGATGAGGAAGCCACCTCCCTACCTCCCAACCTTGTTGTCTTGAACTTCACAGTTACAGAAGACTGGCTGCAACTCCTGAGGGCCCAATCCAAGTTTCTTCCTGTTGACCTGGATATGGGGCTCAGTGCTGCCTGTCATGCCTCTACTGGGACACCCTCCTGGTTGACTAATCACACAGCCCCTAACTGCTGCTTCAGACTTCTGCCAGCTTCTCTCTACCACAGGCGACCCTCCAGTCTGCCCCTGAGAACAGAGCACTCCTCCCCAGATATATACTGTGGGCCTGGTTCCAGTGAGAGAAAGGAGAGAGAAGACCAGGGCTCAGCCCAGTAAGAAAGATGAACATGCACAGGATGGAAACAGTGCCCCAGAGCCGTGACTGAAGATGTTTGTGCAAGCACAAAGGTGTCACCCCCAACCCAGAGACAGGCAGGCTGGGTACACCTGGGACACACTCACCACAGAGCTTCAAAGGAACAGGGGAGGGAGAGGATGAGGGGGCGGTGAGCAGAAAGGTCCAGGGAGCTGCACTCTGAAGGTGCCACACGGGAGGGAGGGGATGACTTCACCTTTAACCACAGGAAAGGGATAGTCATGGAAGAGAATGAAGCCTGAGGCGACGGCCAGCCTTCAAAGGGTGACCCCTGCTGTGCTAAAGAGTTCTACCACAGTCTGGGCTGGCTGTCCCCAAATAGGACACAAGACAGTCCAGCAGGGCGGCTCTCTGGCTTCACGTCCCACCCTGTTCCTCTGACTGCATTTGGAAATGCTTGCCCTAGGTTGTTCATAACTTGCTCCTTCTCATTATTTAGGCCTCTACAGTTTACTTTATCAAAAGGTCTTCCCTGACCACTGTTTCTAAAGGCCCCTTCTTCCCAAGGCCCCCAAGACTCTTCATCCTTGTACTTATTTCCTTCGAACCACCTGCCCGAGACAAGAGATTTCTGCTTCCTGTCTGTCTCCATTGCTCACTGAGGGTGGGATCTGGCTTTGTGTCTGGCACTGAACCTGACCCCTGACAGGCACTCTGAATAAGAGATTGGAGGAAAGATATCCTGTACACAGGTGTGGAGGTGTTGGTATACATAGAAAAACAGTTGTGGGGGGCCAGGAGGGGGTAAAGACTGAAGCTTTTTGAGAACAAAGCTGCAAGCAAGGCAAAGAGACCACAGAAGAGGTAGCGGTGCTCAGGAAAAGTGTACATTAAGAGAGGAAAGGTGGTGGACCAGGGAACCTTGCAAGTCCTGGGAAATGCCAAAATGCTGGTCATTAGGGATAGGCAGAAGAACAGGTGCCATCAAAGGAGAGTGCCAAGGTGCTGGAAGGAACAGCAGGAAGGAAGAGCAGAAAAAGAGGGAGTTTTCAGAAATGCGTCAAGTAATGCAGAAAAGCCAAGTAGAAATAAAATGGAAGAGGCCACCACGTTTGATATGTGGGGGTTACTGATGGATGGTCTCTTCAAACAGAATATGGAGGACAGGATGGGTTGAAAAGGAGATGAAGGCAACAGAGACTGGATGCAGACTCTTTTAGGGAGTTTAGCACTGATGGGAAGGAATATACTTGAGGAGGGGGTGGGATGAAAGCAAAGGTCATCTATAATATTCTGTTTTTGACAGGGGAAGATTTAAGTATACTTTGAAGGTTGAGAGGAAGAGATGGGTGATACCAGCATGGGAGGGGTGAGTGGGCTGGAATAACCCAGTTGGCTCCAGCAACCCGAATGATGCATGCCTCTCAAGGTCATGGGGCCCAGTCTCCCCAAACAGACCAACCCTCCCCGAGACTCAACCAAGTGCGAAGGGTTAGTAATGAGAGGACTGAATAAAGTGACTGAGAATGGAGACACAGCTAAAATAGTGGCTTTCCATCACTGAAGACCCTGCTTTGAATCTCAGTGGGTTCCTCTCTCAACAGCATGAAAACCTTTCAGTGTGGTAATCAAGATGCAACACATCCTGGCCCCAGTCTCCTTTTCTAGACTCATCTACTATCATTCTGCTCACTCCTGATACCCTACATTGAGCTACAGAAGAGGACCCTGCATGTGCCACATGACAAGACCAGTCATTCTTCCCTTGTTCTTAGCTCTCCCCTCCTATTCCCTGCTCTAGGACCACCTTCCTCTGGGACTCAGATTCACCTGTTGGTATAAACTGCTCCTTCCTCTATGTGTCCACTTTGTGTAGGTCCCCATAATAGAAGTACTAAACCTACAACACAAGTTCCAACAGAATGTAGAAAAGGCAGTTGGGTAACCATGGTCCTGAAAGAATGGTAAGGCCATTAATAAAAGTACTTAAGTCTGAATTGCTAATTTTAGGGATGTTGAGAGTTTAAGATGCCAATTGTCCATTGAGGTGGCAACATCAAAGAGGTCCTTGCAAATGTACAGTAAGTCCTCATTTAATGTCGGTGACAGGTTCTGGGACTTTTAAGTGAAATGACATATAAGGAAATCAATTTTACCATATACTAACTGATATAAACAAGAGTTAAGGTCCTATGGCAATATGGCAACTCATCAAAGTTATAACAAAATGATGCTGAATGAAACGTTATTTGAGGACCTGCTGTATGCAGGTATTGAACTAACTAGTGAGAATGGTCACCTGCATAGCAGTGAACCACCAATTCAAATCTGAATTATATTAACATTTCTGTAACTCTTCTCTCATATCCATGGGCTAAATTTATTCTTTGGATTTCTAAATCAACCTCATTTTCCTGACTCATCCTATACTGCTCAAAAAGTTACAATGTCTTCTACAGCACAGAGTGCAAGCTCCTCAGGTTGCCAATCAAGGCTGTTCCCAATCAGGCCTCAGCATACCTTTCTCATCTTACCTTGATTGCTCCCTAACAAACCATCCTCTCCAGTCAGACTGGTCTTCTTAGTGGCCATGAAAAATAAGCACATTTCTGCATCTGCTGCAACTATTCATTTCACCTGATTATCCTCACGTCTTGCTGCCTATTCCTAACACACGCATTGTTCAAAAGTCCACCTCAAGTTCCACCTCTCCTTCCCTTGAATACTTAACAGTTTTTATTGTCTGGAATATTCACTTGGCATTGTAAAATACATGGTTTTGTGATTTCTTTCATGTATCAACCCATCATCCAAAAGGGGGCGGGGGGGGGGGAGAAAAGATGAGGAAAAAGTAGAAAGCAAATAAGTACTCTAAGTGGCACAGAAAATTCTCCATTTCTGGTTACAACTTGGAGTAAGAATAAACTTCAGAAAGATGGTTAGAGATGGGACTTAAAGACAATTAAGAAGTGGACAGGAATGTGAGAAGAACATTGCAGGGAAATTGCAACAAGTCAAAAAGATGACCACAGTCAAATGTGGAGTGTCTCTAAATCCCCTAAACCTATGGAGGTACGTACAAGAGTAACAAAATAAGAGATTTCAAACATTATTTGGCATTCTGGAGTAACTGGGATGACACCATATACTGTATTAAATTCTTTCAATTCTCCTATGTGGTAAAATCATCAGTGATATTTCTATCTTGAAAGCCTCCAAAATGAAACAAGTAATATTTTTTATTATTACAATACAGAATTACAGTTTATTCAACTAAAACCATGCAAAAATTCAAAATGAGATTGCTTATTATCCTGAAATTTAATAGCTTTTTAAAAACAATTTAATTATTTTTCTTTTTTCCCCCCATCACCATTTATCCCTTTGAAATCATATACTTTTGTTATAAATTTGTTTGAAAGCAAAAAATGATAAAATCACACCTATTTAAGATAATTAAATCTGTAAAACAAATGTTAGGTTTGTTATCTTTAAAAATCTCCTTTGCCTGGCTGATGTGGCTTTGTGATTGAGTGTCAACCTATGAACCAGGAGATGACGGTTTGATTCTTTGTCAGGGCACATGCCCAGGTTGCAGGCTTGATCCCCAGTGAGGGGTGTGCAGGAGGAGCTCGATCAATGGTTCTCTCTCATCATTGATGTTTCTCTCTCTCTCTCTCTCCCCCCCTCTCCCGTCCACTCTGAAATCAATAAAAATATGTTTTAAAAATATCTCTTTAACTTAGTAAGTTTATAAAATTTCTCCCAATTCCTATGTATGGCTGAAAAATAAGTAGACATGCAGCACTTTCTAATTTGAGTTACTCAGTGTCAACTTTATGACTGAAAATTTTATAACAAATTGATTTTAAAAATAAAAATGTTGACTACAATATAGATAAAATTTAGGCTTACAGTAGCAAATTAATATATACTAGTTTTTGTGGCCTGTGCATTTTAAGGACTTACTTACAAAATGTGAAAGAATTACAGTTTCTGAAATCATTACTCCTTGCATACATATTATGCCTCCACTTCCTATCTCACAAGATTGCTGTGAAAATTCAATAAGATAATACAGGTAAAAAGCAAAGACTGTTCTCAAGCCAAAGTATTTTATAGCTAACACTTAGTATTAATACTCAAAATATTTTGGGTGATATAATTTGAAAGTCATGTTGGCTAATGATTCGGGGAATAATTTAACCAATCAAGTTAAGTTTCTTTTTCTTTTAAATAGAAACAGTCTTGTTTTTGTGCTTATTTTTGGTTTTGCTTTTATAGAGAGAACTTTTCATGAAAACTTGATTAAAATAATTTTATAGTATCTCTCATATCTTTAAAGGACCCAAACCTCCACTTTCTTATTTGATCAATGTCAAGCTATATTTAAAATACTAGTCTAATCCCACCTTATTTTAGTGAAGGGACAGATGAAACAGATTAAGGTATTTTACCTTTTAAAAGTCCCAAATTTCATTTGGGGCTGTTGAATACCATATTTCTGAACTGTGTAACTTAAAAAAAATTGAGATTTAGTACTGCATTAGCCACAGAGGCAGAGTTTTACAAAAATATCTTTTAAATTTATTATAATATGTATGCTTATTTTCCAGAAGGGGTTTGAACATAATCGCCTGATAAAAAGCAAAGAAATTAGTGCATTCAGTACTCAGGCACTGCCATACACAGGGTGGCAGCACTGAGAACAAAATGCGTGCAAACAGAATACTTGGAATGGCCAATGCAGACATACAAGTGTGCCTGAAATCTAATTATGAAAACACTTCTTAGACACACGGGTATTTTGGTTTTAATTAAGAAATTCCTTTTAATTCTGGCAGAAGTATCATGCATTTTAGAAAAGCTCTTATGAGTCAGCCTCTGAAATGTGATCAATTGTACTTCTCTCAAAACCAATTGCTTTCTCTCTTCCTCTTCCTGCACTGACTGATAAAAGGTGAACTGAGCATGATTAAATTTAAGCACTACATCAGATCCAATGCTTAAATAGAGCAATTGGATATACAGTATACATTTTAAAATATAACCTGAGCTATGATTAAAAGTGCTTCAAGATAGGAATTTTTAAAAGAATAACATGATTTTGGGAACAGGAATGCTCTTAATAAATAAAAGTAAAGTTTTATAACTATTATAATTAACTTATAATGTCTAAAAAGAACGGGTTTTAAGGAAAACATCTGTAAAACTACTTTAAACAAACTAAAATATCTCTAAGAGTATTAAATGCTTAATGATTAAAATTTTCAAATACAATGGATATTCAATTAATGTAGATAAAACAGTACTAACCCATTCACCACCATTTTTCTTTGAAAAATAACTATAATAATTGAGTGTATTATTTTTTGAAGTAATTTTGCCTATGTCAAAGGAAAGATGTTTAGGAACTTCTGTAAACTGCCAGACTTTTATATATATTCACTTCATTTATAAATTTCTAAGCATAAAAAGATAGATTCAGGTACAAAGACAACATTCAACTAAAATTGTCTACATTTCAGCAGTACATCAAGTTATCCAGTTAAATATTTAAAACTTCCATTCTATGCCTAATTAAAACTATTACTTGCTAGTTTACTTTCCTTTTGATTTGGGCAAATAATTATGATAATATAGTTTACATGTAATATCTTTTAAAATGTGACTAATGCCAAGTTATTGTTAAGTATGTCTTATAATTTTTGTCTTAAAAGTAAACTAAAGCAAATTACATTAAAAGCTAAACCTGATGTAGGTACTTTACACAGGGCATGTTTAAGTCAGTTATTTGTTTGCATGACAGCAGCACTGAGGATGCTCAAGTTTTATGAAGGAGAAAAGAAAAGCATAAAATATCACCAACTGCTGTCAGAGGTATGCTCTAGACTCCCAGGCACATTCCTTCTCTGAAACATTTTAAACTCTTCCAGGTAAGAACTACTGGGGCTGCTTCCACCTCTCTCAATCTAATTAACCTATCTATTTTATTGTATGCCTAATTCTATTATAATGTTAAAACCCTATGCATCTGAATAATGATTTTCAAATAAAATACTATTAGTATTAGAAGAGAAACATAATTGAAATTGAAATTTTACTCAATTAAATTACCTCAGACAATAACAAATTAGAAAAACACATGAAAAACATTTTCTCAGATTTCTTTAGAAAATAAATTTAGAAGTACAAGGAAAGCAAATTCATGTTTGAGATGTAGTTTATAATCTGATATGCTAGTCATATTAATATTTATTTTTAAGGTTATAATAGATCTTATCCAAATACGTAAAGTGACAACTCTCCTATAAACTGTAAGGTTAGAACAAATTTAGTTTTAAAGAAACTAATTCCTCTTCTTTAGAATGGAATAGAGAAATTACATTTAGAAAATGCAAAAAGTAGATTAAGAAAGGGAATGTACACTTATATTAAAAAGTATTTTCATCTCCTTGCCTAAAGTTGATAAAAATAAAAGCTATTATAGCCTTGTACGGTATGATGAAAAGTGATGTGGGCTCTAAGTAATCCCAGCATTAAGACAATACAAGGAAATAAAATCAAGTTATTGAGAAAATCTAGCAGACTAAAATTCAAATGATGCTATTTTGAACCTGCACATTTAACTACCTTAAGCTTTCAGGTTCAAGTTCTTAAAATTCTCCTAATCAAGAACAACTGAATCAACTTTTTACAAATGTATCTTCAAGTGAACAAAATTGATTGAAACATTTTCTAATTTTGCCTTTTAGGCAAAGGGAATAAGTTCCTCAGTCTCTAATTGATTTCTTGTTTAAGAAAATAGATCTCAAAAGTAAAGGCTCTAATGATTAACTATTGATTAAAAAGATATAATTTTTTAAAAAGTCAAATGGCAGCCCTTCAGTTGTAGTATTTAACCTGAGAATATTCCCATACTCAGAAATGGAAAGATAAAATATCATAAATAATCAAAATGCACATGTGCAATTCCAACATTGGTTTGAGATAATAATTCTAATATTTAATAATTGAGAGTCTAAAATGAGTATCTGACTCTCAAAGAAGAGTTCAAGACTCTGCAATGGCAAATCATTCACAATTTGTAGAGGATCCAGTCTCCCTTTTAAAAAAAATGCCGCCTCTATCCTCAAAATATTTTCTAATATTAAAAGAAACTTCTACTCTCCAATATAATGGCTTAATAGGTCTAGATTCCCTTTCAAAAAACCAATTGCTAATTAGTAAATGGGAAGGGAAATTTCTTTTATTGTCAAGATATATCTAAAACATTCCAGAAATTAAGAATTTTATTGGTGAATGTTTTTATTTTTACCTTGTGAAAAGCTTTTTACATGTTAAATCTGAAAGAAATTATTTGAATTTGCCCTAAAAAAGTCCACAAAGTATACTGCTTTTAGATTAAGATTTTTAAAATTTATTTTATTAACTTAGCAAAAAGTTTTAAGCTTTTTGATGAAGAATGAAGAAAACAATTTTCAACAGTTTCTAAGATTTTTCAGAAAATTTCACTTAGGTACACATGTAAAATAATTTTAAAAATCTTTTAAAAAATAACAGAAAATGATTTTTCCTTATTTAAAAATTAATAATTCCAAATAATCACTATAAATTATTCCTAGAATTTGACTTAGTTTAATTCAAATGTAAGAAGATATAAAAGAAAAACTTGGGGGAATCCATTTTTTAAAGGTTATCATAAAATGAGCAATTTGTATCAAAATACTGTCTTACAGTTTCCCCAATTATCACTTGTATTTGGGAGGGGGTAAATTTATTATTTTTGCTTTTTAGTTAGTTATTCTTTATCCAAGTAAGTAAAATTTCAAATTTAACATGATTATTTGATTCTGAAATTCTCATCCACTTGGTTCTTTCCCATCAATTTTGGGCATTTTAACCTATACTTAAGCTCTTATACACACTTTTATTACATAAAAGTCTTACTCTTAAAAGGCATCAAAAAAGAATAGTTTGCTTTCTCACAAAATCTTCACATTTCTAGGTTTTCTGTGTTTTTTTTGAAATAGCTTTTACTAAAAAATGCAAGGAAACATTTCAAGCAAATTGCTTGTCCTATTAACCCTAGGACATAATTGCCTAAGTTCACTCATTCTACTTACACACATATATTTCTTAGGTAGTCATCTCAAATTCCCAGCACACATTGTGGTTAGTTTAATATCATGATCCTGCAGTAACTCTGTTTATAAGACATCCGGGGACTTTTAAATACTAACAATTTTCATGTAGTATCACATCACTTCACTTTTTAAAAATGAGATCTTATTTCTGTTTTATAAATTGTTTGTGTTTTCTTATAAGTATTAATAAAAAAGAGCAAAAACCTGCGCACCTTCATAACAACAAACTCAAAATCAGATAACAGAAATACCAAAACCCCTTGGTAGTTCCACATCACCATATCCTTGTCAATACCACCCTGGAAAGAGGTGGCAGGGACAGGTGTACACATTGAGTAGAATGTAAACCTCTGGGCAGCAAGCCAAGTAATTCAAAAGTAAAAATCAAATTATATCTCTGCAGAAATTCTACTTAGGCTTTCATTCATGTATATTTCTTATAACTTCAAATGTTAATAACTATACACCAATACTTTTATAAAATCTGATCTAAAATTTTTCCATTTAATTTCTCAAATTATATTTAAAAATTAAATTTGTTAATGAGTTATAAAAACTGTCCTGTTATCAATGAAAAGTAGTAACACAGTAGATGTCAGGTTCAGGCATTTCAAAAAAATGAGGCAATGAAATAAATACAAAAAGTAAAAATTAGTTACCTACAAAGTGGTCTTACTGTAAAATGGAAAAGAATTCCCATGCATGAACTCTAAAATCATAGTTAACTTTACAGTCCATCAATCCAATGTACTCTGCCCTCACATTTAACTTATTTGTGAATACTTTCCCAAGACTACCTAAACACTTACTAATTGGTTAAATGTGCTGCCTACATTAATTTCTCTTAAAATTAAAAGTCCACTTTTTTTTTGGCTATGTCTGTTATATTTTCAAAGTATTCGATGTTTCAGAAAAGGTTCTTGTCAGGTTCTTAAAACATTTAAAAATGGCTCAAGGGACAATATTATAGCCCTTTTACCTTCAACATATTCACTATCTTGGAGTTTGTTGAATAGATTCAGCTGTCCTTCTTTTGAAACTCTTCCCTTATTCAAATAACTTAACTAAAGAATCTAAGATATTATCAATATAAGGAGAAAAAAATTTATTTCGTACACATATGGAAACACATAAAAAAGAACAAGTATTTCAGGCAGTGGAAGTAAAGTTACTCAGTAAAATTTCTTTTTTCTTTTTTCTTGAGTATGTATATGTGTGTGTAACAGGTAATTTTTTATATATCTTAATTTTCAAAGAACATTATTGTAAATAAAAAGATTAATAAATTCCTAGAAGGAACCAATATTTTGATTATACAGTTTGATAGGCAAATGATTATTGAAACAAAACTTCAAAGACAGTTATAGATATGTTTCAGTTATCTGGCTTTTCGAATCTCAAAGACAGGCACATTACATTTAATTTGCCAAATAACAATTTAATCCTGAGGAAGAAAATTTTCAGAATACCAAAACAAAATGTATATAGTTACAACCAGGATTCTGTTAAAAATAAAGGTACCCCCCACCTTTGCATAATATTAAACCACAGAGCATCTTTAAATCTTTAAACTATATTGACAAAAGCAAATTCACTTGTTTAGCTATGTCTGATTAAAACATTTTGGTTATAATTAACATACAGATATAGAATTTTATCAGTATTAGTTCACATTTATAAATCATTTTCCAAAGCAACTAAATTCCTTATAACAAAGAGCAAAATTAGGCATATAAATTTCAAATAAGAATCTCAATCCATGAAGTGTTTCTAACTGATGTACAGATTTTGAGCATATAATATCCTTAGATTATTTCTGTAAATTGGTATAATTTAATTGTAGCTTCAGAAAAAGGATGTTCAACAGATAGTATTTCTAAGGCATTAAAAAAGCTCAGTACAACCAATTCAAATTAGATATTGTGCTGTGCCCTATCTAAAGACTCCCTAAGGAATTACAGATTTTATACTTGTGCACTCAGAGTGCATTTTCTAATTCAGACAAGTAATTAGTTATGTCAAACCAAACCTGAAGAAAGTTTTATATCTCCCTTTCTGAGAGAAACCCCCTCCCCACAATACCAGCACTTTTATTTAGGTTGACAATAACCATAACATGAAGGGTCCAAACAACCTGCTTAACTCAATGCTCTAAAATAAATGGAAGAAATACCCTTTTCATTCACTTTTACAGAAACTGAATTTATCTAAAAGACTCATTTATTTTAAACACATAGCCCAATTCTGACTACTTATAGTCAATGTAACTGTCTTGAGTCAAAAGACAATAAAAATGTAAGATAAACTTCAAAGGTTTTATAAGTATTAATAGCATTCTAAAATCTCTGGACAGAAGACTATTTGGGGGAGGAACAAAGTTTCTGTTCTGAATTGATAGTTTATCACTTTCCAATCAACTTTGATTTAACAGCAGTTCCTGGGATTAATTTTTAATGACTTCTTATAAAGTTGTAATTGCTTCCAAAATCAGAAACCACAAGATGATGTACTCAAACACTACACCGATGTAATGCTGTTATGGAGGTATTTACAGAAAGATGCAGATAAGAGCTCAGTTGTGAACACAAGTTAACATACAGTGGACTCCAAAATAGTAATTTGTTTGTATAGTATGGCAAGAAAAAATATTCTGAATAAGCAGCCTAAAAATCTAGCTGTATTTTTAACCTATTTTTATAAATCATAAAAACAAAGGAAAATAGGCATTTATTCTAGAAACTCCATATACCTGTGGAAAATGGAACACAAGTAATTTTTATTCAAGATTAACCTTAATCCCAATAGAGTACAGCTAACAATTTATATATTTAAAATTTTGAAAATATTGTAAGAAATTGACGCCATTAGAGGTGACATTAGTTTGTGCTCAGTAAACATTTTGTTAAATAACACAAGTAAATTAACTTAAGATGCAAACTGATAGGTCTCAGGATTTAAAAACCTTGTAATTTCAAAGGCACAGAATTACAGCACATGTATAGGATGGGCTTTAAAAATGGGTATACGTAAACTTTTCCATGGTGTTGGTGTTTTTTTTTTCCCCCTTAAAGCGCTTACAGTGTTAAAGAATCTCCATCACTCTGTCTACAGTTTTCAAGCAGAAGTCCTCACTGTACCTTAAGCCAAATTGAATATTAGTATTTTACAGCTTTTTACAAAATGGCTGTAAAATCACATTATGGGCATACACAGCTCTTTGATCTCACTGCACAGAATTCATAACTGTTCAATAATGCTATACCATTACACCACACACCTTAAACTATTTCCATTTTTCCACAATTCCTTCCAAAATCAGCTTCCAAAGCAAAGCAACGTAACATGAAAAGTTCCTGGGAGGGCTTGTTATACAAAAGAACAATTTGGAAACAAACTAATCTACACAATATCCATCTTCTGTTGAGCTTGTTTATCCCTCCTTTCCCTCCATCACTCCTAAAGGTGGGCGCACTTGAGTAATGGAAAGAAGGCTCTTCCATCACCACACACCCTCCCAAGGACCTCTGCTTCTGGTCCTCAGACAGTGATTCTGTGTAGGTGATGAAAATCATAGGAAAAGAGAAGCTGTCCCTTTAAAATGCCCTGCTCTGTCCCATATCCCACGTGGAACCAACATCAGCAGCACTTTCCCATTAACTTCAATGTGATGCAAGAGGCACCATGCTTTTATATACATAAAACCAGAAAACATCCAGCTTAACATTCTTTACTGAGGATGAACAGGTGAAGCAAACGTGTCAGGAAGGGAGAAGCAAGCAACTCCCCACCCCTCTCCAAAAGGTGCTCCAGTCTCGCACTCCAGTCTCTCAATCACCTCTCTACCCCTCCTCTGTAGAGCTTAGTTTAAATAAAGGAGGGAGCCACTAACAAAACCTAAGTATAAATGCGACGAAAATGCAATCTAAAGCCGGAAAGGTTTATTCTTCCAATCACACATATTAACTCTATTAAGAAAAATGGCATCACTTTTTTCCCCCCACCAACCCCCCCCCAAAACAGCAAAGATCATTAAAAGAGAGTTATAAAATTGCAAATATAGTGTTTATCTTATCTCAGATCAGTCCACATTACCAATAAGTTTAGCAGTTTCTGCACTACCACCTCCCCCCTTCCTCCCCCTCCTTCTCTTGCATCGGATTTTCACGTTTTCTCATTGTCGGTTGAGTTATAAAAGGCTTTTGCCCTTCGAAAGTTTTAAAAAAATAAATAAATATTAACTCCTTGGTCCCTGCAAAGTCAAAATGGACTTCAGGGGAAAGGCGGTTCATACTTTTACCTTTAGCGAGAAAAGGGGGAGCATCCCGGACTTTTAGGGATTTTTTGCGATTTTTTAAAAATTTTTATTTGGTTATATGCCTGAGTTCTCCCTCCATTTTGGTTGTTTATGATACTGACAACAAGCTGTCCCTGCTCTGTGCAGATCTCCTGCTTTCATTTAGCACCCCCTCCCCCTACCCCCCCTCGCAGCCACACATCCAGGCTTCACACCTCCCCGAAGACCCCGCAGCCGGACCCCGACTCGCCCACCTGAGGAAAGGGCAAAAACAAATTCATTTCGCCAGAAAAGAAAAACCTCTTTTGAAAAAGGGGCAAAGTTACCCCAAGTCACTCAAAGTGCCCCCCAAATATTGCCGACTGCGGGTTTCCGCCAGGCCCTTTGGGAAGCGACCTTCCCCCGGGATGTTTTGGTGGAAAATGCGGAGAGTTTACTCTTAAAACTGAATTTATATTAATTTTTCCCTTATTTTTCGGGTCTCTAATGTCTTCCGCTCTCGCTGCTGCCGCTGCCGCTGTCACAATATTCACAGCACCAGAGAGGAGGAGGAGGAGGAGGAGGAGGAAAACTTTTCAAACTTTCCAGACCCTGAATAAAGGTTTTTTTTTTTCTTTTTTTTTTTTCCCACCGACCTCACCTTTGGGTCTCCAGCCGCATTGCCCCCTGCCCTGTCAGAAGCTACTTCGGGAGTCCTCACACCCTCAATTAATTATTTTATTTTATTTTTTATTATTATTTTTCTCTCTGGGGTCCTGAGCAGGGGCTGAGAGTAGCACAAACTTTTCCTCCTCCGGCCGCCGCCGCTGTTCCTCTGCCCCCTCGGCTAGTCCCATAATTTAAATAACCCTGATATTTCTCCCGCTAAACGCCTCTCCGCCGCCCCGGACCCCGGGAGAACTCACCGCGGGGCTTTAACATCCTCCCTCCGGCCCGTCCGCCGCCTTTACACCGCCCGCGGAATTTCTAATAATTTTTTTCTCATATTTCGGGCTGGACGCGGCGGGCCTGGAAATTGTTTCCTTACGCCTCTTTCCAGCAGCCATTGTAGTGTATGCGCTGCCCCTGCAGCCCAACTTGCAGCTGCCGCCGCCGCAGCCGCCGCCGCAGCCGACGTCGCGCCCACCGCCGCCTCCTCGGGCCTGCTCGGCCACCGCCCCCGCCTCTCGCCGCCCCGCCTCTGGTCCCCGCCCGCCGCTGCGCCCGCCCCTCCCCGAGTGCACTCCGCCCACTAGACGCCGCGCCGCCAGGAACGGGCCCGTCTATTGGCTGGTGGAGCCGCCGATCAAGCAGAAGTGTTAAGAGGCGGGCTGCGGGGCGGCGGGGCCGCGAGCGCCGCCCCGCCCACTCCTCCCTCCTCGGACCTCCTCCCCCCAATTGGGGGCGGAGCGAGACCCGCCCGCCCCCGCCGCGCAGGGCCGGGATCGGCTGTCAATCTGGCGGCGGCGCGCGCCGATTGGACCGGCGGCCGCCGGGGAGCGGGGGCAGCATGTTAGGGTGCGCGCTACTTAAGGTCCAGCTGCGAGAGCTATTGACGTGTTTGGAGCTGGAGACTGTCGGGTCCCTGGCGAAGCGGCACCTCGAGGTGAGTGGTCCCGCAACCCTCCTTCCGTGGCGTCTGCAGGGGAGGGGGAATCGAGGGCTGCACCTGAGCCGCAACGGGGCCCAAATACACTTCCGCGCGAAACTGCTTCCACCAGGCCTCGCTGCGGCGCGGGCCCCTTCCCCTCGCTTCTCCCGGGTCTCTTCGGGCCGGGGACGAGGAAGGTGACCCGTGCCCGGGCCACCCCAGCTGTTTCTTCAGCCTCCCTCCCAGCCTTTGAAGCGTTATTGCCTGCACCTACACCCAGGTTCCTGCGTTGCCCTCGCCACCTGCCCCTCGGCACCGTCGAAGGTTGAAGCAAGGTGTGTTCACCTGTGCCCGCCGTCCACCGTTAGACGGTCGGGCTGCATCGTGGAAGGCAGCGAGGTCTCGGGCTTGCATCTCTCCGGTTTCTCCATTCGATTTCCCGCCTCCCTCCGGTATGCCACCCTGACTTCCTGACCCTGTCTCTCTGCACCCAACGGTGGGTGAAGGGCTTTAGGTCCTCACAGGACGTTTTCCAGCTTCCCGAGAGTTGCATCCGCGCTTTGTCAGAACCACAGAGCCTGCCTTGGCTCTGACCAGCCTGTGGACGTGGGCGCAAGGTCCCTTCCCCCTTCCCTTTCAAAGCTACTAGTACTTGGAGAGTGGGGACGTGATGGGAAGGAAATCAAATACTTCTTAAAGCAGTCTGCCCTTTAGGGAAGATTTTAGAGTTGTTCCTCAAATATGCTTCCTTCAACTCTTTGGTTTTCTTTCTGGCAAGTGGAGCTTTGCACCAATAACTTTTGTCTAGGACCTCCAGAAAGTAAGTAGAGGAGGCCTCTCTCTTGCGGAACACTTGATATTGCCCTTCAGCCCGCTTCTCACTGTAAATTGACATTTCTAGTTTACACGTGAGGAATTTTTGCAAAGAAGGTGAGATTTGGAAGTCCGAACTTAGATGGACATGTGTTTAGAATTCGGAGAGGAAAGGAAATGAAATGTGAATAAACTCATGCTGCAAACTTAATTCGGGTAACTGTGATGTTCTCTAGGTGTTATTTTTTTAAAGAACCCCTAATGATGATAATAAAATGTAGAGTAGGACGCTTTCACATAAGGCATGCAACCTGACTTTTGTCTGCGTCTGATCGTTGTTGAGATTATATCCAAGGAATACGAACAGCTAAGCAAGAGTTCTGTGTTCTCACATCATAGGATAGATATAAATAGCAAGGCTGTGCATTTTGTACCATCATTTTCTCTAAGAAGTCAAGCCCGGAAAAGAATTGTGTTCAGTAGACGAAGACACTTCTAGATATATTTGAACAACATTTTGAATATCCCTTTTGCCAAGATGTTTTTGTACAGTTATATTCATGTACTGTTCAATGAAAACCATTGGGGAAAAAAAAGGATTGCATCGTGGATACGAATAGTTAAAGGACCCCAGAATGACTAAACTTTTTTCCATCCTTCTTTGCAAAGGTTGGTCTCTTTTAGCCTGGACAACATGATCATCCCATAATTGAAGAAACCAAACTAGGTGACTCCTTTTTTAAATTTTTTTTTTAATTTTTTTACAGAGAGGAAGAGAGGAAGGGAGAGGGATAGAGAGTTAGAAACATCGATCAGCTGCCTCCTGCACGCCCCCTACTGGGGATGTGCCCGCAACCAAGGTACATGCCCTTGACCGGAATAGAACCTGGGACCCTTGAGTCCGCAGGCCGACGCTCTATCCACTGAGCCAAACCGGTTTTGGCTAAACTAGGTGACTCTTGATTGAGAATACCTCCACCTTTCAGGAGCTTGTGGGATTTGACTATTATATTCCTGAATGTATTTTTTTTTTAAAACATGATGTATTTTTTGATGGTCCCATCTTGGGCAATGAAAATAGAAACCATTTCATACATAAATTCTGACCTCTGTTTGGTTATATGGTTATACTGATCTAGTTTTTTATTCTGTGGCATTTTGTAGGTCATACTACATTATTTGCTGTCTTTTCCTTCAATCTTTATGTGGAAGATAACTAAGCTAGAACAGGTTTCAGGAATATAAATTAAATCAGCTCTTTAAACTTAGTGCAAAGCATTTAAAAATATTTGTAGTCCAGCCTTGGCTCAGTGGTTGAGCATCAACCTATGAACCAGGAAGTTACTGTTCAATTCCTGGTCAGGGCACATGCCTGGGTTGTGGGCTCAATCCCCAGTAGGGGGCATGCAGGCGGCAGCCAATCAAGGATTCTGTCTCATTATTGATGTTTCTATTTCTCTCTTCCTCTCCCTGCCTCTCTGAAATCAATAAAAATATATTTGAAAAAAAATATTTGTAGGTGGTTCATCTATGGTATACAATATACTGAAACAAGAAAATCACTTGGAAATATTGTTTTTATAATTTTTTCTTTTAGTTCCTATGACATGTCTTTGAAGATAATAGGCATACCAACTTCAGTTGAACTCAGTTATAGAAAGCAATTGTTGTGGAATATAGTTGACATGCCAATTATGAGTATATGACTTGGCTGGGAATAACTGGCTCTTAGGGAACTGTTATCACTTTTAATCAATAAAGACTTCTGCAGGCTGTATCTGGAAGGTTTGAGTTGAAAGATTAATGAATGACAGTAGCATTCCCTGATTCCTTCAACCCAGAAATATCAATTAAATATAATGCTGGAAGTCAGGTTTCAACTTTTTAAAAAAAAACTTTTCGAAATGTCAACTAAGCAGTAACTTTTGTTTTTTGGTATATTGGCACTACAGTGCTGGCCACGGAATAGGCATTCATGTTCTTTAGTTAACAAATGTTTTTGCTAAAGTTGGGTTATACTAAATTATTCCACATTTATTTTGTATGCTAATCCTATATAATAAAAAGCTAATATGCTAATAAGACCAAACAGCAGAACGACTGTCCAGACAACTGTCCGGACGACCTTTCGGACGAAGCCAGGGCTGCAAGGACCGGCCAAGGCTGCAAGGGTTGAGCCCCTTGCACAACTAAGTTTGTGCATCGGGCCTCTAGTCAATGTATAATAAGGAAATAACTGTTAGAGTGCATGCTGTATTCTTAGGTTTTGTTAGTACAATTAATTGCTTAACCTTTAGAAATAAAAATAAACTGAAATTGAATGCTAGCTGAACTATCTTTCTTTTTGGACTTTATAACCAAAATTTCAATAGATGTATTTAAATACCGCCTTTGTGCTGAGGTACCGTGGCAATGCAAAGGGAAAACATATCCAAGTCTTATTTTTTTTTTTTTTCAAAATACATAGGCTGTAGGAAGTCCCTCACTAGATAATCATTATGCCAAAAGTAATTTTCAAGCACTTATAGGGCTAATGAGATTTATTGATTCATTTTATGACATCCACTATATAACTCTTTTCCCCAACATTTACTACCTTCAGTAAGAAGACTGTTAGGATGCCAATGGTAGCACGAAGACTGAGAGATCCTGATATAAATCCTTGCTTGTTGGTAAGTTGGTTTTCTTTTAACTTTCATGAGTGTTAAGTTGGGAAAACAGGCTTCTTCTGATTTTGTGGGCACCTGTTTTCTGCAGTTCTTTTTAAAAAAATGTTTTTCTCTATTTGCTTTTAATTTCAATGGGATTTTTAAAAATACAGAAGTTTTATATTTCCTACTCAGAAATCCAGTATATATTCCCTTCGATCTTTTTTTACTATGTCATTTATTATTTTTTAATTAATTTAGTTATTTTTATTAAAGTGTAATTGACATATATTAGTTTCAAGTGTACAACATAGTTATTCGACATTTATATTCCTTATGATGTGATAACCACAATATGTCAAATATAACCATCTGTCACCGTAAGTTATTATTGACTGTATTCCCTGTGCTCATTACATCCCTGTCACTTACTTATTTTATAACTGGAAGTTTGTACCTTCACCTTTTTGACCTCCCTGAACCCCCTTCCTTTTGGCAACCATTAAGTTTGTTCTCTGTATCTACCAATCTGTTTCTGTTTTCTGCCGTTTTTTAAAAGTTATTTCTGTCCAAAAAAAAATTCCTAACCAGTCTATCCTTATTTTACTAACATTTTTAGATATGCATAATTTAGCTAACCAAGATTTATCTCTTTTAAGTTTTCCTTATTTATATAATATGCAAGCGTTTAATTGTCACTATAATGTTAAACAAGCATATGTAACACTGAGGAAAATTTTTAATCCAAACATGGAAAGTTGGAAAGTATGATGTTTTTAAATTGTCACTGAAATTTGTTTTAATAGCAATAATTTCATCGTGTCCTTGAGATCACCTGGCTGAGAGTAAAGGGCTGATATAGAATGAGTCTATTTAAACTCTAAAGGTTTTTCACAAAGGTACATAAACAAAATGCTTTGTTGAATAATAAGCTTTGTTGGCATTTATTTGGTATGACTAGCAATACTTACTTCTGGGTTTGTCACCCTGGAATAATGTAATCATCAGACTAGTGCTATGGAAATGATATTCCCTAATCCTATATGGATTTTCTAAATATACACATTCATTAATTATTTGGCATAGAAATTTAGATTTGTTCTGAATATTATGTTTTCAATTGCTTTACTAAGTCTCTTTAGATAGAATATATTTTTTGATCTATGAAGCAAATTACCTGTTTAGTTAAAGCTTTCCTTTAGGTCAGTGGTTCTCAACCTTTCTAATGCCCCAACCCTTTAATACAGTTCCTCATGTTGTGGTGACCCCCAACCATAAAATTATTTTCGTCATGACCCACAGGTTGAGAACCGCTAGCAGGGTCGCCTAAGACCATCGGAAAACACAGATATTTACTTTACGATTCATTAACAGTAGCAAAATTACAGTTATGAAGTAGCAACGAAAATAATTTTATGGTTGGGGGTCACCACAACATGAGGAACTGTATTAAAGGGTTGCAGCATTAGAAAGGTTGAGAACCACTGCTTTAGGTAGTGACCTCTCAGAATCATACCTTTTTCTTTGAAGTTTGTTATCCAATCTGCTTCCAGTTCAGACAGCTTGAATTTCATTCCCAAATGGCAACTACCCTCCTTTGAACTCATAGCCCTGTGTTGCTCACTTTAGTTTTGAAGTGATCTTAATGATATCTATTAAAATTGCTTACACGATAGTGTATTTACTTGCATAATGATAGCAAAAATACACTGAGATGCATGGTGTTAATTTAAGTTGCCTTGATGTAGACCAGTTATTAGCAATTTACTTAGGATCTCAAAACCAGCATTAACATCAAACATTCAAGTCAAAGTCAGAACTGGAGAAAGCAGGAGACCTGCCCTCTGAGTCAAGAGACGATTTTGATTCTAGCTTGTGCTGCGGTGATTTTGAACACATTGCACCTTGCCACAGCCTCTTTGTTAAATGGTTACTGGGTTAAAGGATCTCGGTCAGTGCTTTGGCTCAAATTCCAGTGGTTAGATATTCAAAAAACTGACCCAGACTTCAAAAAGGAAGATGTCTGCCCTGTGCAGAATGACTGCTTGGGATAGTTGGAAAAATAATTCAGTTTTTGTTCATTAAATGTTCATTAAAACGAACAAAAAGAAACTATTTCATATTAGCTGCTTTGTGGAGGAAGCATTTTCAGAAGTTATTTTGGGGTTTTTTAGATCCTATCCCACCTCTCAAATGATGCCTATCTTACATATTTAAGGAATCTGATGCTTCTACCAGATGTATGGATGAAAATAACTATGACAGGGATATGTGTTCCAATTACTTCTTGAAGTACAAAAACTGCCGAAAGTTCTGGGTAAGTCTAGCGAGGTTAGATGAGATGGTCTAACTCATCTCTTAGGCTTGAAACTGAAGCCTGAAATTAATCAGTACCCACAATCCTTCCTTTGGGATGGCTGTAGGGAAACTTAACCTTTCCACTTTGTCCTCAGTGTTATTTTAGCCTAAATAATCAGAGTTCTTAGTTGCCTCATCCTACTCCAACGTAAAAGAATGCAGTTCTAACATAGGTGGGTTTCCTAGGGGTATAAGTATCTGCAGCCCTAAAACAATAACCTTGTTATAATTTTATTTCTCTTGGAGATGAACAGAATGGATAATTTGTCTTGTCATAACACATATTAGGCTTCCATTTCTGCCTCCTGCTCTCCCACTGCCGCCCAGGAGAGTTTAAATGGTCCCATTTTTCTGGAGACATTGGTATGCAATTTCTGTTTCTCTGAGCACTAGGTCCAGCTGCTTCATTTCTCTCTGCTAAATTAACTGATGGTTTCATTGAAGGACTGTACTCTTGTGCTCTTGTAGTTAAACAGCATGTCCCCATCCCAGTTACAGTTAACGTAGTCCTCTGGGAATAGTCACTTCTACTTAATTGTTAATAGTTTGAAACTTAATCTGAACTCTTACAATTAGTTTTTTGGGTTTTCTTTTTAACTTTTTTTTTTTTTAATTTTCTTTTTGAGGAAGCAATAGCAAATTACTGGAAAATAATTAGCAGTTAATACATGACTGAATTTGGTTTCTTCTTTTTTTTTCCTATATGCAGAATTTTATCATGGTGCAGAGAAGACAGAATGGAGTGAAGCCACCTATGCCAACAGCAGCAGAAAGAAATGAAATCTTGGGAGCAATGGGAAAGATGCCCTATTGAATGTTTGCATTAAAATGATTTAACTCCAAAGGAGATATTTTTAATAAATGATTACTGTAATCTTTTAAGACTGTACAAACCTTACCCAGACAGATCTTATATTCTGTAAGGGGAGACAGACTTGAGTGGACCACGTGTCCTTTGTGTTTGCTCTCAGTGCCATGATGATGGTGTGCCACTGCTGAGCATGCGTGTCAGAACTCAGTACTTCCTGGAGTTACGGCGGTGTTAGGAAAGGCTACACGAGGAGCTGGGCTTTTCCTCTGGGTCTCAAAAGAAAAGTAAAGTATGAGAAAGTAAAGACTTAATGGGGTGAAAAGAAGGCAGTATTTCATGTGAGCAACAACATGCTAGAAGGGAAGCTGGAGACAAATTCAGAGTTGTCTGTCCACTGTCTCACCCGAGTTTAAGGTGGGCAGAGGAGTAATGGCAGGGATGACTGCGTGGCTTCAAATCCGAGGCTCATTACTAAGATCTCTATCCTTACTTCACTCACTTATCTTGGTTTAAATTAGGTCAGTGCATCCACTAGGCAGGAAGCAGGGCCGAGGAAGGTTGCCTTAAGTAAATGGCATACAAAAGAACTGGCCTGCTTTCTTTAAGGAAAAGAGTATGGTTAAAGGCCTCTGCGACTAAAATCCATAAATATTGGACAACCTTCTGAAGACATAGTATTATTGAACTATGGTAGTGGGGGCGGACACGTGATTCTCTCAGAAGTAGGATTTTTATTTTCAGGATGTGGTGGGCAGGGAAGGGTATGGGGTTCATCAGGTGAATACAACACTGGGATGAAATTAGAGCTCCACTTCACTTTATGATATAAAAACAATTCATAAGCCTGTTAGAGAAAGACAAGTATCACATGATCTCACTTATGTGTGGAATCTAATGAACAAAATAAACTGATGAGCAAAGTAGATCCAGACACATGGAAGCATGCAACAGACTGATGAATCTCAGAGGGAAGCGGGGTGAAGGAGGGAAAGATTAACTAAAGAACTTACATGCATATATGCATAACCCATGGACACAGACAATAGTGTGGTGAAAGCCTGGGAGGGGTCAGGAGCTGGTGGAGGGGGTCAATGGAGGATAAAAAAGGGACATCTGTAATACTTTCAATAACAAATATTAAAAAAAATATTCAGTATAGTGATGGGTGGATTGCATAGCAGCTCTTATACCCTCCACTTTTTCCAGTTTGCTTCATTTAAAGAGTAGTTTTATAAAAGACATTTAATAATGGAAAATCAACAAAAATAGTTTGTGTCCCTTTTCTTCAGGTGGCCCACAATCATCAAAGACTATAATTTTAATGGCTGCTGACAACAAACTATCCATCTGGTCTTTATCCAAAATTCAGCTCAACTGTTTTTAAGCCATAGCATTGTCACTGGTACCTGTGATTCTATTTGAGTACAATGTGATTTCATTTTGAGTAAAGTTGTATTTGAAATTCTGGGTGGTTTCAGTAATTCTTCGATTTGTATTGATGATTCTCAAAGGGATGGATTAAAATAGGACCTGACAAGAAATTAATACATACTTGAGTGAGAAGCATTTCAGTACCTTTAAGCATGCTTGTTTAAGGGTTTGGAATTTTAATGTCACCTCTTTAAATGTACATACCAATATCGACACTCATCCTGTAGCTATTTGTCCTGGCATAGCTCTTTTTAAAAATAGCAACTGCATTCAGATACAATTCACATATAAATCACCTATTTAAAGTGTATAATACAGTGGTTTTTAGTATATTGACAATGTTGTGCAGCCTTCACAACGGTTTTAGAACACATTTATCACCCCAGAAGGAAACCCTGTACCCATTAGCACATATTCCTCATTTCCCCTTAACACCACATTTCTTCCCCCTCCTCTCCAAAACATAGGTAACTACTTATCTTTCTTTCTCTAGAATTGCCTGTTCTGGACACATATATAAGTGGGATCATACCATATGTGGTCTTTTATGACCGGCCTCTTTCACTTAGCCTCTTACCAAGGTTCATTCATGTTGCATGCATCAGTACTTTATTCTTTTTTATTACTGAGTAACATTCCATTGCATGGATATACCACATTTTATTGATTCATCAGTGGATGGATATTTGAGTTGTTTCCACTGTTTGGCTAAATATGGGTCATGCTGTTTCCTGAACATTTGTGTACACGTTTTTGTGTGGGCATTCATTTCTTTTTGGATATATGCCTGGGTGTTGAATTGCTGGATCGTAAAGGTAACCATATTTATCCTCTTGAGGAACTGACAAAGTATTTTCCAAAGTGGCAGCACCATTTTACAGTTTATGAGAGTTTCAATCTACACACCTTCATTAGCACTAATTATCTGTCTTTGAATACAACCATTCTAGTGCATGTGAACTGGTATCTCATTGTGGTTTTGATTTGCATTTCCCTGATGGCGAATGAGGTTGAACATCTTTTCATGTGCATATTGTCCACTTGTACATATTCTCTGGAGAAATGTTCATTCAGATCCTTTGTCCATTTTTAAATTGGATTGTGTATCTTCATTATTGAGTTGAGGGAGTCCTTATGTATACTAGATACAAGTCTCATCAGATACATGATTTGCAGGGGTGTTTTTTCCCCCTCCGATTCTTTGGGTTGTAGCTTCACTTTATAGTGTCCTTTGAAACACACAGGCTTTTAATTTTTTAAAAAAATATTTTTATTGATTTCAGAGAGGAAGAGAGATAGAAACATCAATGATGAGAGAGAATCATTGATCAGCTGCCTCTGCATGCCCCCTACTGTGGATCGAGCCTGCAACCTGGGCATGTGCCCTTGACTGGAATTAAACCTGGGACCCTTCAGTCTGCAGGCCTATGCTCTATCCACTGAGCCAAAGCAGCTAGGGCCAGGCTTTTAATATTTAAAAAATACGTTTTTATTAATTTTTAAAGAGAGGAAAGGAGAGAGAGAGAGAGAAACATTGATGAGAGAGAAACACCAACACTGATTGGCTGCCTCCTGCATGTACCCTTCTGGGAATTGAGCCTGCAACCCCCGCATGTGCCCTGAACCAGAGACCTCCTGGCGCATAGGTCGACACGCAACCACTGAGCATACCGGCCAGGCCAAAGGCTTTTAATTTTGATGAAAGTCCCATTTGTTTTTTCCTTTTGTTGCTTTTTGGTGTCACATCTAAGAAAGCATTGCCCAGTTCAGGGTCACAAAGGTTTGCACACACGTTTTCTTCTAAGAGTTTTGTGGTTCTAAGCTCCTGTATTTAGGTCTTTGATCCATTTTGAATTAACTTTTGTATATGGTATGAAGTGGAAGTCCCAATTTCATTCCCTTGTATCTGGCTATCCAGTTGTCCCAGCAACTTTTGTTGAGAAGACTGCTTTCCCCTATTGAATTGTCTTGTCACTCTTGTTGGAAATCAATTGCTTGTATTTGTGAGAGTTTATTTCTGGGCTTTCAGTTCTATTCCATTGATAGATATGTCTATCCTTATGCTGGCACCACACTGTCTTGATTACTGTAGCTTTGTAGCAATGCAAAGCTCTTTGATGCCTGGTTACTATAAATATGTTTCCTATAAAGTGCTTTTAATAACAAACTAATTATTTGGGTGTTTTTGATCAGCAACCTTTACCATCTAATCATAATATGGCTCCACAAAGCTGTTAAATTTTAGAGTAGTCTACAGTAATCCCCTACTTCCTTGTTTGCGTCTTTACACATACCCTGAAAACTTCAGTATACACGTCTTGTAACCAGGTTGTTCAAGATCCCATTTCATCACTTTAGAGGGGGAGAGTCCCAGGGGTTTCCCTTGTCAGCACTGTTAAATTTGCCACAATTGTATTTCTTGCTTCAAGATTCTACTTTGGGTTAGGAGAAGCTAATTAACCTGATAAATTAATTGTGTCAGGATGTTAGTGAGTGCCATGAAAAATTTTGGGGTTGCAAGCCTTTGATATTAACTATCAACAAAAATATAAGTAGAAGTCATCTTACCATGTTCACGTGCATCTCACTGTTGTAGAAAGCATCTCATAGATTCTCCAGGCCATGGGGGAGTGTGGCACACTGTGTGGTGTGTAACAGCAATCCTTTGGAGAATCACTGTATCGTTTGGAAGGTGGCGGATATAAACAATAGTATTCATGGTTATATCCATAACCCCGGGTATGCTTTTACTGTGAAAGAAATGTTCAACAAATGTGTATGTGTTTTAGGAGGGAAAGCTTTTAAAATTGGACTAATTGAGAACCATGCAGGTTCAAACAATGCAAAAGGCTATACAATGTAAACAAGTCTTCCCAGAAGCAGCCAATGTTGAGCTTTCAAGATTTTCCTTGCATACTGGTGTGCAAACATACCTCTATATATATTTGCTGGTTTTGCACAAAAGGACCACCATAGTGCGTGAGCAGGAGGTACCTTGCTTTTTTCACTTAGTGATACAGTTTGGAATAATTCTCCATCAATGATTATAGATTGATTGCATTCTTTCAATGGCTGCAGTTCTCCACTGCTTTAGACATACCACCATTAAATACAGTCTCCCCTTGATGGGTTTGCTATTAGAAACAAAATTTCTATAAGCATCTTTATGTATGCTCTTTGTTCTTGTTTTTATCTATGTGATTAATTTCTAAGAGTGCAGTTTTTAGGTTCAAGGTTACAGCATCTGAAAATTTGTAGATATTGAAAAATCACCCTCCACACCCTCCCCCCCCCCCCCCCAATTTGGAGCACACAAATTTTTACTCCCATCAACAAAGCCTGTAGGTGTGTCTTTTCACACCCTCAGTCCCTCTGGGGTACTTTAAAACTCTTTCATCCTTACAATGGATGAGTGAGAAAAGGAATGAGTGTTTTTATTTCCTTTGCCCACTTTTTTAAAGACTGTTGGTGTGAACAATTTTGGGAACTCTTCGTGTATTAAGAAAATTACCTCTTTGTCAGATGTATTTTTTTTATATTTTTTGCTTTGTCTTTTAACTTTTATTTCTGTGTAGTGTTTTACCTTTTTTAAGGTAATTAAATGGATCAGTCTTTTTGTTTCTGGTGCTTAAAACATGTTTAATGAATCCAAATACAAGTCCTGCGATTACAGTTCAATTCTGCTCAACAAATATTTGCCAAGTGCTAGGCTAACTGGTGTGGAGGAGCACGGGTGAATAAGTCACCATCTGGCTCTTAAAGAGCTCCCCCTACCCTGCATGCCAGAATGAAAGGAGCACCACAGTGAAGACCAAGAGCAAACTGCTAAGTGGATAAATAGCCTTAATTAACCCAAAGGGGCACATAGAGGAGGTGCATTTGAGGACTAGTCTTTACGGACTAAAACCAGAGACTAGGAAGGGAGGTCTCAGGAGAAAGAAAATCTGAACAGGTAGAATAGGTCCACATTATGAAGGGACTTTAAACTTTATTCTAAACACAAAGGAAAGCTTTGAAGGGTTTTGAGATGGAGAGGGTCAAATCCAATTTAGAAGGATTATTCTGGAGGCATTGAGGCAGAGAGGTTATTACAATGATCCCGGATCACTGCAACTGATGAAAGTGTTTTCCCCATAAATTCTTGCCCCACTCCAATTCTCCATACTGCAGCCAGGTGAATCTTTCTAAAATGCAAATACAGTAATTTCCCTCCTTAAATTCTCTAGACCTGCTCACTACCAAAGAATAACATCCAAATTCCTTCCCTTGGGATACCGGGTCCTTTAAGATCTGGGGACAGCCCTAACCGGTTTGGCTCAGTGGATAGAGCGTCGGCCTGCGGACACAAGGGTCCCAGGTTCGATTCCGGTCAAGGGCATGTACCTTGGTTGGGGGCACATACCCGGTGGGGAGTGTGCAGGAGGCAGCTGATCGGTGTTTCTAACTCTCTATCCCTCTCCCTTCCTCTCTGTAAAAAATCAATAAAATATATTTAAAGAAAAAAAAAAAAAAGATCTGGGGACATTTACAAAGGGGGCAGGCTTGAGGAAGTTGGGGAGAGGTTTGGTTTTGGATACAAGACCCAGGCTCTGTCCTCAAGGACCTTCAATTACAGTGAGGGAGACAGACATGAAAATATCTGACTATATCTGTTCTAATCATAGTGACTTCCTGCCACACTCACCATTCCCTGAACACACCCTATCTTCTCAACCTGCATAGCTGTCCCTCAAGTGCTGCAGTTCAAATCTGACATCTCTTTTCAGGCTCAGCTCACAAGTAATCTCTCTGAAGCCTTTCCAGTATCCCCGGTCAGAATTAACCTCACTTCTTCATTCCCCTTTGGTTCTCCTGAGGCATAGCTGGGTTCTCCTAAGGCATAGCTGGGTACGAAATTGGATGTGGCAAAATTAGGCAAATAAAGTCACCTGCACGTTCTTTTCATTTTTCACCTTCTGTTTTAATTTTGCGGAAGAGAAATGTCGCTTACGTGCCAAAGGCGTCGTTCTGATAAGGACACCAAAATCGGTGGACTCGTTTTGCTTTTCAGTTACAAACACAATAATAATTTCCAGTCAGGTTTCAACATCGTGAGTGATTTCTGCTGCCATGAGGCTGTGTCAGACAGCGCCTGGCAGCCTGGAGCCTGTGGGGTGGTCAGTGTGAGAGCCGAAGCCAGGCTGCCTGGGAGCTGGTTGGCTCTCACCCAGAGGGGCTGGGCTCTTCCTCTGACAACTGGATGGAGCTATTGCACAACAAAATGCAGTCTGTTTCGGGATACTGACTTTCTTCTAGGAAAACTCTTCAGTTACGTTTAAAAATCCATTTGCCTATAAAAACTTTCCCCTGTCTATGAAAGGGACCGAGGTCTCTGGACCCAGTTTTCTGTTTTATCACTCTGTTTACAGACCACAAATAAGTAGGTTTAGGGCCAACTCAGATTCTGCCACCAGTTTTCATAGTCCTCCCAAAGAAACTAAAAGAAAGGGTCACTTCAGAGCATCGTACTTCGGTAGTGGTAGGATGAGGGAAACGGGGCAAGTTGCAAACGTTCAGGCAAAGGGAAGAGAGAGGAACTGATAGAAAATGACAAGAGAAAAAAACAAACAAGAGAGTGGGCCAGTGGCTGCTGGGTGCTGGCTGTGGATTGCAGTGAGCACTCGAGAATAAAAGATCAGTCACCGTGAAAATAAAGGTTCCAGTGCCAGAACCTAAACCCCAAAAAGTCCCGCCTAATGCACAGAAGTAAAACATGACCAGATATATTCGCAGATAGCATTGCATTTGGAGTTAAATATCTACAGTTGAGTTCTGGCTATGGCACTTACTGCCTGTACAGTCTTTTTTTTTTTAAAATTGATTTCAGAGAGGAAGGGAGAGGCAGAGAGAGATAGAAACATCAATGATTGGAGAGAATCATTGACTGGCTGCCTCCTGCATGCCCCGCACTGGGGATCAAGCCTGCAACCCTGCACGTGTCCATGACCGGAATCGAACCGGGACTCTTCAGTACGCAGGCTCTAGCCACGGAGCCAAACCAGCTAGGGCTGCCTGAAGATTCGTGAGTAAATTGCTTAATCCTTTAGAGCCTTTCTTTCCTACTGTGAAATATGTACTTTTATAAAAAATGCCCTAACTAGCCCTAGTTGGTTTGGCTCAGTGGATAGAGCATCGTCCTGCGGACTGAAGGGTCCCGGGTTCAATTCTGGTCAAGGGCACATGCCCGGGTTGCAGGCTCGACCCCCAGGTAGGGGGCCATGTAGGAGGCAGCCGATCAATGATTCTCTCTCATCATTGATGTTTCTATTTCTCTCTCCCTCTCCCTCCCTCTCTGAAATCAATAAAAATATATTTAAATACGTAAATAAAATAAAAATGCCCTAACTATCCTGCAGGTGGTTGTGCAACCCAAAGAAGGCTTCACATGTGTCGTGCAGGTAGATTTCATTAATATGGAAATGCATCTATATAAATAGATATTGAACTTATTTGTGATAAGTGAAAGCCTCAGCTAATTCTTGGTCTATTTTAGTATAGCTATAATATCAACTACTACAACTTTCTCACTTGCCCCCTCCCTTAAAATCCCCGCTCAAAAACCCCACACTGCACCTCTGCTAAGAGGTTACGAAAAGCCAAATTGATTGCTAGTTTATTTCATTTCTTCACTTGTGCAGTTTTAGTAAGCAATTTGCTTCAGAATGTTCTCTCTTTATAGACGTATTCTCGCTCACATTGTACCACTCTCCTAGTTCCTTAATATCTATACCTGAAGCCAGGGAGCCCTGTCTTTGTCTTCAAAAGCTGTCTTTCATTCCCATCAGGAACCACCTCTAGCCTCTTCGCACCCCCACTGAAATCAGTGTCAATTCTACCTCACACTACTCCTCATCCCGGAGTAACTGCTCAACCTCACACAGGGCTTCCCCTCTCCTACCTTCCTGTGCCTTAGGGTAAGTCCCGCTCTAGCTGAATCTCATGCATGATTATCACCTGTCCCTGCATTGTATACATAGGGTGCATCTGTCGTGTCCCCCACTAAGTTGCAAAAGCAGAGACCATTATGATACTTCACGTTTGCCCAGCACGTTGCAGTTTCTAAGGTATTATGAAAAACCATGTTCGTATTTAAAACTCACTCCTGCCCGGTGAAGTCGGTATTCTCCTTGGCTCCAAAAAGCAAGATGGAGACTCCTGCAGCCTAAGGAACCTGCGATTGGGTGCAGTTGCCATGTGGCCTTCCCAACCCACTCCCCTTTCCGCAGGGGCGACTCTGTCTCCTCCGTGTCTTTTCATTCCTTTTGCAGCTCCTAACTGCAGCTATTATTCAAATTATGATTCATTTCACCATTTAGTACTTATTAAGCCTGTACACAAATAGAAGGCTTCTGTAGGGGACGTAAAAGCAAATGAAAGAATTTATACTTTAGGGGGACATTTACAAACAACCAGCACCACTCTGATTCTCTACCAAACCTTTTCATTGACTGGAACAAGACTTTCAAAATGTTTGATTCTGTGTGCCCTGTCAACCCTGCCTCTGTATTCTGCTCTTGAAATAATAGTGAGACATGACATTAGTGAGATAGGACAATGCTCTTTGTCATAAAAAAAAAAAAATAACAAGAAAGAAGAAAGCAAAAGGCTTGGGTGATCTGCAGAGTGGATTTTTTTCTTGGATAAAAAGGCTGGTTTTGTCTTTTTATTGTACTGAAGTGTTTCCTGACAGATGCATAAGTTCCTCAAACACTTGGGGAGTTGTGAATTGAATTGGGGTGTTTTCAATTTATAGTTCATATACTTGGCAACTAGAATGTCATCTCTCCCTGTTTCTTCCACTTGAAATGTACATGTCATCTTGTAGAACAGCATTCCAAACCTTTGACAGCTTCTGTGTATAATTCCCACTTTTAAAGAATGTCTTTCACAACTCCAATAGACTGCATTTCTCTACCTCTTGGGAAAAAACAAACCAAACAATGACAACAACGGCCAAGCCCAGACTGGTTAATTGTTCCGCAGTCCTGTTCACCGCAGGGTTTACATCTCCAGTCCTTCATTGCCCTGGGACTCCCCATATCTATCACAAGAGGGTTTAGAGTAGTGTTTGTGTCAGTTACCTATATCTCCTTTAAAAAATCCTTTTATTATAATTTTGGTAGAGGGGCATGGGAGAGAAGATATGAAAAGCTTAGAAAATAAGGTACGGTATGGGAGGTATGCAGTTTGGTGGTTGAATGTCTGAGCTCTGCTTTGTGCTGGCTAGATTTCTATCTCCACTTCTTTCTAACTGTGGACTTCGGATAAATTACTTAGATATGAATGTCTGCAACTAAAATGCCAACCTTGGAGGGTGGTTGTGGGCATTGAGTAAGACAATGTCTGTAAAAAACTTAGCATAGTGACTGGACCATAGGAAGTAATAATAAATATTAGCTATTTTTATTCTTTTCCTCCCTGTTTTTTTAAACTATTTTTAATTGAGCTTCAAACACCAAAACATAAATATCTATATTTGATTGTTGGAAAATATAGCATTTCCCCCTTGTGTTAACATATATATTTGGCTTATGGATATAATAACCACTTAAAATGAAATATTTTAGGCACTTGGGTGTACTCTTTTCTTATCTTTTGAGGATAAGGAGAAGGAGTATGATACTCATAAAATATCTATTGAAATGATTTTGAAAATCAGGGATCTTATACTTCATTTTTTATTTATTGGAATAATAGAGCAGTACTACCTACTTCCTCCTACCCTGAAAATACCATTCTAGTGTTGAGTAAGAATTATTCAGTACTGAGTGATTATAAGACCAATTACAGTAATTTTACTATCTGCATATTGCTAAGGGAGAGGGTCAGCTGCATGAGATTGTATGGTTTGGCAACTCCGTCTTTAAGAAGACAGTAACATATCTACAAAGATAGCCATAGCATTATGTTAACTTGAATACTTCTCTAAACAATAAAACAAATGATGGGATGGATTTGCTTAGAATGGTTGAATAACTAAGAGAGAAAAAAATGTATTAAATATTGAAACATGGGTCACTTTGAAGAATATGGGTTGGAGAAGACAAAAAATGCGTGTTTAGATTACATAAAAGCTCTGCAATGCAGAATGTGGGGTGAAGTTAAAGAAAGAGAATTAAAAAAAGACAAGGCAAAGTTTAAAATTTTGCCAAACATTTGCACCTAGAGATGAGGAAAGTAAGGACAAGATTTAGCAGTCAGTAGGGTATGCATTATTACCGGGGCATTAGAGAAGTACCTATTTTTCAGCATTCATTCATTTGTGCAGCAAATATTTATTGCATACCTACTATGTACTACACTGTCCTTGGAACTTGAGATTTGTTACTGAACAAAATAGGGAACGACCCCTGACCTCATGGAGCTTATATAATTATAAAGAGAGACAATTTTCAATAAGCACAATAAATGAACTAGATAGCATTTTAGAAAGTTATAGTGCTGTGGCCAAAAAGACCCTTAAGGCAAGAGAAGAGGGGGTCAGGAAAAATGGGACATCAGGTAGGGAAGAGAGGAATTATGGATATATTGAGTATGGCAAGGGTCACGGGCAATAAACATATTCCTTCCTCCTTCCTGACATTAGCTGTGGCCACCACATGGGTGACGTTGCTTCTTGCTATCCTCTCTCGCATTGCTTTTTGAATGAATGTCTCCTGGGATTTAGAATGAGGAATTAAAAGGGGTCATATGAGTGTCACTGTGAGAGCATTTCAAGAACTTAGGAATCGTATTTATTGAGCTAATGAGAATGCACCAGTAAAAAGTAGTGGCAAAGTTCTTCGGGGTCCAGGCAGCAAAGGATGGTAAGTAAGGCAGGACAGTGGGAAAGTCCAATGAACTGTAAAGCCACAGGAGGGAGTAGGTGATCTTGCAATACATAACATGAACAAAGGCTGTGCATGAAGTTTTGGAATGCAAAGGACACTTTCAATTCGGAATCTGTAGACTGCTAAACACCTTTAAGGAAATACCCCTCCCCACGGGGGGTTGGGTGGGTGGGGGTGGTTCTAAGACCTTTTGTGAAAAATTCAATTAGTTGCTTGCTGACATGATGCCAAGCACCTAGATCTATGGTCGGCAAACTGCGGCTCGCGAGCCACATGCGGCTCTTTGGCCCCTTGAGTATGGCTCTTCCACAAAATACCACGGCCTGGGCGAGTCTATTTTGAAGAAGTGGCGTTAGAAGAAGTTTAAGTTTAAAAAATTTGGCTCTCAAAAGAAATGTCAATCATTGTACTGTTGCTGTTTGGCTCTGTTGACTAATGAGTTTGCCGACCACTGACCTAGATGATCGCCTCCATTTCTCACTTTCCTCTAGCTAGGACA